>NW_022681454.1:63524896-64205043 GCF_009764315.1 Trachypithecus francoisi | reverse complement strand
AAGACACATGCATACATATGTTTATTGTGGCACTGTTCACAAGAGCAAAGACTTGGATCCAACCTAAATGTTCGTCAATGTTAGACTGGATAAAGAAAATGTTGCACATATATAATATAGAATACTATGCACACATAAAAACAGATGAGTACAGGTCCTTTGCAGGGACATGGATGAAGCTGGAACCATCATTCTCAGCAAACTGTCACAAGAACAGAGAACCTAATATTGCATCTTCTCACTCAAAAGTGGGAGTTTAACAAGGAGAACACATTTACACAGGGAGAGAAACGTAACACAATGGTGCCTGTCACGAGGTAGGGGGCTAGTGGAGGAATAGCATTAGGAGAAATACCTAATATAGGTGACAGGTTGATGAGTGCAGCAAACAACCATGGCACATGTATACTTATGTAGCAATCCTGCACGTTTTGCACATGCATCCCAGAACTTAAAGTATAATAAACATAATACAGTAAAGAAATATCCTTGCAGTTATTTATCACTTTATAACAAACTACCCTCAATTGTGGGTATTCTGAAAAACAGCAAGCATTTTATTACAACACCCATAGCATGAGTGTTGGGTAGCCTCAATCAGGTGGTTCACACATAGTATTTCTCAGGCCATTACTTTCATATGGTGGCTGGGGAGGTAATCATCTGAAGGTCATTCATTCATATACTTGGTGATTGATGTAAAAAGACTCAGATTCCTGTGAGAATGAATAATCATGACTTCTTAGTCTCCTCTTTGCATCTCTCCTTGAAATTGACCTTTATCATCAGGACTTTGTGTGTGACACTGGGCTCCAACGTGTATACAGGAGAAAAAGAGAAAGAAGGAGAAGGAGAAAGAAAGAGGGAAAAAAGTGTAAGTAGAAGAAAGAGACAGACAGACAGAGACAGAGAGATGAAGATAATGTACTGCCTTTTCTGACATAGTCTTCAAAATTATGCTCTCACTTTCACTATAATTTATTTGCAGAGCAAGCCACAAGCCTTGCCACATTTCAAGGGGAGGGACCATAGTTTAATAAGAATGTCAAAGTATTTGCAGTGATCTCTCAAAATTCCACAAATTTAAGCTATTGATTTGGTCAACAGAAGCCTCTAAGCAACTATGAAGTTCATTACATATGGACATTAAAAAGACAAGAAAATCCTAAAAATTGTGTGTATTTATATTTTTACAACTACTGAATCATTCATTAAGCATTTTAAAATATTTACTCATAGACTTTTATATATGAAATAGCTGTCCTAAAAACTAGACTCAAATAAATTAAATGACATAGTATACTGAGGTGATCATAAGTGACTCAACTTTTTCCAACTTATTCTGCTCCAGACACATATACATGCATTAAAAAATGATGTCAAAAAACATATATAGCCTAGTATAAAATGAAGGAAGAATGTCCACCAATTGTTAAAATTGGAGAGAATTATAGATGCTTGTGAAAACTATGAAAAAGTGACTTTTGGGAGGAAACCAAATGAAACATAGTACCTTGAAGTAAGGAACAAAAATGTACAGAGTGAAGTGACTTTTGTTAAAACAAAAAATAAAATATGTGTGTGCAACTGGAGATCTCCCTAGACTGCAACAGAGGCAATTTTAAATATTGTGAAGGGATTCTCTTACAATAGAGAATATGAAGGATGTTGCAGAAATCAACACATGTTGAAGATTTCCTCAAGAAAACCATATGAGGAAATAACCAGTGACACACAGTTGGAAGATTTTCAACCAAGGATTGTAGATAGAGGACATAATCAGAATGAAGCCTTGATTTTAATTTATATATATATATATATTTTAAGATAAGGTGTTATTCCGTCATCCAGGCTGAATGAAATGCAGTGGTGTGTTCAGGGCTCCCTGAAGCCTCAACCTACTAAGCTCAAGTGACTCTCTCACTCCACTGTCCAGGCTGGAGTGCAGCGGTGTGATCACAGCTCACTTCAGCCTCAACCTCCGAAGCTCAAGTGATGCTTTCACCTCAGTCCCCCAAGTGGCTGGGAACATAGATGCATGACACCACACCCAACTAGTATTTTAATTTTTTGTAGTGATGAGCTCTCATTAGGCTATCCAGGCTGACCTCAAACTCCTGGGGTCAATCGTCCTATTTCAACATCCCACAGAGTTGGAATTACAGATGTGAACCACCATGCCTGGACAAAATGAGATTTTTAAATAAGCATGATTCAAATGTTCAGAGATGCAAGCATCACTAATATACAACAAGAATGGGATGAGGTGAGAAGGATGAATAAAAATAATCAGAAATTTCTGCAATCAGAAATGGGCTCCTTAATTATATAGGAAGTGATGGTTGAGTACATGAAATAAAATGAAACCAAATGCATGACTGGTGGAGCCCCCAAGAGGAATCACCTAATGCTCTAGAAATTGTCAGTAAACAGATTAAAAACTAAAAGCATTGATTGTTAACACCTTACATTAGAAATTTCCTGATTACCTGTTTTTCTCCAAAACTCTCCTGTTTCTAGTGGTTTTCTTGGTCTTAACTATTCATTATATGCTTTGTTCAAACATTTATAACCTGATTCAATGTGTTTGTCTCAAGTTGTATTTCATTCTGTCTTAACTCTTGCAACCTGCATGTCCTCATTATGATGGATTAATCCAATAACAAAGTTCACCTTATCTGACTGAGGATTATTCATTAATTTTTACTTGTTTATCTGACCTTGATCAATCTTGTTTTAGACAATCACTCTGAGCCACTGTCATGATGAGTCAGGATTCTAGATCTCTTATGAAGAACAAATTCATCCTTAAATAAAGTCTCTATACCAAAGATGAATCTATAGAAAAATGCCACTTGAAAAAAATCAGTGCAGTACATGAACAAAATTCTCACTGGATCATAAACCTAAAAAGTGATTAATGAGGCTAATAATTAGGAACTTGCAATGAAATCAATGAGACATCTTGATATGCTTTGAACTGGTGATGGTTAATATCCATTATAGGTAAATCACCAAATATCTGGCTACTCCAGTGTTGATTTGTTCAGAGTATGAATAGAGTGGCAATAGGCTAAGGTATGCATCGGTCCAGCTTGGTTAGCTTCCTCAAACCAAGTCTGAGCTAGCTACTACTGAAATAAAAATTCCAACCTGCTAGTATGTCAATTCTCATTATATATTTGGACATTAGCGAAGTGACCACCAGGGGCGTGGTGAACCCAGTGGGCCAACTCTAAGTCATCTTTCTCAGAACCTCTACATGCCCCCACTTTCAAAAATGTTATTTTAAAAAGAAAGCCATGCCTCTTACTTATCCAAATTTTTCCAAGATTCAGTGTCAGAAGGAACACAACTTTTAGAATGATAGCGAATGAAAAATTTGAAAATTTATGCTTCATGAGTTTTCAATTTATTGTCCCCTGGGTGCAAATATAACTTTATGATACTGAATCAGAATCCTGTAAACATTCCTCCTTTGTCAGCTAGTTGAATGTTAAGCTTCATCAATCGAGAACACTGGAGCGGTTGTGAGGTGTTAGATGCTGGAAGACACATCCCTTCTAAGACCCTACTCTTTACTATTATTCAGTAATTTTTATAATTATTATTGGGTTTTAAGAATTTGTATGTTAAAGAATATATTTAAGACTATTAAAGAATATACTTAAAGAATATAAGAAGGAAACTTCTAATTAGCACATTTGTTTTATCTTTTAAGAAACATTGCCTTCTGCATAGATATTAATTCAGAAAACTACATAAACCGTTTGTCCTTGACACAAACAGATTCAGCTTCATATGTTGCTTTCATCATTAAATTCACAATTATGTTATTTTTGTCTTCAACTTCTGTGGTGCTTCATATTCCAGTCTTTAAGCAGCATATTCAAAATGTTATAGAAAAAGATGATCACGAGGATGAAGAATGTTATTTCAATTCAATGATTCCAGGTGATTAGAGTTTCTGTGTTTAAATTTTGTTAACTCCTGAGATATTTAAAAGCTTTTAGAATCAATCTCAAAGAAAGAGACACATGTACAATATTGAAAGTTTTGGAACTTCATATACTTTGTAATTTTATGAGTCTCATGTAAACCTTCATATTCACATACTTTCCTAACTATACGTGTACATAGTATTTTATGTGTTAAGATTTCTCAATATTAAAACAAATGAAAGCATTCTTTGATAACTCATGAATAGACATAGATTTTTGTATCTGGCTATACGGTCCATGAATTGGAAAGAAGATCTATTTTGGCAAGGTCATTGATGCATTTTCAGAAGTTGTTTCATTAAGAAAATATAAATAGACTAAAATTTAGTTTGTGTAGTACACGTTGAGTTACATTATTTCCCCAGACTAATATTTATCTATAAAGTTTCCCCTTTTATAAAGAAGACATTTCTATAAAAGCACTTATACATTACACTTTTTTTCTTGTACTTTGCTATTTTTTTCTAGTGGCATGACTATATGTTTAAAGTGTAATAAAGTCAAATATTTAGTGTATATTTCTTTTCTAGACATTATAATAATTCATTTTATTACCAATTATTGCTACAACATTTTCTCCTAGAGAAGAGTACTATAAAAGTCTGTTGCGTGTGTCAGAAATAATCATTATGCTTCTTTTTCTTTCAACTGTTTTAGACACAACTCTTGTCAGACAGAAGAACTGCTCTTAAGTTGGTTCCCTTCTTCTCTGTTATTTTCTTTTAAAACCTTGTTCTGAGTCCAAAGGCTGTAATGAACAACAGTTGAATGTAGGTATTGGAGAGCTTTGTGCCATTTACTAAGTTTTCTCCATCATAGACTTTAAAAATTGTTGTACGTGATATTTGGCTCCTTATTCCACCTACAATTTAGTTTTTAATATGTTATGAGAAGAGAATAAGTAAAATAATTATATACATTTCTGGTTTGTATATCCTCAGTATTGCAGGCATTAAAGTAGGTGGGGATACCATACTTGACAATGTAAGGACAAGAAATGTGAGATCTTATTGTAGGAGAGAAATCAGGTAACTTTAGAATCTAGAGGGACTAAACTAAACCTGCTGGACCATATCGATAATTCCTGACTAAAGGGAGCTAGCCTTTTCTTTTTTTTTTTTTATGTATTACTACCCAATTGCAAATTGTCATTACTAAAGCAAAAATAGTAACTCAAGTTAGTCAAGGTCTCATGTGGAAAATATCTTCAGTCTTTCTAACCAAACATTTTACCAGGTTGCATAGTTTTACATAGGAAGCCAATTATGACTATCTAGAGTTTAGAAACAGAGAAAATTTTCATAAGAAAATATTTTGCATATCTTGAAGGATATGAATTGGAAACACCCATTTAACACAAAGAACTTGCCTAAACACCATGCTAAGAGAGTTGGCTAAGTTTAGTCCAGCTTATATGTGCGCTATGTCATGGATTTGTCCTGGAAGGTGACCCTAGCCTTCATGCTGAGGCTTTGCTCAATAAAATGTGATCCTGCCATATTGCAAAATTACCCTGTCTAACTCATCTTGTCTAATAATTAATCATTTACACTCAGTATTTATGTAATTTTCTATTTCCATATAGCCAACTACTCTCTTTTTGGTTTCCTTATTTTTATTTCCTCATATTCCTATTTTATTCACAAACAGATTTTCTTTAAAAGTCTCAGTTAACCTTTGTCTTAGTTGGGGTTGAGTTCAGTTCATATTGCAGTCTCTATCCCCTACTTCAGTAGTCAAAATAAAATTTATCTTGCAATTTTTGACAAGGATGTTGCTCAGTGTTTTTTTTTTTTCTGACATGCACACATATATTCCATATAATTGTATTTGTTTATATAGAAGAGGGTTCTTTACCTATGTAATAAACATGCACATCCTGCACATGTATTTCTGAACTTGAAATAAAAGTTGAAATAAAACAATAAAAATATGATATGTAAATATATTTATTTTATACATTATATAAATGAATATTATATGAATTTATTATATATTATATAAATATATATGTAAAAGAAGAGATTTCTTAAAATTCAAAATATATCTAGTCTTTCTGGCCTTCTCAAGGAAACAGATTGAGTTTCTAGTGAATCTCATTTTATTTTCAGTTTAAAAATATACATAGATAAGCATTAAAAGTGAATTACTACAGGTTTTCTGAAATTAAAATTGTACATTACTTAATGTTTAACAAAGATTAAAAATTTCAAACAAATCAAGAAGGCACAGATTTTGTAAAATGCAGTGAAGAATTTAATGCATACCTTGATACATAGTGGTGGCATTAAATGGCATGATTTTCTGTATCACGCCTGCCTGCCTTAGATCTCAAACAGATCTACCCTCTTTTCTTTCTATCTTACCTTAACAAACAGTTGGTAATCAAGAACATAATATGACAAAGAGAGTAATATGGCCAAGCAGGCCAGCACATCCATAGAGCAGTACTGCAACCAGGTAAGGTTGTGGGTAGATGGCAGCAGGTACTTGGCTCCATTGTGGTGCATGACAAACTCAATCCTGGAGAGTTTTTGGTCCAAGGGCTTCAGAGACTGATCATAATAAATGATTGATAACTACATCACATCCTTTTTACAGCTACTGGAAAATCAAATAGACATCAACTTATATAATGAACCAGAAAAGACAAATATGTGAAATTTTTGTGTAGATGTTAAAAATGAGTGCCACATAAAAGTGGATGAAAAATAAAATATTTTATTTCATGGTGGTTATAGAGATTTTGGTTTATGGGCTAGAATTTGTTTCATGCATAAGATTTCAAGATGTAAAGAGATAATTTAGAGAGAACAAGTATTTGTAGCCTAGAAATTGAAATCAGATAAGTCCAAATGGTAAAAAAAAATCATTTGAGAGTACAGAAATTGAATTATCCAGTAAAAAAAAAATAAAATAAAATAATAATGGACCGGGTGCACAAGTTTCAAAATAATATCAAAGTCTAGAGATAGCAGACAAATCTGATGAGGTCAGGTACATGTCAGGGCAAAGCTCATAAGAAGTTGGCACTGACCAAGAGTTGGTATTAACATTACATCAGTGGATTAATGGTTAAAAGTATGAAAGTGGATGGCCTTAGCTTGAATCTTAACCTGATATCTACTGGTCCTTTTTTAAAAAAATGTATCTGTTCCATGTTTTTTTAATTCTTAATTTGAATGAATAAGAATTGTATCTTTCTTGCCTGATTATTTTGAGTCATCATGTAATGATTCTCAGAATACTTGGTAGAATTATTCTCTTCATAAAGTGATTGTCAGTAAATGATCACTTTCATTACTATTTTTCTTGTATTGGTATTTAAGAATCTAAGTGGCTTTTAATAATTTACTTTGAGATGTTGCAGTTTCATTTGTTTCTAGTGTTGAAATAATTATGGACTAATAGACAAAGAATAAGGATGCATGTAAGTATATCGCTTACCAAGTCAAAATCAAAAACTGCTAAAGCATGGCACCATAGCAATAGCAATGGAGGTAACTTCTCTCCTTGTTACTTAAAAAAACACGTGGTGGAACGGTGTTTTTCAGAGGAGGGCACTAATTCTGATATATTTTTTCATACAATTGGGTTACATAATACAAAGAACCAATACAATGTGTGTCACACATATTCAGTATGTATCAACTAATTAAAAATTGTCATTTTTCAATACCAGATCTATGTTTATTAAAAATTATTTTTATTACTAATATAATAGTAATAGCATAACTGAAATTAATGTATGGGCTGAGATAATTTTTAAACCACATATTTCTGGTTTCATACATTTTGGCTATTAAACAGAAATATTCCAACTTACCTCTTTCAAGTCAATTATTTTTTGATTTTATAATTCTTCCAAATAAGCAAATCAACCAACACTGAAGAACAAAGAAATGATTACATTTATACTAATATCTCCTCTTTTCAATAATTTTTAAAAGGCAAATTTGAAAGCTCTAGCTGTTTACAAATTATCAATGATAGGATCAAAATGTAGTGTGAAAATTTATAAAACATTGAATATGATGGTAATTAGGGATTGATTATGTCATGATGATTACTGAAAATAAATCATCTTAGGAATGCTTTAAAAACAAAAGAAATGTATAACTAAGAGGAGATCATGAATATGTTTATTTGTTTTATCATGGTAACTTTTAAAATATGTATTTGTATTCCATAATATCATTGTATATACCTTCAATATACACAAAAATATTTAAAAATGAACATTTGATGAGTTCTCATGCTGAAAGACAACATAAGTGTGCTGAAAATTAGTCAGTACTGTAATAATATTTACAGTTTTCTGCTTCAACTTTGTCCTCAATCTTCCTTATAATCCTTCTGTTACCATCTTTAGCAATTCCTCTTATTTCACTTTTTGGCTATTTTAGAACTTATGCACTATCCTAAAACCTCTGAAAAATGTTTTCACTAAATCAAACAAACTAAAAACATATTGTGATACAATGATGTATTGATCATGGCCTTTAGGTGTTGCAAAAAATATATGTACTCAGCACTGTGTTCATGTTCAGAATCACGGCAGTTCCCTTGGCCTTCATGTGAGAAAGTATGAATAGATGCTATGAGCTTAAAAAATTTACATTCATGTAGGGTCATTAATGACTGCTTTTAATGCATCGAGCAAATCTGTAATTTACATTGTTTTTGAGTCCAATCTAACAGCTACTCACTTAGCCTTCATTTGAGCAAAGTTACCAGGTTGATCTGTAATAAAGGAAGGCCCACCGTAGGGATTCCATGGTAGATTCCCTCATACATTCCATTGGATCCATCATGAGTCATAAATGCTTTAGTTTGAGGATGACCTAAGAGTAGATCATTTTTTGAAAAAGTATGCATTATAAGTTTTAGAACTAAAATGAGCAATTCACAATATGAGTCAATGAAACAGGCATTGTTTTCTAGATCACAAATTATTATAACAGTAAAAACTGTGTTAAAATCTGTTTCAGATCACAAAGGAAGAAGCACTAAGTCCTCTGGGGCAGTAAGTGAAGGCTACATATTAAGACATGGTATGTGACTTGAGACTTGAAGAATTAATACAAGATTGTCACACGGACAAATAGAGAACACTGTGGATAAAGATAATTGTGTATCACCCATTTCTCATTACTACCCTCCCCCAAAAAAGAAGCAGCATGCATGCCAGAACTTGTTGTCTTAGAGAAATGAAGTCATTGAGTATGATAGGGCACAGTATTCAGTGCAGCAGGGAGTGGGGTGGTGGGGGTGCTTGGATAGAGGAAGGATAGGCCATACTCCATCATGAAATGTGTTACCACCACTCCATGATAAAGATAGGGGATTTACTCTCATAGAAAATGAAGCAACTGATAATGAAAGAAGAGCTGTCCTTTTTCTGTTGCATTTGCGACATCTATACATTAGGAGAAAGAGTAGGTGTGATGATTGAATTAGGAGACAGACAACCCAGAAAATTATTGAAAAACAGTTTTGTGAAAGGTAACTACACTTGAAATAAAGACAGTTTGTTTCTGGCCATAAAGAATGTGACTGTGTATAATAAAATGTCAACCCCTTTTAGTTTATTATATTTTTCCTAGGACTGGAAGATAAATGTAAAGAAGTTAGATTTTATTTTTGACTTTTTAAATGATAAATGGTGAATCAATTATTATTTCAACAGTGTGTTTTCCGTTGAACCATTTTCATCCTCACATGCTGTTACCCAAGTTTTCAATATTTGATCCTCAGAGTCTTACTGAGAAGGTGAGTCTGGACAACCCACCATATTGTTGAATATTGGTACTAAGGTATCTGATTTCCTGTCATCAAATTTCCATAGAACTGTATAGATAAGGGAGCCTAACGATGAGAACATGCGGACACATAGAGGGCAACAACACACACTGAGGCCTTGCAGACGGTGGAAGGTGGGATGAGGGAGAGGAGCAGAAAAAAAATCACTAATGGGTACTAGGCTTAATGCCTGTGTGATCAAATAATCTGTCAAACAAACTCCCATAACATAAGTTTACATATGTAGCAAACTGGAACATGTGCCCTTGAACTTAAAAGTTTTAAAAACGAATGTACTTTGTTCTATGAGTAAAATTCAAATTATAGCATGTCTGTTAGAATTCTAAAAAGATTGAGATCACCCGGTCAAATGCCTTCCATATGGCTAATAAGGAAATGAGGAAAAGTTAAGTAACAAGAACTATTAGAAGACTGAAGTAAATAGAACAACTATATTATCTTGACTAATTTTTATATTGTCAAGCTAAATGCAATCATGAGGTTTCATATATAGTGACTTAGAGAATTGTGATAATTAATTAAAACCTCAAATATTTAAGTAATTGTTAGGCAGACATATTCCTAGTATAAAGAGGAGTAAAAAGTTACTACTAATGGTCTACACCTATTTTATTAATGTATTTACTGCATACACATTCATCCTACAAATTTAATGTTAATCTTTTCATTTATAAAAAAAATGAAATGGGAAGGAGTTTACTTATATTCACTTATTCCATAAATTAGAGTCTTATATTTGATAATTTACTAGAAAAGCAAATCTATGTCATCATCTATGTATGAGAGATCCATTAATCTACTTAGAAAGTACATATAATTTGTTTCTGATTACAAATTATTAAGCGCTTCTTCCAAGAAAAAATTGTGATATTTTTCACATATATCGAAAATGTTATCACATTTACTACCACTGCAAATTATTTAAATGTAAAAATATTGATTGGTAGTTTATAAATAATAGAGCTGTTAAAAAATTTCCAAATTGTGATGATGCTAAATTTTGTTCTGCTGACTGTTAACTCTTTGACAGGATACTCTAAAGCATTGACAGATTTTGTCTACCTTAAGGGCAGCATGTGATCACTCTCTTTTTATTACATCTTCCTATCTGATATTGGCCTAGTCCAGTCCACCAAGGCAGTTTGGTTTTTCTGTTTCTCCAAATCTACATGGCTAAATGGGTACCTAGACTCAGGGTGGATGAGTTTGAGCTTCCTTTCTCTAAATAGCTCTGTGAACAATGCACTGAATAGACCTATTTCAAAATTTGGTTAAGTAAAGAGGCCCAGATTACATGGAAACCCTAAACTCCATGATACATTTCCATTTTTTTTCCCGATACCTACTTATTGTTACTGTGCTAGTGAAGTAACCCATAAAGTATAATTCCTTTCTGATGACATTTGTAGTGAGTACAGTGAACTTAGAAATTCTAAAAATAATATAATTGAGTGGCAGGGCAGAATTTGGTGACATCCGTTACCTGCCTCCACTATGGTAATAATACCAAAACGCCACACTAGACCTCCTAATTATGAATTTTTTGCTAATCATAATATTAATGGCAAAGTATTATTAATCAACAACTGTCTTTGTGCTATTTTATCATCTATTATGTATATTGTTTTTAAACTGACATCTTTTTGCAGTAGGACCAGAGAGAGACTTTGGGTTATATACAGGAGGATATCTTTATTGAGTGCACTCAGACTCAGCGGACTTAACATCCAAAGATTGGTCCCGCAACAAAGACAGCACTTGACTTTCATACACACTTTCCAAAAGGGGTGGGCTAACTTGATGCAGGCTTACAGTGGCTTGAAAGTAGGGATACAGAGGCAGAACAATTAATCAAATTGTGACAGTTCATAACTCAAGAGTACACATGACCATTGCTATGCAACCTAGATGTCTCTTGTCTAGGTTCTGCTCAAAAGAGCCTTGCACTGGCTTACCTTATAACCTTCACTATGGTGCACAGACAGCTGTATTTCAGGCCTGCTCAGGCTTCTTATGACTTTCACTGTACTTTTTAGACAAAACAGAATACTTGAAG
This sequence comes from Trachypithecus francoisi, assembly GCF_009764315.1. Lineage (NCBI taxonomy): Eukaryota > Metazoa > Chordata > Mammalia > Primates > Cercopithecidae > Trachypithecus > Trachypithecus francoisi. Next base: position 64,193,163 of record NW_022681454.1, on the reverse strand, counting down.
TTACTAGTTACAGAATCTATAACTATAACAGAGAACAAGAATCTATAAACTCATACCACAAAACAAAGGAAAATTTGTTTTTCTTCTCTCTCTGTTGAAGGAGTGCTGGGAGAGTCTCCGGACCACATTTTTTGTGTGTGTGCTCTGACTTTTTAGATAGTATTATCAAGACATTCCCTGGGTCTGGGCTGCACCCGTTGCTGCCTTTGGGACAAGTTAGCCTAATACAGGAAAGCTTATTTCTCCTTTTTAATTTTATTTTTCTATCTTTCTTTAATTTTCCACCTCATCTTCCCCTTTGATGCCTCCTGTAAATGAAGTTTAATAGAAGGCATCACTATCATTTGGTTCCTCATTACAAGTCAGTTCTTCTCTGTTACGGGTTGATACTTAGTTAGAGCCGTCAGTTGAGTGGAGGTGGTTCTGTTAATTATGGATTCTATGGTTAATTGGATGCTTCTGATGAGGAGGGGTAAGAGGCAAGGGAGCATGAAGCAACCTTTTAATATAGCCAACACTACCCCTAATGTTTTAAAACCACCAAAGGATGAAAACCAACCTCCTAAGAGGGAATCTGGAGACCATCCGAGTTCCAGGTCTGAACTGGGACATGAGCTATCTTCCACATCCTTGCAGTTATTTATATGATGGCTTTCCTGTTATCATTAATTTCTAGACAGCAATTCATCAGGCTCAACTTTCCACATACTCCTTCTTTCTGGGCTAGGAGGTAGTCTGAACCCAGTCTATTCTAATAGATGGTGTTCCTTATTTCTGTGGTGTGCTGGGCCAGCAAGTCTAACATATTTGCTGTCTCATTATTAATGATTTCAAATACTGCCTGCAATCTTACGATGTGATTAAGCATGTAAATAAGGGTGCAGTACCCCCGACCTATCTTGTGCCCAGGTACCTATAGTATGTATGGTACAATAAAGTCTTAACAACTGCATTTCTTATCCATGTAGTGAGCACGCGGTGAGGACATCCTAATATGGGTCCTCCTCCTTCTAGCACAGATATGGGGATCAGCACAAACAAAGCAAACAGTAGCATTCTTATGGCCAGAATGGGCAGTAAAAACATGTAGGGGGTTGGTTAAAGCAATAGCACAAGAGCAATATAATGAATAATACAAAGAAGATTACTGGGCCTAAGATTTCTGGCCATATTTACTCATTTGATGATGATTCTTCAAGCTTTGGCCGTGCATAGACGAGTCAACTCTTGGTGTGACTAGAGCAGGGCTTGCTGTTTTCTCAGGCTTCCACCGTGCATAGACTGGTCATCTTCCAGAGTGATCAGAGCAGGGCTGTTGTCATTTGCACTGGCACCGTGGTCTCATTGCAGGATCAGACAGGTCGGATGGTCTGGGTCCCACTGGCTTGTCCACTGGTCCTGGGCGGATGGTTTCAGCTGACTATGGTGGATCCAAGGCACGATACCTGCAACTTTAACAACAGTAGGAGTGGACAAGATCACATTATGGGGCCCATCCCATATGGGGCACAGAGTAGTTGGATTCTATTTCTTAACCTAAACAAAGTCTTCAGGTTTGAAAGGGTGCACTGGGTCTGCCAGACTTATAGGCATTCTTTCCTGTGCCCAAAATAGACTTTTTTCATGGCCATACCTAAAGCCTGCATTTGCCTCCTTAAAGTTAGTTTTTGTAGCTCATGGAGATTACCTTTAATCTGACTTATGATTGGTGGTGGCCGGCCGAACAAAATCTCACAGGGCAAATACCCAGTGTGGTTTGTTTTGTGGGGGTGCACCTGACTCAGAGAAGGACCATGGGCAAGACCTGGTCCCACCTCAGATGAGTTTTCTGACAAAATTTCTTCAGCAGCTGCTTGAGTGTCCAATTCATGCACTCCATCTTTCCTGAGCTCTGAGGCTGGTAGGCTGTGTGCAACTTCCATTTTATTTTTGATAGTCGAGTTAATCCTGAACTATTTCAGCCACAAATGCTGGTCCATTATCTGACCCCAAAGTTAGGGGAAGTTCAAATCTGGGAATAATGTCTCTTAACAACACCTTGGTCACCTCTCATGCCTTCTCTGTCTGGGTGGGGAAGGTCTTGACCCATCCTGAAAAGGTACAGACAAGCACAAAAATTTACTGATATCCCCCTGCTCGGGGCAATTCGGTGAAGTCCATAAGCAGGTTTTCACAGGGCACGGCTTCTCTTTCCTGAATTCCCGGGGGCTGAGTGGGCCCTTTTCGGGAGTTGTTCTGAGCACAAGTTAAACACTGTTTACAAATGGCTCAAGTAATAGCGGTGAGTCATAGCACATAGAAATGATGCCCTAATCATGTCTCTAGTGCCGTTTTTCTCGTGTGAGTTCCTTGGTGGAACTGTTTTACAAATCTGGGGCCAACATTTCAGGTATGGCTAGGCTCCCATTGAAGAATTTCCACCATCCTCCTTCAAAGTCATTCCCATTTTCCTGGGCAAACTAAGCCCTTTTATTTGGAATGTAGGTTGGGGTCCCTGGAAGGCAAATCTCCGGGAGGAGGGGGCAAAGCTAAGGCTTCTTCTTTAGAAGGTGGAGTCGCCATTGCAGCTTGCTTTGCCTCTTTGTCTGCTTTTCTGTGTCCTTTAGCCTCTAACGCTCCTGCCTTTTGCCTATATTGCATTACTGCTACCTGTTTGGGGGTCCATACCACACCTAAGAGTCATAGAATTTCTTAATTGTACTTTATTTCTTTACCTCCAGGAGTTAAGAGTCCTTTTTCTTTGCAAGTAGCCCCATGAACATGCAAAGTGGCTAAAGCATATTTAGACTCTCTGTAAATATTTGCTGATATCAAACCTATGAGCTCTGCTTTCTGAGAGGAAGTTCCTGTAGACAAAGACTGTGCCTCTACTACTGAGTCCAAAGTCACCACTGCATACCTCGCTCGGTGAACCCCCTGTAGTATGAAGCTGCTTCCACCAGTAAAATATTTCACATCCAGGTCTCTGAGGCGCCGATCTGTCAAATTTCTCCAGCTTGAGAACACTTCATTTACCACATCCACACAGCAATGAAGGGGGGCCTCCTGGCATTGACTCGATATGAAGCAAGGTAGCCGGGTTTAGGGTGTTTACAGTTTCTAAAGTTATGCCGGGACTTTTACATAAGAGCCCTTTTTATTGAGTTATTCTTGGATTTGGTAACCAATGGTGTCCCCTTTGGTCGGTCAAAGTTATAACTGAGTGTGGTACCTGGATTGTCAGTTGCTGTCCTAAAGTCAGTTTATTAGCTTCCTGTGCTAGCAAAGCAGTGACAGCTAGTGCCTTAAAACAAGGAGGCCAACCAAGTGCCACAGAATTCAATTGCCTGTATAAGTGTGCCGCTGGGTGATATCATGACCCTATGGCTTGAGTTAGAACTCTTACGGCCATTCCCTTTTGCTCATGGACATATAAAAAGAAAGGCTTAGTTAGATCTGGCAGTCCTAAAGCTGGGGCCTGAGTCAAGGCTTCTTTGATTTCCTTAAACGCCTTCTCCTGGTTGGCCTCCCAGAGGAAGGGCTCCTTTTTCCCCTCTTTTTGGCTTCATATAATGGCTTAGCCACGAGCAAGAAATTTGGGATCCAGATGCGGCAGAACCCTGCTGCCCCTAGGAACTCTCTTGTCACTGGGTGATTGGAGTAGAAAGCACATAAACAGCCTGCTTCCATTTGCTACGAGCCATCTTTTCCTTTGGCTTATATAGAATCCTAAATACTGGTCACTTTTAGGCAGATTTGAGCCTTTTTCCCTGACACTTTATATCCTCCCTTCCATAGCAGGTGCAGGAGGTCTTGGGTCCCTTGGAAGCAGTCCTCTCAGGTTGGGACTGCTAGAAGAAGATCATCAATGTACTGGAGCAAGACACAGTCACTATTCGGTGGGGTGTATGCTTTAAGGTCTGAGGCCAGTGCCTCTTCAAAGATTGTAGGAGAGTTTTTAAATCCTTGTGGGAGTCTTGTCCAAGTGTACGGTGATTCACCCCATTGAAAAGCAAAAATAGACTGACTGATTGGTGCAAGCCAGAGACAGAAAAATGTGTCCTTTAAATCTAGGACTGTAAACAAAGTGGCCCTTGCTGGAATATGTCCCATTAAAGTAGACGGGTTTGGCACCACTGGGTGGATGGTCACCGTGGCCTGATTTTCCACACACAAATTCTGTACTGGTCTATATTCACCAGACAGCTTCCGCCCTGGCAAGAGAGGGGTTTTCCATGGTGACTGCCATTTGACTATGATTCCATGCTTATGAAGCTGCTCTAAATGTTTGTGGACATCCCGCAGGATCTTGGGGAGTACCGGGTACTGTCGGACCAGAACCAGAGTTGCTCCCGGTTTTAACTCTACCACCACTGGTGCCTGACTTACAGCCAGTCCAGGTGAGATACTTTTGCCCAAACTCCGGGAATTTTAGTAAGCAACCCATGCATTTCATTTACTGCTGGTTCCAGAGTCTTATTTGCATATAGTCTCCATTCTTCAGCTTAGGGAACAGTAAGGGTTAGCGTCATAGCCTCTGGGCGAGGTAGGTTTAAAGTTACATTCCCTTTTGGCCAAAATATAGTCTGTGCCTGCAGTTTTTGAAGTGGGTCTCTTCCCAGCAAAGGAACTGAACAATTTGGGAGGTATAGGAATTCATGTTGGACTTCTCATCCTCCTATAACACACCTCTTTGACGGACAGGTGGGCCTCTTTTCAGAGACTCCAGTGCCTCCTACAATAGTTGCACAGTTCTTGGATAGTGGCCCTATAGGTTGGGTCACTACTGAGTGTTTAACTCTGGTGTGTACCGTAAAGTCCATTAGCTGGCCTCTCTCTCCTAATCTGACTGTGGGCTCCTCCATGCCCAAAGTGAAGCAGCCTGGTCTGTCCTAGTCCTCATATCCTTCATCCCCTGCCAGTCTGATCAGATCAGGGTCTGGTTTCTCCTGGGTGTGGCAGCCCCCAACTGGTAGCCTTACTATACCATGGCCCTGACCCTTCTCCTTGATATTATTCTCTGGACACTCATCCTTCCAGTGTCCTTGTCTTTTGCACCGTGCACACTGATCTCTTTCCAGCCTCGGTGGGCTCTCAAATCCCTGTCCATACTGGCCTCTTCCCCGCCCACATCCGTGCCCACATCAGGACCCCTTGCAAAGCCAGCTTCCCTCCCTGTGAGGGCTGCTGCCAGCAAATCAGCCTTTTTCTTAAGCCTTCAATGAGCCTCCCTCTTTGCCTCCTGATCTCGGTTAATGTACAACTTGTGGCCACTTCAGTAAGCTGAGTAGCATTCATGCCTGCAAAACCTTCCACTTTCTGCAATTTTCGCCTGATATCCCCCTGGGCCTGCAATACAAATGCCCTGTTCACCATGCGCTGGCCTCACTAAGTCTTTTATAAAACTGACTGGGGCTTTCATCTGCGCCCTGAAGCACCTCTGAGATTTTCCCTAAATTGATTGCCTTTCTCCCGCCTTCCCTTAAACTTTGCAGGGGTTCCTCTTGGTATCTGGGCAGCTGCTGTAGTTGGGCTGCCTCATTTGGATCCTATGGGGGTCCTCTTGTTTCCCAGAGACGCATTCGCATAGCCCAAACACGACCTGACTGGAGACAGCTTGCTTGATTTTCCTAGCATTTCACCTTAACTTCCTGGAGCGAGCGCTCAGATTTTTCCATCTCAGTAGAGACTGGGGGCATGTATCCTTTTGAGTTTGACTCCTCAGAGTCAGTAACCCTGGGTAAAGGGGGGTAGATTGGAACATATGGAGGAGGGGTCTCTTTTCCCTCCAGTGGTTCTTGCAAAACCGGTTTTTCCTGCGACTTTCTTTCTGTCTCCGTGTTTGCCAGAGAAGCTTTCACTCTCCGCTCAGCTCATGCTACAAGCTCCTATGACTTTCTCTTTAACTCTGTGTTTACAGGCGAAGCTTTCACTTTGTCTTTGTAGCTGCCAGCGCAGCTGATTTCTCTGCTCCAGTAGGAGCATTCCGCAATAAGCTGCTAAACAGGGCTGCATTCAGCCATGAGTTAGTATAAGGAAATTTGGTCTGAACGCCATGACTGTCCTCCGACTCGGGTTACCACCTTAAACACGTGGCCAATGATCTCCCTATCTGTAATACATTCAGCCGGCCAGACAACATCAAAGAAAGAGGGCTATTCTAATTCACAGAGAGCTCTCAGCATTGGATGGGTTAACTTGACTTCCTAACCCCCCGCAAAGCCTTTCTTAAAGTTCTTTAACATGCATTCCAATGGGGTGGGTTTGGAAGATTTTTCTCCCACTCCCTGGAAGTTATGACACCGCACATTCACTTTTCCTTTCATTTTAGACCAATCAGATCCGGTTGGTCCTACACTTTGCTTGGATAGATGCTGGGATTGCTTCAAGGTCTGAGCTTTCATAAAAGTGCTGTTATGAATATGGATGTGCAAATATCTCTTTGAGATTCTGATTTAATTCTTATGGATAAATATCCAGAAGAGGGATTGCTGCATCACATGGTAATCTGATGTTAATTTTTTTGAGAAACCTCCACACTGTTTTCAGTAGTGCCAAGTTTTTAAACAAACCTCATCACTCAGTTCCTTTGGAAGGAGGTATGTGCCACAAGATACATTTCCTCTATTATTAATGCATAGTCATGCAAGTGTGCGTGTGTGTGTGTATTTGACTTAGTACATATAATAAGAATTAAAATAGCATCTTTGCACAGTAGTGGAGAAAGATACTGTTAAAAAATATGGAAACCAGACTCTTCATTTATAATATTTTAATCACTAGTATGGATTCTTAGGAAGGCTAGTGTTATTTGTTTACATATCTTTAATTTTATATTTTTATAGTTCTGCTAAATAACTTGTATTTCTTCCAGGCAGCTTTTCTGTTTAGTCATGAGGATTTATTTACCTGACTATGAGCACAAAGGAAAAGTTACTTGTTATTGGGAAGACGTTATATATTTCTCTCAACTATGTAATCTAACATAAAACATTTTTTCATGTTCTTATTGGACGTTTACATATTCCCTGGTAAAATTCCTGTTTAGATCTTTTAAACATTTTTTGATTAGGTTATTTGTCTTTTTAACATTGAGCTGTAAGCTTTCTTTATATATTTTTTATATAAGTCACTTATCAGGTATGTACTTGCAAATATATACTTCACTCTGCTTTTTTTTTTTCTGTTTTGACTTTATTGATGGTGTTGTTTGATGTGTGAAAATCTTAATCTTGATGAAACCCAGTTTATCAATTTTATTTTGGTTGCTTCTGCTCCTGGTGTGATATTTAAAAACCTTGCCAATTCAGTGTTCCAAAAAATTTTACCATGCTGTATATACAATTGTTTTTGGTGCTTTGAAATATTAATGAATTCATCCTTTCAGGAACCCCATGAGGGTGATAATACTATGACCACCACTGCCATTTCATTGGTGAGGAAGTTGAAGCAAATAAAGTCCAAGTAACTTGTCCAACCCCATATAATCATGTAGTGGTTTCTCAGAGACTTGAATCAAGGGCATCTGGATCCAGAGTGCCGGCTCTTAACCACCATGTTCTGCTGACTCTGCTATTTGGGGTACAGATATTCTCAAAATATAATATTCCCTATTTTCAATTCTTTTAGCTATATATTAATGATAATTTTATTACAAATGTATAATTTAAAATATGTAGATTCATTATTCCAGTTATGTATCACTGCAAGACATGTTGTTTGCAAATGTCAGGCCTTAAATCAACTGTAATAATTTTATTATCATCGCTCAGAGTTTGGGGGTGTTGGTTGGACTCAGGTATGTGTTCCTTCCACAGAGTTTCTTATGTAGCTACTTTCCTATGGTGCCTTGCTCTATAGTTATCTGAAGGTCATTCGCTTACATACTTAATGATTCAAGTTGAAGGGATAAAAGTGCTCGTGGGCTACCAGGATTTCTTAGGCATATATTTGTGTCTCTCTGCCAAATTGTCGCTTATTACAGCGACTACAGATTGAGTTGAGGAGGTGTGGAGAGAAAAAGAAACATACAAACAAAAGATCCAAAAAGAGGGAGAGAAAGAGAGAGAGAACACATTGAGTTTCCAACAGAGCTTTGAAAGTTAAGCTGCATTATTTCCACTACATCGTTTTTGTTGAGACAGCTACAAGGTCTGCCAAACTTCAAAGGGAGGGGATTTCACTTGACAGGATAATTGTCAAAGTATTTATAGTCATGTCACAAAATCACAACCAATATAACCTTTTGAAGAAGACAGCAGGAGTTGTTAAGCTATTGTAAGATTCATAAAATATTAAAAATAATAAAAGAACAAATATGAACATTTTATGAATTTGGATATCTATAGTTCCTGCAAATTTTAAACACTGTATTGTATGTATCCATAGGTATTTTAAACATGGAATAAATGTTCTAAATGAAGCTGCAAATGAATAAAATCACATGTGAGAAACATGATCGATTCAAGTTTTTTGAATAATACTAATGAATTAATAATGAAATGTTAATTTTTCAAACTTCCTGTATTGATTTTATGTTTATTTCACAAATTAATTTTTAAACCTCATAAATAACACATGAAAATATTGTAAAAGGTTAAATACTGCAGAATTCTGAGAATAAAATCTAAAATTCCCATCCTTGGATTAATGTGTATTCTTCTAGATTTTTTTTTCCTTGTATGAGTTTACATATATTTTAATTTATTTCATTGCAAGGAAGACTTTTTTTCTGTAAACTACTTTTTCTATTTAGCAGTGGAATAAACTGTTCTCTGCAATGGCTACACTCATACATTTGTTGGAACTATGTGTGTTCATTGACTGGAGCCAATTAAGTGCTGGAGGAAATATTCTGTTCATTCATGTGCTTATGTGGAAGGATTTCTGCATGACAGATTTCTAGACGTAGAACTTCAGTTTCAAACTGTATACTGACATTTTATTTTAGAAGGTTATTTTGCATTATACTCCCTCAAAAATAGATTTCTCAAGTTGTTATAGGTTGCAAATCTCTATAGCATTAGTTTGTTGGCATTGTTTATATTTTCCTGAGCACCAATTACTTTATAATCTTTCACATGTTTTTGGCAATTTTTACTTTGAAGTGCACATTTATAGTTACATTAAGTTTTATATTGGAATATTTCTCTTTTTTGGTTGGTGATTGTAGTACTTTCTAAACAATAGACACCCATTTTTTAAGTGTGTTGTAGAATAGGTTTAATGTGAATTAATTCAGGCTTATAAGAATGATAAAACAACATTATTAACCTTTGCCACCTTATTATTCCTGCTTTTCTTTATAAATGTATCAATACCTGGATGATTTGTATAAAATATTCTGTTGTAAACACTTCCTATAATTTTTTAACATCAATGTTTTAGTGTATGTGTGTCTGTGTATGACATGATTCATATATATGTATACAAATACAAATCTATATATTTGGTGATCTATATATACTGATATATATGTGTGCATATATACACACACATATCTATATATAGTGATATATATTTAAATCATGCTTTAGGCTCAAGAATATTTGTTGGGAAACTTGTTTAATGATGAGACTTCTGGTTAACAAAGACAAATAGGTTTCTGTCAATCTGGACCACTGTGATCATAAAGTGCTTCACTGATGTGCAGATTAAAGGTGTATGGCTTGATTTAGCTATTTTCCACAAAATTTATAAACTTTTTGTATTCTTTGTATATATCTTTTTGTTATGCTAAAAATTTAGTGTTGCCATATTATATTTATAGGAGGGAAGGATCAAAAGACTGTGGAAAAGAGAAAAAATTAGACATGATCGTTTATAGTTTTATAGAATAATAATTATTATTTCAAACTGTGTGCAATAAACACATTGAATTTCCCAACATACCTATTAGATAGTAAAGTGATGCTGTGTCTTGTTTCAAAAGAAATGGACATGTATATATGCATATATGTTTAGCAAGACTGAAAATTGACTACATCACTTTAGAATGCATTTCCTATATTATCATAAACTAAAATTAAGAACTTACATTTGCTATGAAAGGTCAAAAATGAGAATAAAACCAATATGAAATTTAGGATTGTTTTTCCTAGCTCTGTTAAGAATGATGATGATATGTTGATGAAAATTGCACTGAATTCATAGATTGCTTTTGGCTGTATGGTCATTTTCATAAAATTGATTCTACCCATCCATGAGCACGGGAGATGTTTCCATTTGTTTGTGTTGTCTATGATTTTTTTGACAGTATTTTGTAGTTTTCTTAGTGGAGGTCTTTCACCTTCTTGGTTGAGTATATTTCTAAGTATTTTATGTTTTTTTTTTTTTTTCGTTTTGAATCAGCTGTTGTGAAAAGGGTTGAATTCTTGATTTGATTCTCAGTTTGAAGTCTGCATAGCCAAAGCAAGACTAAGCAAAAGGAACAAATCTGGAGATATCACATTCCCCAACTTCAACCTACTACAAGGCTGTAGCCACTGAAACAGGGTGGCGCTGGTATAAAAACAGGCACGTTGACCAACGGAACAGAATCCAGAATCCAGAAATAAAGCCAAATACTTATAGCTAACTGATCTTTGACAAAGCAAACAAAAACATAAAGTGGAGAAAGGACACCCTATTCAACCAATGGTGCTGGGATAATTGACAAGCCACATGTAGTAGAATGGTACTGAATCCACATCTCTCAACTTATTAAAAACAATCTACTTAAGATGGATGAAAAAAATCAAACCTAAGACCTGAAACAATAAAAACTCTAGGAAATAATATCAGAAAGTCTCTTCTAGACCTTGGCTTAACAAGGACTTCATGACCAAGAACCCAAGAGCAAATGCAACATAAACGAAGATCAATTGATGTGACTTAATTAAACTAAAAGCTTCTGCACAGCAAAAGAAATGATCAGCTGAGTAAACAGACAACTCACAGAGTGGGAGAAAATATTCACAAACTATGCACCTGACAAAGGACTAATATTCAGAATCTATGAAGAGTTCAAACAAATTAACAAGAGAAAAACAAACAACATCATTAAAAAGTAGGCTGATCATGAATTGACAGTTCTCAAAAGAAAATATTAAAATGTCCAACAAACATAAAAAGATGCTCAGCATCACTAATTATCATGGAAATGCAAATCAAAGCCACAATGCAATACTACTGTCCTCCTGTAAGAGTGAATATCATTAAGAAAATAAAAAAAAAACAGTATTGGCGTGGATGTGGTAAAAGGGAACACTTTTACACTGCTAGTGGGAATGTAAACTAGTACAACCACTATAGAAAAGAGTATGGCGATCCCTTAAAGAACTAAAAGTAGATCTACATTTTTACCCAGCTATCCTACTACTGGGTATCTATACAGAAAAAAAGAAGTCATTATATGCAAAGACTCATGCACTCACATCTTCACAGCAGCACAATTCCCAACTGTAAAAATATGGAACAAACCTAAATGTCCAACAACCAATGGGTGGATAAAGAAAATGTGATACACACACATACACACACACACACACACACACACACAGGCATACAACTTGGAATACTATTCAGCTATAAAAAGAACAAAATAATGCCATTAAAGGCAACTTGGATGGAGTTGGAGACCATTATACTAAGTGAGGTAATTCAGGATTAGGTAGTCAAACATTGGATGTTCTCACTTGTAAGTGGGAACTAAGCTATGAAAACGCCAAGACATAAAAGTAATATAATGGACTCTCAGAACTCTGGGAAAGGTCGGAATGGGAAGAGGGATAAAAGACTACACTTTGGGTGCTGTGTACACTGCTTGGGTGATGGATGTGCCAAAATTTCATAAATCATAACTAAATAAATTATCCATATAATCAAACACCACCTGTTCCCTAAAATCTACTGAAATAATTTAAAATATGAGAATAAAATCAACCAGATGAATATTTTTAAATGACTAGAAAAAATGGGTACACTGAGGCTCAGGGTGAAAGATTGGCTCAGCAGAAGCGTGGGACTGGACCCTAGCTCTCCTGACTTTTAGTCCAGTGTTCTCTCCACCACTCACTCACTCATTTCTACATTTCTAATTTTTTTTTGGACAAAGATGTCTTGATTTTGTTGATATCACATGGAAAGCCTGAATTGGCCCATAGAACCAAAGACTTGGTAAAATAGTTCAATATTACTGTGGGAAGCAGGTAGCAGTAGCTATATTTCTAATTCCACATACATTCTACTGGGGAAATGAATAAAGCACTAAAATAATAAACATTTTGCCACAAGTTTTGGGAAAAAACTGACGCTGAAGCAGTATGCACCGTAAAGACCAAGCAGCACTACTCATCTCAAAATATTAAAAGGAAGAGAGAGTTTTTTAAAATACAATTCAATGGTTTAATAATTCTTTTAACAACAGTTAAAATATGAAAATCTTGCTCAAAATGAAGCCATAGTAATCTGAGTATTTGCAAAGCAGTGCCAACACTGTCAGTGGACGTCTTAATATTCTTGCGTTTAAGTAAAATATGTGAAATGTACTTAAGCTCAGTAAAAGTTTTCCCATGTAACCTATGAATGGGAGCAATGAATTTCAATATAAGCTCTACAAGTTTAAATATCAGCTTGTATGACTTTATACTATTTAATAGTTTTGCCAGTATTTTTCCCTCTTGATGAAAAGTGTTTCTAACCATTAAACAGGTATAAAATCTCTGAAAAACAAATTTTTATTTGACAAGGTAAGTAAGTTTTAAACAGATTTTCTGTCACAGAAAGAAAGGAATCTTGCATCATAACCTTTCTTGTGGGAATAAACTGAAGAAGTCCCATCTATCTGGTTTCCCAGCTTCAAGCCTCAAATACAGCTAATCTCTTTATCCCTTCTTTCCAGTTCTAGCAAATTTCCAGAAATAAAACATACAACATTGTATGATGGTAAATGTCACAGTTGCCACACAGGTCAGCAGGAACCCAATCACATCCAAAGAGTGGTACTGAAACCAGGTGAGGTCGTGGTCTGCAACCCGAGAGTGATTGGCTCCTTTATGGTGCCTGACAAATTCAATCCAGAAGACTGCTCAACCTTTACTGGTTGATCATGACAAATTCTTGATAACTTCATAGTGTTCTCTTTATATCTGAAGGATAAACATGGAGATACCAAAATTGAAAGTAAGTTTATTTTGAGCATATCAAGTCCATGTAAGGTTTTTATTTTCATTCATTCATTCATTCATTGAAACAGAGTCTTGCTGTGTTGCCCAGGCTAGAGTGCAGTGGTGCAGTCTCGGCTCACTGCAACCTCCATCTACCGTGGTGTCAAGAGGTTTTCCTGCCTCAGCCTCCGGAGTAGCTGGGATTACAGGGACAAGACACCATGCCTGGCTACTTTTTGGATTTTTAGTAGAGAGAGACAGGGATTTTCCATGTTGGCCAGGCTGGTCTCGAACTCCTGACCTCAGGTGATCCACCCACCTCGGACTCCCAAAGTGCTGGGATTACAGACATGAGCCACTGCTCCCGGCACATGAAAGGTTTTTAAAGTGCCAAACGATTCAAAGTAAATGGCATATAATTGACATAGAATTTGTGCAATTTAGTTTGAGTCATCATAGAAACTTTGGCTTTTACATTGGACTTTTATCACTGACAAATGCTTCATAGCTAGTCACTCTGCTTCTATCCTACCTTTTGCCTCCTACTGTTTCCTACCCAGTAGCCAAAATGATATTTTTGAAATAAAAGTCAGATTTTGTCACTCCTCTAATTAAGATTTTTGCCTGACTTCTCATCATATTAAGAATAAAATCCAACTCTGTTATTTGGCCTACAGGACCCTGCAACGTCAAACACTGGCAAGTTCTTCTCCTAGCAAGTTTTCCATACACACTAGGTCTTCTAGAGATATTGACCTTCTATTTTTCATTAGGGTGCCAAAAGTGTTCTCACCATAGCATCTTTACACATTTTGCCCCCTCTCTCATACTCCTGGAACATTCTTTCTTGCAACAACCCAAGGCATGCTTCTATCTCTTTTTGAGGCTTCCCTCTAAGTGTTACCTCTAAGAGAGGCTTTTCCTGGCCACACTATGATGGAACCTCTAGGATTTTCTCTATTTTTTAATGCTTATTTTGATATTTGATTCCTATAATTTTAAGTACATTATATATCTTATAAAATAAACCTTTAAATATTAAAGCCAAAAGATAAATATACATACACTAAGTGAATAGGTCAACAATGTAAGATCATCTTGAACATTATCTTGAAGAGAAGATACCAATTTACCTACTCTTCAGATCATGGTGTAGGATATCAGAACCTGCCTAGAATAACTCTCTTGTCCTAAACCATTTAGTCACTACTTTTGTCCTCCAATTAAATACTAGCCTGACTTCAAATATCATACATTAGTTTTCTTTGTTTATGTAACTGAATTATATAACATACATTCATTAGAGTCTACTTTTTAAAACTTTTGTGTAGCAGTTAGGTAAGTGCAGGAGCCTGGGTGAGCACCCCTGGGCTCTGGCACAACGGCAGCATACAGGGGTGGATGTCTGCAACTCCTGAAGCCCAAGTGGGTATGTGTTAGTGTACTCTTTTAGCCTTGCCCTATACTAATGACTTAAGTGTTAACCAGTTCAGGGTCCTGTTAGTACTCAAGTCCTTGTCCAGCATCCAGGAAGAATCAGGTCACGTATGGACTTGGAGGACAAATGCAAGGGTTTTACTGAGTGGTGGAGGTGGCTCTCAGTGGGATGAATGGGGAGCTGGAATGGTGATGGAGTGGGAAGATGATCTTCCTCTGGAGTTTGGTCATCCAGCATCCAATCTCCTCTCCTCTCCAACCGTCTTCAGCTGAACTACTCTCAGCATTCAGAAATTCCTTCTCTTCTCTCCGATGCACCATTCTGCCATTCTTCTGCTCTTCTGTTCATGCTGGGGGGTTGGGGTTTATATGAGTACAGAATAGGGGGGTATGGTAGGCCAAAAGGCAACTTTGGGCCTCAAAACAGAATGTCCGTTCTGGTTTAGGGCCAAGAGTTTTCAGGCTTGAGGTTGGAACATTTGCAGGGGAACCAACCACTTCTACCCAGTATTTTGCTGTTTCCTGTCCATGTCATATACAGCACTAGATTTCCATATGAATACGTATCTGTTGGGTGTATAATTGAAAGTAGAATTGCTGAGATAAAAGTGCATGCATAATTACAATTCACTTCTTGACTTTGTTTTTCTTTAATTTTTAATTTTTAAAGTTTTATTTATTTATTTAATTTATTTTTGGAAACAGTTTTGCTCTTGTTGCCCAGGCAGGAGTACAATGGCACGATCTTGGCTCATTGCATCCTCCAACTCCTGGGTTCAAGCAATGGCTTATGCCTGTAATCCCAGTACTTTGGGTGACCAAGGTGGGTGGATCATCCGAGGTCAAGAGTTTGAGACCAGCCTGACCAACATGGTGAAACCCTGTCTCTACTAAAATACAAAATTGGCCGGGCATGGTGGTGTATGCTTGTAATCCCAGTTACTGGGGAGGCTGAGACACGACTTTAAATTTTTTTGAAGTGTGTTTTCTTAATTTCCAAAATTAAAGATATTTTAGTTATATTTTTTAAAAATCTCCCTTTCTTCAATTAAGGCTGGATCATATATTGTTTATGATATTGAATCTTTTCAAATTTACTGAGTCTTGATTTCTGGTCCACCACATGTCACTTCAAATAATTATTAACAATTCAATATGCTCTAAGAAAATGTGTCTTCCAGTTGATACATACAATACATACATGTGCATATATATATATGTGCATGCGTGTGTGTGTGTATCATGTTACATTATAAGGTTCCATTTGTTAACTGTGTTCTTCTAATGTTTTCTGTCATTTCTCATTATTTGCTCCTCTTTTTAAAGTCTATTTAGATTTAATGGAAGTATCTGTATATTTGCATTTAAATAAACCACCTTATTTTAGATTTCTTTTATATTGGTCCAACCTGTTTTATGGTACAATCTGTTATAAAAGCATTCCTTTAGGTGATACTTTTCTTTCATAAAAACATTATTGATAGTAGTCATAAATGCTGAATTGATGGTAGCTGGACTGGGTAGACATTTTGAACGCTGTATCCTTTGGAGTATAAATAAATCAATTATTAAAAATTCAATTTATTCAAATTAAATTTTTTGTACTTCAAAAGCCATCATCAAACAAGTAAAAAGTTAGAATGACACAAAATATTTGATAATTATATATCTAAGATTATATCCACGATATATAAATAGTTCTTTAAAGTCAATAATGGGACAAATAGCAAAGTTTAAAAATGTTTCAAGGATTGGAATAGACATTTTCCAAAGAAGATATATGGTCAGTAAGCACATTTAACAATGCTCCACATTTTTAGCTGTAATGAAAATTCAATCGAAAACCATGAGAGATCATTTCACACCCACTAAGAAGGCTATAACAAAAAGATAATAACATGTGTTGGCCACAGTGTGGAGAAATTGGAACCCTCTTGCATTGTTGGTGGCAATGACAAATATAACAAGTACTTTGGAAAACAGTTTAGTAATTCTTCATGAGCATACAGTTCCCACATGAGCCAGCAATTCCATTTATAGTATCAATCCCAAAGAAAAACATGTTTATGCAAAAACATGTGTAGCAATGTTCCTAGTAGCCACAATTGGAAACAATCAAAAGGCCAATGAACTGATAAGTGAACAAAGAAAATATGGCATATCCATACTATAAAATATTATACTGCTGCAAAAAAATGAAAATACACACTACAATGTGAATGAATCTAAAAACCAAAAAAAAAAAAAAACAAAAAATTATGCTCAGTGAAAGAAGTCACTTATATAACACCCTGAATTGTATGGATTCCACATGGCTTCATGACTCATAAACATTCTAAATATATTGGGATTTTATACCTTAAATAGGTGGGTTTTAAGTCATGGAAATCACATGTAATTATTAATCCTGTTACAATAATGGAAACAATAAAAATGAATTTTTCATCAAGAAAGTAGTGATGCTTTTAGCGATTTCAGATATTTAATTAAAATATTTTATCATATTCCTTTAAGTTTATCCTTCCTTTCTACTGTGGACTGATTATATGATTTTTTAAAAAACTGTCTTTTTAGGAAAAGAAGAAGTCACATTGTCCCTGTTTGCATATGACATGATTGTGTATTTAGAAAACCCCATCATCTCAGCCCCAAATCTCCTTAAGCTGATAAGCAATTCAGCAAAGTCTCAGGATACAAAATCAATGTGCAAAAATCACAAGCATGCTTATACACCAGTAACAGACAAACAGAGAGCCAAATCATGAATGAACTCCCATTCACAATAGCTTCAAAGAGAATCAAATACCTAGGAATCCAACTTACAAAGGATGTATCTCTTCAAGGAGAACTACAGACCACTGCTCAGTGAAATAAAAGAAGACACAAACAAATGGAAGAACATACCATGCTCATGGATAGGAAGAATCAATATCGTGAAAATGGCCATAGTGCCCAAGGTAATTTAGAGATTCAATGCCATCCCCATTAAGCTACCAATGACTTTCTTCACAGAATTGGAAAAAGCTGTTTTAAAGTTCATATGGAAACAAAAAAGACCCCACATTGCCAAGACAATCCTAAGCCAAAAGAACAAAGTTGGAGGCATCACGCTACCTGACTTCAAACTATACTACAAGGCTACGGTAACCCAAAGAACATGGTACTGGTACCAAAACAGATATATAGACCAATGGAACAGAACAGAGTCCTCAGAAATAATATCACACATCTACACCCATCAGATCTTTGAGAAAACTGACAAAAACAAGAAATGGGGACAGGATTCCCTATTTAATAAATGGTGCTGGGAAAATTGGCTACCCATAAGTAGAAAGCTGAAATAAGATCCTTTCCTTACTCCTTATACGAAAATTAATTCAAGATGGATTAGAGACTTAAATGTTAGACCTAAAACCATAAAAACCCTAGAAGAAAACCTAGGTAGTACCATTCAGGAAATAGGCATGGACAAGGACTTCATGTCTAAAACAACAAAAGGAACGGCAACAAAAGCCACAATTGACAAAATGGGATCTAATTAAACTAAAGAGCTTCTGCACAGCAAAAAAAAATTACCATCAGAATGAACAGGCAACCTCCAGAATGGGAGAAAATTTTTGCAATCTCCTCATCTGACAAAGGGCTAATATCCAGAATCTACGAAGAACTCAAACAAACTTACAAGAAAAAAACAACCCCATCAAAAAGTGGGCAAAGGATATGAAGAGACATTTCTCAAAAGAAGACATTCATACAGCCAAAAGACACATGAAAAAACGTTCATCATGACTCGTTGTCAGAGAAATGCAAATCAAAACCGCATGAGATACCATCTCACACCAGTTAGAATGGCAATCATTAAAATGTCAGGAAACATCAGATGCTGGAGAAGATATGGAGAAATAGGAAAACTTTTTCACTGTTGATGGGACTGTAAACTAGTTCAACCATTGTGGAAAACAGTGTGGTGATTCCTCAAGGATCTAGAACTAGAAATACCATTTGACCCAGCCATCCCATTACTGGGTATATACCCAAAGGATTATAAATCATGCTGCTACAAAGACACATGCATATGTATGTTTATAGCAGCACTATTCACAATAACAAAGACTTGGAATCAACCCAAATGTCCATCAGTGACAGACTGGATTAAGAAAATGTGGCACATATACACCATGGAATACTATGTAGCCATAAAAAAGGCTGAGTTCGTGTCCTTTGTAGGGACATGGATGCAGCTGGAAACCATCATCTCAGCAAACTATCACAAGAATGGGAAAGCAAACACCGCATGTTCTCACTCATAGGTGAGAATTGAACAATGAGATCACTTGGACACAGGAAGGGGAACATCACATTCAGGGGCCTATTGTGGGAGGGGGCGGGGGAGGGGGAGGGATAGCATTAGGAGATATGCCTAATGTAAATGATGAGCTAATGGGTGCAGCACACCAACGTGACACATGTATACGTATGTAACAAACCTGCAGATTGTGCACATGTACCCCTAGAACTTAAAAAAATAAAAATAAAAAAATCTGTCTGTTTTATATTAGCTATATTACTTTATAATTATTTTTGTGTGGAACATTGTTTCACTATTGGATACCCATTACATGTATGGAGTTCAAAACACGATTTTTAAATAACCACTCAAAAATATAAGATTATTTCAGATTGGTTACATCATGTAAATTCTTTCAAAATTAGTCTCTTAAAAAAAGGATGAAACCCATACCTACTATTGAGAAGATAAGCTATCTATAAATACCACCTAGTAAAGAAAATATTGTTACACTCACAAAGGGTCATTAATTACTGTCTTCAGTGCATTGAGTAAGTCTGTACTTGACACTGTGTTGAAGTTCAATCTAATAGCTGCTGCCCTGGCCTTCATTTGTGTAATGTTATCAGGTTGATCCTTCTCACACAATGCAATGCCCACCATAGGGATCCCATGGTAGATCACCTCGTGATGCCATTGGATCCATCATGAGTAAAAAATGCCCTGGTGTTTGGATGACCTAGGATTGGATAAATTTTAGCAATATTATTGATAGGAATAAAATGAGAAATGAACAACTAAATACTCAAATGACAGTGTTTTCTAGTTAAAATGTTGAACTAAATTAAAATTGTGTTTCAGACTTCAGAGGAAGGAGCACCTACTTGTGCTGGAGATGTAAGTGAAAGCTATATGGTGTGTGTGACTTCAGACTGAAAAAAAATTAACCAAGATTACCAGTTGGACTGAAGAAAAAGTGCAATCTAAATAAAATGTGCAAAAAGAAAAAGATGCAAAGAAAAGACATGAACATGTAAGAATGTGTTCTCCTACGTGTAGTCACAGAATGTGATATGTGAGATGTGCAAGGCAGCAGGCAGTGGGGTGGTGGTGGTACTAGGATAGTGGAAGGACAGGTCACACTTCATCATGAAATGTGTCATCACATTATGATTAAGATTAGGAATTTAATCCTACAGAAAATGTAGACTCCCTGGTGATAGCAGAAGAGCTGTTATTTTTAGTGACATTTGAAATAACCTGCAGAAAAAGAACAGGTGTGAAGTTATAGAAATAGGAGACAAAGAGACAATCTATTAAGTTGTAAACAATTCTACGAGACATAATAACCCCTGAAATAAAAATACTCTGATTCTGACAATGAAGAATGTGAATGGAAATCATAAAATACCATCAATTATAGCTTATTATTTTCCTCATAGGAATGGAAAACAAATATAAAGAAGTTTCATTTTATTTTTAAGTTTTTCCATAACACATTTTCAATATGCTTGTTTCATGATTAATAATTAATACTTTAATGGGCTATTACTAATATATTCAGTATTTGTACTCCAGATTCTTACCAAGAAGGTCATTCTGGGGTATCCACTTGTATACCTGAGTACTGAATCCTAATACCTGTGGTCTATTCCCATCAACTCTCCAAAGAACCTGTTACAGTAAAGAAAATATCTTATTCCTTGAGTAGAACTCCAAAGTTATAGAATGTCAGAACTCTAAAGATATTAAGGATGAGATCAGGGATGCTGAGGAATAAAATTACTCAAACACTGACGTAAATAGAATGCCAACATTTCATTTTCTTAACTTCTATAATTTGTTAAGTGTGTAAGGAAATCAGGATTTTCCAAATAATAGCTTGGAAAAAATGAGATTATAGATGAAAATTTCAAGTATTTAAAAAACTGTTAGGCTTTTCAAAAGAAGACCCATGTGTGGCCAAATCATCATATGAAAAAAGCTTAACATCACTGCTCATTGGGGAAATGCAAATCAGAATCACAATAGATACTATTTTGCACCAGTCATAATGGCTATTATAAACTAAAAAGGTAGTACATGCTAGTGAGATTGTGCAGAAAAAGGAATGCTTATACTCTGTTAGTGGAAGTGTAAGCTAGTTCAACCATTGTGGAAGACAATGTGGCACTTCCTCAGAAACCTAGAGGCTAAAATACAATTCAACTCACCAATCTCATTAGTGGGTATATACGGAAAGGATGAAGAATGATTCTCTTATAAAGGCACATACACATGTTTATTAATAACAGTAGTATTCACAATAGTAAAGATATGGAATCAATCTTAATGCCCATCAATGATTGACTGAATAAAGGAAATCGAATGGCATACATATACACCATGGAATATTATGCAGCCATAAAAAAAACCAACAAGATTTTGTATTTTACAGGTACATAGATGGAGCTGGAGGCTGTTATCCTTAGCAAACTAGCATAGAAACAGAAATCCAAATATCGCATGTTCTCACTATTAAGTGGAAGCTAAAAGATGAGAACACACGGAAACATAGTGGGGAACAACATACACTGGGGTACATTGGAGGGTGGAGGGCGGGAGGAGAGAGAAGATCGGGTAAAATAACTAATGGTTCTGGTCATAATGCCTGGATGATTAAACAGTCTGTAAAACAAATCCCCATGACACAGATTTATCTATGTAAGAAACCTGTTCCTGTAGGCCTGAACTTAAAATGAAAGTTAAAAAATAAAATAAATTTAATTTGAGACACATAAAAATTCTAAAAAATTATATGCATGAAAAAATTAAAATAGTCATTATAATTCTAGTGAGAATAAGCAGTAACAATTTAGTAATGACCTATATGTTTATTTTATGTATATTATACTAATTTTCATCTTCCACATTGAATATTAATGTACTCATTTTTTAAGTGACATAGGAAGTATTTAATGTAATTCTGCTTGTCTATAAGTTATTATATTAGAGTTTTGTGTTCTTTGATTGACAAAAAAGCAAGTTGATAAAATAAGCTAATTGTAAGAAATAATGCTACAAAGGAAGTATGTATAACTTCTTTCAAATTGCAAATTATCAAGCACTACTTCGAGGAGAAATTTCAAGGGACAATTTCTGAGACAAATTCAGAGAATTATCAGTATTGCTAATTTTGGTTGCTTTTTTCAACATTGAAATGAGGATGCTGTTGGTGTCATAAATAAAGATAGAGCTGCTGAATAAATTCAAATTGTATTTTTCTGAATTTCATCAACTGATTGTTAACACTTAGATAATGTGTTACAAAGTTTGACAACAGTGATTTATATATCCTACTATAGCCAAGACATTTTTATGTTCAAGTTACTAATTATGGAACTCCCAAGCAATCCTCATAAACTGAACAATAATTTACATGTTTAACTTTTACTTGTTATATCAATATTAAAATAACTGAGTTTTCAGCAAAAAAAAGTTAGTATAGGTCATTACAAGAAGACTATATCAGATTGGGAACTAAAAAGTAATTGACAAATACACAAATGTCACCATTTTATTCTATACAGAAGAAAATGTTTCCTACTATGTTCTATGGAGGGAGTGTCTGAACCTGTTCCTCCACCCGGCTTCCTTCTGTTTGACTCCTTCTTATATTTCCTTCTGCTGCCTCCATTGGGAGGAGTTGTTAATCTGATAGTGTTGCGTCTTTGTGGGACCACATTTTATACAGCAACAGGATCCACTTTCAGGTCAGGATCCATCTCCATCTTTTCTCTTTCATCTTCCTGCTTCAGACATTGGCTGGGCCCTGTCCAGCAAGGGAGGCTGCTTTTACCCTATCTCTAAATCTACCTGGCTGGTGGGAACTTGGACTAAGTCTGTCGGCCTAGGCCGTTCTTTCTCTAAATAGTACCCTGAACATCACTCAGATAGGCCTATTCCAAAATGTAGAGGCTGTATATGAGGCTGGATTACATGACAAGCTTAAACTGCATGATGCATATTAGACATTTTGAAATACCTGCTATTGTTATTGTGCTAGTGAAGTTACCCATTAAAATGTAACTTCTTCTGATAACATCTGTAGTGTGTCCAATGCCCTCAGAAATCCTTAAACATAAGGATCAAATGACAGGGAAAGAATTTAGTGATATCTCTTATGCGATCCCAATATCATGATAATATCAAAACTTTACCTACACCTCTTAATATATTTATTCCTGATCACAATATTAGTGCCAAATTTATTATCCATGAGTATACCCTTTGTACTATTTTAGCCTCTTCCATGTATATTTCTGATTTTGAATTACTATCTGATAATTAGTGCATTCCCAAGAGCTACATTTCCAGGCAGGAAATTTCTATAATTGAATTATTTACAGACTTTCACAGCCTCTTTTAGTAGTTTTCCATACCAGTAAGGAACTTTATCTATCCTTCTGTGGGATCTTGGCAAGGGCTGAGGCGATTACATTGGCCCAATCTTCTGTCACCATTGACCCCAGAGAAAACACCACAACACCATTTTCTCCAGAGCTCTGGATAAACTTTTCCATTTCCTGTGACAAAGAATTTTTTCCATCACAAAAGGGTAACAACATAGCAGGCACTACTGAAATAATTGGTACAAATTACTAAAGAGAGAACATCAAGTATTATCAGGAATGACTGACAGAAATTATGTATTTTAACTGACTCAATCACTCAGTTTCTTATCAAGAAGATGTATAATATGAGACAGCTGGCTTCTACTAAGGGTATTGATGTAAATATGTGTGTGTGCATGTTTGTGTGTGTGTGTGCATGTAAGGGAGAAATGAAATGGAGCTATTTCATAGTAGTCAGAGAGATAATGTTAGAAAATATTATACCCAGACTCTTCACTTATAATATAAGAGTTACTAATATAGGTTCTTGGAAAGTGGCACTACTTGGCTTTAATTCTATATAGTCATCCTCCTAAATCACATATCTTTATTTCAGGCAGGTTTTCTATAGAATTGTTTTGGTTTGAAGCTATCAATGTTTTGCTTCCCTAACTGTTAGCCCCGCGGAAAAGTTACTCACATTTTGGATGATTTTATGTCTACATTTATCTTCCTCTATAATCCTTTACACTTCACTTAAATTTTGTCAGAGGTTTCCAGTCTTTTTTCAACAAAGAAAAAAAGTAACTGTAAAAGGTGGTGAAGAATCACCGACATTCTGGGGTCTGGTTGTGGTATGGAATTTCTATGAATTAGTCCTGAGAGTCTCGTTTATAATACCGAATTGTACAGTATATAGTTAGATGGTTGAATGATCATATTTTTCAGGTTATTGTTTAGGTGGAAGAACTTTTCCCCAAATCACACTGTTAAATTGATGTGCTATTTATAACTGCATGTGAGGAACTCTCATCATCTCTTTGCTGTGTCTTGGAGGCAGCAGCACTTGTACCATAATGGGAGAGGCCACCAGGACTTTCCACAGGGGAGATCTGTCACCCTCATGAGTAGCTCACTCACACTACACTTCCCAGTGAAGATGTGCTTGGCTAAAATTGATTGACATTTATTCTGATTTGCTTTCTCCAATCTATGCCAATATTTACATTTATAAATTTTTCAGATTTAATCATTAGGGTAAAACATTTTAAACTGTTGTTTATAAAACAAAGAAAAAAATCCAAATATTGACTGTGAAGACCATATATTGCTGTATATTTTTTCAAATATGATTTTTAATCTTAAGACATCAATGTTCATGTGAGAGTCATTGTACTGCTATTCCAGATGACACATGGGGCATCTAGGCATTTTGTGTGATTGCAGTTACCTGTTGCCACATTTAATGTAACGCATGTTCAGTGTTTACTCTCACTGGCTTGGTGCCCGGAGCCTTCTTCATCCACTCAGTGTTGAAGTAATCTAAACTCTGTTTACTGATTCATCACTGATGTGGACTGGTTGTTTCCCACTCTGTGACGACTTCATAAAAATAATACAAAATCAATGTAATTAATTTAATAAAAGTACGAAAAGTTTAAAAAAGAAAAGGAAATATTTCTCAAATTTCTATCTAGAGATATTACCAATGTAAAATATGTATGTTTTCATCATGGCTTTTATTCTATTTACACATGTACACACATACCATTTATTTAGAAAGTTTTAACCTTATTATGTGTACATTTTCCTCCTGCAAAAAGCTTGTCATCTTGTTATATTTACCATTTTCTACCTCCCTTTACTTGCATTTTGGCTCACAGTGTAATTGAATATTTGATTAAATTATTGTAAAGCCATAGTATGCATATAGTATAAGTGTTTAATCATTCCTTCATTTAAGATGTTGGATTACTTCCAATGTTAATTTTATGAATATTTTCCATAAATATTAAATATGCACATCTTGACTTATTTTTTCTCAGTATGATTACATGAGACTATATTGTGAAACCAATGGTTATGCGCATTTTTAAATCACTAGAAACATTTTGCCAAGTGTCTTTTTCTCTTAAAATATATACATATATTCTGAGAATGTAATATTTAATTGAAAAGCAAACAACTTTGATTAACAATTATTCCACATAATAAACAATTAAAGAGCCAATTTTACAACCATTGATTTGCATTCAAATCTTTCTGCAAGTTAATAACAACAGCTACTATTAGTAATTATCACTATTTACTACTAGTCATCCTTTTCCTTGTCTTTCTACACCTCCTCCTGTCTTCCGTCTCCTATTGGCGGTATCACTTTCCCTTAATATAAATAGAGAAATCTTTCAATAGTAGGGTAAGGTGGCACACAATTTTCATTAGTCTTACCTCAGCTTTTGTCTCTTTCAAAAGTTACAAAGCACATACAATTTGCATTCAACATAGATATTGTATTTAAACCATGGAATAAATTCTCAGTTTTATGTAGACAAAAATCTTAAGAGATTACTTAATAATGTATTAAAGAATGCTTACTTTCTACATATGTCTTAAAAGTATGATTTCAATTTAAAATGTATGAGGGTCTTGTATTCCTTTGTAAAGAATATCATCTTCTAAGCAGAATTCTTTCATTATTGTAAACTAAGTTTCCTACTATACAGATACGAGTGATAGAAATTATTTGTTATTTATAATACATGCATCGTTCATTTTCTTCATGCTTTTCTGTAGGGAGCTTTGGTGTCTAAACACAAGTTCCACCAGGAAGCTGTACTGAGTTGCTCGTCATAAGACTGAACACACCTTCTCTAATAGGGCAAGTTTCTGTTCTAAGATGTAAAACTCTGGTATCTCAGCATAGAATGAGTTACATTCTTGAGGAAAATCAAGTGAACACTGGGTTTGGCTGCAAATATTATTAGGGTACACATTTATATCATTGAGTTATTCTTTTAAGTTAGAATACTTAAGATCTGCATCACTTACAGTAGAATTTTAGAATTGCTTTCATTTATTATTATTGTTATACTTTAAATTCTAGGGCACATGTGCAACTTGCCATCTTACTGGCAAAGCTGGTATGTCTAATTTTATTCAAGTCCACAATATATCTGTCATCCACGACTCTTCAAGAGAATGTAATCTTGATGTGCTGAACAATCTGGTTCTGTTAAATGAAGAATGCTATCTCAAGAGACTTGCACATGTTGGGTAATTAGTAGTGTTAGTAATCATAACGAAATAACCATAATTGCAAAATTAATATTTCTGAATCACTGAATATAAAACAGAGAAATTATAAATGTTTTGTTTGTATTAACATTTTTTCCTCAAAACACATTATGAAGTGGGTACTATCACAGTAAATGAGTAAATGTAGGCATAATTATTTATATCAACATTCTAGTTCACTTTTCCATCATCTGCTACCAGATTCCATGCAAAATTTCCCAAATGATCTGCTCTTTCTTTCTTTGTTTCTTTTTTTAAAATAGTCTTATCATATGTCTTCATTTCCTAACTCTTTTTAGTAGTTCTCAAAGGTGCTTAATAAATAAGTTAACTCCTAATAAGTATCTGGCTCTAACTTGCCACTCAGCATCATCTGATTCTCACTCAGCCTTTCCCAGCAAACTCAACTTAGAGTCTTGAGAACTTTCTTCAATGCTTTACCTTCTTTTCTTTTTTGTGTTTTCCTGTCCCCTCATTATTTCACCAATTTCTGCACATTGTTCAGGTCTCAGCTTCATTATCAGTGAGTCCAGGATACTTTCTGTTATCTCCACTGATGCTATCTTGGCATTGGGTTTTGCCTTGAGATAAAAACTTTTGCATATTTTTTATTACTTGCATATATTCTGTCTTTTGAAATAGAATGTAATGTGTGTGGGGACAGAAACTGTGTCTAATTTTTTTCCTCTTGCCTGTGGTTTGTTTTTATAAACATTCTTTTAACGAATGACCAACACCTTCTTATGTGTTGCATAATCAAGGTTTAAATTTAACCAACCCTATTTTCAAAGTCCTTAGTATCCCTCTCTCTATATAATAATGATTAAACTCACATACTTGTGATGGTATCAGCAAGTCAACATGTACACGAGTTCCTGATTGATATCTGCTTTACCCTGCCCACTGCCCATCTTTCTTTCTGTGTAAGTCAAACACTCTGCATGAAGACTGTAGAATTATTCCTATTAAAATTTCAAAGCCAACAAAACAAAACCAACAAAATTATCTTTACTGTAGGTAGGGATTTGGCAGGTGTACAGTGTAGTCCTCCAACAAAATCAACATTTGGTAAGAGTAGATGAGGAAATTGAAAATCCCAGGAGTTCTTATTAAGCCATATGTCAGCTTTTCCCATTATCTCAGATACTGTAGTGGGTCTTTCTGAGAAGAAAAAGGAAAGAAAAGATGGATGACACAAGATAATTACATTAGGTAATTTTCTGAAAGGGATTAGAATAAGGTAGACAAAAATGTAGGCAAAGTGTCTGTACTTTTAAATACATAAACATGTATTCAAATATAGGCATAATTTAATTTTCATGAAGTATATATTTTGCCCATGTGTATATATAAGAAAAGTAAAGTGATAAGAGAATTCTGAGGGTCAACTACATCATTGCCAATGTCACATCAGAATACTTGCAATCATAAACTGTTATTAAAATAATCTATAGAGAAGTAAACATTCATTTCTTTACCCTTTAAAGCTTCAATAGTAGCATATGAACCTTTAAACAACTCTTTGATCTCCATGATCAACTAATTCTGCTGTACTCATCAAAACAATTTTCTAAGAAATCGTCTAGTTTCCACAGTTCATTAAGCTAACCCCTTTATCTTTGGTTATTCAAGTGAACTGTGGGCTATTTTGAGAGTGTAGCTGAAATCCTTGTACCCACTACTGCTTTTGATTCATGCTAAGGTATTAATCATATTAGCTTTTAAGTAAATATATTTGCAAATTACAGATAGAAAATTTTGAGAAATTATCAAATAGAGATTTGTACCCAACCTTAATATGGATCATATTTTGTAATACACACACATAATTTTAAAAAAATCTATATGATATAACAATATTCAGACTTCAACAAGATGATTGATCTTAAAATAAATAATTTCCAATCTTTTAGTGAAGGAACGTAGAGATATTAGAAACAACAAATCACCCTTAGTGGTTTTTGCATTTGAGATAGAGGCACTATTTCTCTCAACTGTGAAGGAAACCTTCTGGTGACATGGGGACATATTTTAATTTCAGAATAAGGAAACTGAGGTATACAAGGAAAAACAATTTCTGCAATGTTGCATAGATAGTTGTAGAAAATTATGTAACTACTCAATCTACATGTATGCATTCAGTAAGATGTTTGTGGATGGGTCTTTTTTTAAAATGAAGAAAATTAATAGTACAACAGATATGTGATTGTTTAAAGACATATTAGGTGCACTAATTTACAGGTTTATGACTTCCTAGAATGTTCTGTGTGAGCAATGGCCACAGGGTTTTAACTGACTTTATAATTTACACTTTTCTATATTTGTGCAATTGATAGATCATCTTGTGTTTTCATTTCATAAATTCACTTACCAAAAAAACTCCACTACCAGCCGGGTGTGGTGGCTCATGCCTGTATCCCAGCACTTTGGGAGGCCAAGGCTGGCATATCACTTGAGGTCAGGAGTTTGAGAACAGCCTGGCCAACATGGTAAAACACTGTATCTACTAAAAATACAAAAAATTAGCCAAGCATGCTGAAATGTTCCTGTAATTACAGCAGTGAGCTGAGATTGCACCACTGCACTCCAGCCTAGAAGATAGACTCCACTAAAAACAAACAAACAAACAAAAAAGGAATTTAAAAAACCAAGTACCCTGACTATTGCTTTATATAAGCTCAGCTTTAACAGCACAGGAAAGTTAGATCTCCGTTACCAATTGAAAAAATTACTTACCTAGAACTTCACTGGAAAACTGATCCCACTTCTTTATACATTTGGAATCAAAATTGAAAATAAACCACATAGATCATATTTTTTTTACCCTCTCCATGAAAGTCATTTGATCATTTAATTCTGACATAACAACAGGTATGTAGGAAGGTAGAAATAGAAATCCTCCACTATGCCTTTCAAGTATGTAGCCAGTAGAGAAGGGGAGACTGTACACAAAGGGTATGTTAAATAGCTCAGCCAGCAGCTCCCCACAGGGAACAGTAGCATCTGCAAGAACAGCATCAAATTTTGACTCTTGAAGTTTCTTCATAAGTTTCTTATTTGAAACTCTATCCTTACAGAACTTTCTGATTATGTCATAAAATGTACAGATGATTTCTTGTGCTTGTGAAAAATATGACCAAAATGTGTCTTTTGGAAGGTCTGACCATGATGATATCCTCAAAGTCAGTTTTAGTTAAAGATGCAGGATAAACTTCAAGTTTAAGAGTAGATGGGCTGTTGGGATAAAAAAAAAAATGGAAGCTGAAGATGCCAATACAGTCACCTCATGACTCCTATGGATAAGCTCATCCAGGATTGTCTTTATATTCATCCAATGACTGAAATCTGTGGACCACACCAGTGCATTTTCACAACTCCCAGAGCTAATGTAACAGGTCAGCTGTATCAGCAAAAAAAACTGAAGTCCACTTCATACACGTCCTGGTGCAATGCAATGCTTTTTCCCATTTGCTGTTTCTTTCTGTCATTTCTTATGGTTATATCCATGGATAAATCACTTTTTCCCATTTGCTGTTTCTGTCTGTCATTTCTTATGGTTATACACATGAATAAATCAATCACGAAGTTCAAATGTAACTTTTACACTTCAAAGTAAATATATTATCATTAGATTAACAGTCTGAGCATGTATGTGGCAAGAAGATAAATGAAGGTAGATGAACTGTTTACCCAAGTGTGTTAATGTTCCTTTTATGTTTATAAGTGCTATCGTTGAGCTAATATCAATGTTCTTGTATGGACACATCACTTGTCTTATGTAATTTATTTCAGAAGAGTTTCCAGAAACGTAACCATGAGAGGTTCATGTTTCTGCATTTTATTTGACACAGAACTAAAGATAAAATAATGAAACATGGTTCAAATATTTTTTATATACTTTGTTTACATATAATTTATATACAGCACCTTCAGCTGAGGCGTGGTGTGCAGAGTGGGCTGCCATTTTTGCTGTTTGGCAACTTAGCTGTTCTGCCCTTCAAGCTTTGGAGAGTCCAAATGTACTGGTGGTGGAAGGAATCCACCAGTTGCTGCACATCTGCTCTACAAAAACATTGCCAGATTGCTTCTTTTAGTAGCTACCAGATTTTGTTCCTCTTCACTGGGTGGGACTTCCCAACAGGGGACTCCAGCCACTCCCATCAGTGTTCTTGGGTCTACAGAGATTTGAAAACTTCCTATAGCAGAGCTCCCAGAAAGAGGTATGGGCCGGCATCTTTGCTGTTTGATTGACTTATCAATTCCAGTCTGTAAGCTTGGAAGAGTCCAAGCTGACTGAGGTGAAAATGATACACCAGAAGAACATTTGGAATCATAAAAGCAAGCACATAAAAATGGGGCCAGACTGCTTTTTTAATTGAGTTCCTGACCCTAGTCCTCATTACTGGGAAGAGTCTCCCAACTGGGATTTTTGGCGACCACCACTGGTATTCACCAGCTGACAGAGTTTCTAGGCATCCCTGTTAAAGAGACCCCAGGGGACAGGGCAGGCTGACATCTTTGCTGTTTGGGCAACATTCCAGCCTTCTAGCTTTGGAGTGTCCAAGGCAAGAGGGGCTGAAGTATACCCCAGCGCAGCACAGCTGCTTTACAAAAATGTGGCTAGACTACCTTAAGCAGGTCCCTGACACCATTCCATCTGACTAGGAGTCTGATCTCCCAACTGGGGTCTCCAGCCACCTCTTAGAGTTTGTTTTGTTCCAGATCTCCCTGGGATGGAGCTACCAGAGAAAAGGGCAGGCTTCCATCTTTCCTGTTTCTCAGCCTTCATTGGTGATACCTCCAGGTACTAGAAAATCTGAAGTGACTAGTGATGGGATTGGGCCCCTAGCGTACCACACCAGCCCTACAGAAAAATGACGAGAGTGTAATGCGGTTGCCTGCTCTTGTATGTCCTCATCAGGCAGATCTTCCAGGACTGGGTCTCTAGCCAACACCTGCCCAATCTATCTAGCTAGTAGCAACTTGCAACTCCTTAGAGAGAGCCCCTGGGGCAACAGAAAGCCTCTCAACCACTGCCTCTGAAGTTTTCTTGCCTCCTTTGGACCAACAAAGGAGCAAACACACTGAGCCACTGCTGACTTGTGTCTCTCTGAGATGAAGATACCACAGGAACAAACAAAGTAGCAAAGCAGCAAGCCAACTGATGTGGAGCCCAGAGGGGTGGGTGCAGGAGACTCTGTAGCAAAGTGTGGCCATCCCTGTAAGTTCAACTTTCATGAATAAGAGACCCTAGCCCTTGGGTAAGAGTCCGACCCGATCTCTGCATGGTGATCCTGTACATCAGATGAGGCTGGTCTGATTTGAGCACTCCTTGATCTTCTACCCTCTCCTGGAGCCCTAGTCTTGCCATGCCTACTTACAGGGCAATCTTGGGTGCCCTGGGGTCCAACACCATAGTTTCTGCAACAGAGGACCAGGCCTGACTGATAGAGAGTTCCACTGAGGCAGCCCGTACAACTGTGCACCAGTCTGCATGTTCCCTCCCATACTGCAGCTTCCGCTGAGCCTACAGAAACTCCTCACACCACTTTGCTGAGTGTATGTCTGCATAGGTGGGATTTGCTGTACCTGACCCAGCAGCACACAGGAGTGCAGTACATCCCTCCATGTCCCCCCCACCACATTCACTCAAATCACCCTGACAGTCTTTGCAGCATTGCAGACAGAGTCTTGATGAGCACAGAACCAGAAATCCCTGTCTGGCCAGTGCCCACCTTTTTACTGATGTTGCATAGAGGACAGGATCCTCCCATACCTTGATTGATCACTTCTGCTTGCAGGGCACAGAGAAGGCACCCAGACTTGTGATGGCAATCACCCCACTCTAAACAAACACCACCTCCAGTGTGACATAACACAGTCTGCAGCAGGGGCCTTCCACTTCCCTTACAACTGTTTTGCTTCTGCCACTGTGGTGAACACTCAGAAAGAGGCAGACACTCCTGCACTCACTAGCACTCTGCTGCAGTTGCCACACCTTGATCGCCCCAGTGCAGTAGGCTTAAAGCCTTGAAAAGCCAGAAAACAAAGGTGGGGCTCAATGAAAGTCCACCAGATTTAAAGCATACAGTCCAGGAACTGAAAAATGAAGACTGCCCCCTCTACAAACAAAATCAGTTGGCTGAATCCACCTTATATCACAAACAAAGCCTCAAGGCAATCAAATAGAATTAAAAAACAAAACAAAACAAAACAAACAAACAAAAAAAAACAAAGACCAGCAACCTCAAAAACTGAAGGCAGATAAGCCCACAAAAATAAGAAAGAATCAATGCAAGAACAGTGAAAACTCAAAAAGACAGAGTACTTTCTTTCATCCAAATTACAGCATCACCTCTCCAGCAAGGGTTTGGAACTGGGCTGAGGCTAAGAAAACTGAAATGACAGAAGTAAAACTCAAAATAGGGATATAAACAAAGTTTGCTGAGCTGAAGGAGTATATTGTAACCCAATGCAAGAAAGCTAAAAAAAAAATAATAAAACATTGGAGGAGCTAACAGATAAAGTAGCCTGTAAAGAGAAAATGTAACCTACCTGATAGAGTTGAAAACAACACCACAAGACTTTTATAATGCAATCACAAGTATTAATAGCAAAATAAACCAACTGAAAAATGAGTATCAGAGCTTTAAGACAGGCTTTCTGCAATAAAACAGGTGGGCAATAACAGAGAAAAAAAAAAAAATGAGTGAACAAAACCTCAAGAAATATGGGATTATGTGAAAAGAATGAGTCGATGAGTAATTGTTGTATCTAAAACAGATGAGGACAATGAAATCAACTTGGAAAGCATGCTTCAGGATATCATCCATGAGAACTTTTCCAATCTAGCTAGAGAGGCCAATATTCAAATTTAGAAATGCAGAAAACCCCAGTGAGATAACCCATGAGAAGATCATCCCCCAGACAAACAATTATCAGATTCTTTAAAGTCAAAATAAAAAGAAATTTAAAGGACAGTGAGAGAGAAAGGCAAAATTACATACAATGGGAAGCTCATCAGACTAACAATAGACTTCTGAGCCAAAATCCTGGAAGCCAACAGAGATTGGTGGCCAATATTCAGCATTCTTTTTTTTAACTTTTTTTAAATTATATTTTAAGTACTAGGGTACATGTGCACAATGGGCCAGTTTGTTACATATGTATACATGTGCCATGTTGGTGTTCTGCACCCATTAACTCATCATTTACATTAGGTATATCTCCTAATGCCATCCCTTCCCCCACCTCCCCACAATAGGACCCGGTGTGTGATGTTCCCCTTCCTGTTTCCAAGTGATCTCATTGTTCAGTTCCCAACTATGAGTGAGAACATGCGGTATTTGGTTTTCTGTTCTTGCGATAGTTTGCTGAGAATGATGGTCTCCAGCTGCATCCATGTCCGTACAGAGGACATGAACTCATCTTTTTTTATGGCTGCATAGTATTCCATGGTGTATATGTGCCACATTTTCTTAATCCAGTCTGTCACTGATGGACATTTTGGTTGATTCCAAGTCATTGCTATTGTGAATAGTGCCGCAATAAATATACATGTGCATATGACTTTATAGCAGTATGACTTATAATGCTTTGGGTATATCCACAGTAATGGGATGGCTGGGTCAAATGGTATTTCTAGTTCTAGATCCTTGAGAAATCACCACACTGTCTTCCACAATGGTTGAACTAGTTTACAGTCCCACCAACAGTGTAAAAGTGTTCCTATTTCTCCACATCCTCTCCAGCACCTGTTGTTTCCTGACTTTTTAATGATTGCCATTCTAACTGGTGTGAGATGGTATCTCATTGTGGTTTTGATTTGCATTTCTCTGATGGGGAGTGATGATGAGCATTTTTTCATGTGTCTGTTGGCTGTATGAATATCTTTTTTTGAGAAGTGTCTGTTCATATCCTTTGCCCACTTTTTGAATGGGTTGTTTTTTTCTTGTAAATTTGTTTGAGTTCTTTGTAGGTTCTGGATATTAGCCCTTTGTCAGATGAGTAGATTGCAAAAATTTTCTCTCATTCTGTAGGTTGCCTGTTCACTCTGATGGTAGTTTCCTTTGCTGTGCAGAAACTATTCAGTTTAATTAGATCCCATTTGTCAATTTTGGCTTTTGTTGTCTTTGCTTTTGGTGTTTTAGACATGAAGTCCTTGCCCATGCCTATGTCCTGAATGGTATTATCTAGGTTTTCCTCTAGAATTTTTATGGTTTTCGGTCTAACATTTAAGTCTCTGATCCATCTTCAATTAATCTTCATATAAAGAGTAAGGAAAGGATCCAGTTTCAGCTTTCTACTTATGGCTAGCCAATTTCCCCAACACCATTTATTAAATAGGGAATCCTGTCCCATTAGTTGTTTTTGTCAAGTTTGTCAAATATCAGATGGTTGTAGATATGTGGTATTATTTCTGAGGACTCTGCTCTGTTCCATTGGTCTATATCTCTGTTTTGGTACCAGTACCTTGCTGTTTTGGTTACTGTAGGCTTATAGTATAGTTTGAAGTCAGGTAGCATGATGACTCCAGTTTTGTCCTTTTGGCTTAAGATTGTCTTGGCAATGCGGGCTCTTTTTTGGTTCCATATGAACTTTAAAGCAGTTTTTTTCCAATTCTGTGAAGAAACTCATTGGTAGCTTGATGGGGATGGCATTGAATCTATAAATTACCTTGGGTAGTATGGCCATTTTCACGATATTGATTCTTCCTCTCCATGAACATGGTATGTTCTTCCATTTGTTTATGTCCTCTTTGATTTCACTGAGCAGTGGTTTGTAGTTCTCCTTGAAGAGGTCCTTTACATCCCTTGTAAGTTGGATTCCTAGGTATTTTATTCTCTTTGAAGCAGTTTTGAATGGAAGTTCATTCATGATTTGGCTCTCTGTTTGTCTGTTACTGGTGTATAAGAATGCTTCTGATTTTTGCACATTGATTTTGTATCCTGAGACTTTGCTGAAGCTGCTTATCAACTTAAGGAGATTTTGGGCAGAGAAAATGGGTTGTTCTAAATATACAATCATGTCATCTGCAAACAGGG
Source organism: Trachypithecus francoisi (assembly GCF_009764315.1). Lineage (NCBI taxonomy): Eukaryota > Metazoa > Chordata > Mammalia > Primates > Cercopithecidae > Trachypithecus > Trachypithecus francoisi. The sequence goes on along the minus strand of NW_022681454.1, from coordinate 64,157,603 downwards.
ACAATTGGACTTCTTCTTTTCCTAACGGAATACCTTTTATTTCTTTCCCTTGCCTGATTGTCCTAGCCAGAACTTCCAACACTATGTTGAATAGGAGTGGTGAGAGAGGGTATCCCTGTCTTGTGCCAGTTTTCAAAGGGAATTTTTCCAGTTTTTGTCCATTCAGTATGATATTGGCTGTTTGTCATAAATAGCTCTTATTATTTTGAGATATGTTCCATCAATAGCGAATTTATTGAGTGTTTTTAGCATGAAGGGCTGTTGAATTTTGTCAAAGGCCTTTCCTGTATTTATTGAGATAATCATGTGGTTTTTGTCTTTGGTTCTATTTAGATGCTGGATTACGTTTATTGCTTTACGTATGTTGAACCAGCCTTGCATCCCAGGGATGAAGCCCACTTGATCATGGTGGATAAACATTGTTATGTGCTGCTGGATCTGGTTTGCCAGTATTTTATTGAGGATTTTTGCATTGATGTTCATCAGGGATATTGGTCTAAAATTCTCTTTTGTTGTGGTGTCTCTGCCAGGCTTTGGTATCAGGATGATGTTGGCCTCATAAAATGAGTTAGGGAGGATTTAAGAATGTTGAATATTGACCCCCACTCTCTTCTGGCTTGGAGAGTTTCTGCTGAGAGATCTGCTGTTAGTCTGATGGGCTTCCCTTTGTGGGTAACCCGACCTTTCTCTCTGGCTGCCCTTAACATTTTTTCCTTCATTTCAACTTTGGTGAATCTGACAATCATGTGTCTTGGAGTTGCTCTTCTTGAGGAGCATCTTTGTGGTGTTCTCTGTATTTCCTCAGTTTGAATGTTGGCCTGCCTTACTAGGTTGGCGAAGTTCTCCTGGATGATATCCCGCAGATTGTTTTCCAACTTGATTCCATTTTCCCCATCACTTTCAGGCACACCAATCAGACATAGATTTGGTCTTTTCACATAAAGACCATATTTCATCAGGGATATTGGTCTAAAATTCTCTTTTTTTGTTGTGTCTCTGCCAGACTTTGGTATCAGGATGATGTTGGCCTCATAAAATGAGTTAGGGAGTATTCCCTCTTTTTCAATTGATTGGAATAGTTTCAGAATGAATGGTACCAGCTCCTCCTTGTATCTCTGGTAGAATTCAGCTGTGAATCCATCTGGTCCTGGACTTTTTTTCATTGGTAGGCTATTAATTATTGCCTCCATTTCAGAATCTGTTATTGGTCTATTGAGGAATTCAACTTCTTCCTGGTTTAGTCTTGGGAGAGTGTAAGTGTCCAGGAAATTATCCATTTCTTCTAGATTTTCTAGTTTATTTGCGTAGACGTATTTATAGTATTCTCTGATGGTAGTTTGTATTTCTGTGGGGTCGGTGGTGATATCCTCATCATTTTTTATTGCATCTATTTGATTCTTCTCTCTTCTTCATTAATCTTGCTAGTGGTCTATCAATTTTGTTGATCTTTTCAAAAAACCAACTCCTGGATTCATTGATTTTTTGGAGAGTTTTTTGTGTCTCTATCTCCTTCAGTTCTGCTCTGATCTTAGTTATTTCTTGCCTTCTGCTAGCTTTTGAATGTGTTTGCTCTTGCTCCTCTAGTTCTTTTAATTGTGATGTTAGAGTGTCAATTTTAGATCTTTCCAGCTTTCTCTTGTGGGCATTTAGTGCTATAAATTTCCCTATATGAGCTGCTTTAAATGTGTCCCAGAGATTCTGGTATGTTGTATCTTTGTTCTCATTGGTTTTGAAGAGCATCTTTATTTCTACCTTCATTTCGTTATGTACCCAGTAATCATTCAGGAGCAGGTTATTCAGTTTCCATGTAGTTGAGTGGTTTTGATTGAGTTTCTTAGTCCTGAGTTCTAGTTTGATTGCACTGTGGTCTGGGAGACAGTTTGTTATAATTTATGTTCTTGTACATTTGGTTAGGAGTGCTTTACTTCTAGTTATGTAGTCAATCTTAGATTAAGCGTGATGTGGTGTTGAGAAGAATGTATATTCTGTTGATTTGGGGTGGAGAGTTCTGTAGATGTAGATTAGGTCTGCTTGCTGAAGAGCTGAGTTCAATTCCTGGATATCCTTCTTAACTTTCTGTCTCATTGATCTGTCTAATGTTGACAGTGGAGTGTTGAAGTCTCCCATTATTATTGTATGGGAGTCTAAGTCTCTTTGCAAGTCTCTAAGGACTTGCTTTATGAATCTGGGTGCTCTTGTATTGGGGTGCATATATATTTAAGATCGTTAGATCTTCCTGTTGAATTGATCTCTTTACCATTATGTAATGGCCTTCTTTGTCTCTTTTTTTCTTTGATGGTTTAAAGTCTGTTTTATCAGAGACTAGGATTGCAACCCTTGCCTTTTTTTGTTTTCTGTTTGCTTGGTAGATCTTCCTTCATTCCTTTATTTTGAGCCTATGTGTGTCTCTGCATGTGAGATGGGTGTCCTGAGTACAGCAAACTGATGGGTCTTGACTCCTTATCCAATTTGCCAGTCTGTGTCTTTTAATTGGACTATTTAGTCCATTTACATTTACAGTTAATATTGTTATGTGTGAAATGGATTCTGACATTATGATATGAGCTGGTTATTTTGCTCATTACTTGATGCAGTTTCTTCCTAGCATAAATGGACTTTACATTTTGGCATGTTTTTGCAATGGCTGATACCTGTTGTTCCTTCTTTCCATGTTTAGTGCTTCCCTCAGGCTCTCTTGTAGGGCAGGCCTGGTGGTGACAAAATCTCTAAGCATTTGCTTGCCTGTAAAGGATTTTTATTTCTCCTTCACTTCTGAAATGTAGTTTGGCTGGATATGAAATTCTGGGTTGAAAATTCTTTTCTTAAGATGACTGAATAGGAACAGCTCCAGTCTCCAGCTCCCAGCGCGAGCGACACAGAAGACAGGTGATTTCTGCATTTTCAACTGAGTTACTGGGTTCATCTCACTGGGGAGTGCCAGACAATCGGTGCTGGTCAGCTGTTGCAACCCGACCAGCGAGAGCTGAAGCAGGGTGAGGCATCGCCTCACCTGGGAAGTACAAGGGGGAAGGGAATTCCTTTTCCTAGCCAGGGGAACTGAGACACACAACAGCTGGAAAATCGGGTAACTCCCACCCCAATACTGTGCTTTAAGCAAACGGGCACACCAGGAGATTATATCCCACACCTGGCTGGGAGGGTCCCACGCCCATGGAGCCTTCCTCATTGCTAGCGCAGCAGTCTGCGATCTAACCACAAGGCAGTAGCGAGGCTGGGGGAGGGGTGCCCACCATTGTTGAGGCTTAAGTAGGTAAACAAAGCCCTGGGAATATCAAACTGGGTGGAGCTCACAGCAGCTCAAGGAGGCCTGCCTGTCTCTGTAGACTACACCTCTGGGGACAGGGCACAGCTAAACAACAACAATAACAACAACAAAATAAAGCAGCAGAAACTGCTACAGATGCAAGCAACTTTGTCTGACAGCTTTGAAGAGAGTGGTGGATCTCCCAACACAGAGAATGGGATCTGAGAACTGACAGACTGCCTGCTCAAGTGGGTCCCTGACCCCTGAGTAGCCTAACTGGGAGACATCCTCCACTAGGGGCAGACCAACACCCCACACCTCACAGGGTGGCGTACACCCCTGAGAGGAAGCTTCCAAAGCAAGAATCAGACAGTTACACTTGCTGTTCAGCAGTATTCTATCTTCTGCAGCCTCTGCTGCTGACCCTCAAGCAAACAGGGTCTGGAGTGGACCTCAAGCAATCTCCAACAGACCTACAGCTGAGGGTCCTGACTGTTAGAAGGAAAACTATCAAACAGGAAGGACACCCACACCAAAACCCCATCAGTATGTCACCATCATCAAAGACCAGAGGCAGTTAAAATCACAAAGATGGGGGAAAAGCAGGGCAGAAGAGCTGGAAATACAAAAAATAAGAGCGCATCTCCCACTCCAAAGGAACGCAGCTCATCACCAGCAACGGATCAAAGCTGGATGGGGAATGACTTCGACGAGATCAGAGAAGAAGGCTTCAGTCCATCAAACTTCTCAGAGCTAAAGGAGGAATTACATACCCAGAACAAAAAAACTAAAAATCTTGAAAAAAGAGTGGAAGAATTGATAACCAGAATAATTAATGCAGAGAAGGCCATAAAGGAACTGACAGAGATGAAAACCATGACACGAGAAATACATGACAAATGCACAAGCTTCAGTAACTGACTTGATCAACTGGAAGAAAGAGTATCAGCGATTGAGGATCAAATGAATGAAATGAAGCAAGAAGAGAAATCAAAAGAAAAAAGAAGAAAAAGAAATGAACAAAGCCTGCAAGAAGTATGGGATTATGTAAAAAGACCAAATCTATGTCTGATTGGGTTGCCTGAAAGTGAGGGGGAAAATGGAACCAAGTTGGAAAACACTCTGGAGGATATCGTCGAGGAGAACTTCCCCAACCTAGTAGGGCAGGCCAACATTCAAATTCAGGAAATACAGAGAATGTCACAAAGATAATCCTCGAGAAGAGCAACTCCAAGACATAATTGCCAGATTCACCAAAGTTGAAATGAAGGAAAAAATGTTAAGGGCAGCCAGAGAGAAAGGTCGGGTTACCCACAAAGGGAAGCCCATCAGACTAACAGCAGATCTCTCAGCAGAAACTCTACAAGCCAGAAGAGAGTGGGGGTCAATATTCAACATTCTTAAATCCTCCCTAACTCATTTTATGAGGCCAACATCATCCTGATACCAAAGCCTGGCAGAGACACAACAAAAAAAGAGAATTTTAGACCAATATCCCTGATGAACATCAATGCAAAAATTCTCAAGAAAATACTGGTAAACCGGATCCAGCAGCACATCAAAAAGCTTATCCACCACAATCAAGTGGGCTTCATCCTTGGGATACAAGGCTGGTTCAACATATGCAAAGCAATAAACATAATCCGGCATATAAACAGAACCAAAGACAAAAACCACATGATTATCTCAATAGATGCAGAAAAGGCCTTTGACAAAATTCAACAGCCCTGCATGCTAAAAACGCTCAATAAATTCGCTATTGATGGAACATATCTCAAAATAATAAGAGCTATTTATGACAAACCCACAGCCAATATCATACTGAATGGACAAAAACTGGAAAAATTCCCTTTGAAAACTGGCACAAGACAGGGATACCCTCTCTCACCACTCCTATTCAACATAGTGTTGGAAGTTCTGGCTAGGACAATCAGGCAAGGGAAAGAAATAAAAGGTATTCCGTTGGAAAAGAAGAAGTCCAATTGTCCCTGTTTGCAGATGACATGATTGTATATTTAGAACAACCCATTTTCTCTGCCCAAAATCTCCTTAAGTTGATAAGCAGCTTCAGCAAAGTCTCAGGATACAAAATCAATGTGCAAAAATCACAAGCATTCTTATACACCAGTAACAGACAAACAGAGAGCCAAATCATGAATGAACTTCCATTCACAATTGCTTCAAAGAGATAAAATACCTAGGAATCCAACTTACAAGGGATGTAAGGACCTCTTCAAGGAGAACTACAAACCACTGCTCAGTGAAATCAAAGAGGACACAAACAAATGGAAGAACATACCATGCTCATGGAGAGGAAGAATCAATATCGTGAAAATGGCCATACTACCCAAGGTAATTTATAGATTCAATGCCATCCCCATCAAGCTACCAATGAGTTTCTTCACAGAATTGGAAAAAACTGCTTTAAAGTTCATATGGAACCAAAAAAGAGCCCGCATTGCCAAGACAATCCTAAGTCAAAAGAACAAAACAGGAGGCATCATGCTACCTGACTTCAAACTCTACTACAAGGCTACAGTAACCAAAACAGCAAGGTACTGGTACCAAAACAGAGATATAGACCAATGGAACAGAGCAGAGTCCTCAGAAATAATACCACACATCTACAACCATCTGATATTTGACAAACTTGACAAAAACAACTAATGGGACAGGATTCCCTATTTAATAAATGGTGTTGGGGAAATTGGCTAGCCATAAGTAGAAAGCTGAAACTGGATCCTTTCCTTACTCTTTATATGAAGATTAATTGAAGATGATCAGAGACTTAAATGTTAGACCGAAAACCATAAAAATTCTAGAGGAAAACCTAGATAATACCATTCAGGACATAGGCATGGGCAAGGACTTCATGTCTAAAACACCAAAAGCAAAGACAACAAAAGCCAAAATTGACAAATGGGTTCTAATTAAACTGAATAGTTTCTGCACAGCAAAGGAAACTACCATCAGAGTGAACAGGCAACCTACAGAATGAGAGAAAATTTTTGCAATCTACTCATCTGACAAAGGGCTAATATCCAGAACCTACAAAGAACTCAAACAAATTTACAAGAAAAAAACAACCCATTCAAAAAGTGGGCAAAGGATATGAACAGACACTTCTCAAAAAAGATATTCATACAGCCAACAGACACATGAAAAAATGCTCATCATCACTCCCCATCAGAGAAATGCAAATCAAAACCACAATGAGATACCATCTCACACCAGTTAGAATGGCAATCATTAAAAAGTCAGGAAACAACAGGTGCTGGAGAGGATGTGGAGAAATAGGAGTACTTTTACACTGTTGGTGGGACTGTAAACTAGTTCAACCATTATGGAAAACAGTATGGCGATTCCTCAAGGATCTAGAACTAGAAGTACCATATGACCCAGCCATCCCATTACTAGGTATATAGCCAAAGGATTATAAATCAGGCTGCTATAAAGACACTTGCACACGTATGTTTATTGTGGCACTATTCACAATAGCAAAGACTTGGAGTCAACCGAAATGTCTATCAGTGACAGACTGGATTAAGAAAATGTGGCACATATACACCATGGAATACTATGCAGCCATAAAAAAGGATGAGTTCTTGTCCTTTGTAGGGACATGGATGCAGCTGGAAACCATCATTCTCAGCAAACTATTGCAAGAACAGAAAACCAAATACCGCATGTTCTCACTCATAGTTGGGAACTGAACAATGAGATCACTTGGACTCAGGAAGGGGAACATCACACACTGGGGCCTATCACGGGGAGGGGAAGGGGGGAGGGATTGCATTGGGAGTTATACCTGATGTAAATGACGAGTTGATGGGTGCTGACGAGTTGATGGGTGCAGCACACCAACATGGCACAAGTATACATATGTAACAAACCTGCACGTTATGCACACGTACCCTAGAACTTAAAGTATAATAATAAAAATTAAAAAATAAAAAAAAGAAAATTATTTTCTTGAAAAATATTGAATATTGGCCCCCACTCTCTTCTGGCTTGGAGAGTTTCTGCCGAGATTTCTGCTCTTAGTCTGATGGGCTTTCCTTTGTGCTTAAACCGACCTTTCTCTCTGGTTGCCCTTAACATTTTTTCCTTTATTTCAACTTTGGTGAATCTGACAATCATGTGTCTTGGAGTTGCTCTTCTTGAGGAGCATCTTTGTGGTGTTCTCTGTATTTCCTCAGTTTGAATGTTGGCCTGCCTTACTAGGTTGGCGAAGTTCTCCTGGATGATATCCCGCAGATTGTTTTCCAACTTGATTCCATTTTCCCCATCACTTTCAGGCACACCAATCAGACATAGATTTGGTCTTTTCACATAAAGACCATATTTCTTGGAGGCTTTGTTCATTTCTTTTTACTCTTTTTTCTCTTCATTCTCTTCTCACTTTATTTCATTCATTTGTTCTTCAATTGCTGATACTCTTTCTTCCAGTTGATTGAGTCAGTTACTAAAGCTTGTGCATTTGTCACATAGTTCTCGTGTTATGGTTTTCATCTGTATCAGTTCTTTTAAGGTCTTCTCTGCATTGATTATTCTAGTTATCCATTCATCCATTCTTTTTTCAAGGTTTTTACTTTCTTTACACTGGTTACGTAGTTCCTCCTTTAGCTCTGAGAAGTTTGATCGACTGAAGTCTTCTCTCAATTCATCATAGTCATTCTTCATCCAGCTTTGTTCCATTGATGGCAATACTACTCATCTTAAAATATCAAAAGGAAGAGGGACTTTCCATACAATTTCACTATGTAATAGTTTCTTTAGTAGCAGTTAAAACAATACAATCCTGTTCAAAATGAAGCGAAATTATTCTGAGTATGTGCAAAACAGCACTCAGAATACTGTCAGTGGACTTCTTCATGTTCTTGTGTTTATGTACAATGTGTGAAATATAGTTAAGCTGAGTAAATATTTTTGTATAAACTATGAATTATAACAACAAATTTCAATATAAGTTCAACAAATTTCAATACAAGCTCACATGGATTTACATCATTTTGTGTTTTCTGAATTGTTTTCTTCATTTCCACAAAATATTTCTAACCATTAACTGGGTGGTAAGTCTCTGAAAAACAAATTTTTATTTGACAAAGTAAATTTTGAAATTTTTTTATTTTTATTTTTATTTTTTGGTCACAGGAAGAAAGAAATCTTGCATCATAACCTTTCTTCCTGGAATAAGCTGAAGTAATCTCATCTATCAGATTTTCCAGCTTCAAATCTCAGATATAACTAATCAGTTTTTCCCTTCTTTCCTTTTCTAGTAAACTTCCAGAAACAAAACAGACAACATTTCATGATGATAAATATCACAGTTGCCACACAGGCCAGCAGGAACCCAATCACATCCAAAGAGTGGTACTGGAACCAGGTGAGGTCATGAGCTGCAGGCCGAAGGTGTTTAGCTCCTTTATGGCGCATGACAAATTCAATCCAGAAGACTGCTCGATCCAGGGGCTTTACCGGTTGATCATGTTGAATTCTTGATAATTTCATAACATTCTCTTTATATCTGAAGGATAAAAATAAAAATACTAATTTAGCAGGAAGAGACGTTTACAAAACCCCTCAGACACCGAGTTAAAGAAGGAAGGGGTTTATTCATTTGGGAGCATCAGCAAGGCTCCTGTCTCAAGAGCTGAGCTCCCCAAGTGAGCTTTCCCTTTTAAGGGCTCACAACTCTACACGGGTCCACATGAGAGGGTCGTGATCGATTGAGCAAGCAGTGGGTACGTGCCTGTGAGCTGCATGCACCAGTAATCAGAATGGAACAGAAGAGGACAGGGATTTTTGCTACGCTTTTCCATAAGATGCCTGTAATCTACAGATAAGATAACCAGTTAGGTTAGGGGTCGTTCTTTAACTACCAGGCCCAGAGTGTGGCACCAGGCTGTCTGCTTGTGGATTTCATTTCTGCATTTTAGTATTTACTTCTTTTTTCTTTAGAGGCAGAAATTGGGCATAAGACAATATGAGGAGTGATCTCCTCCCTTGCTAACACTGAAAGTAAGTTAACTTGCCTGTGCATATCAAGTTTATGAAAAGCTTTTAAAGTGCCAAATAATTCAAAGTAAATGTCAAAGAATTGACATAGAATTTGTGTACTTTAATTTGAGTAATCATAGAAAGTTTGGCTTTTAAATTGGACTTTTCTCATTGACAAATATTTTCTAAAGTAGAAATTGAATATTAGGTGAGAAAGTTCATTTTTTTGAAGCAGAGAAAATATAAGGCATTTTAATTTGCATTTAATTGTTTAATTTATACTTTTTGTGGGTACATATTAAGTGTATATATTTATGGGGTATATGAGTTGTTTTGATACAATGTGAAACTCTCACATCATGGAAAAAAAAATAGGATATTCATCCCTTAAGCATTTATCCTTTGTATTATAAACAATTCAATTGCACTGTTAGTTCTCAAACAGACATACGGAGAACGTGCTCCACATCGTGAACCATTTTAAGTGCTGTAAGAAAGACTGTGAAAATGCAATATGAGAATTATCATCTCTAGGTTCCTAAACAGTAATTGTGTCATGGTGAGTGACATGCCTCATAGCTAGCCATTTTGCTTCTACATTACTCTTTTGTCTCCTACTGTTTCCCACCCTGTAGCCAGGATGATTTTTTGCAATTAATGTCAGTTTATAGCACTCCCCTGATTAAGACTTTTGTCTGACTTCTCATTATTTAAAGAATAAAATCCAACTCTGTTATTTGGTCTACAGAACCCTACATTGTAAGACACTGGCAAGCTCTTTTCCTAACACTTTTCCCCGCACACTGTCTTCTAGATTGGCCTTCTATTTTTTTCTTTAAGCTCCCAAAGGTGTTCTCATCTTAGCACCTTATACATTTTTTCCCTCTCTCCTGCTCTTGGAGTATTCTGTCTTGCTACAACCAAGGCATGCTTCTCTGCCTTTTTGTGGCTTCCTTCTAATGTTACTTCTAAGAGAGGCTTTTATTGACCACACTATGATGGAACCTTTAGGATTTTCTCTATTTTCTGTGCTTATTTTGCTATTTGATTCCTAGAATTGTAAAATGCATTATATCTCATAAAATAAACATTTAAATATTAGATACAAAAGATAAATATACATACACTAAGTGAATAGATCAAAAATGTAAGATCATCTTGAACACTATTTTGAGGTGAAGATATCTACTTACCTACTGTTCAGATTGTGGTATAGGATATTACAACCTGCCTAGAATCATTCTCTTTTTCTGATCCATTTAGTCACTACTTTTGTCCTCCAATTAAGTATTAGCCTGACTTTGAATAGCATACATTAGTTTTGCTTGTTTATGTAATTGAATTATATAATATGTACTCATTAGTGTCTTTTATTAATGTCGCAGTTCTTCTGTAATTCCATTGCTGTGTAGTATTTTGTTGATTTAGAAAACACAAATTATTTCTTCATTTTGTGATTAATACATATTTGGGTTGCTAACAATTTTTAGACACTATTGACAATTCTGTCATAAATATTCTTCTAGATGGTATTAGATTTATATATTTATACATATCTCTTGGGTATATAATTGAGAGTAGAATTGCTGAGATAAAAGTAGATGCATAATTATGATCCACTTCTTGACTTTAACATTTTTTGAAGTGTATTTTTTGATCTTTAAAATTTAAAGATATGTTAGTTATAGTTTTTATAACCTCCCTTACTTCCACTATGCTGCTTCATACAGTTTCTATGACATTGAATCTTATTATATTTACTAAGTCTTGAGTTATTGCCCACCACATATCACTTCAAATAACTATTTGACATCCTCTAAGAAAATGTTTCTTCCAGTTGATATATAATACATATATGTGTATTGTATATGTACATATGTGCATGTGTGTGTATCATTTTATATCATAAGATTCCATTTATTAATTGTGCTCTTCAAATGTTTTATGTCTTTACACATTATTTGCTTTTTTTTAGTCTGTTTTGATTGAGTGAAAGTGTTTGTATAATCACATTTAAATCTACCAGTTTGCTTTATATATATTTTTTCTATTTGTCCAAGTTGGTTTGTGTTTCTTTTCAATTATTTCCTATCTTCTTTAAAGGTATTTTTATCATTCATTAACCTTCTTTTTTGTGATAAAGTAATTTTAATGTATTCCTTTAGATGATACTCTCCTTCTTTAAAAGCATTATTGAGAGTAGTTATAAATGCTGAATTGATGATAGCTGGATGCTGCAAGGAATTTTGCACATTGATATCTTTGGGTGTGAAAAAATCAATTATTAAAAATTTAACTTAAAATTGTATTTTTTGTGTTTCAAAGACCATCATCAGAAAGGAAAATTTAGTGTACCCAGAATAGGACAAAACTTTTAAAAATTATATATCTGACATGACCCATAATATATAAATAGTTCTTAAAACTTAATAATAAGACAAATAGCAAAGTTTAAAAATGTTCCAAGGACTGTAGTACACATGTTTTCAAAGAAGATACACGAATGATCAGTAAGCACACACAGGGATTCTCAAAGTCTTTAGCTGTAATGAAAATGCAATCTGAGACTGGGATGAGAGATCATTTTACACCCACTAAGAAGGCTTTCACAAAAAGACAGATAATAATACGTTTGGCAAAAGTATGGAGGAATTGTAATCACGTTGTACTGCTGGTGGTAGTGATGAATGAAACAAGTACTTTGGAAGACAGTTTGGTAGTTCTTCATAAACATATGGTTCCCACATGAGCCAGCAATTCCACTTGTAGTATCAATCCAAAAGGAAGGAAAACAGGTTTATGCAAAAACTTGTGTAGCAATATCCCTAGTAACCACAATTGGAAACAATCAAAGGCCAATGAACTGAGAAGTTAACAACTAAAATATGATGTATCCTTACTAAAAAATATTAAACTGCTATAAAAAGAAATGAAGTATTAAAATGCACAACAACATGAATAAAACTAACACCATAAAAAACAACAAAAAATTAAGCTAGGTGAAATGTCATTTACACAGCACCATAAACTGTATAATTCCATTTATATGAAATTTTTCTAGAGAGAATAATCTCTAGAGAAAGAAAACAAATTAGTGTTAGACTAAGGCAGAATGGTCATAGGAAGTGACTTCTGTGTCATTGTAGTTTCTTTTGTGCTGATAAAAAATGTTCTAAAATTATGGGATAATGATGGCTTCATGGCTCTGTAAACATAGTAAATATATTTGGAGTTTATACCACAAAGAGGAGGATTTTACAGTATCAAAATTAAATCTCATTTTCAAGTCCATTACAATAATGATAATAAAAGTTAATTTTTCAGCAGGAAAATCATCATGTTCTGAGGCATTTTAGATATTTAATTAAAATATTTATTATATTATTTCATTTATTCTTCCTTTCTATTATGGATTCATTATGTTAAAATCTTAAGAAATGTATTTTTACAAAAAAAAAGAAATGTATTTTTTATATTATCTATATCATTTTAAAAGTATTTTTGTGTAGAAAATTGTTTCACTAACTGGCTATTCATTAGACATACGGGTTTCAAACACAATTTTTAAATAACTGATAAAAAATAAAAGCAGATTTCAGATTGGTTAAATCACTTAAATTCTTTCAGAATTACTCTCTTATAAAAAGGATGAAACTCATACTCACTATTGACAAGAGAAGCTATCTATAAATACCACCTAGTGAAAAATATTGTTCTACTCACAAAGGATCATTAATTACTGTCTTCAGTGCATTCGCCAAGTCTGTACTCGACATTGTGTCGAAGTCCAATCTAACAGCTGCTCCTTTGGTCTTCATGTGAGCAATGTTATCAGGTTGATCGGCAAACAATGGAATGCCCACCATAGGGACCCCATGGTAGATTGCCTCGTAGATGCCATTGGCTCCACCATGAGTTATAAAAGCTCTGGTTTTTGGATGACCTAGGATTGGATGAATTTTAGAAAAAATATTCATAGGAATACAATGAGATGCACAATGAAAGGCTCTGAAAGTGACAATGTTTTCTAGATAACACATTGAACTAATTTGCTATTGCTTTTCAGACTTCAGAGGAAAAAACACGTACTTGTGCTGGGTATGCAAGTGAAGGCTGCATGGTGTGTATGACTTCAGACTGCAAAATAATACAAGATTTCCAGTTGGACTAATGAAAAAGTGTGATCTAGAGTTTTAAAATGAGCAATAAAGAAGACAGCAAAGAGATGGGCATGAAGTGAATTGCTGTTTTAAGTGCAGTCACAGAGTGTGGATAGGTGGGGTGTGCAAGGCAGCAGGCAATGGGTTGGTGGTGGTGCTAGGATTGAGGAAGGACAGGTCACACTTCATCATGACCTGTCATCACTTTATGATTAAGATTAGCAATTTAATCCTTCAGAAAATACAGAATCACTGGTGATAGAAGAGCTATTATTTTTGGTGGCACTTGAAATAACCCTGCAGGAGAGGAAACAACAGGTGTAAAGCTGTAGAAATAGGAGACAGAGAGACAGCTCAGGAAGTTATTGAAAAGTTCTGTGAGATGTAGTAACACCTGAAATAAAGATTCTTGCTGATTCTGACCATAAAGAATGTGAGTGTATGTCATAAAATGCCAATAATTATAGCGTATTTTTTTCCTCTAGGACTGATAAATAAATATAAAGAAGTTACATTTTCTTTTTCCTTAACAAATATTCAAAAAGCTTGTTTCATGATTAACTATTAACACTCTAATGTGCTGTTACTAATATATCCAATATTTATTCACCAGAGTCTTACCTAGAAGGTCATTCTGGGGTATCCACTTATAGAGTCGAGTATTGAGGCCTAAGGTATCCGGTTTTTTCCCATCAAATCTCCACAGAACCTGTTGCAGTAAAGAAAATATCTTATTCCATGAGTGGAATTCAAAAGGTATAGAATGTTAGAAGTGTAAAAAGATAGGAATGAGATCAAGGGATGTTAGTACATCAGAACTACTCAAAGACTGATGTAAATAGAATACTCACATTTAATTTTCTCAACTTTTATAATTAGCTAGGCACATAAGGAAATCATGATTTTCCAAAATAGTACCTTAGAAAAAATTGGATTATCAATGAAAAGTTCAAGTATTTAAAAAAATTTTTACACTTTTTAAAAGAAAACCTACGTGCAGCCAGCCATCATATGAAAAAAAAAAAAAAAAAAAGCTTAACATCACAGATCATTAGAGAAATTCGAATCAAAACCATGATAAGATAGCATCTCACACCAGTCAGAATATCATGATGTGGGTAAGGTTGTACAGAAAAGGCTTGCTTATACTCTGTTGGTTGGAATGTAAGTTAGTTCATCCATTGTGGAAGACAGTGGCAATTCTGCAAAAACCAAGAGGGGAAAATACCATGAAACCCAGCAATCCCATTACTGGATATGTAACAAAAAGACCGTAAATTGTTCTTTTATAATGACCCATGCACAGATATATTAATTGTAGTACCATTCACAATAGCAAGGACATGGAATCACCCTAAATGCCCATTGATTATGGGCTGAATAAAGAAAATATGGTACATATACACTACTGAATATTATGCAGCCATAAAAAAAGAACAAAATTTTGTATTTTGCAGGGATATAGATGGAGCTGGAGACCATTATCCTTAGCAAACTAGCAAAGGGATGGAAATAAAAATATGGCATATCCTCACTTATAAGTGGAAGGTGAAAGATGACAACATGTGGACATATAGACAGGAACAACATACACTGCTGTGTATTGGAGGGTGGAGGGTGGGAGGGGAACGAGGATCAGGAAAAATAATTAACTGATATTAGTCTGAGTATCTGGGTGACGATATGATCAGTACAATAAACCCCCATGACAAAGTTTACCTATGTAAAAAAACTGCACACATACCCTTGAACTTAAAAGCTAAAAATAAAACTTAAATTAATTTTTAAAAATAAAAATATTCTAAGAAATGTATAAAAAATTTTAACTATTCATTATAATTCTAGTGTAAAAAGCTAACAATTTCATAATGGCCTGCGTGCTTCTTTTCTTTTATGTATTTTATATTAGTTTTCATCTTCCAAATTTAATTTGAATGTATTCATTTCTTTTTGAGTAATTTGACAAGTAGTTCACATGTACCTACTTGTGTATAGGTTAGAGCCCGTTGTCCCTTGATTGACAAAATAGCGAGAACATAAATAAGCTACTTATAAGAAAGAGATTAATGCTGCAAAGGTAGTATGTATAATTCATTGGAATTATAAATTATCAAGCTCTACTTCCAAAATAAATTTCAAGTGACCATTTTTGACACAAATTCAGAGTATTATCAGTATTTCTAACTTTGGATACTTTTTGGCATAGAAATGAGGAACCTGTTGGTATCATGAATAAAAATACAGCTATGGAATAAACTCAAAATTGTGTTTTGCTCAATTTGGTCAACTGATTATTAACACCGAGACAACGTGCCACAAAGCTTTGACAACAGTGATCAATATGTTCTGCTATAGCCAAGACATTTTATGTTTAAGTTACTAATTTTGAAACTCCCAAGCAATCCTCATAAACTGAACAATAATTTACAGTGTTTAACTTTTATTTGCTACATCAGTGTTAAAGTAACTCAGGTTTCAGCAAAAGGTTGGAAGAGGTCATTACAGAAAGCTTTATCAGGCAGGAAATTAGAAGGTAATTGACAAATACACAAAGGTCACTGGCTTATTCTATATAGAAGAAAATAAATTTCTACTATAATTTATAGAGTGGGCATCTGAACTTGTTTCTGTGCCTGGCTTCCTTCTGTTTGACTCCTTTCTATGTTTTCTTCTGCTTCCTCCATTGAGAGGAGTTGTTAATCTGATAGTGCAGAGTCCTTGTCGGGCCACATTTTATACTGCGCAGAGTCCACCTTCAGGGCAGGATCCA
Organism: Trachypithecus francoisi; assembly: GCF_009764315.1. Classification (NCBI taxonomy): domain Eukaryota; kingdom Metazoa; phylum Chordata; class Mammalia; order Primates; family Cercopithecidae; genus Trachypithecus; species Trachypithecus francoisi. The sequence continues at coordinate 64,141,408 of NW_022681454.1, read as the reverse complement.
TCTCCACCCTTTCTCTTTCATCTTCCTGCTTCAGACATTGGCTGGGTGCAGTCCGGCAGGGCTGGCTACTTTTTCTCTTTCTCTAAATCTATCTGGCTGTGTGGATACTTGGACAAGTTGTCTGTCAGCCTAGGCTGTTCTTTCTCTGAATAGTACCCTGAACATTACTCAGATACACTTCTTACAGTGATTCTCCTGCCCCAGCCTCCCAAGTAGCTGCGATCACAGGTGCATGCCAACATGCCTGGGTAATTTTTTGTATCTTTAGAAGAGATAGGGTTACACCATGTTGGCCAAGTTGGTCTCGAACTCCTGACCTTGTGATCCACCCGCCTTGGTCTCCCAAAGTGCTGGGATTACTGGCGTGAGCTGCCATGTCTGGCCTATAGTTTACACTTTTAATCACAGGATTGGAATTCATTTTCCTTACTCCCCTGCTCCCCACATGTGGCAGTTATTATTCCTAAATTAACGACATTCAATCATGTTGTACTACCACAGATCTTTAAATAAAGTATATACCGCATAATTACTAACAGAGCCAATCTTCTCCATTTGTTGTCAGGTATTTTATATAAGCATCTGACTTAAAGTGCAAATAGAAATATTACATTCCATAATTGTAAACATTCACCAAGAGCTTCCAGAGTACAATAAGTAATAGAGGTGGCCCAAAAATCAGTCAAGTGTTCTTCACTCATTGGATACTGCTGAGATTAGGAAAACTGTTCTGAAGAAAATGATCATAAGTCTTACTTGTATTTCTACAAGGATGCAGTTCTGTATACACATTTTTTATGAAAACACCTGAAAGTCATTCTAAAGACTACATTAAGCACCATTTTCACTTACCTGAAATATATTGAGTTAAATTCAGCAATATGTATGAGTGTTAATATCAGAAATTAAAAATTACTGTGGGTCTCAAGTTGCCTTTGGTGGATACATATGGAGTAGTGAGTTCCCACTGATGCTAATGGGAACCACTCATGCATACCAAGGGTAGAAACCCCCCCAGGGCCACATGCAACCTCTAAGTCTGAGGCACAACTATGACTTCTGTCGGTGGATGCTATACAAGCACATTTAAGGTTATGTTCAGCTATAAAGAGTTCAATCTACTCTTTAATATTCTTTCTATGTAGATCACATACACAATTCAGAATTTTATGGGACAGGAGGTGAGGGACAGGAGGTGAAAAGTCTCCATACACTTTTTAAATACCTTTCTCCACACAATTTAATGTCCGCATATTTACATAGGGGAATGTTCATACTTAACAACAATTTTTTTTTTTTAATGCAACCACAATTTTCAAACTTATCACTGTTTCTACAGGAATATCCTTGTTCTGATTTTTCACCTTTTGGCCAACTTCACATTTGTCAGAAGTTTCTATAATTGGATTACTTACAAACTTTAACAGCCTCTTTCAGTAGTTTTCCACACCAGTAAGACACTTCATGTTACCTTTTGTGGAATCTGGGCAAGGGCTGATGCAATTACGTTGGCCCTTTCTTCTTTTATGTTAGTGACCATTGACCCCAGAGAAAACACCACAACACCGTTTTCTCCAGAGCTCTGTACAAACTCTTCCATTTCCTGTGAAAAAAGGATAGCAATCACCGGGGCATCCAACATATGGTGGGAACCCAATGAAAGGTGAAAGCTGACACCTTGGAGGAAAGGTTGTTACTATTATCTGTGAACTCTCAACATGAATAAAGAAGATATCATTTTCAAAAAAAAAAAAAAAGAGTAACAGTACAGCAGGCACTACTGAAAGAATTGGGACAAATTACTAAAGAGAGAAAATCAGGTATTTTGAGTAATCATTGGAGTAAATAATATTTTTTAACTGACTCAATCACTCAGGTTTTTTGCAATTAGATACATAATGTGAGATAGGTGGACTCTGTTAAGGATATTTGTGTAACTATGTGTGAATGTGTATGTATTTGTGTGCATGTGTGTAACGGAGAAAAGAAATGGAGCTATTACATTGTAGTCAGGGAGATAATGTTAAAAATATTACACACACACTCTTCTCTTATAATACTAAAATTACTAATATAGGTTCTTGGAAAGTGGCACCACTCAGCTTTAATTCTATACTGTTGTTCTACTAAATCACTTGTGTTGATTTCAGGCAGGTTTTCTGTAGGATTCTTTTAGTTGGAATCCATTAGTGTTTTCTTCCCTCACTATGAGCTCTGAGGATAAGCTACTCACTGTTGGGATAATTTTATATCTACATTTATGTTTCTCTACAGTGCTTTATACTTCACTTAAAGTTTGTCAGAGTTTTCCGGTAGTTTTTGAAAAGCTAAACAAAAATAAAAGCTTATGGTTAGAACCACTGACATTCTGGAGTTTGGTATTGTAATTTGGAATTTCTGTGAATTAGTCCAGGAGTCTTATTTATAATACAAAATTGTACAGTATGCAGTTACCTAGTTGTCTGATCATATGTTCAGGTTATTGTTTAGGTGGAACACCTATTGACCTGAAATCACACTGTTAAACTGATGTGCTATTTATAACTGCATGTGAGGAACTCTCATCATCACTTTGTTGTGTCTCAGAGGCAGCACTTGCATCAGGATAGAAGAGGCCACCAGACCTTTTTTCAGGGGAGATCTTGTCTCTCTTTTGAGCAGCTCGCTCACACCACATTACACTCCTGGTGAAGATGTGCTTGGCTGCAATCGATTGCGAATTATTCTGACTTGCGTTCTCCAATGTATGCCAATATTTAAACTGAAATACTTTCAGATTTAATCACTGTGGTAAAACTTTTCCTTTTGGTTCTTAACAAAACAAAGAAAAAATGCCCAAATGTTAACTGTGCAGACCACATATTACAGAGCATTTTTAAAATATGATTTTTAATCTTGATGTAAGAGTCATTGTACTGCTATTCTAGGTAATACTTGGGGCATGTAGGTATTGTGTGTGACTGCAGTTGACTGTTATGCACATTTCCTGTAACTGGTGTTCAGTGTTTCACCTCACTAGCTTGATGCCGAGAGCCATTTTTACCCATGCAGTGTTGAAGGAACCTATCCTCTGCTTACAGATTCATCACTGATATGGATTGGTTGTTTCTTCTTCTGTGATAATGTAATAAAAATAATATAAGATTAATGTAAGAAATTTTATAAAAGCATGAAAATTTTTTTAAGTAAAATTTTTCTAAAATTTCTATGTTGTGATATTATTTATGTAAAATATGTTTTTTCATCATGGCTTTTGTCCTATTTATATAGCTCAATGTATGCATGTGACACTTATTTAGAAAATGTAAATCTTATTGTGTATGCATTTTCCTCCTGCAAAAACTTGTCATCTTGTTACGTTTATCATTTTCTAACTCCCTTTGTTTGTGTTATGGCTGACAGTGTAATTGAATATTTCATTGATAAAATTATTGTAATGCTATTGTATGCACATAGTATAAGTTTTTAATCATTCCTTCATTTAAGATGTTGGACTACTTCCAATGTTAATTTCATGCATATTTTCCATAATGTTGAACAGGTATACCTTGATTAATTTTTTTCTCTGTATGATTTCATGTGAATATAGTATAAAACTTACAGCAATATTCATTTTCAAACACCTGATGCATTTTGTCGTGTCTTATTCTCTTATATAGAAATTATCTGAGAATCTAATATTTAATTGAAATGAAAGCAACCTGGGTTAGCAATTATTTTACATAATAAACAAAGAACTGATCTCACAACCACTGACTTGCATTCAAATCTTTCTGCAAATTAGTAACAATAGCTAATAGTAGTAATTATCACTATTGTACTACTACCCCTCCTTTTTCTTGTCCTTCTACAAGTCCTACTCTCTTCCCCTTCCTACTGACACCATCGGTTTCCCTTAGTGTGAGTGGGGAAATCTTTCAAGAGTAGGGCAGGGTGGCATAGATTTTTCATTAGTCTTACCTCAGCTTTTGCCTCTTGAGAAAGTTATCATATAAAGCCCATGCAATTTGCATTCAACATAGATATTGAGTTTTAACAATGAAATAAAATCTCAGTTTTATGTGGACAAAAATTATATTTTAAGAGATTACTTAATAATGTGATAAAGAATGTTTGCTTTGTACACATGTTTTAAAAGTGTGATATTAATTTACAATATGCAGGTTTATTTTGTTCTTTCATAAAGAATATAATCTTATATGCTGACAGAATTTTTTTGGTATTGAAACTAAGGGCACTATTCAGATACAATAGGTATAAATTATTTGGTCTTTATTATACATGCATTGTTCATTATCTCTGTGCTTCTCTGTCAGGCAGCTATGATGTTAAGACAAGTTGACACAGGGAGTTTTAATGAGTTGCTTGTCATATGTCAAAAATCATCTGCTTTCACAGGGTATGTTTATGCTGTAATATGTAAACCCCTGGGGTCTCAATGAAGAATGATTTAAATGCTTTAGTAAGATCAAGTGAAACTGAGTTTGCAAATATTAAAGGAACACATTTATTTTATTGAGGAAGTGTTTTAAGCTGTGATACTAGTGAAGATCCTTATGACCCATGGGAGAATTTTAGAATTTCAACTAGCTCATTGCTGTGGGAAGTCAGGGACCCCAGACGGAGGGACCGGCTGAAGCCGCGGCAGAAGAACATAAATTGTGAAGATTTCACGGACATTTTTTAGTTCCCCAAATTAATACTTTCATAATTTCTTATGCCTGTCTTTACTGTAATCTCTGAACATAAATTGTGAAGATTTCATGGACACTTATCACTTCCCCAATGAATATCCTTGTGATTTCCTATGCCTGTCTTTACTTTAATCTCTTAATCCCATCATCTTCTTCGTAAACTGAGGAGGACGAATGTCGCCTTAGGACCCTGTGATTGTGTCAACTGCACAAATTGTTTGTAGAGCACGTGTGTTTGAACAGTATGAAATCTGGGCATCTTAAAAAAAGAACAGGATAACAGCGATGTTCAGGGAACAAGAGAGGTAACTTTGAACTGGCCACCAGTGAGTCGGACGGAACAGAGCTATATTTCTCCTCTTTCATAAGCAAATAGGAGAAATATCACTGAATTCTTTTTCTCAGCAAGGGACATCCCTGAGAAACGAATGTGCCCTGAAGGTAGGCCTATAGACAGCCCCTTTTTAAGGCATCCCATGTTTTATGGTCGAAGCCTAAGGGATGAAATAAGCTCCAGTCTCCTATAGTGCTCCCAGACTTACTAGGTGGAGGAAAATTCCCACCTAATAAACTGTGGTCAGACAGGTTATCTGCTCTCAAACCCTGTTTCCTGATAAGACGTTATCAATGACAATGCCTGAAACTTCATTAGGAATTTTAATTTTACCTCATTCGTGGTCCTGTGATCTCACCTTGCCTCCATTTGCTTTGTGATATTTTATTACCTTGTGAAGTATGTGATCTCTGTGACCCACATCCTATTTGTGCACTCCCTCCCCTTTTGAAAATTGATAATAAAAACTTGCTGGTTTTACGGCTCGGGGGACTTCACGGATCCTGACAGCATGTGATGTCTCCCCCAGACACCCAGCTTTAAATTTCTCTCTCGTGCTCTTTCTCTTTATTTCTCAACCCAGCCAGACACTTAGGAAGTAGAAAAGAACCCACATTAACCATCAGAAGCAGGTTCTCCCGATAGCTCATCTTACTGTCAAAACTGATAAGTCTACTTTTAATCAAGTCCATAGGGTGTCTGTCAACTATGACTTTGCAAGATAATATAATTTTGATGTGCTGAAAAATCTGGCTCTATTAAATGAAGAATGATATCTCAAGTGACCTGCACATGTTAAGTAATTAGTAGTATTAGTAATAATAACAAAATAACAATAACTGCAAAATAAATAATATTTCTGAGTAACTGACTACAGGCTAGAGACACTTCAAGTGTTTTGTCTGTGTTAATATTTTTCCACACAACACAACATAAAGTTGTCACTATTTTTGTAAATGTAGGTATCATTATTTCTATCAACATACTAGTCCACTTTTCCATCATCTGTTACCTGAATCCATGCAAAATTTCCTGAATGGTTGACTCTTTATTTTGGCCCTCCTGCAATTTAATCATTGAATATCTTGAAAGCTCTTCTTAAAGAAGAGAATCTTTTCATATATCTTTCTTTCTTAACTCTTTTTCATAGTTTTTTAATGTGCTTAATAAATATTTCAACTCCTAATATGTATCTGGCTCTAATTTGCCTCTCAGCATCATCTGATTCTTAATCTCTCCCTGCAAATTAAACCTGAGGACTTGAGAACTAACCTGACGACTTTACCTGCTTTCCTTCTTTTGTCTGTCTCTCCCTGTCATTCTTTTACTTATTCCTGCATATTGTTCAGCTCTCATTTTAGTAATCAGTGACTCCAGGATACTTTCTATTATCTCCACTGATGCTTTCTTGACATTGGGTTTTTCCTTGAGATAATAGATTTTATATAATTTTTATTACTTGCACATATTCTATCTTTTGAAGTAGAATGTAAGGTATGTGGGCACAGAAACTGTGTCCATTTTTTTTTTCACTGAAAATTCTGCACTTACCTGTGTTTTGTGCTAATCCCTTTGTAAATATTATTTGAACAAATGATCAATACCTTCTTAGGTGTTAAATAATGAAGACTTTAATTTAACCAACTCTATTTTTGAAGTCTCCTTAGTATTCCCCTCTATTAGTAGTACTCATAAAACTCACATACGTGTGATAGTATCACTATGTACATGAATTCTAATTGATATCTGCTTTACCCCACCCACTTCCCATCTTTCTTTCAGTGTAAGTCAAACACTCTGAATGAATATTGTAGAATCATTTCTACTGAAAATTCAAAGCCAACAAAATAAAACCAATGACAGTATGTTTACCTTAGGTAGGGGTTTGGCAGGTTTGCAGTGGAGTCCTCCAACAAAATCAACATTTGGTAACAGTGGATGTGGAAACTGAAAATTCCAGGATTTTCGAATAAGCCATATGTCAGCTTTCCCCATTGTCTCAATTAATGTAGTGGGTCTTCCTGACAAGAATAAAAAAAAGAAAAGGTGGATGACACAAGATAATTACATTAAGTAATTTTCTGAAAGGGGTTAGAATAATGAAGGCAAAAATATAGGCAAAGTGTCTGTGCTTTGAAAAATATATACATATGTTCATTTATAGACATAATTTAATTTTATGTATTATTTATTTTGCCCATGTATATTTATAAGCAAGGCAAAGTAGTAGGAGAATTATGAGGTTAAGCTACATCTCCAATGTCACATCAGTATACTCACAATCATAAATAATTATTAAAATAAGCCACAGAGAATGAAACATCAATTTCTTTTCTTTTTAAAGCTTCAATAGTATCATATGGACATTTAAACAACTCTTTGAGCTCCATAGTCAATTAATTTTACTTCACCCATAAAAATAATTTTCTAAGAAATAGTCTAGTTTATACAACTCATTAAGTTAATTCTTTTATCTTTGGTTCTGCAAATGAACTGTGGACTATGTGGAGAGTATGGCTGAAAACTTTGTACTCTTTTAGATTCAAGCTAAGATCTTAATAATATTATCTTTAAGTAAATATATTTGTAAATTATAGCTAGAAATTTTTCAGAAATTATTGAAACAAAGATTTGTACTCAACCTTAATCTGTCTTATATTTTTTAATAAAGAGACATAGTTTGAAAAACAACTATGTAGCTATAACAACCTTCACATTCCAATAAGGTGATTGGACTTTAAATGAGTGGTTTCCAATTCTTTAATGAAAGAGTATAGAAACATTACAAATTTCAAATTATCTTTAATGATTTTTGCATCGGAGATATAGACATTCTCTCTCTCTACTGTGAAGGAAACCTTCGGTTAACATGGGAATATCTTTTGATTTCTATGTAAGAAAACTAAGCTTTACAGAAAAAAATAATTTCTGCAGTTATATAGATAGTTGTAAAAAAATGTGTAACTACTCATTCTAAATCTATGCATTCAGTAAGATGTTATTTGATGGGTTTTACTGTATTTAAGATGAAAAACAATATATACTAAAAAAGATGTGTAATTGCTTAAAGTCTTAGAGGCACTAATACATAGGTTTATGATTTCCTGGGGTGTTCTGTGTGAATGATAGCCACAGGGTTTTAACTGACCCTGTTTTTTTTTTATTTTATTTTTTTTTTTGAGACAGAGTCTCGCTTTGTCATCCAGGCTGGAGTGCAGTGGCCGGATCTCAGCTCACTGCAAGCTCCACCTCCCGGGTTTAGGCCATTCTCCTGCCTCAGCCTCCCAAGTAGCTGGGACTACAGGCGCCTGTCACCTCACCTGGCTAGTTTTTTGTATTTTTTTAGTAGAGACGGGGTTTCACCATGTTAGCCATGATGGTCTCGATCTCCTGACCTTGTGATCCGCCCGTCTCGGCCTCCCAAAGTGCTGGGATTACAGGCTTGAGCCACCGCGCCCGGCTGTCCCTGTAATTTAAGCTTTTCTATAATATTTGTGAGATTGATAGATCATCTTGTATTTTCGTTTTATAAATTCACTTACCAAAACCCCAGTACCCTGACTTTATAGCTTTATATAGGCTCTGCCTCAAAGACACAAATAAGTTACAGATTGAAAAAAAATACTTACCTAGAACTTCACTATAAAACTGATCCCACTTCTTCAAGTCATACATTTGGAAACAAAAGTCAAAAGAAAGCATATAGAGCATATTTTTTACCCTCTGCATGAAAGTCATTTGATCACTTAATTCTGACATAACAACAGGTACGTAGGAGGGAGGGAAAAGAAATCCTCCACATTGCTTTTCAAAAATGTAGCCAGGACTGAAGCGGAGACTGTACACAAGGGGTATGTTAAATAGCTCAGCCAGCAGCTCACTACAGGGAAAAAGAGGATCTGCAAAAACGACGTCAAATCTTGACTCTTGTAATTTCTTCATTAATTTCTTATTTGAAGCCATATCTTTACAGAAATTTCTAATTATGTCACCAAACATCCACATCATTTCTTGCATTTGTGAAAAATATAACCAAAATGTATCTTTTGGAAGTTCTAACCATCTCTTAAGGTCTTGCATGGAGATATTCTCGAACTCAGTTTTAGTTAAAAATGTAGGAAAAACTTCAATTTTAAGAGCGGATGAGTTGTTGGGATCTAAAAGAATGTAAGCTGAAGGTGCCAGTACAGTCACCTCATGACCTCTCTGGACAAGCTCTTCCAGGATTGTCTTCATATTCATCCAATGGCTATATTCTGCCGCCCACACCAGCACCTTTCCACAACTCCCAGAGCTAAAGTAAAAGCTCAGTTGTATTAGCAGAATTACTGAAGTCCATTTCACAGACATCCTGGTGCAAAGCAATGCTTGTTTTCCAGTTGCTGTTCCTTTCTGTCATTTCTCATGGTTATAGCCAAAGATAAATTAGCCAAGAAGTTAAAATGTAACCCTTATACTTCAAAGTACATACAATATCATTAAATCAACATTCCGAGCATGTGGATGGCAAGGAGACAAATGAAGATAAATGACCTGTTTACACAGATATGATTAATTTCCCGTTTATGTTTCTGAGTGCTATCCTTCAGTTAATATCAAGGATCTTGTATGGACATGCCATTTGTCTTATGCAATATATTTTAGAAGAGTGTCCAGAATAGTAGCAGTGAAAAGTCATGTTTCTCCAGCCCATTTAACACAAAACTAAAGATACAATGACAAAATATGGTACATATATTTTTGTACCCTTTGTTGATGTATAATTTAAATATCATACAATGTATCAATTATTGTGTACAATTTACTGTTTCATAGTATATTCACAGAATTGTGCATCTACCACAACAATCTATTTGACAGCCCTTTTATCTCCCCAAAATAAGTCCTATAGCCTTTAGCCTTTTCCTCTCCACCTCTAGTTTCTGCATTTCCCCTGTGCTGGGTAATTGCTAATTGCATTTCTATCTCTATAGATTTACCTATTCTGGATGATTTTTAATACATGGAATCATACAATATGTGGTATTTTGTGACTGGTTTCTGTTATATAACATAATATTTTAAATGTTCACTTATGATATAGCATATACACGTTGATTCTTACAACCATCATGTAAGATATTGAGAGTGTGAAGATGACACTATCTTTATAAACTTTGTGAAAGTAATCAAAGATAAAGAGAGAAAAGGAGAAAAGTAAATCAAGCTTGTAGTACATTCAGCATTAATCATTAGGTTAACTTGTTCTCTGACTCACTTCCTCATAGTTATTTGGCTATTGTCCTAGAATTATGCAGACCTTGTTACGAGATTGTAGTTCCTCTTATCTCTTCTATAGATAATAACTTAAACATTATGAAATGATCAACTTTCCTTCTGAGATATTCCTTCAGGTCCAGCACACTGATAAAACTATTGACTCAGCAAGTCTGAAGGACCTCACTGATGCCAGCTGATCTAGAGGACACCACAAGGAACTGACTCAGCAAATAATATTGTTTCTTGTTCTGATAACTTTGTCCCTATTACCCTGAACAATCAATTACCCAAATTTTCCAGTCCATCACCATCTATGATCTCCTTAAAACCTCCAGCCCAGAGCTCCTTGAGGAGCTGGATTTGAGATTCTCTTCTCATCTCCTTGCTCAGTGCCCTGCAAATATTAAACTCCTTCTTTGCTGTCAAACCTGACGTCTCAGTGTAATTAGACAATTGTTTAACAGTAAGCATATGAACCTGTTCGTCCTATAACAGAACTTCCATGGAAAAAGTAATTGCAAATATAATAAAACTAGAAAGATAACTATAATTAGAGGTGGAACTTAATGATGTAACAGAATTGATGAAATCTCATGATAAAACAAATAAGTGAGGAGTTACTTCTTAGGGAAGAGCAAAGAAACTTGTTTCTTGAGATTGAATCTACTCCTGGTGAAGATGTTATGAACATTGTTGAATGAAAACAAGAGATTTAGAATATTACTTAAACTTACTTTATAAAGCAGCATTAGAGTTTGAGAGGATTAATTCCAGTTCTGAAATAAGATCCTCTATGGATAAAATGCTATCTGACAACATTGCATTCTGAAAAAAATCTTTTGTGAAAGGGTGGGTTAATGTATGTGGCAAATGCCATTGTTGTCTTATTTTTAAGAAATTTCCACAGCCATGCCAACTGCTAGCAGCCACCACCATAATAAGTTATCAACCATCAACATTGATGCGAAACTCTCCATCAACAAAAGTTGCACTCACTGAAGATTCAGATGATCATTAGCACTCTTTAGCAATTAAGTGTTTTTAATTAAAGTATGTACTTTGTAGACTTAATATTATCGCAGACTGAATACACTACAGCATTGTGTAAGCATAACTTTTTATGCCTTAGAAACCAAAGCAAATTGTGTGACTCTCTTCATTGCAATATTTGCTTTATTGTAGTATTCTAGAACTAAATCTGCAACATCTCAGAAGTATGCCTTGTATTAATGAAAACACTTAATATGAGATAAACTCTAAAATATATATTTCAGTTGAATGGGCTCTATTTACTCACCCCTTCTGTTCCTCTTTGTGAGAGCCATGCACATTACCTACTTTCAGTCAGTCATCTTGGCCACATACATTAACCCACTCTTTCACAAAAGATTTTTTTAAAGTTTCTAATTCATACAAAACACAACATACACAACATACTCACACTTTCTGTCATTCCACACAAAGCCCAAAGTGACAAGGTGTTTTTGGAAAACAAATATTTTACATCACTTTTCCTATGTGAACCCTCACTAATTAGCTGATAATACATTGAATAGCTGTAATATAAAGACTATTTTGATATGAATCACATGAACAATACAGGATGTTTAGAGTTCCAGACAAAAAACACAAGTACTTCTATATGAAATAATTAGAAAAACTTAATGAGGCAGGTACATATGATATAAGACAAAAGCTTTGATTGCACCTAGGCAGTGTGTGGCCAAGAAAGGATTTTCCAACAAAGAACAGAAAGATTAAAGGTCATGGACATATACAGAGCATCCCAATGTGTATGGATCACAGAGAAAGTTGAGGGCAGGAGATTACAAAAGACAGTTAATTTGGAATGAAGACCTTAGGCAGTCTTACTTGTCACACTATGGATTTGGATTTTAATACACCACCAAAATTTACTTACACAACTTTTAAAGAATGACAGTTATGAAATCAAGATTTTCCTTTAGGAAGCAACTGTGTCAACTAATATTGGCGTGCAACGTCAAGACCTTAAATTAGAAAGGATTATAAAAAATGTGCATTTGTAACCAAAACAGAAGATCATAATGGCCTGATATGGTTTGGCTGTGTTCCCACCAAAATCTCATCTTGAAGTGTAACTACCACAATTCCTACATGTTGTAGGAGGGACTTGATGGAGTTAATTGAATCATGGGGATGAGTTTTTCCATGCTATTCTCTTCATAAAAAAACTTTTTTTTAGATTTTGCTATTTGTTTTTGGATAGTTAGTTATCTTTACTTTCTGCTTTTCTTCATGCCTCCTTTGCTCCTTGATTTTATATATTAATTTATTTTTAATTAAAAAAGAAAAAGACAGCGGTTACTTAGAATTTATGTTCAATGTTGAATTTTGTTCATCCTTATGCCTTTTGTCACATACTTTTTTTTTTTAATGGGAAACCTATATGAAAATATTGCATTTGAAAACATAGGAATACATAGATGTTCCAATTTCATAAGCAAAACAAATTTCACAATCCTAATTAGCATATTTATTTTATTGAATTTTATGAAATGTAATTAACCATTAAATTTTTAAAAACTCCTTGGATAGTGTACAAATAGTAGTACCTAAAGAGTGGAAATCTAGAATTGAGATAAGAAGAAAGTTAAAATTATCTGATTGCTAGACTGTAACATCAAAACTGTAATTGACTTTTAATTCTAGAAAAGTCTAATTCATAAGAAAGACTACATGAATCTAAGATTCTACGTTCATGCCCAAGTACAGTGGATGGAGTTCTTATACAATCAAATATGTTGAGGAGATTCTTGGGCATAATTCTTCTCTATCTTTGTTATATCAGCCCTCCCTTTTTTTTTTTTTTTTTTTTTTTTTTTGAGACGGAGTCTCGCTCTATCGCCCGGGCTGGAGTGCAGTGGCCGGATCTCAGCTCACTGCAAGCTCCGCCTCCCGGGTTTACGCCATTCTCCTGCCTCAGCCTCCGAGTAGCTGGGACTACAGGGGCCCGCCACCTCGCCGGCTATTTTTTGTATTTTTTTTAGTAGAGACGGGGTTTCACCGTGTTCGCCAGGATGGTCTCGATCTCCTGACCTCGTGATCCGCCCGTCTCGGCCTCCCAAAGTGCTGGGATTACAGGCTTGAGCCACCGCGCCCGGCCTCAGCCCTCCCTTTATATGTTCCTTGGAGTTAGTACACTTCAGCGTTGTTTTTGTTTTTGTTTTTTTTTTTTGGTTTTTGATTTGTTTATTTTCGAGTAGTCAGCACTGACCTTAAGATTTAAAACCTTGGGCGGGTGCCGTGGCTCAGGCTTGTAATCCCAGCACTTTGGGAGGCTGAGGCAGATGGATCACGAGATCAGTAGAGTGAGATCATCCAGGCTAACATGGTGAAATCCCCTCTCTACTAAAAATACAGAAAATTAGTGGGTCGTGGTGGTGGGTGCCTGTAGTGTCAGCTATTAGGCTACTAAAAATACAAAAAAATTAGCTGAGTGTAGTAGTCCCAGCTACTCGGGAGGCAGAGGCAGGAGAATGGCGTGAACCAGCAAGGGTGGAGTTTGCAGTGAGCCGACATCAGGCCACTGCACTCCAGACTAGGCGACGGAGCGAGACTCTGTCTAAAAAAAAAACCAGAGATTTAAAATAACAAAATGTGAGATAGGAACTTAATATTTTCTTTTCATTTTGTCACAAACAAATAACAACAAAGAGTATTTCCAAAGTAACTTCAAGAATTCAAAGGCAAATGATTAGTTGAGCCCACATACACTACTGTAATGCTTTAAAATTTTTTTTATGTAGAAGTAGTGCCTGTTAATGCAAAGCAGAAAATGAGATTCAAATTCCAAATGAGAAGTCACACTTTCTTCACTGTGTAAATGGCTGCTTATAAGGACTGGAGGTTGTACTCACCTTCTGTGGAATCTGGGCCAAGTCTGAAACGATGAGATCAGCCTTCCTTTTCATAAGATTTTGCACAACTGGCCCCAGAGAAAACACCACAGTGCCATCTTTGGCAGAGATCTGGACAAATTCTTTCATTTCTTACAAAGAAAATAGTGTCTGCATCATAAAGATGCAATATCATGTGGAATAATATAGTTTACCTATGCTTTAATAAAAATCTGAAAAAGTTTCCATATGTATCATTATATTGTCCCTATATTCTGCCATATACTTCTAGTCTCTACAAGAAAGTTTGTGTTAGAAACACATGGCTTCAATACATAGTAATTATTTACTAGAAATAGTACACAGCCAAATAATTATACAGGACACTTAAGTAATAAATACAAAGCTTTTTAAATAATTGGCAGATACTCTAAATTCTAAAATCATAATGGTTTGCAAACTCATAAAAATATTCCTTGAGGAGTGATGTTAGTAAAATGATGAAATAACGCCCCCCAAATTAATTCCCACACAAAGAGACAGCTAGTAACTATGTAAATACAAAAAGCCACGCTGAATTCACCAGAGCTAAAAAAAGAGAAGAAGAAAATCCCAAGACTCATAGACATGGGAAAACTCATGATCTGTAAGATGAATAATTCTTTTGGATTATGACACCCCTTCCACACACCAAGAAGACACACCACTGTGAGAGAACTTTACCTGAAGTTACCAAGCTCAGAGGAGGAAATTTGAGGGGAATGTTCAGTTTCTTCATGGATCTGTGATTGTTTTTGGGAAGCCCATTTTTGTCGTGCCCCAGGAGAGGCATTAGGAGCGGCTAGAGGGTTGAATGACCTGGGGTGAATTGGAAACAAGAGTGGGAGTACTAATCACAGTGACAAGCACACAGATCTCAGCAACTGCTTGGTGTTCCTATTACCAGGAATGCCACACTGCAGGGTCTGACCAGCACCGTAATACTGCAGGGACCAAAATCCAAAAGAAGGTCTGAATCTTTGGCCCATATTTTTTACAATTTTCAGGTCCTCATAAGGAGCTTTACTATGACCTGCAAACAAGTATAACATTTGAGATTAAGTTTCAGTTATTGCTTAAGTCTCTCCAAGACCTACAAATCACTGCAAGTCTGGTTTTAAGTTACAATGCAGAGTTAAAGTTCAGATTATCCGTAATATTATTGATAAGAAATTCAGTGCACACCTATTTTAAAAATTCAGAAATCACAGCACATATGAATATAAAGTTGAAAAAAACACATTTTAGAGAATAATCCAGGAAAAAGATGATAAAATTTTGCAAAGAAGTGGAAATGTTTTAAAAATAAAAAGAAATACAATTAAAAAAAATAAGTGAAGTGAATTGAAAAGCTCATTAGAAAACTTCAACAGCAGACTTGGTCAAACAGAGTAAGGAATCAGCAATCCTAAAGGTAAAACATATGTAATTACGCAGTCAGAAGAGCCAAAAAAGAGAAGTAATTAAAATTAGTGAAGTAAGCCTACGTAAAGTATCAAATATTATTAAGCAAACTACCTCCGTATAATAGGAGTTCTTGAAGAAGATAAGAAATAAAAAGTTCTAGAGAGCATACTTAAGAAAATAATGATGGAACATTTTGTAAATCTAGAGAAAGATGACAGTATCCAGGTATCCTAATCAAATTTAATCCAAAGAGTATTTCCCAAAGGCACATCCTATTTAAATGGTTAAAAGGCAAATACAAAGAAAGAATAGTGATAGCAATATGAGAAAAAGTTTGTACCATATTAAACAATGTCCCAATTAAAGTTTCATCAAATATCTCAAAAAAAATAAAATAAAATAAAATAAATCAGCTCGTGAGCAAGAAGAAAATAAGATATACATTTAAAGTGCTGAAAATAAATCTGCCACGCAAAGATACTGTGCCTACCAAAGCAGTTCTTAAAACTGGAAAGAGACGGGCGCGGTGGCTCAAGCCTGTAATCCCAGCACTTTGGGAGGCCGAGACGGGTGGATCACGAGGTCAGGAGATCGAGACCATCCTGGCTAATACGGTGAAACCCCGTCTCTACTAAAAAATACAAAAAACTAGCCGGGCGACGAGGCGGGCGCCTGTAGTCCCAGCTACTCGGGAGGCTGGGACAGGAGAATGGCGTGAACCCGGGAGGCGGAGCTTGCAGTGAGCTGAGATCCGGCCACTGCACTCCAGCCTGGGCGGCAGAGCAAGACTCCGTCTCAAAAAAAAAAAAAAAAACTGGAAAGAATGATAAGATTTTCCCATACCAACAAAAGCTAAGGCATTCATAAACACCAGACCAATCTTATAAGAAATAATAGGAAGGAAAATTTTTTTATTGGAAAGAAAAAGACACTCATATGTAACAAGTACACGTCTGAAGGCATAAAAAGCACTAGTAAAAGCAATTATAAAGACAAATTCAGAATACTCTAATACTATAATTGTGGTATATAAGCCATTTTATCTTTATCATGAAGAAAAAAGACAAAGATATTAAAGAAAGTAGTAACTACAATTGGTTAAGAGATGGAAATTTGAAAA
The DNA here is from genome assembly GCF_009764315.1 of Trachypithecus francoisi. Lineage (NCBI taxonomy): Eukaryota > Metazoa > Chordata > Mammalia > Primates > Cercopithecidae > Trachypithecus > Trachypithecus francoisi. The sequence continues at coordinate 64,124,677 of NW_022681454.1, read as the reverse complement.
GATATAAATTTAGACATCAAAAGTCATTATGTGGAAGACAAAATTATGTCAAAATACAGTTTTGCTTATTTTTCTTTGTGCTGAAAGTTGTCATCATTTTAAAATATCTAACAATACAATATTCTTGTAAATTTTTCATTAACTGAGAAGCCAAACTTAGACACAATACACAAAAGTGGCATGAAATCGAAACATACTACTAGAGAAAATTTCTTAACCATAAAGGAAGACACAAAGAGAAATAGAGAGACAGAGAGAGAGAGAGAGAGAGAGAGAGAAAGAAAGCGAGACAGATTGAGAGAGAAAGGAGATACAAAAAGTAACCCAGAAAAGAATTAACAAAATGGAGGTAGCAAATCTTTATCTATTAATAATATTACAGAATGAAATTGATTGAATGATCCAGGTGAAAGACATAGAGTGACTGCATAGATAAATAATTAAAACTCAACTCTATTGTCCCCACAGGAAACTCACTTCCCCTATGAAGGAATACACAGACTAAAAGGAAAGAAATAGAAAACTTTGTTTATTGTCATTGTAAACAATAAAAAAAATTACAGTAGTAGCTATACTTAGTTAAAATATATATTAAGTTGAGATTGATAGGAAATTGGTTATTATATAATAGTCAAGAGCACACTAGAGCAACAGAATAAAATTGTAAATATATATGGTCGTAACACTGGAACATCCAAATATATAAAGCAAAATTTACAGAGCTGAGGAGAGAGATTTACCGTGATATAATGGTAGAAGACTTCAGCACTTTACTTACAATAATAAAAGTATAACTCAGATAGAAAATCAAAGAAGAAATCTCAGAGTTAAACTGCACTCTAGATAAGATAAACGTAACATGGACATTTACAGAACATTCCATCGAACATCTGCAGAATATGTAATCTTCTCAACAGCACATGGATCATTTTCTAGAATAGACCATATTTTAGGTCCAAATAGGTCTTAAAATGTTTGTAAATCAAAATTAGGTCAATTTTTTCCACAACGGAATAAAACTAGAAATCAATAAAAGAAAGAATTTGGGAACATGTACAGCTATACAGAAATTAACTGTGCTCATAAACAACCATTGAGTATATAGATAAGTTATTTTAAAACATATGAGAAAAATAAAAATGGAAAGACAATATAACAAAACCTAGAAGATACAGAAAAAATAAGCTCTAAAATAACAAATATATAACAATAAATGTCTATGTTAAAAATGCAGAAATATCTTAAATAAGCAACCTATACCACCTAAAGAAATGTGAAAACAGAAACTAAACTAAAAAAAAAGTAGATAAAGAATACAACAAAGATTATTGTGGATATAGATAAAAAAGATTTTTAAAATATTTAAAAATCAACAAGACAAAAGTTGGTTTATTGAATACATAAAACTGAAAAATCTTCAGCTAGATTAACTACAAAAAGTTATGACTCAAATAAATAAAATGAAAGATGGAAAAGATACATAACAACTGATACACAGAAATGCAAAGGATTATAAGATACTGTTAAAAACAAGTTCATGCCAATAAATAATAAAAATCTAAAGGATATAAAAAATTTTTGGAGACACACAATCAACCAGTATTGAATTAAAAAGAAATAGAAACATGAAAAGGGAAGTAATGAGTAACAAGATTGAAGCAGTAATAAGAACTCACATCAAAAAACAAAAACTAAAAACCATGAACTGATGACTTCAGTACTAACTCAAGATGGATTAAAGACTTAAATGTAAAACCTAAAACCACAAAAACCCTAGGAGAAAACCTAGGCAATGCCATTCAGGATGTAGGCATGGGCAAATACTTCATAACTAAAGCACCAAAAGCAATTGCAAAAAAAGCCAGAGTTGACAAATGGGATCTAATTAAACTGAAGAGCTTCTGCACAGCAAAATAAACTATCATCAGAGTGAACAGGAAACCTACAGAGAGGGAGAAAATTTTTGCAATCTATCCATGCGACAAAGGGCTAACACCCAGAATCTACAAAGAACTTAAACAACTTTACAAGGCAAAAACAAACAACCATATCAAAAACTGAGTAAAAGATATGAACAGACACTTCTCAAAAGAAGACATGTATGCAGCCAACAAACATATGAAAAAAAAGATCATCATCATTATCATTACAGAAATGCAAATCAAAACCACAATGAGATACCATCTCACAGTAGTTAGAATTGTAATCATTGAAAAGTCAGGAAACAACTGGTGCTGGAGAAGATGTGGAGAAATAGGAATGCTTTTACACTGTTGGTGGGAGTGTAAATTAGTTCAACCATTGTGGAAGACAGTATGGCGATCCCTCAAGAATCTAGAACTAGAAATACCATTTGATCCAGTAATCCCATTACTGGACATCTACCCAAAGGATTATAAATCATACTACTATAAAGACAATGCACAAATATGTTTATTGCAGCACTATTCACAAGAGCAAGGACTTAGAACCAACCCAAATGCCCCTCAATGATAGACTGGATAAGGAAAATGTGGCAATATACCCCATGGAATACTATGCAGCTATAAGAAAAATGAGTTTGTGTCATTTGTGGGAACATAGACCAAGCCAGAAAACATTATTCTCAACAAACTATCACAGGAACAGAAAACCAAACATTTCATGTTATCACTGCTAAGTGCAAGTTGAACAATGAGAACCCATGGACACATGGAGGGGTATATAACACACTGGGGCCTGTCATGGTGGGTGGCAAGCAGAGGGAGAGCATGAAGACAAATACCTAATTCACGTGGGACTTAAAATCTAGGTGAGTGGTTGATGGGTACAGCAAACCACCATGGGACATGTATACCTATGTATCAAACCTGCATGATCTGCACATGTATGTCAGAACTTAAAGTATAATTAAAAAATTAATCCATTTTTTCTCAAACGTTTTTTCCCAAAACACTAAAGTAAATGCTTTAAAAATAATTTTTCAAGAGTGTGTTTACCTTGATACTAAAACCAGAAAGAAGGAGCCAGAGAGAGAGAGAGAGGGTTGGGGGGTGGGGATTTATAGACCAATAATCCTGATGAACACAGATGCAAAAATGCTCAACAGCTGCTAGCCAACCAAATCCAAGAGTGCATCAAAGAGATTATACACGATGGTGAACTGGGATTTATCCCAGGGATGCAGAGAAAGTAAAGCATATGCAAGTCAATAAATGTAATACATTACATCAAGAGAATTAAGAAAAAACATATAATTTTATCAGTCGATCCACAAAAAGCATTTGATAAAATTTACATTTCTTCATGAGGAAAACGTTAAACTTTAAAAAAATAAAGTATACTAAAAAACACTTCAAACTTATAAAGGCCATATATGACAAATGCACAGGTAACATCACACTAAAAAAGGAAAGTTGGAAAGCTTTGTCTCTAAGATCTGGAACAAGACAAAGATGTCCATGTTGACCACTCTTATTCAATATAACATTAGAATTTCTAGCCATAGCAATTAGCCAAGAGAAAGAAATAAAGGGCATTCATTGGAAAGGAGAAAATCAAATTATCCCTCTCTGCATATGACATGATTTTATACACAGAAAATCCTAAAGACTCCACCAGAAGCTCTTAAAATTGATCAACAAATCCGGTAAAGGCAGATGGTACTAAATCATCATCCAAAAAATCAGTTGTGTTTCTGTATTCCAATATCTAAATGAAAAAAATAAAAAAGAGTGAAAAAAAGAAATCACATTTACAAAGCTACAAAAATGAAATATGTAGGAATAGATTTAGCCATGAAGATATAAGATCTTTACAATAAAAATGATAAAACATTACTGAAAGAAATTGAAGAAAACATATCTGTAGTTACAAAGTCTTGAACTTCTCAAGTAATCCATGAGGAATGGAATCAAGTTCTTCCAAACTCCTGTTAATGTTGATATGCTGTCCTGCTCCTGTTAAACTAAATGTTTTAGTTTCTAATATGGTAAATTATTTACAGAAGGTTTACAATTTACTCTGTTTATATTAATCACAGAAATCACAATCTAAGACAACAATAGCATTACAAAATGTATTTCTTAAATGATAAAACTTGAAAGTAAATTTACACCTTTATTAGTAGGCTGCAGAATAGATGTAATGCTGGTGGGCATGAAAACAACATTAATATCTTTGTACATTTTCCTCAGAACTTTTGGGTGTCCATGTGCATTGTCATTAAACAGTAATATTTTGAAATAAATTTTATTTTCTGAGGAGTAGATCTCAACAGTCAGCTTAAAATATTCAGTGAGTCATGCTTTAAACAGATGTGCTGTCATCTAGGCATTGTTTTTCTGTTTATAGTACACAGGCAGAGCGGATTCTCAAGGGCTCTCAATGCATAATTCTCAAAGACTCTAGAACTTTCAAAATAATAAATGAACATTGCCTTCAACTTAAAGTCACTAGCTGAATTAGCCACTAACAAAAGAGTCAGCCTGTCTTTTAATGCTTTAAAGTCAGGCATTGACTTCCCCTCTTTAGCTATTAAAGTCTCAGATGACATATTTTTTCAATAAAGGACTGTTTTGTCAACATTCAAATTCTGTTGTTTAGTGTAATCATCATCACCAATGATCTTAGCTAGGCTTTCTAAATAATTTTCTTCAGCTTCTACATTGGCACTTGCTACTTTCCTTTGCACTTCTTTGTTATAGAGATGATTTTCTTTTTTCTTTCTCAGCCTCATGGGCCAATATCTGCTAGCTTTCCAAATTTTTCTCTGTGGCTCCCTCACTTATTTCAGCCTTCATAGATTAAAAAGAGGTAGGGTCTTGCACTGGATTGGGGTTAGACTTAAGTTATGATTGTGGCTGCTTTGATATATCCAGATTAAAACATCTTCACATCAATGATATTGGGGTTTTACTTTTTACCACTTGGGCATTCACCGGAGTAACACTTCTAATATCCTTCATGAACTTTGTTTTATCTTTTTTTTTTTATTATTCTCAGCTTGACCATTTTATGCAAGAGGCCTAGCTTTAAGTCTTTCTAAGCTTTTAACATGCGTTCCTCATGTTTCTTAGTTATTTCTAGCTTTTGATTTAAAGTGAAAGATGTGGTGTTCTCCTTTCTACTTAGGGACCTTTGTAAGTTTATTAACTGGCTTAATTTCAATGTTGTTGTGTCTCAGGAAATAGGCCTGAGGGATGGGAGAGGGACTAGGAAACAAATGATATGTGGGGCACTCAGTAGACACCCATTTATTAAGTTGGACATCTTATATGTGATGCCCCAAACCAATTACAATAGTAATATGAAAAATCATCAATCACAGATCACCATGGCAAATATAATAATAGCAAAAAAGCTTGAACTTTTGTGAAAAATTAACAAAATGGATCACAGAGATATAAATTAGTTACTTGCAGTTTGAAAAATAATGTCAATAGACTTGCATGATGTGCAATTGCCAAAAACATTCAATTTGTAAAAAAAAAAAAAAAAAAAGAAAACAAAAAACGAAAAAGAAACTAAATATGTGCAAACCATAATAAAACAAAGTGCAATAAAGTAAGGTATGCTTGTAGTCTGAAGGATATTATGATGTGTGATATAAATGGTGCAACATGATCAGAAACCCAGAGAAAACCATTAGTTATCTGTGGAGAAATCAGAAAAAGCTGATGTGACAGATCACATATATGGTGAGATGAAACCTTGGTAGACTCTAGACAGAGTGTGGCTAAAGGAAATAAATCACAAAATGAGAGAAAGTCCTGATATTTGCAAACTACTCCCACAAGTATGAATTTTAGGGTAAATTGTATAACAGAGATTATTAAAAAAAAAAATGGTTGAAATTGGAGGCCTTGTGTAGCTTTATGTGATGTATACAGGTTTCTGTTTTAATTTACAGGCAAAATAATTTAATCTAGTATTAAGGAAAACCAGCCAAAAGGTCATTGCTGTTTTTGTTTTGTTTTGTTTCTATAGCAAGCCAGTCTGGCAGCTAAACAAAGATTGGCAAGTAAACAAAAGAGCGTAAATGTAGGGAAAATAATTAAAAGTATATATTAGGAAAGCAAGTGTAAGACTATAGGGCTGTGGCTTGCATGATAGTAAATGTGAGAAATATAATTTGAATTTGAGATTACCGACCGACTACATCTGAGGCTGAAAGTATTGTATCCACAAAGACACAGATATGGTTTCTACCTGCATGGTCAAAACATTGACAATGTCTTCAGGTAAAATATACACAAAAAATTAATACTATGCTTGGGAAAAATATGATCTTTCTGCAACTGGTTTTTCTTCAGTGATTAATTAAGTAATAATACTTCTCTATGTAAATAATTATAATTTCCTAGGAGACTCATTGTTGGGTATAGTGATAGAGTTTCATAATATAAATTAGATAATAATTTATCTACTCAGCTCTCTATGCTTCTGTTTATTTGTTTCATGTTACACATTAAATGCACAATTTACAGCACTTATGTAATCCACTCATGAATGGTATATAGAGAATAAAAGAGAATGTGATATAGTTCCTGTGATCAAGTAGCTCACATGTTTATATTTAAATAATTTGAATGGCATTTATTTCTATATTAAAGAAAGGTCTACAATCAGAGGGTTAAGATGGCCTAATAGGAACAGCTCCAGCCTCCAGCTCCCAGCATGAGCGACACGGAAGATGGGTGATTTCTGCATTTTCAACTGAAATACCAGGTTCATTTCACTGGGTCGTGTCAGACAGTCACTGCTGGTCAGTGGGTGAAGCCCAATCAGCGAGAGCTGAAGCAGGACAAGGCATCATCTCACCTGGGAAGTGCAAGGGAGAAGGGAATTCCTTTTCCTAGCCAAGGGAAACTGAGACACGCAACACCTGGAAAATCGGGTAACTCCCACCCTAATAGTATGCTTTACCAAGGGTCTTAGCAAACGGCACACCAGGAGATTATATCCCACACCTGGCCCAGAGGGTCCCATGCCCAAGGAGCCTCCCTCATTGCTAGCACAGTAGTTTGAGATCTAACAGCAAGGCAGCAGCGAGGCTGGGGGAGGGGCACCCGCCATTGCTGAGGTTTAAGTAGGTAAACAAAGCCACTGGGAAGCTTGAACTGGGTGGAGCCCACTGAAGCTCAAGGAGGCCTGCCTGCCTCTGTAGACACCACCTCTGGGGACAGGGCATAGTTAAACAAAAAGCAGCAGAAACTTCTGCAGATGTAATTGTCCCTGTCTGACAGCTTGAAGAGAGCAGTGGTTCTCCCAGCACAGAGGTTGAGATCTGAGAATGAACAGATTGCCTACTCAAGTGGGTCCCTGACCCCTGAGTAGCCTAACTGGGAGACATCCCCCACTAGGTGTCGGCTGACACCTCACACCTCACATGACTGGGTACACCTCTGAGACAAAGCTTCCAGAGCAAGAATCAGACAGCACCACTTGCTGTTCAGCAATATTCTCCCTTCTGCAGCCTCCACTGCTGATACCCAGGCAAACAGGGTCTGGAGTGGACCTCAAGCAAACTCCAACAGACCTGCAACTGAAGGTCCTGACCATTAGAAATAAAATTAAGAAACAGAAAGGACACCCACACCAAAACTGCATGAGTACATCACCATCATCAAAGACCAAAGGCAGATAAAACCACAAAGATGGGGAAAAAACAGGGCAGAAAAGCTGGAAATTCAAAAAATCAGAGTGCATCCCCCCCTGCAAGGGAATGCAGCTCATCACCAGCAATGGAACAAAGCTGGTTGGAGAATGACTTTGACGAGCTGAGAGAAGAAGACTTCAGTTGATGAAACTTCTCAGAGCTGAAGGAGGAACTAGGTACCCAATGCAAAGAAACTAAAAACCTTGAAAAAATAATGGATAACTAGAACAACCAAGGCAGAGAAGTTCATAAATAAACTGATAGAGGTGAAAAGCATGACATGAGAATTCCACGACAAATGCACAAGCTTCAGTAACCGACTCGATCAACTGGAAGAAAGAGTATCAGTGATTGAAGATCGAATGAATGAAATGAAGCAAGAAGAGAAGTGTGGAGAAAAAAAAAAAAGAGTAAAAAGAAATGATGAAAGCCTCCAAGAAAAATGGATTATGTGAAAAGACCAAATCTACGTCTGACTGCTGTGCCTGAAAATGACGGGGAGAATGGAACAAAGTTGGAAAACACTCGGCAGGATAATATCCAGGAGAATTTCCCCAACCTAGTAAGGCAGGCCAACTTTCAAATTCAGGAAATACAGAGAATGTCACAAAGATACTCCTGGAGAAGAGCAACTCCAACACATAATTGTCAGATTCACCAAAATTGAAATGAAGGAAAAAATGTTAAGGGCAGCCAGAGAGAAAGGTCGGGTTACCCACAAAGGGAAGCCCATCAGACTAACGCAGAAATCTTGGCAGAAATGCTCCAAACCAGAAGACAGTGGGGACCAATATCCAACATTCTTAAGGAAAATAATTTTCAACCTAGAATTTCATATCCAGCCAAACTAAGTTTCATAAGTGAAGGAGAAATAAAATCCTTTACAGAAAAGCAAAGGCTTAGAGATTTTGTCACCACCAGGCCTGCCCTACAAGAGATCCTGAAGGAAGCACTAAACATGGAAAGGAACTACCAGTACCAGCCATTGCAAAAACATGCCAAAATGTAAAGACCATCGATATTAGGAAGAAACTGCATCAACTAATGAGCAAAATAACCAGCTAATATCATAATGACAAGATCAAGTTCACACATGACAATAATAACCGTAAATGTAAATGGACTAAATGGTCCAATTAAAAGACACAGACTGGCAAATTGGATAAAGAGTCAAAACCCATCAGTTTGCAGTATTCAGTAGACCCATCTCACACGCAGAGACATACATAGGCTCAAAATAAAGGGATGGAGGAAGATCTACCAAGCAAACAGAAAACAAAAAAAGGCAGGGGTTGCAATCCTAGTCTCTGATAAAACAGACTTTAAACCAATGAAGATCAAAAGATACAAAGAAGGTCATTACATAATGGTAAAGGGATCAATTCAACAAGAAGAGCTAACTATCCTAAATATATATGCACCCAATACAGGAGCACCCAGATTCATAAAGCAAGTCCTTAGAGGCTTACAAAGAGACTTAGACTCCCATGCAATAATAATGGGAGACTTTAACACGCCACTGTCAACATTAGACAGATCAACAAGACAGAAAGTTAACAAGGATATTCAGGAATTGAACTCAACTCTGCACCAAGCAGATCTAATAGACATCTATAGAACTCTCCACCCCAAATCAACAGAATATACATTCTTCTCAGCACCACATCGCACTGATTCCAAAACTGACCACATAGTTGGTAGTAAAGCACTCCTCAGCAAATGTGAAAGCACAGAAATTATAAAAAACTGTCTCTCAGACTACAGTGCAATCAAACTAGAACTCAGGACTAAGAAACTCATAGAAAACCACTCAACTACATGAAAACTGAACAGCCTTCGCTTGAATAACGACTGGGTACATAACAAAATGATGTCAGAAATAAAGATACTCTTTAAAACCAATGAGAACAAAGTTAAAACATACCAGAATCTCTAGGACACATTTAAAGCATTGTGTAGAGGGAAATTTATATCACTAAATGCCCACAAGAGAAAACAGGAAAGAAATTGACACCCTAACATAACAATTAAAAGAACTAGAGAAGCAAGAGCAAACACATTCAAAAGCTAGCAGAAGGCAAGAAATAACTAAGATCGAGGCAGAACTGAAGGAGATAGAGACACAAAAATACCGTCCATAAATCAATGAACCTAGGAGCTGGTTTTTTGAAAAGATCAACAAAATTGCTAGACCATTAGCGAGATAAGTAAAGAAGACACGAGAGAAGAATAAAATAGACACAATAAAAAATGATAAAGGGGATATTACCACCGATCGCACAGAAATAAAAACTTCCGTCAGAGAATACTATAAACACATCTATGCAAATAACCTACAAAAACTAGAAGAAATGCATAAATTTCTGGACACATATGCTCTCCGAAGACTAAACCAGCAAGAAGTTGAATCCCTGAATAGACCAATAGTAGGTTCTGAAATTGAGGCAATAACTAATAGACTACCAACCAAAAACAGTCCAGGACTGGACGGATTCACAGCTGAATTCTATGAGAGGTATAACGAGGAGTTGGTACCATTCCTTCTGAAACTATTCCAATCAACAGTAAAAGAGAGAATCCTCCCTAATTCATTTTATGAGGCCAACATCATCCTGATATCAAAGCCTGACGGAGATACAACAACAAAAAAAGAGTATTTTAGGCCAATATCCCTGATAAACATCAAGCAAAAATCCTCAATAAAATTCTGGCAATCTGAATCCAGCAGCACATCAAAAAGCTTATCCACCACCACCATGATCAAGTGGGCTTCATGCCTGGGATGCAGTGCTGGTTTAACATATGCAAATCAATAAACGCAATCCAGCATATAAACAGAACCAAAGACAAAAACCACATGATCATCTCAATAGATGTAGAAAAGGCTTTTGACAAACTTCAACAGCCCTTCATGCTAAAAACGCTCAATAAATTCAGTATTGATGGAATGTATCTCAAAATAATAAGAGCTATTTATGACAAACCCACTGCCAATATCATACTGAATGGGCAAAAACTGCAAGCATTCCCTTTGAAAAGTGGCACAAGACAGGGATGCCCTCTCTCACCACTCCTATTCAACATAATATTGGAAGTTCCGGGTAGGACAATCAGGCAAGAGAAAGAAATAAAGGTTATTCAGTTAGGAAAAAAAGAAGTCAAATTGTCCCTGTTTGCAGATGACATGATTGTATATTTAGAAAATCCCATTGTCTCAGCCCCAAATCTCCTTAAGCTGATAAGCAACTTCAGCAAAGTCTCAGGATACAAAATCAATGTGCAAAAATCACAAGCATTCTTATACACCAGTAACAGACAAACAGAGAGCCAAATCATGAATGAAATCCCCTTCACAATAGCTTCAAAGAGAATGACATATCTAGGAATCCAACTTACAAGGGATGTAAAGGACCTCTTCAAGGATAAATTGCAAATCACTGCTCAGTGAAATAAAAGAGGACACAAACAAATGGAAGAACATACCATGCTCATGGATAGGAAGCATCAATATTGTGAAAATGGCCATGCTGCCCAAGGTAATTTATAGATTCAATGTCATCCCCATTAAGCTACCAATGAGTTTCTTCACAGAATTGGAAAAAACGGCTTTAAAGTTCATATGGAACCAAAAAAGACCTCGCATTGCCAAGACAATCCTAAGCCAAAGGAACAAAGCTGGAGGCATCATGCTACCTGATTTCAAACTGTACTACAAGGCTACAGTAACCAAAACAGCATGATACTGGTACCAAAACAGAGATATAGACCAATGGAACGGAACAGAGTCCTCAGAAATAATACCACACATCTACAGTTATCTGATCTTTGACAAACCTGACAAAAACAAGAAATGAGGAAAGGATTCCCTATTTAACAAGTGATGCTGGGAAAATTGGCTACCCTTAAGTAGAAAGCTGAAACTGGATCCTTTCCTTACTCCTCATATGAAAATTAATTCAAGATGGATTAGAGACCTAAATGTTAGACCTAAAACCATAGAAACCCTAGGAGAAAACCTAGGTAATACCATTCAGGACATAGGCATGGGCAAGGACTTCATGTCTAACACACCAAAGGCGATGGCAACAGAAGCCATAATTCACAAATGGGATCAAATTAAACTAAAGAGCATCTGCACGGAAAAGAAACTACCACCAGAGTGAACAGGCAACCTACAGAATGGGAGAAAACTTTTGCAATCTACTCATCTGACAAAGGGCTAATATCCAGAACCTACAAAGAACTCAATCAAATTTACAAGAAGAAAACAAACAACCCCATCAAAAAGTGGGCAAAGGATAGGAACAGACACTTCTCAAAAGAAGACATTTATACAGCCAGCAGACATATGAAAAGATGCTCATCATCACTCACCATCACGGAAATGCAAATCAAAACCACAATGAGATACCATCTCATACCAGTTAGAATGGCGATCATTAAAAAGTCAGGAAACATTAGGTGCTGGAGAGGATGTGGAGAAATAGGAAAACTTTTGCACTGTTGGTGGAACTGTAAAGTAGTTCAACCATTGTGGAAAACAGTGTGGCGATTCCTCAAGGATCTAGAACTAGAAATACCATTTGACCCAGCCATTCCATTACTTGGTATATACCCAAAGGATGATAAATCATGCTGCTATAAAGACACATGCACATGTATGTTTATTGCAGCACTATTCACAATAGCAAAGACTTGGAATCAACCCAAATGTCCATCAGTGACAGACTAGATTAAGAAAATGTGACACATATACACCATGGAATACTATGCAGCCATGAAAAAGAATGAGTTCGTGTCCTTAGTAGTGACACAGAGGCAGCTGGAAACCATCATTCTCAGCAAACTATCACAAGATGAGAAAACCAAAGATCACCTGTTCTCACTCATAGGTGGGAATTGAACAATGAGATCACTTGGACAAAGGAAAGGGAGCATCACACACCAGGGCCTATTGTGGGGAGGGAGTACAGGGGAGGAAAAGCATTAGGAGATATACCTAATGTAAATGATGAGTTAATGGGTGCAGCACACCAACATGGCACATGTATACATATGTAACAAGCCTGCACGCTGTGCACATGTACCCTAGAACTTAAAGTATAATAAAATAAATAAATAAATAAAGGGCTCCACTAAAGATATCCCATAGTGAGGAGAAGTATGTTTAGTATAGAAAACTAAATGCATTTGATTTTTTTCAGATGAAGCTGTGCTTCAACTGAGACTTTTCAATAGGTGCTTAGAAAGTCAAAGAATGTTATTTAAAACCCCAAACAACTTTAATAGCCTCATTTTGCTTAGAAGAGAACCACTCGCAAATTTGGAAGTGTAGTCATTGAGTTTTTTTTTTTTTTTTGAGATGGAGTTTTGGTCTCTTCAGCCCAGGTCCAAGTGTAGTGGTGTGATCTCAGCTCACTGCAACCTCTGCCTCCTTGGTTCAAGCAATTATGTGTCTCAGTCTCCCAAGTAGCTGGGATTTCAGGCATGTGCTACCACACCTGGGTAATTTTTGTATTTTTAGTAGGGACGGGGTTTTACCATGTTGTCCACCCTGGTCCCAAACTCCGCACCTAGGGTGATAAAACCTTCTCATCATCCCAAAGTGCTGGGATTACAGGTGTGAGCCACCACACCTGGCTGACAGAATTTTTGAGAGAGGGAGAAAGGATCAGATATTTCATATTTCCCAATATTTTTTTTTTTTTTTTTTACTGTTAATGTTGTTGTGCTTTGATACAACAAATGTCTCAGAGACTCACGGTCATTTATATAGCAGAACCTATTGGAGAGGAAGGATTAGAGTCAACAGTTGGACAATGATTCACTTTGTATAAATAGGCAAGGTGACAACAGATTTTCTGGTAGTAATCGATAGAGTGAATGGCACTTCACAGGGAAAAAATGCAAAAAAAATAAAAAGATGCTGAAATTAATAAATATCTTAAAAGAAAGTTAAATATTTATAAATATTTGACAATAAATATTACTTCCTACCTATATACAGAACTCAGGCATGCTAGGATTACAGCATGGCTGTATCACTTCTGTAAAAAACACAAATTGGATTAGAAACCTTATTAATAACACCAAAAGCCAATGTTAGGTTTTAAGATTATGTTCACATTGTAAATGCCAAATAAAAGTAAATTTTGCTTATGTGAGAAACTTGACCCTATCCAGAGAGGCCAAGCAGGTGTTCATATGATTTGGTGACTACAATGATTTTAGAATATAATCACCAATTTCTAGAAAATATGGTGGTTTACAAAAATTAAGAATGAATGCAAAGTTAATGGAAGACTGAAGCTAGGTAAAATTCAGGTATAAAGATATACTTCAGAGGATAATAAGTAAATGTAGTAAACCAAGAAAGACCAGTCACAATATGCTATGTTGTGAAAAATGAATATGACTGTATTTTTAAAGTCTGAGAGATTTAATAGTGTTTGTCTTTTTGGATTAGCTCCTCCATGTGCTTTAATTAATTAAGAATCAACTTGTATTACTATCATCCTTTCTAGAGCTTCCGGCTCAGCAGTTTCACTTCTGTTTAAATGCAGCAGAAGGATGCAGCTTCCTGTTGTCCCAGGAAACACCCAGATGGCATGGCACACAACCTCACCCATTCTGCTGCTGTTTGCCAGATGGGCAATGGTTGCTAGAGCTTCCAGCCAAGTGGCCTCCTTTTTGTGTGAACTCAGCTGGAGGACTCAGCTTCCTATTGTCCCAGGAAACACCTGAATAGCAGAGGATGTTCCACCTGAACCTGTCACTGGTAACCAGGCAGGTAATACCTGATAGAGCTTCCAGCCCAGTAATCTTGCTTTGTGTGAGTTCAGGTAAAGTGTGAAGCCTCCTGTTACCCCAGGAAACACTTGTATGGCAGGATGTGTGACATTCCAACCACCACTGCCACTTGTCACTAGGCAGTGCAGACTCCTATTGCCCTGGTAACACACCGACAGCATGGCAAATAACTTCACTTATCCCCACCTTCCATAGCCAGATGGGCCACATCTGCAAGAGCTTCCAACCCATCTAGCATTTCCACTTTCATCTGAACTTCAGGAAGCACAAAGACAGCAGATGAGGGTTGACAGGCCAAAGATTACAACCCACCTAGCATTCTCACTTTCATCTGAACTTCAGGAAGCACAAAGGCAGCAGATTAGGGTTGACAAGCCAAAGGTATGGTTTTGTGTGCCATCTATGGCCCCTTCCTGAGGAGGATACCTGGTCAGAACATTTAACAAAAGATAAACAGTCATGGAGAAAGTATCAGAAGGGGCTCCAGTAAGACCCAGGAGTGGACTAGAATCAAAGATAGTCAACTGAATTCATCATATTTAATATTTAAACCCCTAAGAGCATCAAGAAAGGAGAAAGAAAAAACAAGTTCTGAAATTGAGGTAGTAATTAATAGCCTACCAACCAAAAAAAGTTCAGGACCAGATGGATTCACAGCTGAATTCTACCAGAGGTACAAAAAGGAGACGGTACCATTTCTTCTGAAACTATCCCAAATGTAGAAAATGGAGGAATCCTTGTTAATTCATTTTATGAGGTTAGCATCATCCTGAGACCAAAACCTGGAAGAACCACAAAAAAGAGAAGGAAATTTTGGTGAATATCCCTGACGAAGATCGATGTGAAAATCCTAAATAAAATGCTGGCAACACAAACCCAGCAACACATCACAAAGTGTATCCACCATAAGCAAGTTGGCTTCATATTTGGGATGCAAAGCTGGTTCCACCTACCAAAATCAAAAAAAGTAATCCACAACATAAACACAACCAATGGAAAAAAAAAAAAAAAAACATGATTATCTCAATAGATGCAGAAAAGGCCATTGATAAAATTCAACACCACTTCATGCTAACAACTCTCAATAAACTAGGTATTGATGAAACATATCACAAAATAATAAGTGCTACTTATGACAAACCCCACAGCCCATATTATATTTAATGGGCAAAAGCTGGAAGTATTCCATTGGAACAGCGGTGCAAGAGAAGGATGCCCTCTCTCACTACTTCTATTCAACACAGTATTGGAAGTTCTGGACAGGGAAATCAGGCAAGATAAAGAAATAAAGGGTATTGAAATAAGAAATGAGGAAGTCAAATTCACTCTACAGATGACATGATTATATGTTAAGAAAACCTCACTGTCTCAGCCCAAAATCTCCTTAAACTGATAAGCAACTTCTGCAAAATCTCAGGATAAAAGTCAATGTGCAAAAATCACAAGCAATCCTATACACCAATAATAATAATAATTTAAAAACCAGAGAACAAAATCATGAGTGAACTCCCATTCACAATTGATACAAAGAGAATAAAATACCTATGAATGCAACTTACAAGGGATGTGAACAACCTCCTCAAGGAGAACTACAAACCACTGCTGAAGAAAATAAGACAGGGGGGCGGAGCAAGATGGCCGAATAGGAACAGCTCCTGTCTCCAACTCCAAACGTGAGCGACACAGAAGACCGGTGATTTCTGCATTTTCAAATGAAGTGCTGGGGTCATCTAACTAGGGAGTGCCGGACAATCAGTGCTGGTCAGCTGCTGCAGCTCGACCAGCGAGAGCTGAAGCAGGGCGAGGCATCACCTCACCTGGGAAGTGCAAGGGGGAAGGAAATCCCTTTTCCTAGCCAGGGGAACTGAGACACACAACACCTGGAAAATCGGGTAACTCCCACCCCAATACTGCGCTTTAAGCAAACAGGCACACCAGGAGAATATATCCCACACCTGGCCAGGAGGGTCCCACCCCCACGGAGCCTCCCTCATTGCTAACACAGCAGTCTGCGATATAACCGCAAGGCAGCAGCGAGGCTGGGGGAGGCGCGCCCGCCATTACTGGGGCTTAAGTAGGTAAACAAAGCCACTGGGAAGCTCAAACTGGGTGGAGCTCACAGCAGCTCAAGCCTGTCTCTGTAGACTCCACCTCTGGGGACAGGGCACGGATAATAACAACAACAAAAAAAGCAGCAGAAACCTTTGCAGATGCAAATGACTCTGTCTGACAGCTTTGAAGAGAGCAGTGGATCTCCCAACATGGAGGTTGAGATCTGAGAAGGGACAGAATGCCTGCTCAAGTGGGTCCCTGACCCCTGAGTAGCCTAACTGGGAGACATCCCCCACTAGGGGCAGTCTGACACCCCACACCTCACAGAGTGGAGTACAACCCTAAAAGGAAGCTTCCAAAGTAAGAATCAGACAGGTACACTCGCTGTTCAGCAGTATTCTATCTTCTGCAACCTCTGCTGCTGATACCCAGGCAAACAGGGTCTGGAGTGGACCTCAGGCAATCTCTAAAGACCTGCAGCTGAGGGTCCTGACTGTTAGAAGGAAAACTATCAAACAGGAAGGACACCTATACCAAAACCCCATCAGTACGTCACCATCATCAAAGACCAGAGGCAGATAAAACCACAAAGATGGGGAAAAAGCAGGGCAGAAAAGCTGGAAATTCAAAAAATAAGAGCGCATCTCCCCCTGCAAAGGAGTGCAGCCCATCGCCAGCAACGGATCAAAGCTGGTCAGAGAATGACTTGATGAGATGAGAGAAGAAGCCTTCAGTCCATCAAACTTCTCAGAGCTAAAGGAGGAATTACGTACCCAGCGCAAAGAAACTAAAAATCTTGAAAAAAGAGTGGAAGAATTGACAGCTAGACTAATTAATGCAGAGAAGATCATAAACGAAATGACAGAGATGAAAACCATGACACGAGAAATACGTGACAAATACACAAGCTTCAGTAACTGACTCAATCAACTGGAATAAAGAGGATCAGCGATTGAGGATCAAATGAATGAAATGAAGCGAGAAGAGAAACCAAAAGAAAAAAGAAGAAAAAGAAATGAACAAAGCCTGCAAGAAGTGTGGGATTATGTAAAAAGACCAAATCTACGTCTGATTGGGGTGCCTGAAAGTGAGGGGGAAAATGGAACCAAGTTGGAAAACACTCTTCAGGATATTATCCAGGAGAACTTCCCCAACCTAGTACGGCAGGCCAACATTCAAATTCTGGAAATACAGAGAATGCCACAAAGATACTCCTCGAGAAGAGAAACTCCAAGACACATAACTGCCAGATTCACCAAAGTTGAAATGAAGGAAAAAATCTTAAGGGCAGCCAGAGAGAAAGGTCGGGTTACCCACAAAGAGAAGAACATCAGAGTAACAGCAGATCTCTCGGCAGAAACTCTACAAGCCAGAAGAGAGTGTGGGTCAATAGTCAACATTCTTAAAGAAAAGAATTTTAAACCCAGAATTTCATATCCAGCCAAACTAAGTTTCGTAAGTGAAGGACAAATAAAATCCTTTACAGATAAGCAAATGCTTAGAGATTTTGTCACCACCAGGCCTGCCTTACAAGAGACCCTGAAGGAAGCCCTAAACATAGAAAGGAACAACCGGTATCAGCCATTGCAAAAACATGGCAAAATGTAAAGACCATCGAGGCTAGAAAAACTGCATCAACTAACGAGGAAAATAACCAGTTAATATCATAATGGCAGATCAAGTTCACACATAACATATTAACCTTAAATGTAAATGGACTAAATGCTCCAATGAAAAGACACAGACTGGCAAACTGGATAAAGAGTCAAGACCCATCAGTCTGCTGTATTTAGGAGACTCATCTCACATGCAGAGACATACATAGGCTCAAAATAAAGGGATGGAGGAAGATCTACCAAGCAAATGGAGAACAAAAAAAAGCAGGGGCTGCAATCCTAGTCTCTGATAAAACAGACTTTAAACCATCAAAGAACAAAAGAGACAAAGACGGCCATTACATAATGGTAAAGGGATCAATTCAACAGGAAGAGCTAACTCTCCTAAATATATATGCACCCAATACAGGAGCACCCAGATTCATAAAGCAAGTCCTTAGAGACTTACAAAGAGACTTAGACTCCCATACAATAATAATGGGAGACTTCAACACTCCACTGTCAACATTAGACAGATCAACAAGACAGAAAGTTTACAAGGATATCCAGGAATTGAACTCATCTCTGCACCAAGTGGACCAAATAGACATCTATACAGCTCTCCACCCCAAATCAACAGAATATACATTCTTCTCAGCACCACATCACATTTTTTCCAAAATTGACCACATAATTGGAAGTAAAGCACACCTTAGCAAATGTAAAAGAACAGAAATTATAACAAACTGTCTCTCAGACCACAGTGCAATCAAACTAGAACTCAGGACTAAGAAACTCAATCAAAACCGCTCAACTACATGGAAACTGAACAACCTGCTCCTGAATGACTACTGGGTACATAACGAAATGAAGGCAGAAATAAAGATGTTCTTGAAACCAATGAGAACAAAGATACAACATACCAGAATCTCTGGGACACATTTAAAGCAGTGTGTAGAGGGAAATTTATAGCACTAAATGCCACAAGAGAAAGCAGGAAAGATCTAAAATGACACTCTAACATCACAATTAAAAGAACTAGAGAGGCAAGAGCAAACACATTTAAAGCTAGCAGAAGGCAAGAAATAACTAAGATCAGAGCAGAACTGAAGGAGATAGAGACACAAAAAACCCTCCAAAAATCAATGAATTCAGGAGTTGGTTTTTTGAAAAGATCAGCAAAATTGACAGACCGCTAGCTAGACTAATAAAGAAGAAAAGAGAGAGGAATCAAATAGATGTAATAAAAAATGATAAAGGGGATATCACCACCGACCCCACAGAAATACAAACTACCATCAGAGAATACTATAAACACGTCTATGCAAATCAACTAGAAAATCTAGAAGAAATGGATAATTTCCTGGACACGTACACTCTTCCAAGACTAAACCAGGAAGAAGTTGAATCCCTGAATAGAGCAATAGCAGGCTCTGAAATTGAGGCAATTAATAGCCTACCAACCAAAAAAAGTCCAGGACCAGATGGATTCACAGCTGAATTCTACCAGAGGTACAAGGAGGAGCTGGTACCATTGCTTCTGAAACTATTCCAATCAATGAAAAAGAGGGGATCCTCCCTAACTCATTTTATGAGGCCAACATCATCCTGATACCAAAGCCTGGCAGAGACACAACAAAAAAGAGAATTTTAGACCAATATCCCTGATGAACATCGATGCAAAAATCCTCAATAAAGTACTGGCAAACCGGATTCAGCAGCACATCAAAAAGCTTATCCACCATGATCAAGTGGGCTTCATCCCTGGGATGCAAGGCTGGTTCAACATTCGCAAATCAATAATGTAATCCAGCATATAAACAGAACCAAAGACAAGAACCACATGATTATCTCAATAGATGCAGAAAAGGCTTTCGACAAAATTCAACAGCCCTTCATGCTAAAAACGCTCAATAAATTCGGTATTGATGGAATGTACCTCAAAATAATAAGAGCTATTTATGACATACCCACAGCTAATATCATACTGAATGGGCAAAAACTGGAAAAATTCCCTTTGAAAACTGGCACAAGACAGGGATGCCCTCTCTCACCACTCCTATTCAACATAGTGTTGGAAGTTCTGGTTAGGGCAATCAGGCAAGAGAAAGAAATCAAGGGGATTCAGTTAGGAAAAGAAGAAGTCAAATTGTCCCTGTTTGCACATGACATGATTGTATATTTAGAAAATCCCATTGTCTCAGCCCAAAATCTCCTTAAGCTGATAAGCAACTTCAGCAAAGTCTCAGGATACAAAATCAATGTGCAAAAATCACAAGCATTCTTATACACCAGTAACAGACAAACAAAGAGCCAAATCATGAATGAACTTCCATTCACAATTGCTTCAAAGAGAATAAAATACCTAGGAATCCAACTTATGAGGATATAAAGGACCTCTTCAAGGAGAACTGCAAACCACTGCTCATTGAAATAAAAGAGGACACAAACAAATGGAAGAACATACCATGCTCATGGATAGGAAGAATCAATATAATGAAAATGGCCATACTGCCCAAGGTTATTTATAGATTCAATGCCATCCCCATCAAGCCACCAACGAGTTTCTTCAAAGAATTGGAAAAAATTGCTTTAAAGTTCATATGGAACCAAAAAAGACTCCGCATTGCCAAGACAATCGTAAGTCAAAAGGAAAAAGCTGGAGGCATCACGCTACCTGACTTCAAACTATACTACAAGGCTACAGTAACCAAAACAGCATGATACTGGTACATAAACAGAGATATAGACGAATGGAACAGAACAGAGTCCTCAGAAATAATACCACACATCTACAGCCATCTGATCTTTGACAAACCTGAGAAAAACAAGAAATGGGGAAAGGATTCCCTATCTAATAAATGGTGCTGGGAAAATTGCTTAGCCATAAGTAGAAAGCTGAAACTGGATCCTTTCCTTACTCCTTATATGAAAATTAATTCAAGATGGATTAGAGACTTAAATGTTAGACCTATTGCCATAAAAACCCTAGAAGAAAACCTAGGTAGTACCATTCAGGGCATAGGCATGGGCAAGGACTTCATGTCTAAAACACCAAAAGCAACAGCAGCAAAAGCCAAAATTGACAAATGGGATCTAATTAAACTAAAGAGCTTCTGCACAGCAAAAGAAACTACCATCAGAGTGAACAGGAAACCTACAGAATGGGAGAAAAGTTTTGCAATCTACTCATCTGACAAAGGACTAATATCCAGAATCTACAAAGAACTCAAACAAATATACAAGAAAAAAACAAAGATCCCCATCAAAAAGTGGGCAAAGGATATGAACAGACATTTCTCAAAAGAAGACATTCATACAGCCAACAGACACATGAAAAAATGCTCGCCATCAGAGAAATGCTAATCAAAACCACAATGAGATACCATCTCACACCAGTTAGAATGGCAATCATTAAAAAGTCAGGAAACAACAGGTGCTGGAGAGGATGTGGAGAAATAGGAACACTGTCACACTGTTGGTGGGATTGTAAACTAGTTCAACCATTATGGAAAACAGTATGGCAATTCCTCAAGGATCTAGAACTAGATGTACCATATGACCCAGCCATCCCACTACTGGGTATATACCCAAAGGATTATAAATCAGGCTGCTATAAAGACACATGCACACATATGTTTATTGCGGCACTATTCACAATAGCAAAGACTTGGAATCAACCCAAATGTCCATCTGTGACAGACTGGATTAAGAAAATGTGGCACATATACACCATGGAATACTATGCAGCCATAGAAAATGATGAGTTTGCATCCTTTGTAGGGGCATGGATGCAGCTGGAAACCATCATTCTTGGCAAACTATCACAAGAACAGAAAACCAAACACTGCATGTTCTCACTCATAGGTGGGAACTGAACAATGACATCACTTGGACTCGGGAAGGGGAACATCACACACGGGGGCCTATCATGGGGAGGGGGGAGGAGGGAAGGATTGCATTTGGAGTTATACCTGATATAAATGACGAATTGATGGGTGCTGAGGAGTTGATGGGTGCAGCACACCAACATGGCACAAGTATACATATGTAACAAACCTGCACATTATGCACATGTACCCTAGAACTTAAAGTATAATACAAAAAAAAAAAAAAAAGGCAAAAAAAAAAAAAAAAATTGAGCAGGGGAGAGGCCAGGAGAAGAAATTCATCCAAGTCACATTCAAAGGCCAAGAGCAACTCCACATTACAGGGGCATGAAGTGGGGCAGCCAAAGCCTAAACTATGCCTGGGGCTCATGGCACTCGTGGGTCCAGTGATTCTCAGCTAAGGTCTCATTTCTTCCTGGAGGATGAGAGACGGTTGATTCCTATCAGAATTTGAATGGAATCTATTCAATTTGACCAAAAAATGGCACAGATACTTCTGAAATAATACATACTACATTTCCCCGACCTTCCCCTGTTGCTGCTTAATGGAGACTGTCAACCTCGATAGAATGCTGGGATGCTGTCTGTTCATTATTTTTTCCACTTGAGTCAATAAATTCTGGTGTTAAATTAAAAAAAAAAAAGAAAAGAAAAGAAAATAAGACAGGAGACAAATAAATGGGAAAGCATTCCAGGCTCATGGATAGGAAGAGTCAGTATCATGAAAATGGCCATACTGCCCAAAGTAATTTATAAATTCAATGCTATTGACATCAAGCTATCATTGACTTTCTTCCCAGAATTGGAAAAAAGAAAAACTACTTTAAACTTCATATGGAACCAAAAAAGAGCCTGCAGAACCAAGACAAACCTAAGCAAAAGGAAGAAAGCTGGAGGCATCATGCTACCTGACTTCAAACCACATTACAATTGTACAGTAACCAAAACGGCATGGTACTGGTATCAAAGCAGATATATAGACCAATGGAACAGAACAGAGGCCTCATAAATAACACCACACATATACAACCAACTGATCCTTAGCAAACCTGACAAAAACAAGCAATGGGGAAAACATTCCCTATTTAATAAATTGTGCTGGGAAAACTGGCTAGCCATATTCAGAAAACTGAAACTGGAATCCTTCCTTACACCTTATACAAAATTAACTCAAGACAGACTAAAGACTTAAACATAAGACTTAAAATCATAAAAATCCTAGAAGAAAACCTAGACAATACTATTTAGGACATAGGCGTAGGAAAGACTTCATGACTAAAACACCAAAGCAATAGCAACAAAAGCCAAAATAAACAAATGGGATCTAATTAAACTAAAGAGCTTCTGCACAGCAAAAGAAATTATCATCAGAGTGAACAGGCAACCTACAGAATGGGAAAAAGTTATCTAATCTATCCATATGACAAAGGGCTAATATTCAGAATCTACAAAGACCTTAAACAAATTTACCAGGGATAAAACAAAACAACCCTATCAAAAAGTGGGTGAAGGATATGAACAGACACTTCTCAAAAGAAGACATTTATACAGCCAACAAATATAAGACACAAAGCACATTATCACTTGTCATTAGAGAAATGTAAATCAAAACCACAATGAAATACCATCTCATGCCAGTTAGAATAGTGATCATTAAAAAGTCATGAAACAACTAATGCTGGAGAGGATGTGGAGAAATAGGTATGCTTTTACACATTGATGGGAGTGTAAATTTATTCAACCATTATTGAAGACAGTGTGGTGATTCCTCAAGGATCTAGAACTAGAAATACCATTTGACCCAGTAATCCCATTATCGGTCATATACCCAAAGGATTATACATCATTGCATAAGACACATGCATACATATGTTTATTGTGGCACTGTTCACAAGAGCAAAGACTTGGATCCAAACCAAATGTTCGTCAATGGTAGACTGGATAAAGAAAATGTTGCACATATATAATATAGAACACTATGCACACATAAAAACAGATGAATACAGGTCCTCTGCAGGGACATGGATGAAGCTGGAAACCATCATTCTCAGCAAACTATCACAAGAACAGAAAACCTAACACTGCATGTTCTCACTCATAAGTGGGAGTTGAACAATGAGAACACATGGATACAGGGAGGAGAACATCACAAAATGGGGCCTGTCACGAGGTCGGGAGCTAGGGGAGGGATAGCATTAGGAGAAATACCTAATATAGGTGACAGGTTGATGGGTGCAACAAACAACCATGGCACATGTATACTTATGTAGCAATCCTGCACGTTTTGCACATGTATCCCAGAACTTAAAGTATAATAAACATAATACAGTAAAGAAATATCCTTGCAGTTATTTATCACTTTATAAAAAACTACCCTCTATTGTGGGTATTTTGAAAAACAGTAAGCATTTTATTACAACTCCCATAGCATGAGTGTTGGGTACCCTCAGTCAAGTGGTTCATACACAGTATTTCTCAGGCCGTTACTTTCATATGGTGGTTGGGGTTGTAATCATCTGAAGGTCATTCATTCACACTTGGTGATTGATGTCAAAAGACTCAAATTCCTGTGAAACTGAATAATCATGACTTCTTAGTCTCCTCTTTGCATCTCTCCTTGAAATTGTCTTTTATCATCAGGACTTTGTGTGTGATACTGGGCTCCAAAGAGTATACAGGGAGAAAAAGAGAAAGAGGGAGAAGGAGAAAGAAAGAGAGAAAAAAGTATAAGTAGAAGACAGAGACGGAGAGACAGAGACAGAGAGATGGAGATAATGTACTGCCTTTTCTAACACAGTCTTCAAAATTATGCTGTCACTTTCACTATAAATTTGCTGAGCAAGCAACAAGCCTTACCACATTTCAAGGGGAGGGACCATGTTTAATAAGAATGTCAAAGTATTTGCAGTGATGTATCAAAATTCCACAAATTTAAGCTATTGATTTGGTCAACAGAAGTCTGTAAGCAACTATGAAATTATTATATATGGACATTAAAAAAATACAATCCTAAAAATTGTGTGAATTTATATTTTTACAACTAGTGAATCATTCATTAAGCATTTTAAATTATTTACTTATAGATTTTTATATACAAAATAGGTGGCCTAAAAACTAGACTCAAATAAATTAAACAACATAGTATACTGAGGTGATCATAAGTGACTCAACTTTTTCCAACTTATTCTGCTCCAGACACATATACATGCATTAAAAAATGATGTCAAAATACACATATAGTCTAGTATACAGTGAAGGAAGAATGCCCACCAATTGTTAAAATTGGAGGAAATTCTATGAATAGATGCTTGTGAAAACTATGAGAAAGTGACTTTTGGGAGGAAACCAAATGAAAAATAGTACCTTGAAGTAAGGAAAAAAAAATTACAGAGTGCAGTGATTTTTGTTTAAAAAATAAAATAAAATATGTGTGTAACTGGAGGTCTCCCTAGACTGCAGCAGGGGCAATTTTAAATATTGTGAAAGGTTTCTCTTACAATAGAGAATATGGAGGATGTTGCAGAAATCAACACATGTTGAAGATTTCCTCAAGAAAACCGTATGAGGAAATAACCAGTGATACACAGTTGGAAGATTTTCACCCAAGGATTGCAGATAGAGGACACAATCAGAATGAAGCTTTGATTTATAATATATATATATAAAGATAAGATATTATTCCATCATCCAGGCTGAATGAAATGCAGTGGAGTGTTCAGGGGTCACTGCAGCCTCAACCTACAAAGCTCAAGTGACTCTCTCACTCTGCTGTCCAGCCCAGAGTGCAGCGGTGTGATCACAGCTCACTTCAGCCTCAACCTCTGAAACTCAAGTGATGCTTTCACCTCAGTCCCCCAAGTGGCTGGGACCACAGGTGCATGACACCACACCCAACTAATATTTTAATTTTTTACAGTGATGAGCTCTCATTAGGTTATCCAGGTTGATCTCAAACTTCTGGGGTCAATCCTCCTATTTCAACATCCCAAAGTGTTGGGATTACAGATGTGAACCACCATGCCTGGACAAAATGAGATTTTTAAATAAGCATGATTCAATTGTTCAGAGATGCAAGCATCACTAATATAGAGCAAGAATGAGATGAGGTCAGGAGGATGAATAAAAAAATCAGATATTTCTGAAATCAGACACGGGCTCCCTAATTATATATGAAATGATGGTTGATTACACAAAATAAAATGAAACCAAATGCTTGACGTGTAGAACCCCCAAGAGAAATCACCTAATGCTCTAGAAATTGTCAGCAAACCGATTAAAACCTAAAAGCATTGCTTGTTAACACCTTACGTTAGAAATTTCCTGATTACCTGTTTTTCTCCAAAACTCTCTTGTTTCCACTTGTTTTCTTGGTCTTAACTATTCATTATATGCTTTGTTCAAACATTTATAACCTGATTCAATGTGTTTGTCTCAAGTTGTATTTCATTCTGTCTTAACTCTTGCAACCTGCATGTCCTCATTATGATGGATTAATCCAATAGCAAAGTTCACCTTGTCTGACTGAGGATTATTCATTAATTTTTACTTGTTTATATGACCTTGATCAATCTTGTTTTAGACAATCACTCTGAGCCACTGTCATGATGAGTCAGGATTCTAGATCTCTTATGAAGAACAAATTCATCCTTAAATAAAGTCTCTATACCAAAGGCGAATCTATAGAAAAATGTCACTTGAAAAAAATCAGTGCAGTGCATGAATGAAATTCTCACTGGATCATAAATCCAAAAAGTGATTAATGAGGCTAATAACTAGGAACTTGCAATGAAATCAATGAGACAGCTTGATATGCTTTGAATTGGTGACGGTTAATATCCATTATAGATAAATCACTAAATATCTGGCTACTCCAGTGTTGATTTGTTGGGAGTATGAATAGAGTGGCGATAGGCTAAGGGTATGCATTGGGTCCAGCACAACAAAACTTCCTCTAACCAAGTCTGAGCTAGCTACTACTGAAATAAAAAATCCAACATGCTAATATGTCAATTCTTATTATATATTTGGACATTAGGGAAGTGATGACCAAGGGGGTGGTGAACCCCGTTGGCCAACTCTAAGTCATCTTTCTCAGAATTGCTACATGCCCCCACTTTCAAAAATGTTATTTTAAAAAGAAAGCCATGCCTCTTACTTAGCCAATTTTTTCCAAGATTTAGTGTCAGAAGGAACACAACTTTTAGAATGATAGCAAATGAAAAATTTGAAAATTTATGCTTTATGAGCTTTCAATTTATTGTCCCCTGGGTGCAAATATAACTTTATGATACTGAATCTGGATCCTGTAAGCATTCCTCCTTTGTCAGCTAGTTGAATGTTAAGCTTCATCAATAGAGAACACTGGAGAGGTTGTGAGGTGTTAGGTGCTGGAAGACACATCGCTTCTAAGACCCTACTCTTTACTGTTATTCAGTAATTTTTATAATTATTATTGTGCTTTAGGAATTTGTATTTTAAAGAATATATGTATGACTATTAAAGAATATAAGAAAGAAACTTCTAATTAGCACATTTGTTTTATCTTTAAGAAACATTGCCTTCTGCATAGATATTAATTCAGAAAACTACATAAACCATTTGTCCTTGACACAAACAGATTCAGCTTCATATGTTGCTTTCATCATTAAATTCACAATTATGTTATTTTTGTCTTCAACTTCTGTGGTGCTTCATATTCCAGTCTTTAAGCAGTATATTCAAAATTTTATAGAAAAAGATGATCACGAGAATGAAGAATATTATTTCAATTCAATGATTCCAGGTGATTAGAGTTTCTGTGTTTAAATTTTGTTAACTCCTGAGATATTTAAAAGCTTTTAGAATCAATCTGAAAGAAACAGACACATGCACAATATTGAAATTTTTAGAATTTCATATACTATGTGCTTTTATGAGTCTCAAGTAAACCTTCATATTCACATACTTTCCTAACTATAAGTGTACATAGTATTTTATGTGAAAAGGTTTCTCAATATTCAAACAAATGAAAGTATTCTTTGATAACTCATGAATAGACATAGATTTTTGTATCTGGCTATATGGTCTATGAATTGCAAAGAGGATCTATTTTGGCAAGGTCCTTGATGCATTTGCAGAAGTTGTTTCATTAAGAAAATATAAATAGACTAAAATTTAGTTTGTGTAGTACACGTTGAGTTACATTATTTCCCCAGACTAATATTTATCTATAAGGTTTCCCCTTTTATAAAGAAGACATTTCTATAAAAAGCACTAATGCATTACACTTTTTTTCTTGTACTTTGCTATTTTTTTCTTTCTACTGGCATGACTTATGTTCAAAGTGTAGTAAAGTAAAATATTTAGTGTATATTTCTTTTCTAGACATTATAATAATTCATTTTATTACCAATTATTGCTACAGCATTTTCTCCTAGAGAAGAACACTATAAAAGTCTATTTCATGTGTCACAAAAAAATCATTATGCCTCTCTTTCTTTCAACTGTTTTAGACACAACTCTGGTCAGACAGAAGAACTGCTCTTAAGTTGGTTCCCTTATTTGTTATTTTCTTTTAAAACCTTGTTCTGAGTCCAAAGGCTGTAATGAACAACAGGTGAATGTAGGCATTGGAGAGCTTTTTGCCATTTACTACCTTTTTTCCAGCATAGACTTTAAAAATTCTTGCACGTGATATTTGGCTCCTTATTCCACCTACAATTTAGTTTTTAATATGTTATGAGAAGAGAATAAGTAAATAATTATACACATTTCTGACTTGTATATCCTCAGTATACCAGGCATTAAAGTAGGTGGAGGTATCATACTTGACAAGGGAAGGACAAGAAATGTGAGATCTTATTGCAGGACAGAAATCATGTAACATTATAATCTAGAGGGACTGGACTAAACCTGCTGGACCATGTCTATAATTCCTAACTAAAGGGAACTAGCCTTTTCTTTTCTTTTATGTATTACTATCCAATTGCAAATTGTCGTTACTAAAGCAAAAATAATAACTCAAGTTAGTCAAGGTCTTATGTGGAAAATATCTTCAGTCTTTCTAACCAAACATTTTACCAGATTGCATAGTTTTACATAGGAAGCCAGTTATGACTATCTAGAGTTTTGAAATAAAGAAAATTTTCATGAGAAAATATTTTGCATTTCATGAGGGATATGAATTGGAAACACCCATTTAACACAAAGAACTGCCTAAACACCATGCTAAGAGAGTTGGCTAAGTTTAGTCCAGCTTATATGTGCGCTATGTCATGGATTTGTCCTGGAAGGTGACCCTTGCCTTCATGCTGAGGCTTTGCTCAATAAAATGTGATCCTGCCAAATTGCAAAATTACCCTGTCTAACTCATCTTATCTAATAATCAATCATGTACACTTAATATTTATGCAATTTTCTATTTCCATATAGCCAACTACTCTCTTTTTGGTTTCCTTATTTTTATTTCCTCATATTCCCTTTTTATTCACAAACAGATTCTCTTTAAAAAAGTCTCAGTTAACCTTTGCCTTAGTTGGGGTTGAGTTCAGTACATATTGCAGTCTCTATCCTCTACTTCAGTAGTCAAAATAAAATTTGTCTTGCAATTATTGATAAGGATGTTGCTCAGTGTTTCTTTTTTTTTTTCGACATGCACACATATATTCCATATAATTGTATTTGTTTACATAGAAGAGGGTTCTTTATCTATGTAATAAACATGCACATCCTGCACATGTATTTCTGAACTTGAAATAAAAGTTGAAATAAAATAATAAAAATATAATATATAAATATTTTATTTATATGTTATATAAATGTATAATATATGGATTCATTATATGTTACATATATATATATATATATGAAGACATTTCTTAAAATAAAAATATATCTAGTCTTTCTGGCCCTCTCAAGGAAACAGACTGAGTTTCTAGTGAATCTCATTTTATTTTCAGTTTAAATATATACATAGATAAGCATTAAAAGTGAATTACTACAGGTTTTCTGAAATTAAAATTGTACATTATTTAATGTTTAACAAATACTAAAAATTTCAAACAAATCAAGAAGGCATAGTTTTTCTAAAATACAGTGAAGTATTTAGTCCATACCTTGATATACGCTGGCGGCATTAAATGGCATGATTTTCTGTATCACGCCTGCCTGTCTTAGATCTCAAACAGATCTACTCTCTTTTCTTTCTTTCTTACCTTAACAAACAGTTGATAATCAAGCCACATATTATGACAAAGAGAGTAACAATTGCCATGCAGGCCAGCACATCCATAGAGCAGTGCTGCAACTAGGTGAGGTTGTGGGTAGGTGGCAGCAGGTACTTGGTTCCATTGTGGTGCATGGCAAACTCAATCCAGAAAAGTTTTTGGTCCAAGGGTTTCAGAGACTGATCATAATAAATGATTGATAACTACATCACATTCTTTTTACAGATAATGGAAAATCAAATAGACATTGACTTATATAATGATGTGTATTGTGCACTATGTCATGGATTTGTCCTGGAAGGTGACCCTAGCCTTCATGCTGAGGCCTTCCTCAATAAAATGTGATCCTGCCAAATTGCAAAATTACCCTATCTAACTCATCTTGTCTAATAATCAATCATGTACACTTAATATTTATGTAATATTTCATATAACGAACCAGAAAACACAAATATGTGAAATTTTTGTGTACATGTTAAAAATGAATGTCACATAAAAGTGGATGAAAAATAAAATATTTTATTTCATGGTGGTTATAGAGATTTTGGTTCATGGGCTAGAATTTGTTTCATGCATAAGATTTCAAGATGTAAAAAGATAATTTAAGAGAGAACAAGTATTTTTAGCCTAGAAATTGAAATCAGATAAGTCCAAAGGGTTAAAAAAGTCATTTGAGAGTACAGAAATTGACTTATCCATTAAAAAAAAAATAATGGACCTGGTGTACAAGTTTCAAAATAATATCAAAGTCTAGAGATAGCAGACAAATCTGACGAGGTCAGGTACACGTCAGGACAAAGCTCATAAGAAGTTGGCACTGACCAAGAGTTGGAATTAACATTACATCAGTGGATTCATGGCTAGAAGTATGAAAGCGGATGGCCTTAGCTTGAATCCTAACCTGATATCTACTGGTCCTTTTTTTAAACAATGTATCTGTTCCAAGTTTTTTTAATTGCTAATTTGAATGAATAAGAATTGTATCTTGCCTGATTATTTTGAGTCGTCATGTAATGATTCTCAGAATACTTGGTAGAATTATTCTCTTCATAAAGTGATTGTCAGTAAATGATCAGTGTAATTACTATTTTTCTTGTATTGGTATTTTAGAATCTAAGTGGCTTTCAATATTTTACTTTGTGGTGTTGCAGTTCCATTTGTTTCTAGTGTTGAAATAATTATGGTCTAATAGACAAAGAATAAGGATGCATATAAGTATATCGCTTACCAAGTCAAAACCAAAAAGTGCTAAAACATGGCACTGTAGCACTAGCAATGGAGGTAACTTCTCTCATTGTTACTTAAAAAAACACACGGTGGAACGGTGTTTTTCAGAAGAGGGCACTAATTCTGATATATTTTTTCATACAGTTGGGTTTCATAATACAAAGAACCAATACAATGTGTGCCACACACATTCAGTCTGTATCAAATAATTAAAAATTGGCATTTTTCAATATCAGTGCTGTTTATTAAAAACTATTGCTATTACTAATATAATAGTAATAGCATAACTGAAATTAATGTATATGCTGAAATAATTTTTAAACCACATATTTCTGGTTTCATACAATTTGGCTATTAAACAGAAATATTCCAACTTATCTCTTTCAGATCAACTATCTTTTGATTTTATAATTCTTCCAAATAAGCAAATCAACAACACTGTAAGAACAAGTAAATGGCTACATTCATACTAATATCACCTCTTTTCAATAATTTTTAAAAGGCAAATTTGAAAGCTCTAGCTGTTTACAAATTATCAATGATGGGATCAAAATGTAGTGTGAAAATTTGTAAAACATTGAATATGATGGTAATTAGAGATTGACTATGTCATGATGACTACAGAAAATAAATCATCAGGAATGCTTTAGAAACAAAAGAAATGTATAACCAATAGGAGATCACAAATATGTTTAATTGTTTTATCATGGTAACTTTTAAAATATGTATTTATATTCCATAATATCATTTTATATGCCTTCAATATACACAAAAAGTATTTTAAAATGAACATTTGATGAGTTCTCATGCTGAAAGACAACATAAGTGTCCTGAAAATTGGTCAGTACTGTAATAATATTTACAGTTTTCTGCTTCATCTTTGTCCTCAATCTTCCTTATAATCTTTCTGTTACCATCTTTAGCAATTCCTATTATTTCACTTTTTGGCTATTTTAGAACTTATGCACTATCCTAAAACTCCTGAAAAATGTTTTCACTAAATCAAACAAACAAAAAAACATACTGTGATAAAATGATGTATTGATCATGGCCTTTAGGTGTTGCAAAAAATATATGTACTCAGCACTGTGTTCATGTTCAGAATCTCTGTAGCTCCCTTGGCCTTCATGTGAGAAAGTATGAATAGATGCTATGAGCTTAAAAAATTTACATTCGTGTAGGGTCATTAATGACTGCTTTTAATGTATTGAGCAAATCTGTAATTTGTATTGTTTTTGAGTCCAATCTAACAGCTTCCCCCTTAGCCTTCATGTGAGCAAAGTTACCAGGTGGATCTGTAATAAAGGAAGGCCCACCGTAGGGATTCCATGGTATATTCCCTCATACATTCCATTAGATCCATCATGAGTTATAAATGCTTTAGTTTGTGGATGATCTAAGAGTAGATGATTTTTTGAAAAAGTATGCATTATAAGTCTTAGAACTAAAATGAGCAATGCACAATATGAGTCAATGAAACAGGCAGTGTTCTCTAGATCACAAATTATTTTAACAGTAAAACTGCGTTAAAATCAGTTTCAGATCACAAAGGAAGAAGCACCAAGTCCTCTGGGGCAGTAAGTGAAGGCTACACATTAAGACATGGTATGTGACTTGAGACTTGAAGAATTAATACAAGGTTGTCACATGGACAAATAGAGAACACTGTGGATAAAGATAATTGTGTATCACCCATTTCTCATTACAACCTTCCCCCAAAAAAGAAGCAGCATGCATGCCAGAACTTGTTCTCTTAGAGAAATGATGAAGTCATTGAGTATGATAGGGCATAGTATCCAGTGCAGCAGGGAGTGGGGTGGTGGGGGTGCTTGGATAGAGGAAGGATAGGCCATACTCCATCATGAAATGTGTTACCACCACTCCATGATAAAAATAGGGGATTTACTCTCATAGAAAATGAAGCAACTGGTAATGAAAGAAGAGCTGTCCTTTTTCTGTTGCATTTGCAACATCTATACATTAGGAGAAAGAGTAGGTGTGATGATTGAATTAGGAGACAGACAACCCAGAAAATTATTGGAAAACAATTTTGTGAAAGGTAACGACACTTGAAATTAAGATAGTTTGTTTCTGGCCATAAAGAATGCGACTGTGTATAATAAAATGTCAATACCTTTTAGTTTATTATATTTTTCCTAGGACTGGAAGACAAATGTAAAGAAGTTAGATTTTATTTTTGACTTTTTAAATGATAAATGGTGAATCAATTATTATTTCAACGGTGTGTTTTCCGTTGAACCATTTTCATCCTCACAGGCTGTTACCCAAGTTTTCAATATTTGATCCTCAGAATCTTACTGAGAAGGTGATTCTGGACAACCCACCATATTGTTGAATATTGGTAATAAGGTATCTGATTTCCTGTCATCAAATTTCCATAGAACTATATAGATAAGGGAGCCTAACGATGAGAACATGCGGACACATAGAGGGCAACAACACACACTGAGGCCTTTCAGAGGGTGGAAGGTGGGATGAAGGAGAGGAGCAGAAAAAATCACTAATGGGTACTAGGCTTAATGCCTGTGTGATGAAATAATCTGTCAAACAAACTCCCATGACACAAGTTTACATATGTAACAAACTGGAACGTGTGTCCCTGAACTTAAAAGTTTTAAAAATGAATGTACTTTGTTCTATGAGTAAAATTCAAATTATAGCATGTCTGTTAGAATTCTAAAAAGATTGAGTTCACCCGGTCAAATGCCTTCCATATGGCTAATAAGGAAATGAGGACAAGTTAAGTAACGAGAACTATTAGAAGACTGAAGTAAATAGAACAACTATATTATCTTGACTCATTTTTATATTGTCAAGTTAATTGCAATCATGAGGTTTCATATATAGTGACTTAGAGAATTGTGATAATAAATTAAAACTTCAAATATTTAAGTAATTGTTAGGCAGACCTAATCCTAGTATAAAGAAGAGTAAAAAGTTACTACTAGTGGTCTACACCTATTTTATTAATGTATTTGATACATACATATTCATCTTACAAATTTAATGTTAATCTTTTCATTTCTAAAAACTGAAATGAGAGGGAGTTTACTTATATTCACTTGTTCCATAAATTAATCTTATATTTGATAATTTACTAAAAAAGCAAATCTATGTCATCATCTACGTATGAGAGATCCATTAATCTACTTAGAAAGTACACATAATTTGTTTCGGATTACAAATTATTAAGTGCTACTTCTATAAACTCATACCATGAAACAGAGGAAAATTTGTTTTTTCCCCCTATGTTGAAGGAGTGCTGGGAGAGTCTCCGGACCACATATTTTTGGTGTGTGTCTTGGTTTTTTAGATAATATTACCAAGACTTTCCCTGGGTCTGGATTTCACCCATTGCTGCCTCTGGGACAAGTTAGTCTAATACAGGAAAGCTTATTTCTCTTTTTAATTTCTTTCTTTTCTCTTTCTTTCTTTCTTTCTTTCTTTCTTTCTTTCTTTCTTTCTTTCTTTCTTTCTTTCTTTCTTTCTCCTTCTTATTTTCTCCTCATCTTCCCCTTTGATGCCTCCTGTAATGGAATTTAATAGAAGGCATCACCATCATTTGGTTCCTCATTACAAGTCAGTTCTTCTCTGTTTGGTACGGGTTGATACTTGGTTAGAGCCGTCAGTCGAGTGGAGGTGGTTCTGTTAACTATGGATTCTATGGTTGATTGGATGCTTCTGATGAGGAGGGACAAACGGCAAGGGAGCATTAGGCAACGTTTTAATACAGCCAACACCACCCCTAATGTTTTAAAACCACCAAAGGATGAAAATTAACCTTCTAAGACGGAATCTGGAGACCATCTGAGTTCCAGGTCTGAACTGGGGCATGAGCTATCTTCCACATCCTTGCAGTTATTTCTATGATAGCTTTCCCGTTACCATTAATTTCTAGGCAGCAATTCTTCAGGCTCCACTTTCTACATACTCCTTCTTTCTGGGCTAGGAGGTAGTCTGAAGCCAGTCTATTCTAATAGATGGTGTTCCTTGTTTCCCTGTGGTGTGCTGGGCCAGCAAGTCTAAAGTATTTGCTGTCTTATTAGTGATGATTTCAAGTACTGCCTGCAATCTTACGATGCAATTAAGCATGTAAATAGGGGTACAGTACCCCCGACCTATCTTGTGTCCAGGTACCTATAGTATGTATGGTACAATAAAGTCTTAACTACTATGTTTCTTATCTATGGAGTGTGCATGGAGTGATGGCATCCTAATATGGGTCGTCCTCCTTCTAGAACAGATATGGGGATCAGCACAAACAAAGCAAACAGTAGCATTCTTACGGCCAGCATGGGCAGTAAAGGCATGTAGGTGGTTGGTTAAAGCAATAGCACAAGAGCAGTATAATGAATAATACAAAGAAGATTAGTGGGCCTAAGATTTCTGGCCACATTGACTCGTTTGATGATGATTCTTCAAGCTTTGGCTGTGCATAGACTAGTCAACTCTTGGTGTGACTAGAGCAGGGCTTACTGTTTTCTCAAGCTTCCACCATGCATAGACTGGTCATCTTCCAGAGTGACCAGAGCAGGGCTGTTGTCATCTGCACTGGCACCATGGTAGCATTGCAGGATCAGCTGGGTCGGATGGTCTAGGTCCTGCTGGCTTGTCCACTGGTCCTGGGCCGATGGTTTCAGCTGACTGTGGTGGATCCAAAGCACAACACCTGCAACTTTAACAACAGTGGGAGTGGACAAGATCACAGTATGGGGCCCATCCCTTAAGGGGCACAGAGTAGTTGGATTCTATTTCTTAACCTAAGCAAAGTCTTAACATTTGAAAGGGTGCACTGGGTATGCCAGACTTATAGGCATTCTTTCCTGTGCCCAAAATAGACTTTTTTCATGGCCATACCTAAAGCCTGCATTTGTTTCCTTAAAGTTAGTTTTTGTAGTTCATGGAGATTACCTTTAATCTGACTTATGATTGGTGGTGGCCGGCCAAACAAAATCTCACAGGGCAAATACCTAGTGTGGTTTGTTTTGTGGGGGTGCACCTGACTCAGAGAAGGACCATGGGCAAGACCTGGTCCCGCCTCAGATGAGTTTTCTGACAAAATTTCTTCAGCAGCTGCTTGAGTGTCCCATTCATGCACTCCATCTTTCCTGAGCTCTGAGGCTGGTAGGCTGTGTGAAACTTCCATTTTATTTTTGATAGTCGAGTTAATCCTGAACTATTTCAGCCACAAATGCTGGTCCATTATCTGACCCCAAAGTTAGGGGCAGTTCAAATCTGGGAATAATGTCTCTTAACAACACCTTGGTCACCTCTCATGCCTTCTCTGTCTGGGTGGGGAAGGTCTTGACCCATCCTGAAAAGGTACAGACAAGCACCAAAATGTACTGATAACCCCCTGCTCGGGGCAATTCGGTGAAGTCCATAAGCAGGTTTTCACAGGGCACGGCTTCTCTTTCCTGAATTCCCGGGGGCTGAGTGGGCCCTTTTCGGGAGTTGTTCTGAGCACAAGTTAAACACTGTTTACAAATGGCTCAAATAATAGCAGTGATTCATAGCACATAGAAATGATGCCCTAATCATGTCTCTAGTGCCGTTTTTCTCATGTGAGTTCCTTGGTGGAACTGTTTTACAAATCTGGGGCCGACATTTCAGGTATGGCTAGCCTCCCATTGAAGAATTTCCACCATCCTCCTTCAAAGTCATTCCCATTTTCCTGGGCAAACTAAGTCCTTTTATTTGGAATGTAGGTTGGGGTCCCTGGAAGGCAAATCTCCGGGAGGAGGGGGCATCTTCTCTTTAGAAGACTTCTTCTTTAGAAGGTGGAGTCGCCATTGCAGCTTATTTTACCTCTTTGTCTGCTTTTCTGTGTCCTTTAGCCTCTAACGCTCCTGCCTTTTGCCTACATTGCATTACTGCTACCTGTTTGGGGGCCCATACCACATCTAAGAGCCATAGAATTTCTTCATTGTACTTTATTTCTTTACCTCCAGGAGTTGAGTCCTTTTTCTTTGCAAGTAGCCCCATGAACATGCAAAGTGGCTAAAGCATATTTAGAGTCTGTGTAAATATTTGCTGCTATCAGACCTATCAGCTCTGCTTTCTGAGAGGAAGTTCCTGTAGACAAAGACTGTGCCTCTACTACTGAGTCCAAAGTCACCACTGCATACCCAGTGTGGCACACCCCTCTAGTATGAAGCTGCTCCCATCAGTAACATATTGAATGTCCAGGTCTCCGAGGGGCCTGTCTGTCAAATCTCTCTGGCTTGAGAACACTTCATCTACCACATCCACTCAGCAATGAAGGGGGCTTCCTGACATTGATTCAATGGGGAGCAAGGTAGCTGGGTTTAGGGTATTCACAGTTTCTAAAGTTATGCAGGGATTTTCACATAAGAGCCCTTTTTATTGAGTTATTCTTGGATTTGGTAACCAATGGTGTCCCCTTTGGTTGGTCAAAGTTATAACTGAGTGTGGTACCTGGATTGTCAGTTGCTGTCCTAAAGTCAGTTTATTAGCTTCCTGTGCTAGCAAAGCAGTGACAGCTAGTGCCTTAAAACAAGGAGGCCATCCAAGTGCCACAGAATTCAATTGCCTGGATAAGTGTGCCACTGGGTGATGTCATGACCCTATGGCTTGAGTTAGAACTCTTACGGCCATTCCCTTTTGCTCATGGACATATAAAAAGAAAGGCTTAGTTAGATCTGGCAGTCCTAAAGCTGGGGCCTGAGTCAAGGCTTCTTTGATTTCCTTAAAGGCCTTCTCCTGGTCGGCCTCCCAGAGGAAGGGCTCCTTTTTCCCCTCTTTTTGGCTTCATATAACGACTTAACCACGAGCAAGAAATTCAGGATCTAGATGCGGCAGAACCCTGCTGCCCCTAGGAACTCTCTTTTCACTGGGTGATTCGAGTAGAAAGCACATAAACAGCCTGCTTCCATTTGCTATGAGCCATCTTTTCCTTTGGTTTATATAGAAGCCTAAATACTGGTCACTTTTAGGCAGATTTGAGCCTTTTTCCCTGACACTTTATATCCTCCCTTCCATAGCAGGTGCAGGAGGTCTTGGTTCCCTTGGAAGCAGTCGTCTCAGGTTGGGACTGCTAGAAGAAGATCATCAATGTACCGGAGCAAGACACAGTCACTATTCGGTGGGGAGTATGCTTTAAGGTCTGAGGCCAGTGCCTCTTCAAAGATTGTAGGAGAGTTTTTAAATCCTTGTTGGAGTCTTGTCCAAGTGTACGGTGATTCATCCCACTGAAAAGCAAAAATAGACTGACTGATTCGTGCAAGCCAGAGACAGAAAAATGTATCCTTTAAATCTAGGACTGTAAACAAAGTGGCCCTTGCTGGAATATGTCCCATTAAAGTAGACGGGTTTGGCACCACTGGGTGGATGGTCACCGTGGCCTGATTTTCCACACACAAATTCTGTACTGGTCTATATTCACCAGACAGCTTCCGCCCTGGCAAGAGAGGGGTTTTCCATGGTGACTGCCATTTGACTATGATTCCATGCTTATGAAGCCGCTCTAAATGTTTGCGGACACCCCGCAGGATCTTGGGGAGTACCGGGTACTGTCGGACCAGAACCAGAGTTGCTCCCGGTTTTAACTCTACCACCACTGGTGCCTGACTTACAGCCAGTCCAGGTGAGATACTTTTGCCCAAACTCCGGGAATTTTAGTAAGCAACCCATGCATTGCATTTACTGCTGGTTCCAGAGTTGTATTTGCATATAGTCTCCATTCTTCAGCTTAGGGAACAGTAAGGGTTAGCGTCATAGCCTCTTGGCGAGGTAGGTTTAAAGTTACATTCCTTTTTGGCCAAAATATAGTCTGTGCCTGCAGTTTTTGAAGTGAGTCTCTTCCCAGCAAAGGAACTGAACAATTTGGGAGGTATAGGAATTGATGTTGGACTTCTCATCCTCCTATAACACACCTCTTTGACCGACAGATGGGCCTCTTTTCAGAGACTCCAGTGCCTCCTACAATAGTTGCACACTTCTTGGATAGTGGCCCTATAGGTTGAGTCACTACTGAGTGTTTAACTCTGGTGTCTACCCTAAAGTCCATTAGCTGGCCTCTCTCTTCTAATCTGACTGTGGGTTCCTCCATGCCCAAAGTGAAGCAGCCTGATCTGTCCTAGTCCTCATATCCTTCATCCCCTGCCAGTCTGATCAGATCAGGGTCTGGTTTCTCCTGGGTGTGGCAGCCCCAAACTGGTGGCCTTACTATACCATGGCCCCGACCCTTATCCTTGATATTATTCTCTGGACACTGATCCTTCCAGTGTCCTTATCTTTTGCATCATGCACATTGATCTCTTTCCAGCCTCAGTGGGCTCTCACATCCCTGTCCATACTGGCCTCTTCCCCGCCCACATCCGTGCCCACATCAGGACCCCTTGCAAAGCCAGCTTCCCTCCCTGTGAGGGCTGCTGCCAGCAAATCAGCCTTTTTCTTAAGCCTTCAATGAGCCTCCCTCTTTGCCTCCTGATCTCGGTTAATGTACAACTTGTGGCCACTTCAGTAAGCTGAGTAGCATTCATGCCTGCAAAACCTTCCACTTTCTGCAATTTTCGCCTGATATCCCCCTGGGCTTGCAATACAAATGCCCTGTTCACCATGCCCTGGCCTCACTAAGTCTTTTATAAAACTGACTGGGGCTTTCATCTGCGCCCTGAAGCACCTCTGAGATTTTCCCTTAATTGATTGCCTTTCTCCTGCCTTCCCTTAAACTTTGCAGGAGTGCCTCTTGGTATCTGGGCAGCTGCTGTAGTTGGGCTGCCTCATTTGGATCCTATGGGGGTCCTCTTGTTTCCCAGAGACGCATTCGCATAGTCCGAACACGACCTGACTGGAGACAGCTTGCTTGATTTTCCTAGCATTTTACCTTAACTTCCTGCAGCGAGCGCTCAGATTTTTTCATCTCAGCAGAGACTGGGGGCGTGTATCCTTTTGAGCTTGACTCCTCAGAGTCAGTAACTCTGGGTAAAGGGGGTTAGATTGGAACATATGGAGGAGGGGTCTCTTTTCCCTCCAGTGGTTCTTGCGAAACCGTTTTTTCTTGCGGCTTTCTTTCTGTCTCCGTGTTTGCCAGAGAAGCTTTCACTCTCCGCTCAGTTCATGCTACAAGCTCCTATGACTTTCTCTTTAACTCTGTGTTTACAGGCGAAGCTTTCACTTTGTCTTTGTAGCTGCCAGCGCAGCTGATTTCTCTGCTCCAGTGCGAGCATTCCGCAATAAGCTGCTAAACAGGGCTGCATTCGGCCATGAGTTAGTATAAGGAAATTTGGTCTGAACGCCATGACTGTCCTCCGACTCTGGTCACCACCTTAAACACATGGCCAGTGGTCTCCCTATCTGTAGTACATTCGGCCGGCCAGCCAACACCAAAAGAGGGCTATTCTAATTCACAGAGAGCTCTCAGCATTCGATGGGTTAACTTGACTTCCTAACCCCCCGCAAAGCCTTTCTTAAAGTTCTTTAACATGCATTCCAATGGGGTGGGTTTCGACGATTTTCCTCCCATTCCCTGGAGGTTATGACACCGCACATTCACCTTTCCTTTCATTTTAGACCAATCAGACCCGGTTGGTCCTACACTTTGCTTGGATAGATGCTGGGATTGCTTCAAGGTCTGAGTTTTCATAATAGTGCTGTTATGAATATGGATGTGCAAATATCTCTTTGAGATTCTGATTTAATTCTTATGGATAAATATCCAGAAGAGGGATTGCTGCATCACATGGTAATCTGATGTTAATTATTTTTTGAGAAACCTCCACATTGTTTTCAGTAGTGCCAAGTTTTTAAACAAACCTCATCACTCAGTTCCTTTGGAAGGAGGTATGTGCCACAAGATACATTTCCTCTATTATTAATGCATAGTCATGCAAGTGTGCGTGTGTGTGCGTGTTTGACTTAGTACATATAGTAAGAATTAAAATAGCATCTTTGCACAGTGGTGGGGAAGATACTGTTAAAACATATGGAAACCAGACTCTTCATTTATAATATTTTAATCACTAGTATGGATTCTTAGGAAAACTAATGTTATTTGTTTATGTATCTTTAATTTTATATTTTTATA
Source organism: Trachypithecus francoisi (assembly GCF_009764315.1). NCBI lineage: Eukaryota > Metazoa > Chordata > Mammalia > Primates > Cercopithecidae > Trachypithecus > Trachypithecus francoisi. Next base: position 64,083,191 of record NW_022681454.1, on the reverse strand, counting down.
GTTCTGCTAAATAACTTGTATTTCTTCCAGGCAGCTTTTCTGTTTAGTCATGAGGATTTATTTACCTGACTATGAGCACAAAGGAAAAGTTACTCGTTATTGGGAAGGCGTTATGTATTTCTCTCAACTATGTAATCTAACATAAAACATTTTTTTCATGTTCTTATTGGACGTTTACATATTCCCTGGTAAAATTCCTGTTTAGATCTTTTAAACATTTTTTGATTAGGTTATTTGTCTTTTTAACATTGAGCTGTAAGCTTTCTTTATATATATTTTTATATAAGTCACTTATCAGGTATGTAACTTGCAAATATATACTTCAAACTCTGGTTTCTCTGTTGACTTTATTGATGGTGTTCTTTGATGTGTGAAAATCTTAATCTTGATGAAACCCAGTTTATCAATTTTATTTTGGTTGCTTCTGCTCCTGGTGTGATATTTAAAAACCTTGCCAATTCAGTGTTCCAAAAAATTTTACTGTGCTGTATATACAATTGTTTTTGGTGCTTTGAAATATTAATGAATTCATCCTGTCATCAACCCCATGAGGTTGATAATACTATGACCACCACTGCCATTTCATTGGTGAGGAAGTTGAAGCAAATAAAGCCCAAGTAACTTGTCCAACACCACATCATCATGTAGTGGTTTCTCAGAGACTTGAATCAAGGGCATCTGGATCCAGAGTGCCAGCTCTTAACCACCATGTTATGCTGACTCTTCTATTTGGGGTCCAGATATTTTCAAAATATAATATTCCCTATTTTCCACTCATGTAGCTATATATTAATGATAATTTTATTACAAATGTATAATTTAAAATATGTAGAATTATTATTCCAGTTATGTATCACTACATGACAAATTGTTCCCAAATGTCAGGCCTTAAAACAACTGTAATAATTTTATTATCATCGCTCAGAGTTTGGGGTTGTTGGTTGGACTCAGGTATGTGTTCCTTCCACAGAGTTTCTTATGTAGCTACTTTCCTATGGTGCCTTGCTCTATAATTATCTGAAGGTCATTCGCTTACATACTTAATGATTCAAGTTGAAGGGATAAAAGTGCTCGTGGGCTACCAGGATTTCTTAGGCATATATTTTTGTCTGTCTGCCAAATTGTCATTTATTACGGGGACTACAGATTGAGTTAAGGAGGAGTGGAGAGAAAAAGAAACATACAAACAAAATATCCAAAAAGAGGGAGAGAAAGAGAGAGAGAACATATTGTGTTTCCAACAGAACTTTGAAAGTTAAGCTGCATTATTTCCACTACATCATTTTTGTTGAGACAGCTACAAGGTCTGCCAAACTTCGAAGGGAGGGGATGTTACTTGACAGGATAATTGTCAAAGTGTTTATAGCCATATCATAAAATCACAATCAACATAAACTTTTGAAGAAGACAGCAGAAGTTGTGAAGCTATTGAAAGATTCATAAAATATTAAAAATAATAAAAGAACAAAATATGAAAATTTTGTGAATTTAGATATCTTCAGTTCTTGCTATTTTTTAAACGTTGTATTTTATGTATCCATAGATATTTTAAACCTTGAATAAGTGTTCTAAAAAAAGCTGCAAATGAGTAAAATCTCATGTGAGAAACATGATCAAGTTTTTTGAATAACACTAATGAATTAATAATGAGATGTTAATTTTTCAAACTTCCTGTATTGATTTTATGTTTATTTTACAAATTAATTTTTAATCCTCATAAATAACACATGAAAATATTGTAAAAGGTTAAATACTGCAGAATTCTGAGAATAAAATCTAAAATTCCCATCCTTGGATTAATGTGTATTCTTCTAGATTTTTTTTTCCTTGTATGAGTTTACATATATTTTAATTTATTTCATTGCAAGGAAGACTTTTTTTCTGTAAACTACTTTTTCTATTTAGCAGTGGAATAAACTGTTCTCTGCAATGGCTACACTCATACATTTGTTGGAACTATGTGTGTTCATTGACTGGAGCCAATTAAGTGCTGGAGGAAATATTCTGTTCATTCATGTGCTTATGTGGAAGGATTTCTGCATGACAGATTTCTAGACGTAGAACTTCAGTTTCAAACTGTATACTGACATTTTATTTTAGAAGGTTATTTTGCATTATACTCCCTCAAAAATAGATTTCTCAAGTTGTTATAGGTTGCAAATCTCTATAGCATTAGTTTGTTGGCATTGTTTATATTTTCCTGAGCACCAATTACTTTATAATCTTTCACATGTTTTTGGCAATTTTTACTTTGAAGTGCACATTTATAGTTACATTAAGTTTTATATTGGAATATTTCTCTTTTTTGGTTGGTGATTGTAGTACTTTCTAAACAATAGACACCCATTTTTTAAGTGTGTTGTAGAATAGGTTTAATGTGAATTAATTCAGGCTTATAAGAATGATAAAACAACATTATTAACCTTTGCCACCTTATTATTCCTGCTTTTCTGTATCAATACCTGGATGATTTGTATAAAATATTCTGTTGTAAACACTTCCTATAATTTTTTAACAGCAATGTTTTAAGCTATATGTGTCTGTGTATGACATGATTTATATATACATATACAAATACAAATCTATATATTTAGTGATCTATATATAGTGATATATATGTGTGTATACAGACACACACACATATAGTGATATATTTAAATCATGCCTTAGGCTCAAGAATATTTGTTGGGAAACTTGTTTAATGATGAGACTTCTGATTACCAAAGACACCTGGATTTCTGTCAATCTGGACCACTTTGATCATAAAGTACTTCACTGATGTGCAGATTAAAGGTGTATGGCTTGATTTAACTATTTTCCACAAAATGTATAAACTGTTTGTATTCTTTGTATATATATATTTGTTATGCTGAAAATTTAGTGTTGCCATATTATATTTATAGGAGGGAAGAATCAAAAGACGGTGGAAAAGAGAAAAAAATTAGACATGATCATTTAAAATATAGTTATATAGAATAGTAATTATTATTTCAAACTGTCTTCAATAAACACATTGAATTTTGCAACATACCTATTAGATAGTAAAGTGATGCTGTGTCTTGTTTCAAAAGAAATGGACATGTATATGTGCATGTATGTTTAGCAAGATTGAAAATTCACTAAGTCCCTTTAGAATGCATTTCCTATATTATCACAAACTAAAATTAAGAACTTACATTTGCTATTAAAGGTCATAAATGAGAATAAAACCAATATGAAATTTAGGATTGTTTTTCCTAGCTCTGTTAAGAATGATGATGCTATGTTGATGAGAATTGCACTGAATTCATAGATTGCTTTTGACTGTATGGTCATTTTCATAACATTGATTCTACCCATCCATGAGCATGGGAGATGTTTCCATTTGTTTGTGTTGTCTATGATTTTTTTGACAGTATTTTGTAGTTTTCTTAGTGGAGGTCTTTCACCTTCTTGGTTGAGTATATTTCTAAGTTATTTTATTTTATTTTATTTTTTTCGTTTTGAATCAGCTGTTGTGAAAAGGGTTGAATTCTGGATTTGATTCTCAGTTTGAAGTCTGCATAGCCAAAGCAAGACTAAGCAAAAGGAACAAATCTGGAGATATCACATTCCCCAACTTCAACCTACTACAAGGCTGTAGCTACTGAAACAGGGTGGCGCTGGTATAAAAACAGGCACGTTGACCAACGGAACAGAATCCAGAATCCAGAAATAAAGCCAAATACTTATAGCTAACTGATCTTTGACAAAGCAAACAAAAACATAAAGTGGAGAAAGGACACCCTATTCAACCAATGGTGCTGGGATAATTGACAAGCCACATGTAGTAGAATGGTACTGAATCCACATCTCTCAACTTATTAAAAAAAATCTACTTAAGATGGATGAAAAAAATCAAACCTAAGACCTGAAACAATAAAAACTCTAGGAGATAACATCAGAAAGTCTCTTCTAGACATTGGCTTAACAAGGACTTCATGACCAAGAACCCAAAAGCAAATGCAACAAAAACAAAGATAAACAGATGTGCCTTAATTAAGCTAAAAAGCTTCTGCACAGCAAAAGAAATAATCAGCTGAGTAAACAGACAACTCACAGAGTGGGAGAAAATATTCACAAACTATTCACCTGACAAAGGACTAATATTCAGAATCGATGAAGAGTTCAAACAAATTAACAAGAGAAAAACAAAAAATATCATCAAAAAGTAGGTTGATCGTGTATTGACAGTTCTCAAAAGAAAATATACAAATGTCCCACAAACATAAAAAAATGCTCAACATCACTAATTATCATGGAAATGCAAATCAAAACCACAATGAAATAGTACTGTCCTCCTGTAAGAATGGACATCATTAAAAAAACCCCAAATAATACAATACTGGCATGGATGTGGTAAAAGGGAACACTTTTACACTGCTGGTGGGAATGTAAACTAGTACAACCACTATAGAAAACAGTATGGAGATTCCTTAAAGAACTAAAAGTAGATCTACATTTTTACCCAGCTATCCTACTACTGGGTATCTACCCAGAAAAAAAGAAGTCATTATATGCAAACACTCATGCACACACATCTTCACAGCAGTACAATTCCCAACTGTAAAAATATGAAACAAACCTAAATGTCCATCACCCAATGGGTGGATAAAGAAAATGTGATACACACATACACACACATACACACACACACACAGGCACACTTGGAATACTACTCAGCCATAAAAAGGAACAAAATAATGCCATTAATGACAACCTGGATGGAGTTGGAGACCATTATTCTAAGTGAAGTAATTCAGGATTAGGTAACCAAACATTGGATGTTCTCACTTGTAAGTGGCAGCTAAGCTATGAAAACGCCAAGGCATAAGAGTAATATAATGGACTCTCAGCACTCCGGGAAAGGTCGGAATGGGAAGAGGGATAAAAGACTACACTTTGGGTGCTGTGTACACTGCTTGGGTGATGGGTGTGCCAAAATTTCAGAGATCACAACTAAATAAATTATCCATCTAATCAAACACCACCTGTTCCCTAAAATCTATTGAAATAATTTAAAACATGAGAATAAAATCAACCAGATGAATATTTTTAAATGACCAGAAGAAATGGGTACACTGAGGCTCAGTGTGAAAGATTGGCTCACCAGAAGTGTGGGACTGGACCCCAGCTCTCCTGACTTTTAGTCCAGTGTTCTCTCCACCACTCACTCACTCATTTCTCCATTTCTAATTTTTTTGGGGGCAAAGATGTCTTGATTTTGTTGATATTGTAAAATAGTTCAGTATTAATGTAGGAAGCAGATAGCAGCTGCTATATTTGTAATTTCACATACATTCCACTGGGGAAATGAATAAAGCTCTAAAATAATAAACATTTTGCCATAAATTTTAGGAAAAAACTTGATTTATGCCCCGCTACATATCACTTCAAATAAGTATTAAAAATTCAATATGCTCTACAAAAATGTGTCTTCCAGTTGATATATATAAAATACATATATGTGCATATATATATATATATATATGCATGCATGTGTGTATGTGTATCATGGTACATTATAAGGTTCCATTTGTTAATTGTGTTCTTCTAATGTTCTATGTCATTTATCATTATTTGCTCCTCTTTTTAAAGTCTGTTTAGATTTAATGGAAGTATCTGTATATTTACATTTAAATAAACCACCTTATTTTATATTTCTTTTATATTGGTCCAACCTGTTTTATGGTACAATCTGTTATAAAAGCATTCCTTTAGGTGATACCTTTCTTACATAAAAACATTATTGATAGTAGTTATAAATGCTGAATTTATGGTAGCTGGACTGGGTAGATATTTTGCACATTGTATCTTTAGAGTATAAATAAATCAATTGTTAAAAATTTAACTTACTAAAATTAAAATTTTTGTGCTTCAAAAACATTATCAAAAAAGTAAAATGTTAGCACACCAAGAATGAAACAAAATATTTGAAAATTATATACCCAACATAATATTCATGATATATAATTAGTTCTTAAAACTCAATAATAAGACAAGTTGCAAAGTTTAAAAATGTTTCAAGGATTGGAATAGACATTTTTCCAAAGAAGATATGTGGTCAGTAAGCACATACAACAATGCTCCACATTTTTAGCTGTAATGAAAATCCAATAGAAAACGACAATGAGAGATCATTTCACTCCCACTAAGAAGGCTACAGCAAAAAGATAATAACATGTGTTGGCAACAGTGTGGAGGAATTTGAACCCTCTTGCATTGTTGGTAGTAATGGCAAGTGGAACAAGTACTTTGGAAAACTGTTTAGCAGCTCTTCATAAACATATAGTTCCCACATGAACCAGGAATTCCACTTTTAATATCAATCCCAAAGAAAAACATATTTATGCAAAAACATGTATAGCAATATTCCTAGTAGCCACAATTGAACACAATCAAAAAGCCAATGAACTAAATGAACAAAGAAAATATGGCATATCCATACCATAAAATATTATACTTCTGCAAAAAGAAATGAAGTATTAATACACACTACAACATGAATGAATCTAAAAGCTATTTTTTAAAAAAATTATATTCAGTGAAAGAAGTCACTTTCACAACATCTTAAATTGTATCATTCCAGATGGCTTCATGATTCGTAAGCATTCTAAATATATTGGGATTTTACACCTTAAATACGTGGGTTTTAAGTCATGAAAATTACATGTAATTATCAAGCCTGTTACAATAATGAAAACAATAAAAATGAATTTTTCATCAAGAAAATAGTTATACTTTTAGACATTTTAGATATTTAATCAAAATATTTTACCATATTTCTTTAAGTTTATCCTTCCTTTCTACTGCGGATTGATCATATAATTTTTTTAAAAACTGCCTTTTTTATATTAGCTATATTACTTTAAATTATTTTTGTGTAGAAAATTGTTTCACTATTGGATACCCATTACATGTATGGAGTTCAAAACACAATTTTTAAATAACCACTCAAAAATAAAAGATGATTGGCCGGGCGCGGTGGCTCAAGCCTGTAATCCCGGCACTTTGGGAGGCCGAGACGGGCGGATCACGAGGTCAGGAGTTTGAGACCATCCTGGCGAACATGGTGAAACCCCGTCTCTACTGAAAAATACTAAAAGCTAGCCGGGCGAGGTGGCTGGCCCCTGTAGTCCCAGCTACTCGGGAGGCTGAGGCAGGAGAATGGCGTAAACCCGGGAGGCGGAGCTTGCAGTGAGCTGAGATCCGGCCACTGCATTCCAGCCCGGCGACAGAGCAAGACTCTGCCTCAAAATAAATAAATAAATAAATAAATAAATAAATAAATAAAAGATGATTTCAGGTTGGTTACATCATGTAAATTCTTTCACAATTAGACTCTTAAAAAAGGATGAAACTCATACTATTGAATAGATAAGCTATCTAAAAATACCACCTAGTACAAAAATATTGTTACACTCACAAAGGGTCATTAGTTAGTGTATTCAGTGCATTGAGCGAATCTGTACTTGACACTGTGTTGAAGTCCAATCTAATAGCTGCTTCCCTGGCCTTCATTTATGTAATGTTATCAGGTTAATCCTCATACAATGCAATGCCCACCATAGGGATCCCATGGTAGATCACCTCGTGATGCCATTGGATCCACCATGAGTTATAAAAGTTCTGGCTTTTGGATGACCTAGGATTGGATAAATTTTAGCAATATTATTCATAGGAATAAAATGAGGAATGAACAACTAAACGCTCAAGTGACAGTGTTTTCTAGCTAAAACGTGGAACTAAATTAATATTGTGTTTCAGACTTCAGAGGAAGCAGCGCCTACTTCTGCTGGAGATGTAAGTGAAAGCTATATGGTGTATGTGACTTCAGACTGAAAAAAAATTAAACAAGATTACCAGTTGGACTGAAGAAAAAGTGCAATCTAAATAAAATGCACACACAAAAAAAAAGAAGCAAAGAAAAGAGATGAACATGTAAGAATGTGTTCTTCTCAGTGCAGTCACAGAGTGTGATATGTGAGATGTGTGAGGCAGCAGGCAATGGGGTGGTGGTGGTGCTAGGATTGAGGAAGGACAGGTCACACTTCATCATGAAATATGTCATCACATTATGATTAAGATTAGGAATATCATCCTACAGAAAATGCAGAGTCCCTGGGGATAGCAGAAGTGCTGTTATTTTTAGTGACATTTGAAATAGCCCTGCATAAAAAGAAAGAACAGGTGTAAAGTTATAGAAATAGGAGACAAAGAGACAATCTATGAAGTTGTAAAAAATTTGGTGAGACGTAATAACACCTGAAATAAAAATACTCTGATGCTGACCACAAAGAATGTGAATGTATATCATAAAATACCAAAAATTATAGCTTATTATTTTCCCCATAGGACAGGAAAATAAATACAAAGAAGTTTCATTTTATTTTTAAGTTTTTCCATAATACATTTTCAATAAGCTTATTTTATGATTAGTTATTAATGCTCCAATGGATTGTTACTAATATATTCAGTATTTGTACTCCCGAGTCATGCCAAGAAGGTCATTCTAGAGTATCCACTTGTACACCCGAGTACTGAGTCCTAAGGCATGTGGTCTATTCCCATCAAATCTCCACAGAACCTGCTACAGTAAAGAAAATATCTTATTCCATGAGTAGAATTCCAAAATTAAAGAATGTTAGAAAACTAAAGAGATTAAGAATGAGATCAGGGGATGCTGGGTAATAAAACTACTCAAAGACTGATGTAAACAGGAGGCCAACGTTTCATTTTCTTAACTTCTATAATTAGTTAAATACGTAAGGAAATCAGGATTTTCCAAATAATAGTTTAGAAAAATGAGATTAGAAATGAAAAGTTCAAGTATTCAAAAAATTGATATACTTTTCAAAAGAAGACCTATGTGTGGCCAACCATCATATGAAAAAAACTTAACATCATTGCTCATTAGAGAAATGCAAATCAAAATCAAAATAGATACTATTTTGCACCAGTCATAACGGCTATTATAAACTCAAAAGGTAGTACATGCTAGTGAGATTGTGTAGAAAAATGAATGCTTATACTCTGTTAGTGAGAGTGTAAGTTGGTTCAACCATTGTGGAAGACAATGTGGCACTTCCTCAAAAACCTAGAGGCTAAAATACAATTCAACTCATCAATCTCATTAGTGGGCATATAAGCAAAGGATGAAGAATGATTCCCTTATAAAGGCACATACACATGTTTATTAATAGCAGTAGTATTCACGATAGTAAAGATATGGAACCAACCTTAATGTCCATCAATGATTGACTGAATAAAGAAAATGGAATGGAGTACATATACATCATGGAATATTATGCAGCCATAAAAAAACAAGACTTTGTATTTTACAGGGACATATATGGAGCTAGAGGCTGTTATCTTTAGCAAACTAGCATAGAAACAGAAATCCAAATATTACATGTTCTCACTACGAAGTGGAAGCTAAAAGATGAGAACACATGGAAACATAGTGGGGAACAACATACACTGGGGTGTATTGGAGGGTGGAGGGCAGGAGGAGAGAGAAGATCAGGTAAAATAACTAATGGGTACTGGTCTTAATGCCTGGATGATTAAACAATCTGTAAAACAAACCCCCATGACACAAATTTATCTATGTAAGAAACCTGCACCTGTATGCCTGAACTTAAAATTAAAGTTAAAAAATAAAATAAATTTAATTTTAAACACATAAAAATTCTAAAAAATTATATGCATGAAAAATATTTAGTCATTATAATTCTTGTGAGATTAAGTAGTAACAATTTAGTAATGACCTATATGTTTATTTTTTTATGTGTTTTATACTAGTTTTCATCTTCCACATTAAATATTAATTTATTCATTTTCTGGTAACATAGGAAGTAGTTCATGTAATTCTGCTTGTCTATAAGTTATTATACTAGAGTTTTGTGTTCTTTGATGGACAAAAAAACAAGTTGATAAAATAAGCTAATTGTAAGAAATAAATCAATGCTACAAAGGTAGCATGTATAACTTCTTTCAAATTACAAATTATCAAGAACTACTTCAAGGAGAAATTTCAAGGGACAATTTCTGAGACAAATTCAGAGCATTATTAGTATTGCTAATTTTGGTTGTTTGTTCAGCACTGAAATGAGGAATATTTTGGTATCATAAATAAAGATAGAGCTGTTGAATAAATTCAAAATTGTATTTTTCTGAATTTGGCCAACTGATTGTTAACACTTAGACAATGTGCTACAAAGCTTTGACAACCATGATTAATATGTTCTACTATAGCCAAGACATTTTTATGTTTAAGTTACTAATTTGGGAACTCCCAAGCAATCCTCATAAACTGAACAATAATTTACTGTGTTTAACTTTTACTTGTTATATCAGTATTAAAATAACTGAGTTTTCAGCAAAAAGCGTTAGTATAGGTCATTACAAGAAGACTATATCAAATAGGGAACTAAAAAAGTAATTGACAAATACACAAAGGTCACCATTTTATTCTATACAGAAGAAAATACGTTTCCTACTATGTTCTATGGAGGGAGCATCTGAACCTGTTCCCCCACCTGACTTCCTTCTGTTTGACTCCTTCCTATATTTCCTTCTGCAGCCTCCATTGGGAGGAGTTGTTAATCTGATAGTTAGTGCTGAGTCCTTGTGGGACCACATTTTACACAGCACAGGATTCACCTTCAGGTCAGCATCTATCTCCATCCTTTCTCATTCATCTTCCTGCTTCAGACATTGGCTGGGCCCAGTCCAGCAAAGGAGGCTGCTTTTACTCTTTCTCTGGATCTACCTGGCTGATGGGAACTTGGACTAAGTCTGTCAGCCTAGGCCATTCTTTCTCTGAATCATACCCTTAACATCACTCAGATAGGCCTATTCCAAAATGTAGAGGCAGTATATGAGGCTGGATTACATGGCAAGCCTAAACTACATGATGCATGTTAGACATTTTGAAATACCTGGTATCGTTATTGTGCTAGTGAAGTTACCCATTAAAATGTAACTTCTTCTGATAACATCTGTAGTGTGTCCAACACCCTCAGAAATCCTTAAACATAAGGATCAAATGACAGGGAAATAATTTGGTGATATCTCTTATGCGATCCCAATATCATGATAATATCAAAACTTTACCTACACCTCTTAATATATTTATTCCTGATCACAATATTAGTGCCAAATTTATTATCCATGAGTATACCCTTTGTACTATTTTAGCCTCTTCCATGTATATTTCTGATTTTTTTTTTTTTTTTTTTTTTTTTGAGACAGAGTCTCGCTCAGTCACCCAGGCTAGAGTGCAGTGGCACGATCTTAGCTCACTGCAAGCTCTGCCTCCCGGGTTCATGCCATTCTCCTGCCTCAGCCTCCCGAGTAGCTGGGATTACAGGCGCCCGCCAGTAGGCCCAGCTAATTTTTTTTGTATTTTTAGTAGAGACGGGGTTTCACCATGTTGGCCAGGATGGTCTCGATCTCTTGACCTCGTGATCCACCCGTTTCAGCCTCCCAAACTTCTGGGATTACAGGTGTTAGCCACCTCACCTGGCCTATATTTCTGATTTTGAACTAATATTTGATAATGAGAGCTTTTCCAAGAGCTACATTTCCAGGCAGGAAATTTCTATAATTGAATTATTTATAGACTATCACAGCTTCTTTTAGTAGTTTTCCATACCAGTAAGGAACTTTATCTATCCTTCTGTGGGATCTTGACAATGGCTGATGCAGTTACACTGGCCCTTTCTTCTATTATGTTAATGACCATTGACCCCAGAGAAAACACCACAAAACCATTTTCTCCAGAGCTCTGGATAAACTCTTCCATTTCCTGTAACAAAAGAATTTTTTCCATCACAAAAGAGTAACAGCACAGCAGGCACTACTGAAATAATTGGTACAAATTACTAAAGAGAGAAAATCAAGTATTATCAGGAATTATTGGAGGAAATTATGTATTTTAACTAACTCAATCACTCAGTTTCTTATCAAGAAGATGTGTAATATGAGACAATGGGGCTCTACTAAGGGTATTTATGTAAATACGTGTGTGTGCATGTTTGTGTGTGTGTGTGTGTGTGTGTGTGTGTGTATAAGGGAGAAATGAAATGGAGCTATTTCATAGTAGTCAGGGAGATAACGTTAGAAAATATTATACCCAGACTCTTCACTTCTAATATTAGAGTTACTAATATAGGTTCTTGGAAAGTGACACTACCTGGCTTTAATTCTATATTGTCATCCTACTAAATCACATATCTTTATTTCAGGCAGGTTTTCCGCAGAATTGTTTTGATTTGAAGCTATCAATGGTTTGCTTCCCTAACTATAAGCCCTGAGGATAAGTTACTCACATTTGGGATGATTTTATGTCTACATTTATCTTTCTCTATAATACTTTACATTTCCTTAAATTTTGTCAGAGGTTTCCAGTCTTTTCTCAAAAAAGAAAAAATGTAACTGTGAAAGGTGGTGAAGAATCACTGATATTCTGGAGTCTGGTTGTGGTTTGGAATTTCTATGAATTAATCCTGAGAGTCTCATTTATAATACAGAATTGCACAGTATACAGTTAGATGGTTGAATGATCATATTTTTCAGGTTATTGTTTAGGTGGAAGAACTTTTCCCTGAAATCACACTGTTAAATTGATGGGTTATCTATAACTGCATGTGAGGAGCTCTCATCATCACTTTGCTAGGTCTCGGAGGCAGCAGCACTTGCACCATAATGGGAGAGGCCCCCAGGACTTTCCACAGGGGAGATCTGGTCACCCTCATGAGTAGCTCACTCACACTACACTTCCTGGTGAAGATGTGCTTGGCTAAAATTGATTGATATTTATTCTGATTTGCTTTCTCAAAGCTATGCCAATATTTACATTTCTAAACTTTCAGATTTAATCATTAGGGTAAAACTTTTTTTAACTGTTGTTTATAAAACAAAGAAAAAAAATCCAAATATTGACTGTGAAGACCGTATATTGCTGTATATTTTTTCAAATATGACTTTTAAACTTAAGACATCAGTGTTAATGTGAGAGTCATTGTACTGCTATTCCAGATGACACATGGGGCATCTAGGCATTTTGTGTGATTGCAGTTACCTGTTGCCACATTTAATGTCATGCGTGTTCAGTGTTTACTCTCAGTGTCTTAATGCCCGGAGCCTTCTTCATCCACCAGTGTGGAAGTAATCTAAACTCTGTTTACTGATTCATCACTGATGTGGACTGGTTTTTTCCCACTCTGTGACAACTTCATAAAAGTAATACAAAACCTATGTAAGTAATTTAATAAAAGTATGAAAAGTTTCAAAAAGAAAAGGAAATATTTCTAAAATTTCTATCTAGAGATATTACCAATGTAAAATATGCATGTTCTCATCATGGCTTTTATTCTATTTACACATGTACACACATGCCATTTATTTAGAAAGTTTTAGCCTTATTGTACATACATTTTTCTCCTACAAAATCTTGTCATCTTGTTATATTTACCATTTTCTACCTCCCTTTACTTGCATTTTGGCTCACAGTGTAATTGAATATTTGATTGATAAAATTATTGTAACACCATAGTATGCATATAGTATAAGTTTTTAAGCATTCCTTCATTTAAGATGTTAGATTACTTCCAATGTTAATTTATGAATATTTTCCATAAATATTAAATATGCACATCTTGACTTATTTTTTTCTCAGTATGATTACATGATACTATATTATGAAACCAATGGTTATGTGCATTTTTACATCACTAGAATCATTTTGCCGTGTCTTTTTTTCTTAAAATATACACATATATTCTGAGAATCTAATATTTAATTGAAAAGAAAACAACTTGGGTTAACAATTATTCTGTATAATAAACAATTAGAGAAACAATTTGACAACCATTGATTTTCATTCAAATTTTTCTGCAAATTAATAACAACAGCTACTATTAGTAATTATCACTATTGTACTACTAGTCATCCTTTTCCTTGTCCCTCCACACCTCCTACTCTCTTCCCCCTCCTATTGGCACTATCACTTTCCCTTAATGTGAATAGGGAAATCTTTCAATAATAGGGTAGGGTGGCATAGAATTTTCATTAGTCTTACCTCAGCTTTTGTCTCTTTCAAAAGTTATAAAGCACATACAATTTACATTCGACATAGATATTGTATTTTAACCATGGAATACGTTCTCAGTTTTATGTAGACAAAAATCTTAAGAGATTAGTTAATAATGTATTAAATAATGCTTACTTTCTACATATGTCTTAAAAGTATGATTTTAATTTAAAATGTATGAGGGTGTTGTGTTCCTTTGTAAAGAATATCATCTTCTAAGTAGACAGAATTCTTTCGTTATTGCAAACTAAGTTTACTACCATACAGATACGAGTGATAGAAATTATTTGGTACTTATAATACATGCATCGTTCATTTTCTCCATGCTTTTCTGTAGGGAGCTTTGGTGTCTAGACACAAGTTCCATCAGGAAGCTTTACTAAGTTGCATGTCATAACGCTGAAAACATCTTCTCTAGTAGGGCATGTTTCTGTTCTCAGATGTAAACATCTGGTATCTCAGCATAGAATGAGTTACATTCTTGAGTAAAATCAAGGGAACACTGGATTTGGCTGCAAAGATTATTAGGGGTACACATTTATATCATTGAGTTATTCTTTTAAGTTAGAATACTTAAGAGCTGCATCACTTACAGTAGAATTTTAGAATAGCATTCTTTATTATTGTTATTATTATTATACTTTAATTCTAAGGCACATGTGCAACTTGCCCATCTTACTGGAAAAACTAGTATTCTTGCTTTTATTCAAGTCCACAATATATCTGTCATCCACGACTTTTCAAGAAAATGTAATCTTGATGTGCTGAGCAATCTGGTTCTATTAAATGAAGAATGATATCTCAAGTGACTTGCACATGTTAAGTAACTAGCAGTGTTAGTAATCCTGACAAAATAATCATAATTGCAAAATTAATATTTCTGAATCACTAACTATATAACAGAGACATTTTAAGTGTTTTGTCTGTATTAACATTTTTTCCACAAAACACAGTGTGAAGTGGGTACTATTACTGTAAATGTAGACATAATTATTTCAATCAACATTCTAGTTCACCTTTCCATCATCTGTTACCAGATTCCATGCAAAATTTCCCAAAAAATCTGCTCTTTCTTTCTTTGTTTCTTTTTTTAATAACTTTATCATATATCTTCATTTCCTAACTCTTTTTAGTAGTTCTCAAAGGTGCTTAATAAATATGTTAACTCCTAATAAATATCTGGCTCTAACTTGCCTTGCAGCATCATCTGATTCTCACTCAGCCTTTCCCTGTAAACTAAACTTGGGGTCTTGAGAACTTTCCTGAATACTTTACCTTGGTTTCTTCTTTGTGTTTTCCTGCCCCCTCATTATTTCACCAATTTCTGCACATTGTTCAGCTCTCAGCTTCATTATCAGTGAGTCCAGGTTACTTTCTATTCTCTCCGCTGATGCTATCTTGGCATTGGGTTTTTCCTTGAGATAATAGCTTTTGTGCAATTTTTATTACTTGCACATATTCTATCTTTTGAAATAGAATGTAATGTGTGTAGGGACAGAAATTGTGTCTATTTTTTTCCTCTTGCCTGTGGTTTGTCTTAAATTTTTTATAAACATTCTTTTAATGGATGACCAATACCTTCTTATGTGTTGCATAATCAAGGCTTAAATTTAACCAACCCCATTTTCAAAGTCTTCTTAGTATCCCTCTCTATCTATAATAATGATGAAACTCACGTACTTGTGATGGTATCAACAAATCAACATGTACACGTTTCCTAATTGGTATCTGCTTTACCCTGCCCACTGCCCATCTTTCTTTCTGTATAAGTCAAACACTCTGCATGAAGACTGTAGAATTATTCCTACTAAAATTTCAAAGCCAACAATACAAAACCAACAAAATTATCTTTACCGTAGGTAAGGATCTGCCAAGTTTGCAGTGCAGTCCTCCAACAAAATCAACATTTGGTAAGAGTGGATGAGGAAATTGAAAATCCCAGGAGTTTTCAGTAAGCCATATGTCAGCTTTTCCCATTGTCTCAGATAAGGTAGTGGATCTTCCTGAGAAGAAAAAGGAAAGAAAAGATGGATGACACAAGATATTTACATTAGGTAATTTTCTGAAAGGGATTAGAATAATGTAGGCATAAATGTAGGCAAAGTGTCTGTACTTTGATATACGTAAACATATATTCAAATATAAGCATAATTTAATATTTATATATTATATATTTTGCCCATGTGTGTTTATAAGAAAAGCAAAGTGATAAGAGAATTTTGAGAGAAAACTACATCATTGTGCTAAGGTCACATCAGAATACAATCATAAACCATTATTAAAATAATCTATAGAGAAGTAAACATCCATTTCTTTACCCTTTAAACCTTCAATAGTAGAGTATAAACATTTAAACAACTCTTCGAGCTCCATGATCAACTAATTCTGATGTACCCATAAAAACAATTTTCTAAGAAATAGTCTAGTTTCCACAGTTCATTAAGCTAATCCTTTAATCTTTGGTTATTGAAGTGTACTGTGGGCTATTTTGAGAGTGTGACTGAAATCTTTGTACCCACTACTGCTTTTGATTCATGCTAAGGTATTAATCATATTGGCTTTTAAGTAAATATATTTGCAAATTACAAATAGAAAATTTTGAGAAATTATTCAAATAGAGATTTGTACCAAACTTAATTTGGCTCATATTTTGTAATACACATAGTTCTTTTTGTTTTGTTTTGTTTTTTTGTTTTTTTTGTTTTTTTGTTTGTTTTTAAGTTATATAGATATAACAATGTTCAGACTTCAACAAGATGATTGGTCTTAAAATAAATAATTTCCAATCTTTTAGTGAAGGAATGTAGAGACATTAGAAACTACAATTTACCCTTATTTGTTTTTGCATTTGAGATAGAGGCACTATTTCTCTCAAGTGTGAAGGAAACCTTCTGGTTTATGTCTATGGGGACATATTTTAATTTCAGAATAAGGAAACTGAGGTATACAAGGAAAAACAATTTCTGCAATGTTGCCTAGACAGTTGTTGTAGAAAATTGTGTAACTATTCAATCTACATGTATGCATTCAGTAAGATGTTTTTGGACGGGCCTGACTTTTTTTAAAATGAAAAAAAAATTAATAGTAAAACAGATGTGTGATTGTTTAAAGAAATATTAGGTGCACTAATTTACAGGTTTATGACTTCCTAGAGTGTTCTGAATGAGCAATGGCCACAGGGTTTTAACTGACCTTATAATTTAAGCTTTTCTATAATATTTGTGCAATTGATAGATCATCTTGTGTTTTCATTTCATAAATTCACTTACAAAAAAACTCCACTACCGGCTGGGTGTGGTGACTCATGCCTGTAATCCCAGCACTTTGGGAGGCAGAGGCAGGCATATCAAGTGAGGTCAGGAGTTTGAGACCAGTCTGGCCAACATGGTGAAACCCCATATCTACTAAAAATGCAAAAAATTAGCCAATCGTGCTAACACATGCCTGTAACTCCAGCAATGAGCTGAGATTGCAGCACTGCACTCCAGCCTGGAAGACAGAGAAAGACTCCACCAAAAACAAACAAACAAAACAAAAACAAATTTAAAACACCAAGTACCCTGACTTTATTGCTTTATATAAGCTCAGCTTCAAAGGCACAGGAAAGTTAATCTCCATGTTACCAACTGAAAAATTTACTTACCTAGAACTTCACTGGAAAACTGATTCCACTTCTTCATATTAAATATTTGGAACCAAAATGGAAAATAAACCACATAGATCATATTTTTTTACCCTCTCCATGAAAGTCATTTGGTCACTTAATTCTGACATAACAACAGGTATCTAGGAAGGTAGAAATAGAAACCTTCCCTTATGCTTTTCAAATGTGCAGCCAGTAGAGAAGGGGAGACTGTACATGAAGGGTATGTTAAATAGCTCAGCCAGCAGCTCCACACAGCGAACAATAGTGTCTGCAAGAACAGCATCAAATTTTGAGTCTTGTAGTTTCTCCCTAAGTTTCTTATTTGAAACTCCATCCTTACAGAACCTTCTAATTGTCAATAATAGTTCACATGATTTCCTGTACCTGCGAAAAATATGACCAAAATGTGTCTTATGGAAGGTCTGACCATGATGATATTCTCAGACTAAGTTTTAGTTAAAGATGCAGGATAAACTTCAAGTTTAAGAGTAGACAGGCTGTTGGGATTAAAAAAAAAAAAAAGGAAGCTGAAGATGCCAATACAGTCACCTCATGACCCCTCTGGACAAGCACATCAACTGTTGTCTTTATATTCATCCAATGACTGAAATCTGTGGGCCACACCAGTACCTTTCCACAACTCCCAGAGCTAATGTAACAGGTCAGCTGTATCAGCAAAAAAGCTGAAGTCCATTTCATACACGTCCTGGTGCAATGCAATGCTTTTTCCCATTTGCTGTTTCTTCCTGTCATTTCTTATGGTTATATCCATGGATAAATCAATCACGAAGTTCAAATGTAACTTTTACACTTCAAAGTAAATATATTATCATTAGATTAGCAGTCTGAGCACATACATGGCAAGAAGATAAATTAAGATAAATGACCTGTTTACACAAGTGTGTTTAATGTCCCTTTTATGTTTATAAGTGAGAACATTGAGCTAATATCAATGTTCTTGTATGGACACATCACTTGTCTTATGTAATTTATTTTAGAAGAGTTACCAGAAACATAGCCATGAGAGGTTCATGTTTCTGCATTTTGTTTGACACAGAACTAAAGATAAAATAACAAAACAAGGTTCAAATTTTTTTTTGTATACTTTGTTTACACATAATTTATATACAACACCTTCAACTGAAGCGTGGTGTGCAGAGCGAGTTGCCATTTTTGCTGTTTGGGTAACTTAGCTGTTCTGCCCTTCAAGCTTTGGAGAGTCCAAATGTACTGGTGGTGGAAGGAATCCACCAGTTGCTGAACATCTGCTCTACAGAAACATTGCCAGACTGCTTTTTTAAGCAGCTACCAGATTCTGTTCCGCCTCACTGGGTGCGACTTCCCAACAGGGGACTCCAATCACTCCCACCAGTGTTCTTGAGTCTACAGAGATTTGAAAACTCCCTGTGGCAGAGCTCCCAGAAAGTGGTATGGGCCGGTATCTTTGCTGTTTGAGGAACCTATCAATTCCAGTCTGTAAGCTTGGAAGAGCTCAAGCTGACTGGGGTGAAAATGATACACCAGAAGAACACAACAACCATAAAAATGGGGCCAGACTGCTTTTTTAATTGAGTTTCTGATCTTCATCTTCATTACTGGGTGGAGCCTCCCAACAGGGATTTTTAGCTACCACCTCTGGTATTCACCGGCTGACAGAGTTTCCAGGAATCCCTGGTAAAGAGACCCCAGGGGGCAGGGCAGGCTGACATCTTTGCTGTTTGGGCAACTTAGCCATTCCAGCCTCCTAGCTTTGGAGTGTCCAAGGCAACCAGGGGCTGAAGTATACCCCCAGCGCAGCACAGTAGCTTTACAAAAATATGGCTAGACTACCTTAAGCAGGTCCCTGACACCATTCCTTCTGACTGAGGGTCTGATCTCCCAACGGCAGTCTCCAGCCACCTCTTAGAGGTGCTTTTTTGCCAGAAACAGGTCCATATCTCCCTGGGATGGAGCTACCAGATAAAAGGGCAGTTTTCCATCTTTCCTGTTTCTCAGCCTTCACTGGTGATACCTCCAGGTACTATAAAATCTGAGGTGACTAGTGACTGGAGTGGGCCCCTAGCATACCACAGCAGCCCTACAGAAAAAATGATCAGAGTGTAATGTGGTTGCCTGCTCCTGTATGTCCTCATCGGGCAGATTTTCCAGGCCTGAGTTTCTAGCCAACACCTGCCCAATCTATCTAGCTAGTAGCAACTTGGCAACTCTTTGGAGAGAGCCCCTGGGGCAACAGAAAGCCTCTCGACCACTGCCTCTGCAATGGAAGTTTCCTTACCTCCCTTGGACCAACAAAGGATCAAAGACACTGAGCCATTGCTAACTTGCATCTCTCTGAGATGAAGCCACAGGAACACAGTAGCAAAGAAGCAGGGCCAACTGATGTGGAGTCCAGAGGGGTGGGTGCAGGAGAATCTGTAGCAAAGTGTGGAGATTTCTTCAAGTTCAAGTTTCATGAATAAGAAACCCTAGCCCTTGGGTAAGAGTCAGACCTGATCCCTGCATGGTGATCCTGCACATCAGATGAGGCTGGTCTGACTTGAGCACTCCTTGATCTTCTACCCTCCCCTGGTACCCCAGCCTTGTCATGCCTACTTACAGGGGAGTCTTTGATAACCTGGGGATCCACACCATAGTTTCTGCAACAGAGGACCAGGCCTGAATGATAGACAGTTCCACTGAGGCAGCCCCTACCACTGTGCACCAGTCTGCATGTTCTCTCCCATACTGCAGCTTCCCCTGAGCCTAGAGAAACTCCTCACACCACTTTGTTGAGTGCATGTTTACATGGATGGGTTTTGCTCTACTTGACCCAGCAGCACACAGGACTGTAGTGTATCCCTCCATGTTCCCCATCATATTCACTAAAATCACTGACAGTGTTTGCAGCATTGCAGACAGAGCCTTGATGGGCACACAACCAGAAGTCCCTGTCTGGCCAGTGCCCACCTTTCTCTGATGCTGCACAGAGGACAGAGAATTCTCCCATACCCTCCCATCAATTCTTCTTGCAGGACACAGAGAAGGCACACAGACTTGTGCTGGTAATCACCCCACTCTAAACAAACACTACTTCCAGGGTAACATCACATAGTCTCCAGCAGGGGCCTTCCACTCCCCTTCCAACTGCTTTGCTTCTGCCACTGTGGTGAACACTCAGAAAGAGGCAGATATTCCTGCACTCACTAGCATGCTGCTGCAGTGGCCGCACCTTGATCACCCCAGTGCAGTAGACTTAAAGCCTTGAAAAGCAAGAGAACAAAGCTGGGGCTCAATGCAAGTCCACCAGAGTTAAAGCATACAGTCCAGGAACTGGGAACTGAAGACTGCCCCCTCTACAAACAAAACTAGTTGGCTGAATCCACCTTATATCACAAACAAACCCTCAAGGCAATCAAATAGAATAAAAGAAAAAAAAAATCCGAAGGCCAACAACCTCGAAAATTGAAGGCAGATAAGCCCACAAAAATAAGAAAGAATCAGTGCATGAACAGTGAAAACTCAAAAAGGTAGAGTGCATTCTTTCATCCAAATTACAGCATCACCTCTCCAGCAAGGGTTTGGAACTAGGCTGAGGCCAAGATGACCAAAACATCAGAAGTAAAATTCAAAATAGGGATATAAACAAAGTTTACTGAGCTAAAGGAGTATATTGCATCCCAATGCAAGAAAGCTAAAAATAATAATAAAACATTGATGGAGCTAACAAAGTAGCCTGTGAAGAGAAAATGTAACTGACTTGATAGAGTTGAAAACAACACCACAAGACTTTTGTAATGCAATCACAAATAAATCAACTGAAAAATAATAGCAAAATAAACCAACTGCAAAAAAGATTATCAGAGCTTTAAGACAGACTTTCTGAAATAAGACAGACAGGCAATAAAAATAAATCAACTGAAAAATAATAGCAAAATAAACCAACTGCAAAAAAGATTATCAGAGCTTTAAGACAGACTTTCTGAAATAAGATAGACAGGCAATAATAAAGAAAAAAGAATACAAATGAATGAACAAAATCTCCGAGAAATATGAGATTATGTGAAAAGAATGCATCTAAGAGTAATTGGTGTATCTGAAACAGATGGGGACAATGAAATCAACTTGGAAAGCATATTTCAGGATATCATTCATGAGAATTTTTCCAATCTAGCTAGAGAGGCCAATATTCAAATTTAGAAATGCAGAAAGCCCCAGTGACATAATCCATGAGAAGATCATCCCAAAAGCAAACAATTATCAGATTCTCCAAAGTCAAAATAAAGAAAAAAATGTAAAAGTCAACTAGAGAGAAAGACCAAATTACCTACGATGGGAAGATCATCAGACTAACAATGGATTTCTCAGCTGAAATCCCGGAAGCCAGGAGAAATTGGTGACCAATATTCAACATTCTTAAAGAAAATAAATTTCAATCTAGAATTTCATATCCAGACTAACAAAATTTAATAAGCAAAATAAGAATCTTTTCATGCAAGTAATGGCTGAGGAAATTTGTTACCACCAGACCTGTCTTGCAAAAACTTCTGAAGGAAGCATTGAATATGGGGAAAAAAACAAAAAAAAAAAGAGTGTTACCAGCCTTTATAAAAGCATACTGAAGTACACATACTATTGACACTGTGAAGCAAACACATAAAGAAGTCTGCAAAATTACCTGCTAACATCATTAGGGTAGGATCAAGTCCACATATATCAATATTAACCTTAAATACATATGGACTTAATGCCTCTATCAAAAGACACTGAGGGGCAAGCTGATTACAGAACGAAGACCCATTGATATGCTGTGTTCAAGAGACCCATCTCACCTGCAGTGACATATATAGGCTCAAAATAAACAAATGGAAAATAATCTAACAAGAAAATAAAAAAAACGAAAAAAGCAGGGGTTGCAATTCTAATTTCTTTCTAAACAGACTTTAAACCAACAAAGATAGATAAATGACATAGAAGGATGCTACAGATGTATAGGATTAAGATAATGAAAATGAGGCAGGATCAGTTTGCAGCTTCTACTCAAATGGACAGAGCAGTGTGTTGGAATTCATGTCATGAACTTTTTCTCCAAGGACTATGGCAGGAACACATCAGGAAAGGTAAGAAATTTCACAGATACTTTGAAGGAAATGGATCACCACTGCAGGTTTCCTGAGATGCTGAAAAACTGAGTCTGCTTGCTTTCTAGGTGGGGAGGCTTGTGGTATTGGGCAAGTTCTCAGCCTTGGTCACTGGTTGCATAAAAATAGACCCAATTCTGTTGGTGGCGTGGGGGGTGGGGCATGATGGGAGTGAGACCAGGCTTTAGGACTGCAGGCTGCATGATAGCAGGGTGAGGCCTATTACTGCCGGCATTTCCCCACTTCCCTGGTGACCTGTATGACTCAGTAGAGATATCCATAATCCCTCTGGGAATATAACTTCATTGGCCTTGGAACTACACCTCCATCCACCACAGCAGCTCCAGCAAGCCCTGCCAAAAGAGAGTTTGAGCTCAGACACACCTATTCATGCCCCAACCTGGAAATTTTTTTCTACCCATTCAGATAGCCAAAGACAACAGTCATAATATCTTGGGATTTCTATTGCCTTGCTCACCTCCTGAGAAACCTTAATACTTAACCAGGCATCCTTAGGAAAAGTTTGCATTCTTCCTATAGTACTGCAGGTGATGTGCTCTTGAAAGTACCACTTTCTGTCTGGAGGTCAGCCAACATAAAACCAGTGCACTGAACAAAAATGCAACCAAGGACCCTTACAGAGTTTATCTCACTCCTCTGCAACCTCCACCAAAGCACATGCTGATATCCACTGCTGAAAGACCTGAAGATGGAACACATCACAGGACTCTTTGCAATCACTTTCCAGTACAGGCCAGAGCCCAGTAACTCCACTGAGTGGACAGACCCAGAAGAACAAAAACAATCACTGCAGCTCAGCTCTCAGGAAGCCCCATACGTAGAGAAAGGGGGAGAACACTACATCAAGGGAGTACCTTGTGGCATGAAAGAATGTGAATCTTGAGTCCCATATCTTTCCTGTGACACAGTCTACTGAAATGAGAAGGGACCAGAAAAACAATTTTGGTAATATGACAAAACAAGGTCCTTTAACACTTCTAAATAATAATGCCAGCTCACCAGCAATGCATTCAAACCAAGATGATGTATCTGAATTATCAGGAAAAAAAAAAAAAAAAAAAAAGAAGGTAGACTATTAAGTTAATCAAGAAGGAGCCAGAGAAAGCTAAACTCCAAATTAAAGAAATCAAAAACATGATACAGGATATGAAAGGGAAAATCTTCAGTAAAATAGCATAAATTAAAATAAAAAAAGTCTCTGGAAATCAAAATCACACTTAGAAAAATGCAAAATGCACTGGAAACTCTCAGAAATAAAATTGAACAAGCTCAAATCAAGGCTTTTGAATCAACTCAATCGATCAAAGACAAAGAAAAGCTAACTTCAAAAAAGGAGCAAAGCTTCCAATAGGGTTGGGACTATGTTAAATGTCCAAATATAAGAATTATTGATGTTTCTGAGGAAGAAGAGAAATGTTAAAGTCTGGGAAACATATTGGAGAAAATGATCAAGAAAAACTTCTCTGGCCTTACTAGAGATCTAGACATCAAAATACAGGAAGCTCAAAGAGCACCTGGGAAATTTATTACTAAATGATCATTGCCTAGGCACATAGTCATCAGGTTATCTAAAGGTAAGTTAAAAAAAAAAAAAAAATCTTAAGAACTCTGAGGCAAAAACATCAGGTAACCTACAAAGGAAAACCTATCAGATTAACAGCAGATTTCTCAGAAGAAACCCTACAAGCTAGAAGGGATTGGAGTGGTGTTCTTAGCTTCCTTAAATAAAACAATTATCAGCCAAGAATTTTGCATTCAGTGAAACTAAGCTTCATAAATGACAGAAAGATAGTCTTTTCCAGATTAATAAATGCTGAGAGAATTCAACACTACCTAGCCAGCACTACAAGAACTGCTGAAAGAAGCTATAAATCTTGAAACAAATCCTGAAAATACACCAACATAGAACCTCCTTAAAGCATAAATCTTAAAGAATCTATACAACAATAAGATAATGAAAAAATGCCAAGCTACTCAGGTAACAAATAGCATAATGAATAGAATATTATTTCACATCTCAATATTAACATTGAATATAAATGACCTAAGAGCTCCACTTAAAAGATAAGAATGGCAGAGTGGATGAGAATTCACCAAACAAGTTTCTGCTGTTTTTAGGAGACTCATCTAACACATAAGGACTCAAATAAACCTAAGGTAAAAGGATGAGAAAAGATTTTGCATGCAAATAGACACCAAAAGCAAATAGAAATAGCTGTTCTTACATCAGATCAAACAAACTTTAAAGTAACAGAGGTTTAAAAAGACAAAGGGGGACATTATATAATGATAAAAGGACTAGTCCAACAAGAAAATATCAAAATCATAAATATATATGTACCTAACACTGGAGGACCCAAATTGATAAAACAATCACTATTAGACCGAAGAAATGATACAGATGCCAACACAGTAATAGTAGGGAACTTTGATACTCCACTGACAGAACTAGACAGGTCATTAAGACAGAAAGTCAACAAAGAAACAATAGATGTAAATTATTCCATACAAAAAAAGGACTTAACAGATATTTACAAAACATTCCACTCAAGAACTGCAGAATATACATTATACTTATCAGCACATAGAACATTCTCTAACATAAACCATGTGATGAGCCACAACATAATCTCAGCAAATTTAAGAAAATCAAACTTATATCAAGCACTCTCTCAGAAAACAGTAAAACAAAATTGGAAATCGTCTCCAAAGGAAACCTTCAAAACTATGTAAATATGTGGAAATTAAATAACCTGCAACTGAATTATCATTGGGTCAAGAATAAAATCAACATAAAAACTAAAACAAAATTGAAATGAATGACAATAGTGATACAACCTATCAAAACCTCTGGAATACAAGAAAAGTGGTGCTAAGAAGAAAGTCTTAGCCTACATCAAAAATTTGAAAGAGAACAAATAGACAGTTTAAGCTCACACCTTGCAGATCTGGAGAAACAAAGAACAATTTAAACCCAAACCCAGCAGAAGAAAATAAATAACAAATATCAGAGCAGAACTAAATGGAATTGAAACAAAACAATACCAAAGATAAATGAAACAAAAAGCTGGTTCTTTGAAAAGATAAATAAAATTGATAGACCATTAGTGAGATTAGCCAAAAAAAGAAGAGAGAGGATCCAAATAAACTCAATGAGGAACAAAACAAGAGATACGATAACTGATGCCATAGAAAGACAGAGGATTCTTCTAGGCTATTAGGAATACCTTTGATACTGGTGGGAGGCAGACAGGTTCCTAGGTGGAAATGTGTGGGTCCCTTGTGAAACTCCACCTTTAAGCCAGGGACAGATTGAAACCTTGGGGCTGGGCTGACAGTTCTGGGTGAAGCCCACCATCAAGAGAGAACTTCCTCAATGCCCTTTGGCCAACTGGATGGTGGATTTTCCAGGCCCACCCATGGCTGTCCATTGACCAATTAGCATGAACTTCCTCCATTCTGGGCCCATAAAAACTCCAGAAACAGCAAGACTCAGATGTTCATTGGGATGAACTCCCTATAAGATAGGAGCTACCCACATCAGGTCTCCTCTCTGCTGAGAGTTGTTCTGTCACTCAATAAAGCCTTGCTCACCATCCTGTTGTCTCTGTAACCTCATTTTTCATGGTCACAAGGCAAGAACTTGGGACCTGCTGAACAGTGTGAGTGAAAGGAGCTGTATCACTTTCTTGTCCATCTCACCAAGCTGTGGGCAGGAGCTAAAGGGGGTGTAACACTATAGCCCTCCCTCTCTCTACCACTTACAGTAAGTGTAGTCCAGCCACAGCATCACATAAAGCCAGATCCTGTGCTGGTACCTTGAGCTACTCACCTCACCACAGCAGCTGGCATGCCTGGCTGTGCACAGTTGCCAGAACCCATGCTCACTTGTTTACACACTGCTCATTGTTCCACACCTGGCTTGCCCTTGGCAGGTGTGGGATCTGGGCTGGGAGCATGAGCTGAGTGTAGCCTGCCAGGCCAAGTTGGCGGAAAGAGCCCAGCAGGTGCAATCAAACTCAAGCAGAGGCACTGCCAGCCACAGAGGTTTCCAGCTGCTGTGACGGTACCCTAAGGATCCTGAGATATTTCTGGGGAGCTCATCCAGAATCTGTGAGGGAAAATGGTCCAAGGCCTCATATGTGCAGGCTTGCTTTGCCTTACAGGGTAACCTGAACCTTCGCCAATATTGTAGGATGGATACAATTTTAAAAAGTGAGTAAAATCATACTTCTTTTTTTTCAGAGTCCCTAAACTCCACAACAGCCAAAATGAAAGTAAAACACCGGACTTCTGTCAGCCAGTCAAAAGTGACTAGCATGGTTCTCAAACTTAACACATAGTGGACAGGCTTGCTGGGGAGAACACTGTCAATTCCCCATCTCCCTTGGGTGTTGGGAATGCTGATTCTCTTTGAAACCAGTTTCCCTTCATGGAGGTCTAGCCATCATGTAGGAGTGGAAGGAGGTCCTGGGGCAACTGAGGGTATCTGACTGAGGCTATACACATCGGTGTTATCCAAAGGCCTCTGGAATAACTCCAGTCCCTGGCTGCCTGTTAGGGTGTTTGCATTAAGATCCCTGGGCTTTCCTACTGCATTTTATTTATTTTTTCTTTCAAAGACTGCCGTAGCTGATATCATCTTTTTACATACTAAGCAAAGGGTGTTGTTGCAAACCACAGAGATAATATTACTCCGTAGAATGAGCATTTGGCTTTGTCACCAGGAGAGCAAAACAGAATAATGTAGTATCTGTCTATTATTAGAAGCAAGGCAGATGTAACAATTGAGAGGCTTTTTTCCCCTGTTGAAAGAAGCCATTTGCATAGGGCAAGAGGCTTTTTCCCCAAGACACTTTCTCCTCCCCTGAACATCAGGTTTTTTTTTGTTTGTTTGTTTCTATTTCCTCCACCTTGTCAGGAGTCAGTAAAGTCCTGCAAATACAGGGAGTTTTTTCTATGAGAGAGATTGACCTTTTCCTCTTGGGAGCCATCTTGTTGGACCAGGTCTCCAATCTGCATGCCCTTGTTTGAGGAGGACCTGGTTCTACAGCTTCACCTTAGAATTCTGCTTGTGACAGGGAATGAGTGAAAGAATTGCACTGCTGGGTGCTGACTACAATTTGGCAAGGGCCACCTGGGACTTAATTAAATGGGTTCATACATTTCCCTGAGACACTTTTTTTATGCCAAATTTTATTTCAAGCTTTGATTTGAAGACCTAATCAGGAAAAGTAGATCAAGGGACCTGAAGGCAGTTACACTGGAAGGTTAGAACTATCTCTGCCTAATAGGCCTTTCCACTTCTTGGATGTAGGTTATGCTTGCATCTGTGGTATAGATGAGGTCTAGGGAATCCTTAGGTTACCAACAGTGAGAGGATAGCAAATAGGTAAGTGAAAATATTCCTACACACCAGGCCTGCCTGCTACATGGGTGGAGGTTTCACTCGCATTCTTGGGTGGCACCTGCAAGAGTCACCAGACTCGGAGATATAAGAACAGAAGAGAAAAAGCGAACACTTTTTTTTTCTCTCCATCACACACCCTGGGTTTTCACTGGAAGAGACAGAGGGACTAAGGGATAGCTTTTCCCCTCCCTTTTAGATTAATAACCAATCATCTTCATCCTACATTCCTCTGGAATGTATCCTGAATCACCGGGACTTTTTTGAAACTCAGATTCTGGAGAAAAGCACCTCATGTTTCCTTTGTACAAAGGTGTGACCAGATTATCTTCTGCAGGAAAGAGAATATTGGCCTCAGGAAAGATTAATTTCAGTATCATCCTGCAGCTGGATCTTTTCTGTAAACATAAGAGCAAATGGTCCAAGGCCTCATATGTGCAGGCTTTCTTTGTTTTACAGGGTAATCTGGACCCTTACCAATGTTATAGGATGGATTCAGCCCTCCTAGTGGCCTTCTCAGGAAAGACTGCAAAGGGCAATTTCAAGGAACTAGAGAAGAAAACTCTAGAGGTGCCTCTAGTGGGGGAGTTAAGCTCCTCCATTCCACCCTACCCAGGTTTTCTGTCAAGCTTGTCCCACCCTTGAAATATTTATTTTAGGTAGGTCCAAGTCTTGCTTCTGCCACTACAACAGATGTCTAGTCAATATGGCTCCATTGAGTTCCAGGTCCCCTTTTCCCTACAAGACTTAAGGCAAATTAAGGGAGATCTTGCCAAGTCTACAGATGACCTTGACAGGTATATAGAGGCTTTCCAGAATTTAACCCAAATATGTAAACTCTCCTGAAAGGACATTATGTTACTTTTGAATCAAACTTTGACTGCTGCAGAAGACTGGCAACCAATCAATTGCTGACTGCTGCTGGGTGCCCTGTAAGTGGCAGAAAATTTGGGGGATGAGCTTTACATTTTACATAGTGCTAGAGGTGAGTCTTATCTAAGTGGAAAGATACCATTGGAGGACACTAGATAGGACCCCACTGATGAAATGGGAGAAGGGAGGAGGAAACACTTTCAGGTGTGCATACTGGAGGGCTTACAAAAAACTCAAACTAAGCTTCTCAATTATTCCAAGCCATCCTTGATCAACCAGGGATTAGATGAGAATCCCACTGCCTTCCTGCAAAGGCTACAAGGAGCCCTGGTAAAGCAAACCTCTCTATCTCCTGATTCAGTAGAGGGACAACTGATCCTAAAGGATAAGTTTTTTATAGGTGGCCCCTGATATCAGGAGAAAGCTGAAGAAAGAGGTCATGGGACCAGATAGTTATTTTAAAGAACCTCCTGAAAGTGGCCAACTTGATCTTTTAAATAAAGATTGAGACAAAGCCAAAGAGAGAGAGAGAGAGAGAGAGAGGAGACACACAAACAAAGACAGAGGCTCTAATAGCCACCTTGCAGGCTAACAAAACCCAGAGTCCCCAAGATGCACCTGTTAACTGCTACAAATGTGGCAAGCCAGATCACTTTATGAAAAACTGCCCAAGCAACATAAGGAAGCCAACGTGACCCTGTCTAATTTGTGATGGGAAACACTGCAGGGTGGACTGTCCCCAGAGGCATGGGTCGCCAGGTCCAATCCAAATGGTCCAGCATGACTGAGGTTTCCTGTGCTTCCCTCCTTGGCCTGGGTGTTTCTGGCAGTTGAAGGGTGGAAGGTGAATCTCCTTCTGGTCACTGGAGCAAATCTTTCACTGCTCCTGTCCATCTAATCCCACTCTTCCTCTTTTAGCACTACTATGGAAGAGTGTCCCAGGAAAACCTTTAAGTCAATATTTTTCCCAACCCCTAAGCTGTAAGTGAGGAGACCGCTTGCTTACTGTTCTCACCTTTGTTCTATTCCTCACCGTAAGCGGTTTTTTTCAAGGACTCCTTAACCCTGAACTCCCAAGGGATTATCTACACCCCTAAACAGTTATTTTTATTTCAAAAGTTTAAGCTCCTCCATAAAAATTTTAATTTATTTCATTAGTATAAAACAGCTCTAGCCACAATATTGTTTTCAGAATAATTAGTCTATTTTACTTCTTATTTCTGTTATCTTTGGCACTAGATTTTTTTCTTTTAGATCCTCTTTGTATAATATTCATATTTGGTCTATGCATACTTAACATCCTCTTAAAATTTGTTTCTTCTCACCAAGAAGCCATTAAACTCCAAGTGATAATGCAACTGCAGCCTTGGATGATGGCTGTCTGTTTACTGGGAACGTTAAATAGGCCTCCGAGAAATATCTGACTGCTGCTTTCCCCAAAACAATGCAGGAGGCATTTGTGCTGACAGGGGGTCAGCAAGAAGCAGTTAAGAATGATAATTATCCCTCTCCTAAAGGCAGTTAGGTGTGCCTCTTCAGAGGGGAAATTGATGGCTTCAGTTGGCAGGTAAGTTCCTAGTTAGGAAGGAGCAAGTCCCTTGTGAAACCCCATCTTCAAGTCAGGGATGGCCTGAAGCCTGAGGCCAGGCTGCCAGTTTTGGGTGAAGTCTGCAACCCAGAGTGAGAACTTTCTTGATGTATTTTGGCCAATTAGATGGTGCTTCTTACAGGGCAGTCCATGACTGCCCATAGAGCAATCAGCATGCACTTTCTTCTGCCCATGGACCAATCAGCATGCACTTTCTCCATTCGGAGGCCATAAAACCCGGGACTCAGTCGTATTCAGACACCCCTCGGGATAACTTGGCTGTGTGCAGATAGGAGCCACCCACTTCAGGACTCCTCTCTTCTGAAAGCTGTTCTGTTGCTTAATAAAGCTCCTCTTTGCCTTGTTCACTATCCAGTTGTTCATGTAACCTAAATCTTCCTGGATACAGGAAAGGAACTTGGGACCTGTTGAACAGCAGGAAATAAAGAAGCTGTACCATTTCCCTGGCCACCTCACTGAACTGTGGGCAGGAGCTGTAGGGGCTGTAATACTTCCCTGGCCGGCTTGCCAAGCTGCTGGCAGGAGCTAAAGGGGCTGTAAGACAATACATACAATAGCCCTCCCACCCTCCGCTGGTGCTGGATGGCTGACCCACACAATGAGAAGCGGTAGTGGGGCCAGAGCAGGATTGCAAGACAGAAAGGGTTGTAACACAAACAGGCTGAAACAAGCCCTCCACCAAAGACAGCCCACAACTTGCTGCACTGCAGGCAATAAGGAAAAATGAACTGTTGTCCTTTTCAGACCCCAGACCTCTGGGCTTACGGAATCAGTGATATGACGTTCTGTAACCCCCTCTTTGGGGGCTCTGCTGTTTCTGGTGTCTCCGAGCTTTCAGGCACCACAGTGTTTCCTGTGTCCAGATTCTGGTGCCTGCAGTAGAAGTCACTTGTTGTATGTCCGGTCCAGCCACAGTTTCGTATGGCACTGGTGCCTGTGCAAGTGCCTGAAACTGCCCACCATGCCACAGCAGTTGGTATGCTTGGCTGTGTGCAGTGGCTCGACCCTGCACTTGCTCGCCATCACACCCCTTGCTGCTCTGTGCTTTCCTTGCCCTTGGCAGGCATGGGATCTGAGTGTGAGCTGAGAGTAGCCTGCCGGCCTGAGTGGGTGGAATAAGCCTGTGGGCACAATCAAAACTCAAGCAGAGGGAAGACTGGCCGCAGAGGTCTCTGGCTGGCAAAGTGACTCTCTAAGGATCCTGAGAAAATTTTACATGCATAAACTAGAAAACCTAGAGGAGATGGATAAGTTCTTGGAAATATACATCTTTCCTAGATTAAACCAGAAATATTTTAGGAACTCTGAACAGACCAATAACAAGCAGCTGTATTTAAATGGTAATTAAGAAATTTGCCAACAAGTCCAGGATCAGACAGATTCACAGCTGCATTCCCTTAGATATTCAAAGAAGAACTGGCACAAGCCTTTTTGACACTATTCTAAAAGATAAAGAAATAGGGGGTGTTCTTTAATTCACTCTATGAAACCAGTATCGTGCTGATACCAAAAACAGGGAAGGACATAACAACAACAAAAAAACTACAGACCAATATCCCTGATGAACATAGATGCAAAAATCATCAACATAATATTAGCAAACCAAATCCAACAGTATACCAAAAAGATAACCCACCATGATCAAGTGGGCTTTATATCAGAGAGACAAGGATTGTTTAACTTGTGTAAATCAATATATGTAATGCACCACATAAACAAAATTAAACAAAACAACATGATCATCTCAATAGAAACAGAAAAAGCATTTGACAAAATCCAGCATCCCTCTATGATTAAAATACACAGAAAAATTGACGTAGAAGAGACATACCTTAAACTAATAAAAGCCATCCATGGCAAACCCCCAGTCAACATTATACTGAATGGGAAAACGTTGAAAACATTCCCCCTCAAAACTGGAACAAGACAAAGATGCCCCCTTTTACCACTTCTCTTCAACATTGTACTGGAAGTCCCAGCCAGAGCAATTAGACAAGAGAAAGAAATAAAGGTCATCCAAATTGGTAAAGAGGAATTCAAACTGCTGATGTTTGCTCATGATATAATCATATACCTAGAAAACTTTAGAAAATCATCAAAAAACTTCTACAACTGGTAAATGGATTCAGCAAAGTTTTAGGATACAAAAGCAATGTACATAAATCATTAGCTCTGCTTTTTACCACCAGCAACCAAGTTGAGAATCAAATCAAGAGCTCAACTCCTTTTACGATAGCTAAAACAAATAGAAAATAAAACAACATACTTAGTAATACATCTGATTAAGGTGGTGAAAGTTGTCTATGAGGAAAACTACAACACAATGCTAAAAGAAATTGTAGAGGACACAAACAAACGGAAACACATCAAATGCTCATGTATAGGTAGGATCAATATTGTGAAAATGATCATACTGTCAAAAGCAATCTACAAATTTAATGCAATTCCCATCAAAATGCTACCATAATTCTTCACAGAATTAGAAAAAAAAATTTTTTTAATTCTTGTAGAACCAGAAAACTTCCCACAAAATCAAAGCAAGAATAAGCAAAAGACCAAATCTGAAGGCATCACATTAGTCGACTTCAAACTATAACATAAAACAATAGTCAAAAAAAGCAGTATGGTACTGGTCGGTATAAATATAGGCACATAGACCATTGGAACTGAATAGGGAGCACAGAAATAAATCCAAATACTTACAGCCAAATGATCTCTAACAAAGCAAACAAAAACATAAAGTGGATAAATGATACCCTTTTCAACAAATGATGCTGGTATAATTGCCAAGCCTATACGTAGAAGAATGAAACAAAATCCTCATCTCTCACCTTATGCAAAAATTACCTCAAAATGAATCGAATAATTAAATCAAGACCTAAAACCATAAAAATTCTAGAAGACTTCAGGAAAAACCTTTTCGACGTTGGCTTAGTCAAACACCAAGTACCCAAAAGCAAATGAGATAAAAACAAAGATAAATAGATGGGACTTAATTAAACTAAAAAGCTTCTGAAAAGCAAAAGAAATAATAGCAGAGTTAACAGACAACCCACAGAGTGAAAGAAATCTTCACACAAAAATTTACAAAGAACTAAAACAAATCAGCAAGAAAAAACCAAACAATCCCATCAAAAGTGAGCTATGGAGATAAATAGACAATTCTCAGAAGAAGATATACAAATGTCCAATAAGTATAT
Source organism: Trachypithecus francoisi (assembly GCF_009764315.1). NCBI lineage: Eukaryota > Metazoa > Chordata > Mammalia > Primates > Cercopithecidae > Trachypithecus > Trachypithecus francoisi. The sequence continues at coordinate 64,049,202 of NW_022681454.1, read as the reverse complement.
GGTGAAATGCTCAACGTCACTAATTATTAGAGAAATGCAAATCGAAACCACAATGCAATACCACCTTATCCTGCAAGAATGGCCCTAATCAAAAAAATCAGAAAATAATTGACATTGGCATGGATGTGGTGTAAAAAGAACACTTACACTGTTCTTGGGGATGTAAACTGGTACAACTGCTACGGAAAACAGTGTAGAGAATCCTTAAGTAACTAAAAGTAGATCTACATTTTGATCCAGCAATCCCAGTGCTGGTAATCTACCTAGAGGAAAACAGGTCATTATATAAAAAAGATACTTGCGCATGCATGTTTATAGCAGCACAATTCACAATTGCAGACATCTGGAACCAGTCTAAATGTTCATCAATCAATGGGTGGATAAAGAAAATACAGTGTGTGTATATACATATATCTATTATATATATATATATTCATATATATATGAATACTCTTCAGCTATAAAAAGGAACAGAATAATGACATTGACAACAGCAACCTGGATAGAATTAGAGACTATTATTCTAAGTGAAGTAACTCAGGAATGGAAAACCAAATATTATATGCTGTCACTCACAAGGGGAGCTAAGCTGTGAGGATGCAAACACGTAAGAATGGTACATTGGACTTTAGAGACTTGGGGGAAAGGATGATCGGGGGTTAAGGCAGAAAAGACTACACATTGGGTACAGTGTATACTGTTCTGCTGATGGGTGCACCAAAGTCTCAGAAGTCACCACTGAAGAATTTATTTATTTAACCAAACACCACCTGTTCCCTAAAAACCTACTACAATGAAAAATAAATTTAATTTAAAAAGGACACTACATAATGGTAAAGAACTTAATTCAACAAAAAGATATAACTACTATTTCTACTGAAATTGTTCTCAAAAATTTGAAAAAGAGAAACTTCTCTTTATCTCATTCTTTGAGGCCAGCATCATCCTGATACCAAAACCTGGCAGAGATACAAACAAAAAAGAAAACCTCAGGCCAATATTCATGATAAATGTTGATGCAAAAATCCTCATTAAAATATGAGCTAACCAAATCCAGCAGCAAATCAGAAAGTTTATCCACCATAATCAAGTTGGCTTCACCACAGGCATTTTATTTCATTTTTTTAACCGAAGATTTATTGGTTTAAAATCTCCTCAGTTCCATTTCTTTACTTAAAAACAATATTACCAGCAGGAACTCTTATTCTTGAGAATTATTTAAAATATTATGTGTGCCTTATTTTTTATTAAGTAATTGCTTTTTATGAAGTAACTTCTGAGTTTTATTTTAAAATTTTACTTCAGAGTTTATCTGTGAGTTATGGCCAAGATTATAATTCATGATAGAAGATACAGAATCTCCCAGAACTGGGTTTTGTTATAAAAAAACAAAAGATCTGTGCTGCATATATATGTATATATATCTTATGAGGGAAATTTCAAACTACACAGTTAAACAATTTGGTGATGGCCAAGAAAAAATTCTTTTTATTATAATCTGTAAAAAAAAGTAGAGAAAATAATGTTATCATATAGCCTGAAGAAATCTGTCACCATATTTAACTAAAATAAGAAGAAATGAAAAAACATTCTGAAAATACTTTGGTACACCAGCATCATGACAAACTCAATAAACCAAAATTGAAAACCCAGTAAAAATTAAAAACATAAAACTTAAACAAACAAACAGAACTGTGTTATTAGTGAGGATATTTTAAAATCTTTAAAAAGAATATTCTTACAAATATACAACAGCTTATATTCTTTCATATACATATGGTACATTGGACTTTGTGGACTTGGGGGAAAAGATGGCAGCGGGTGCAAGATACAAGACTATACATTGGGTACAGTGTACACTACTCAGGGAATATATATATTATATTATATATTATATTATACAATTAGTATTAATTAACATTTATTAATAATACAATTATACTTAGCTATAAATTTTTATTAATATTGTTAAATTCATAGATAAATTAGAAGAAAAATAAACTTTTTCACTGCAAAGCAGAGATCAGGAAATTTTTACTGTAAAATTTCAGATAATAAACATTTTAGATTTGAAAGTCTTATGGGCTCTGTTGCACATACTCTGTCATTGTAGTGCAAAAGCACCTACAGACAATATATTAAAGAACAGACATGGGTATGTTCCAATAAAACTTTATGTACAGACAGGTATTAGAGACACCATTAAAACCAATGCCATAGAGAAATTTTAATTTTTTCATATCAGTTATTGTATTAATTGTATTCTTCAGCTCCAGAATTTCTGCTTGTCTTTTTCTTGTGGTTTCTATCTCAATAGTATCTCATTTTCTTCATTTATTGTTTGAATAAATGCTTGAAATCATTTATTCCTATTTGAGTTGTTCATTTGTAGCATACTGACATTTTTAAGATAATTATTTTGAATCTTTTTGCCATATAATTTATAGATCTCAATTTCTTTATGATTAATTACTGAATATTTATTTTGTTTCATCAGAAGCATTGTATTTTCCTATTTTTTATGTTTCTTATAGCTTTGTTTTGGTGTCTGTGTATTTGAGGAAGCAGTTGCCTCTTCTACTCTTTATGGACTTGCTTTGGAAGGAAAATATCTCCTCATTCAGACTGATAGAGATTCTGGAAGTCTTCAAAATCTTTTCTATAGATGTACTCTTCACACCTCTCTCTCCTTACTGATAAAGAAATATCAGAATTATATGTCTTACCTCAATCCTACAGAGCCAGTCTACGTCCCAAGAGCTGCCCATTTCTTCTCCCTAGGGCAGTGCATGATATAAGGCTTATATCCCTTAAACTACAAATAAATTGAGTGTATTAGGCCATTCTTACATTGCTATAAATAAACATCTGATATAGGGTAATTTATAGAGAAATAGGATTTAATTGACTCATGTTTCTGCAGTCTTTATAGGAAGCCTGGTGCTGGCATCTGCTTGGCTTCTGGGGTGACCTCGGGAAGCTTACCATCATGGCAGAAAATAAGGAGTGGAGGCGTGGGGCAGGCACATCACATGGTAAAAACAGGAGCAAGAGTCAACCTGGGGTTGGGGAAAGGTGTCACACACTTTTGAACAACCAGATCTTACATGAAAACTCACTCTTGTGAGGATAGTACCAAGCTATGAGGCATCTGCCCCATGCTCCAAACACCAACAACCAAGCCCCATCTCTAACATTGGGAATTACTATTCAATACAAGATATAGGTGAGGACAAGTATGCAAACCATATGAGTAGGCAAGTAAACAATTCAAGGAAATGGATTATAATCAATATAAATCAATGATAAAGATAATTTTTTTTTTCCTGAAAAGTATGAATAAGAGATAATCTGCAACCTGCAGGGTCACTTGTAAGCCCTTTCTATGTCTGGTATAATTATTATTATATTGATTTGCTTTTCTTCTCTGTAGGCTTTCAGATTCTTTTTCAGTAAATGTTTCTTTCACATCTCTCTAAACAACTAGGATCAGAGAGAGTTTACACCTCTTTACTTTTTTGTAAGAAAATAATTACCTTTATTAAGCAACTCCAATCTACGTAAGAAAGAACTTTATGCACACTACTCTTCATACTGAAACAATGGCCAATGTGATGGTGTTATGAAGTAGAGCCTTAAAGAGGTAATTAGGACATGAGGGTTTCCTGCTAGTGAATGTAACTAAGGCCCATATAAAAGAAGCTTGATGCAGTGATCAGCCTTTTTGTCCTTCTAACTTACACCATGTGAGAACACAGTATTCCTGCTTTTCAGAGGATTTAAAAATAAGGCATCATTTTTGGAAGCAGATAATGGCTATCACTACCTGATAAACCCACTGCAGGTTTGATCTTGCACTACTCAACTTCCAGAATTGTGGAAATTACATTTCTATTTTTGTTTTTATTATTATCCGATCTGTGGTACTTTGGTATAGCAGCACAAATGGACTAAGACACTGGATGGTACTTCTTTAGTGTTAATTGCTGGGTAAAACATCTAACCATTATCTCTGAACTAATATGAGTTTATGATAGAAGATGTCATATTTTAGCTTTTAGTTAATCAATATACCAGTATAAAGTTAATTGATTTAAGCGATTGGGCATATTGTAGCATGTGTTTTCAAATATTACAAAAGATGATTCATCCTGTTTGTGACTATTTACTACAATGGCCTTGTGTGGGAGATTTTTTAGGTGTAAAATTGTTCGGCCTTAAACTCAATTACTGATTGATATTACCCCTGTGAGACCATGTGGTATTTGGTTTTCTGTTCTTGCGATAGTATGCTGAGAACAATGTTTTCCAACTGCATCCATGTCCATACAAAACACAAACTCATCCTTTTATATGGCTGCATAGTATTCCATGGTATGTATGTGCCACATTTTCTTAATCCAGTCTGTCACTGATGGACATTTGGGTAGATTCCAAGTCTTTGTTATTGTGAATAGTGCCAAAATAAACATACGTGTGCATGTGTCTTTATAGCAGCATGATTTGTAATCTTTTGGGTATATACCCAGTAATGGGATAGCTGGATCACAGGGTATTTCCAGTTCTAGATCCTTGAGGAATTGCCACACTGTCTTCCACAATGGTTGAACTAGTTTACAGTCCCACCAACAGTGTAAAAGTGTTCCTATTTCTCCACATCCTCTCCAGGACCTGTTGTTTCCTGATTTTTTTTTTTTTTTTTTTTTTTTTTTGAGAGCGGAGTCTCGCTGTGTCGCCCAGGCTGGAGTGCAGTGGCGCGATCTTGGCTCACTGCAAGCTCCGCCTCCCGGATTCCCGCCATTCTCCCGCCTCAGCCTCCGAGTAGCTGGGACTACAGGCGTCCGCCACCGCGCCCGGCTAGTTTTTTGTATTTTTAGTAGAGACGGGGTTTCACCGTGTTAGCCAGGAGGGTCTCGATCTCCTGACCTCGTGATCCACCCGCCTCGGCCTCCCAAAGTGCTGGGATTACAGGCTTGAGCCACCGTGCCCGGCCTTTCCTGATTTTTTTAATGATTGCCATTCTAACTGGTATGAGATGGTATCTCAACATGCTTTTGATTTGCATTTCTCTGATGGCCAGTGATGATGAGCATCTTTTCATGTGTCTATTGGCTGTATGAATGTCTTCTTTTGAGAAGTGTCTGTTCATATCCTTTGCCCACTTTTTGATGGGGTTGTTTGTTTTTTTCTTGTAAATCTGTTTGAGTTCTTTATAGGTTCTGGACATTAGCCCTTTGTCAGATGAGTAGATTGCAAACATTTTCTCCTATTCTGTAGGCTGCCTGTTCACTCTGATGGTAGTTTCTTTTGCTGTGAAGAAACTCTTTAGTTTAATTAGATCTCATTTGTCAATTTTGGCTTTTGTTGCCATTGCTTCTGGTGTTTTAGACATGAAGTCCTTGTCCATGCCTATGTCCTGAATGGTATTACCTAGGTTTTCTTCCAGGGTTTTTATGGTATTAGGTCTAACATTTAAGTCTCTAATTCTTCTTGAATTAATTTTCATATAAAGAGTAAGGAAAGGGTCCAGTTTCAGCTTTCTACTTATGGCTAGCCTATTTTCCCAGCACCATTTACTAATAGGGAATCCTTTCCCCATTTCTTGTTTTTGTCAGGTTTCTCAAAGATCAGATGGCTGTAGATGTGTGGTATTATTTCTGAGGGCTCTGTTCTGTTCCATTCGTCTATTTCTCTGTTTTGCTACCAGCACCATGCTGTTTTGGTTACTGTAGCCTTGTAGTATAGTTTTAAGTCAGGTAGTGTGATGCCTCTGGCTTTGTCCTGCTGACTTACGATTGTCTTGGCAATGCAGGGTCTTTTTTGGTTCCATATGAACTTTAAAGCAGTTATTTCCAATTCTGAGAAGAAAGTCATTGGTAGCTTGATGGGGATGACATTGAATCTATAAATTACCTTGGGGAGTATGGCCATTTTCACAATATTGATTCTTCCTATACAGGAGCATGGTATGTTCTTCCATTTCTTTGTGTCCTCTTTTATTTCACTGAGCAGTGACTTGTAGTTCTCCTTGAAGAGGTCCTTTACATCCCTTTTAAGTTGGATTCCTGAGTATTTTATTGTCTTTGAAGCTATTGTGAATGCAAGTTCATTCATGATTTGGCTCTCTGTCTGTTACTGGTGTATAAGAATGCTTGTGATTTTTGCACATTGATTTTGTATCCTGAGTCTTTGCTGAAGTTGCTTTTCAGCTTAAGGAGATTTTGGGCTGAGACAATCGGATTTTCTAAATATACAGTCATGTCATCTGTAAACAGGGACAATTTGACTTCTTCTTTTCCTAACTGAATACCCTTTACTTCTTTCTCTTGCCTGATTTCCCTAGCCAGAACTTCCAAAACTATGTTGAATAGGAGTGGTGAGAGAGGGCATAACTGTCTTGTGCCACTTTTCAAAGGCAATGCTTCCGGTTTTTGCCCATTCAGTATGATATTGGCTGTGGGTTTATCATAAATACCTCTTATTATTTTGTGATACGTTCCATCAATACCGAATTTATTGAGCGTTTTTAGCATGAAGGGCTGTTGAATTTTGTCAAAGGCCTTTTCTGCATCTATTGAGATAATCATGTGGTTTTTGTCTTTGATTCTGTTTATATGCTGGATTATGTTTATTGATTTGCGTATGTTTAACCAGCCTTGCATCCCAGGGATGAAGTCCACTTGATCATGGTGGATAAGCTTTTTGATGTGCTGCTGGATTCGGTTTGCTAGTATTTTATTGAGAATTTTTGCATCGATGTTCATCAGGGATATTGGTCTAAAATTCTCTTTTTTGTTGTTGTATCTCTGCCAGGTTTTGGTATCAGGATGATGTTGGCCTTGTAAAATAGTTAGGGAGGATTCCCTCTTTTTCTATTGATTGGAATAGTTTCAGAATGGTACCAACTCCTCCTTGTGCCTCTGATAGAATTCGGCTGTGAATCCATCTGGACCTGGACTTTTTTTGGTTGGTAGGCTATTAATTATTGCCTCAATTTCAGAGCCTGCTATTGGTCTATTCAGGGAATCAACTTCCTGGTTTAGTCTTGGGAGAGTGTAAGTGTCCAGGAAATTATCCATTTCTTCTAGGTTTTCTAGTATATTTGCATAGAGTTGTTTATAGTATTCTCTGATGGTAGTTTGTATTTCTGTGGGGTTGGTGGTGATATCCCCTTTATCATTTTTTATTGCATCTATTTGATTCTTCTCTCTTTTCTTCTTTATTAGTCTTGTTAGCAGTCTATCAATTTTGTTTACCTTTTCAAAAAACCAGCTCCTGGATTCATTGATTTTTTGGAGGGTTTTTTGTATCTCTATCTCCTTCAGTTCCGCCCTATTCTTAGTTATTTCTTGCCTTCTGCTAGTTTTTGAATGTGTTTGCTCTTGCTTCTCTAGTTCTTTTAATTATGATGTTAGGGTGCCAATTTTAGATCTTTCCTGCTTTCTCTTGTGGGCATTTAGTGCTATAAATTTCCCTCTACACACTGCTTTAATTGTGTCACAGAGAATGTGGTATGTTGTATCTTTGTTCTCATTGGTTTCAAAGAATATCTTTATTTCTGCCTTCATTTCATTATGTACTCAGTAGTCATTCAGGAGCAGGTTGTTCAGTTTCCATGTAGTTGAGTGGTTTTGATTGAGTTTCTTAGTCCTGAATCCTAGTTTAATTGCACTGTGGTCTGAGAGACAGTTTGTCATAATTTCTGTTCTTTTACATTTGCTGAGTAGTGCTTTACTTCCAAGTATGTGATCAATTTTGAAATCAGCGTGATGTGGTGCTGAGAAGAATGTATATTCTGTTGATTTGGGATGGTGAGTTTTGTAGATGTCTATTAGGTCCATTTAGTGCAGAGTTGAGTTCAATTCTTGGATATCCTTGTTAACTTTCTGTCTCGTTGATCTGTCTCATGTTGACAATGGAGTTTTAAAGTCTCCCATTATTATTGTATGGGAGTCTTTATGGACTTGCTTTATGAATCTGGGTGCCTCTGTATTGGGTGCATATATATTTAGGATAGTTAGTTCTTTCTGATGAATTGATCCCTTTACCATTATGTAATGGCTTTCTTTGTCTCTTTTGATCTTTGATGGTTTAAAGGTTTAAAGTCTGTTTTATCAGAGACTAGGATTGCAAATCCTGCTTGTTTTTGTTTTCCATTTGTTTGGTAGATCTTCCTCCATCCCTTTATTTTGAGCCTATGTGTGTCTCTGCATGTGAGAGGGGTCTCCTGAATACAGCAAACTGATGGGTCTTGACTCTTTATCCAATTTGTCACTCTGTGTCTTTTAAACGGACCATTTAGTCCATTTACATTTAAGGTCAATATTGTTATGTGTGAACTTGATCCTGTCATTATGATATTAGCTGGTTATTTTGCTTGTTAGTTGATGCAGTTTCTTCCTAGCATTGATGGACTTTACATTTTGACATGTTTTTATAATGGTTGCTACCTGTTTTTCCTTTCCATGTTTAGTGCTTCCTTCAAGGTCTCTTGTAAGGCAGGCCTGGTTGTGAGAAAATCTCTAAGCATTTGTTTGTCTGTAAAGGATTTTATTTCTCCTTCACTTAAAAAACTTAGTTTGGCTGGATATGAAAGTTAGGGTTGAAAATTCTCTTCTTTAAGAATGTTGAATATTGGCCCCCACTCTCTTCTGGCTTGGATAGTTTCTGCCTAGAAACCTACTGTTAGTCTGATGAGCTTCCCTTTGTGTGTAACCTAACCTTTCCCTCTGGTTGTCTTTAACATTTTTTCCCTCATTTCAACTTTTGTGAATCTGACAATCATGTGTCTTGGAGTTGCTCTTCTCGAGGAGTATCATTGTGGTATTTTCTCTATTTCCTGAATTTGAATGTTGGCCTGCCTTACTAAGTTGGGGAAGTTCTCCTGGATGATATGCTGCAGAGTGTTTTCCAATTGGTTCCATTTTCCCCGTCACTTTCAGGCACACCAATCAGATGTAGATTTGATCTTTTCACTTAATCCCATACTTCTTGGAGGCTTTGTTCACTTCTTTTTACTGTTTTTTCTCCACACTTCTCTTCTTGCTTCATTTCATTCATTTGATCTTCAATCACTGATACTCTTTCTTCCCATTGATCAAGTCAGTTACTGAAGCTTGTGCATTTGTCATGTATTTCTCGTGTTATGGTTTTCATCTATATCAGTTCTTTTAATGTCTTCTCTGCATTGATTATTCTAGTTATCTATTCATCCATTCTTTTTTCAAGGTTTTTAGTTTCTTTCCACTGGTTACGTTGTTCCTCCTTTAGTTTAAGAAGTTTCATCGACTGTAGCCTTCTTCTCTCAACTCATCAAAGTCATTCTCCATCTAGCTTTGTTCTGTTGCTGGCGATGAGCTGTGTTCCTTGGGAGGGGGAGATGCCCTCTGATTTCTTGAATTTCCATCTTTTCTGCCCTGCTTTTTCCTCATCTTTGTGGTCTTATCTGCCATTGGTCTTTGATGATGGTGATGTACTGATGGGGTTTTGGTGTGGGTGTCCTTCCTGTTTGTTAGTTTTCCTTCTAACTGTCAGGACCCTCAGCTGTAGGTCTGTTGGAATTTGCTTGATGTCCACTGCAGACCCTGTTTTCCTGGGTATCAGCAGCGGAGGCTGCAGATTATAGAATATTGCTGAACAGCAAGTGTTGCTCTCTGGTTCTTGCTCTGGTAGCTTCGTCTCAGGGGTGAACCCTGCCGTGTGAGGTGTGAGGTGTAGGTCTGCACCTAGTGGTGGATGTCTTCCAGTTAGGCTACACAGGGGTCAGGGACCCACTTAAGCAGGCAGTCTTTCCATTCTCAGATCTCAACCTCCATGCTGGCAGATCCATTGCTCTCTTCAAAGCTGTCAGACAGCGGCATTTACCTCTGCTGAGGTTTCTGCTGCTTTTTGTTTAGCTATGCCTTGTCTCCAGAGGAGGAGTCTATAGAGGCAGGCAGGCCTCCTTGAGCTGTGGTGGACTCCACCCAGTTTGAGCTTCCAGGCGACTTTGTTTACCTACTTAAACCTCAGTGTTGGCAGGTCCCCCTCCCCCAGCCTCACTGCTGCCTTGCAGTTAGATCTCAGACTGCTGTGCTAGCAATGAGTGAGGCTCTGTTGGTGTGGGATCCTCTGGGCCAGGTGTGGTATATAATCTCCTGGTGTGCTGTTTGTTAAGACCCTTGGTAAAGTGCTACTGCATTAGGTAGTATTAAGTATTAGGGAGGGAGTTACCCAATTTTCAAGGTGTTGTGTGTCTCAGTTGCCCTTGGTTAAGAAAAGGGATTCCCTTCCCCCTTGCACTTCCCAGGTGAGGCGATGCCTTGCCCTGCTTCAGCTCTCGCTGGTCAGGCTGCACCAGCGGACCAGCACCGATTGTCAGGCACTCCCCAGTGAGATGAACCTGGTACCTCAGTTGAAAATACAGAAATCACCTGTCTTCTCTGTCACTCATGCTGAGAACTGGAGGCTGGAGCTGTTCCTGTTCTGCCATCTTGGGCACGCTGCACCTACTGGGACTCTTATAACGCTTTATTGGTTAGCTTGATGGTGTCTTATAAATTAGTTAAGTTGTCTTCACTTTTTTATTGTGTATTTTTTTCTTTACATTTTTGATCCCCTGCCTGAATAATTTCAAATAATCTATGTTCTTAAGTGTGTATGATTTTTGTTTGATGTCTTCTCATGTGCTCCTCTAGTGAATATTAAAATTCAGTTATTTGTTTTTCTGCTCCTGAATTTTTGTTCAACTCTTTTTTACAGAGTTTTACCTTTTCATTAATATTTTCATTTTTATATGAACTATTTTTATTATTTTATATAGTTGTTTTTGTTCTCTCTTAGTTAATTATCTTTAAAATGATAATTATGAATTATTTGGCAAGTAATTCATAGATCTTCATTTCCTTGGGGTTATTTTCTAGAAGTTTATTTTGTTCCCTTCATTGGGCAATGGTTTTGTGGTGAGTGTGTGTGTGTGTGTGTGCCTTGTGTTCTTTTGCTACAATTTGGGTATTTGAAAAATAACTGCATCTCCCATTATTTACCACCTAATTTGGTACAAAAGACTGTGTTCACTAGTCACACTAGCTAGAGATTCTGCGGATCTCGCAAACCTTTTCTGGGAATGTGTCTTCTCTCAGCTTTTGTAATTACCCAGCTAAAGATTTTTTGTTTCCCTACATCCTCTTTAGGAGTTTGTAGTCTATTGTTCCCTCTGCTGTCATTCTGTGGTAGGGCAGCCTTTTTAACACTGCCAAACGTGGTTTTTTTCTCAGTAGCTCACAGGCATCCGAATTCTGCTAGTTCCTGGGATTTCTTTGAGTTAGATCAGAGAAACTAGCCCCTTGTGCAGTCCCTCCAAAAGCTAGAACATTAAAGCGCCCTTTACTTTTCTCTTTCTTTCCTGTGGGGGAAGCTATGGCTAGGGAATTTTCTCTTAACTGTGTCATGTTGTACTGGCTGTTCTCTATAGTGAGACAATTCTGTGAAATTTCTTAGCAATTTCAGTGAAGTTCTTCTTGGCTTTGCTCTTGTCTGGGATGCTGCGATGTTTTAACTTGTTTCTGGAGTTTTCATAAAGGTAATTTGGTCTCTCTCTCTCTCTATATATATATATATGTGTGTGTGTGTGTGTGTGTGTGTGCGTGTGTATATATAGATTTGTTAAGTCCATTTCTCTGTGAGGAAAAAAGGAACTTGGGTTTCCTATTCCGCCAACATCAATATCCCTCCACCTACACACCACGTATCACTTTCAAAGGATATGTACTGACAACATGGCAATATACTTTTACGTTCTGTATTAGGTAGCGAGACTATAGGCACTTATTTAAGTGCTTAAAACTATATTTTCAGGCCGGGCGCGGTGGCTCAAGCCTGTAATCCCAGCACTTTGGGAGGCCGAGACGGGCGGATCACGAGGTCAGGAGATCGAGACCATCCTGGCTAACACGGTGAAACCCCGTCTCTACTAAAAAAAATACAAAAAATTAGCCGGGCGAGATGGCGGGCGCCTGTAGTCCCAGCTACTCGGGAGGCTGAGGCGAGAGAATGGCGTAAACCCGGGATGCGGAGCTTGCAGTGAGCTGAGATCCGGCCACTGCACTCCAGTCTGGGCGACAGAGCGAGACTCCATCTCAAAAAAAAAAAAAAAAAAACTATATTTTCAGTTTGTAATATTTCATATAAATTAAAAATACTAGAACATATCCCAAGAAATCTTGCAGTTAGGTAAAATGAACGTGACATAGCTTTGGTGATGTTATAATAATCCATTTGACCATTATTTGATTTTAATTATAATAATTTATTTAGATATTTATGTTTGTATTAGTAAATGGGGTTATAATTTGATTTAAGTGTCTTCAGACCATGCTCAACCTAATGTGAGCATGTTCCAAAAGTTTGGTTATAGCTGAGTAGTCTGGAATTTAAAATTTCTCTTTTTTAAATAGAAACATATAAATATTTGGCTAACTGGTAAGATTCCAAAATACTAATATGTAAGTATGAAATAACTGCAATAAACATCACGGCTGAAATATTGGTAGATAAAATGTATACATAAGATCATTAAATATATAGTATTCTTTGTAATCATTTACAGGAAATAAATATGGAAAATCTGCTTGTGGTGTTCAGGTCTATGATCTCAACCACGCTTTTGTAATTTATTTTGTTTCTTACATTGACAAGCTGATTAAAGGCCCATAATGGCATGTGACCAAGAGAGTTGAGCCTATTAGTATAAAGTTCAATAATAATACTTTTCCCAGGAATCTATTAAGAATTAAATTAAAGTACAAAAGTCATGTAACACAATTTCTGGTAAATTCAATGTAAGAAATCATACATAATATGCTAATGTTGCATTATTAGAACATTTGTAGATAAACAAATAATAACTATAATTTAAACCTTATTTCCTTTTGAGGCAAGCAAAACTCGAGGATAAAGCAAAATAGATTTTAAAGAGATGCTTGCTGCTGATAAATAAGATGGAGAAAACACACAGAATAAAATATGAAGTGGAAGAAAAGAGCAAGACACTCATAATACAAAAATACTTCCCTCCACAAGTTGTTTATGAAAAGACAGTACATATACTCATTCCCGGACTTGTCAATAGGTGACACTGTTGAGATAGATTAAAGTAAAGTGAAAAAAGATTGTGACTAAATTCATGTACACCTGTCATGGAAACAAGAAGAGCCACTGTTTTGTGAAGTATTAATATATTGGAATAATTTTTTCTTTTTTCTTTTTTCTTTTTAGTTTTCCATTACTTTGATTAAAATTGTATGTAGATATAAAATATACAGACAGCTTGTGTTTAATCTAGTCAATAACTAATGGAATGACTGATAATTAATTAAATCCCAATAAAAATAGTAACTATGCTCACTGTTTAGACATTAATCTAGTGTTTCCAAGGCTACTGCACATCCCCTGGAGATCTTCATAAAACACAAAAGCAATTAACAGTGCTATTCCAGTGAACACATAAAATATAAGAAAGGGAAATAGCTGTATTGCTGATAAAGAGTAAGTTTTAGTGGTCTGGATAGAAGATCAAATTACTCTCAACATTCCCTTAAACCAAAGACTAATTCAAAGCAAGGCCCTAACTCTCTAATTCTATGAAGGTTGAGAGATGAGGATTCTGTAGAACAAACGTTTGACACTAACAGAGATTGATTCATGAGTTTAAGAAGCCATCTGCATAAAATAACAGTGTAAGGTGAAGCAGCAAGTGTTGATAATTAAATTGCAAGTTATTCAATACATCTAAGGAAGGTCAAGGTGTCAAGATAGTCAATGTATATGAAACAACATTCACTTTAAATGCAATGCAATCTAGGGCTTTCATAGCTAAAGGGAAATGAATACCGATTCAAAGCTTCAAAGGACAGGCTGACTCTTTTGTTAGGGGCTAATGCAATTTGTGACTTTTAAGTTGAAGTGGGTGCTCATTTGCCATTTGGAATATCCTACAGCCCTAAATAATTACATTATAACTGCTCTGCCTGTGCTCCATTAATGGAAAAACAAAGCCTGGATGACAACTCATGTGTTTACAGCAGGTTTACTGAATGTTTTAAGCCCATGTTGAGACCTACTGCTCAGAAATAAAATATTTCTTTAAAATATTACTACTCATTGACAATGCACTTGGTTACCCAGGAGTTCTGATGGAAAAGTACAAAGAGATTAATGTTTTCATTTCATCTAACACAGCATCCATTCTGGAACTCAAAATGAGTAATTTCAACTTTCAAATCTTATTATTTAAGTAATATATTTCATAAGAAAATAGCTGCTATACTAATTCTACTGATGGATCTGAGCAATATAAATTGAAAACCTTCGAAAAAAATATACCATTCTAGATGTCATTGAGTATAATAACAATTATTCATGAAAGAAGGTCAACATATCAACACTGAAGGAGTTTAGAGGAAGTTGGTGCCAACCTTCATAGACAACTGTGAGAGATTCAAAACTTCAGTGGAGGAAGTAAATGCAGATGTGGTGGAAATAGCAAATGCACTACAATTAGAAGAGGGGCCTGAAGATGTGAATGAATTGCTACAATCTTTATATATATATATATATATATATTCTTTAAGTTCTAGGGTACATGTGTGCAACTTGCAGGTTTGTTACACATGTATACACATGCCATGTTGGTTTCCTGCACCCATCGACTTGTTGTCTACATCAGGCATTTCTCCTAATGCTATCCCACCCCCATCCCCCCACCCCATGATAGGCCCCAGTGTGTGATAATCCTCAGCCTGTGTCCAAATGTTCTCATTGTTCAATTCTCACCTATGAATGAGAATATGCAGTGTTTGGTTTTCTGTCCTTGTGATAGTTTGCTCAGAATGATGGTTTCCAGCTTCATCCACGTCCCTGCAAAAGACATGAACTCATCGTTTTTTATGGTTGCATAGTATTCCATGGTGTATATGTGCCAAATTTTCTTAATCCAGTCTATCCTTGATGGGCATTTGGGTTGGTTCCAAGTCTTTGCTATTGTGAATAGTGCCACAGTTAACATATGTGTGCATGTGTCTTTATAGTAGCATGATTTATAATCCTTTGGGTATATACCCAGGAATGGGATTGCTGGGTCAAATGGCATTTCTAGTTTCAGATCATTGAGAAATTGCCACACTGTCTTCCACAATGGCTGAACTGGTATACACTCCCACTAACAGTGTAAAAGCATTCCTATTTCTCCACATCCTCTCCAGCATCTGTTGTTTCATGACTTTTTAATGATTACCATTCTAACTGGTTTGAGATGGTATCTCATTGTGGTTTTGATTTGGATTTCTCTGATGACCAGCAATGATAAGCATTTTTTCATATGTGTGTTGCCTGCATAAATGTCTTGTTTTTAAAAGTGTCTTATAAAAAATAATTCAAGTGGATTAAATACTTAAATGTTAGACCTAAAACCATAAAAACCCTAGAAGAAAATCTAAGCAATACCATTCAGGACATAGGCATGGGCAAAGACTTCATGACTAAAACACAAAAAGCAATGGCAACAAAAGTCAAAATAGACAAATGACATCTAATTAAACTAAAGAGCTTCTGCACGGCAAAAGAAACTATCATCAACGTGAACAGGCAACTTACAGAATGCGGGGAAATTTTTGCAATCTACCCATTTGACAAAGGGCTAATATCCAGAATCTACAAAGAACTTAAACAAATTAATAAGAAAAAATCAAACAACCCCATCAAAAAGTGGACAAAGGATATGAATTGCTACACTCTATTGATCAAACTTGATCAGATGGTGATCCATTTCTTATGGATGAACAAATAAAGTGGTTTCTTGTGATGACATTTTCTCCCATTGAAGATGCTGTGAACATTGTGGAAATGACAACAGATGGTTTAAAATATGACATCAATTTACTTGATAAAGCAGTGGCAGGATTTAAAATGATTTATTACGGTTTTTTTTTTTTTTTTTTTTTTGAGACGGAGTCTCGCTCTGTCGCCCGGGCTGGAGTGCAGTGGCCGGATCTCAGCTCACTGCAAGCTCCGCCTCCCGGGTTTACCGCCATTCTCCTGCCTCAGCCTCCGAGTAGTTGGGACTACAGGCGCCCGCCACCTCGCCCGGCTAGTTTTTTGTATTTTTTAGTAGAGACGGGGGTTTCACAGTGTTAGCCAGGATGGTCTCGATCTCCTGACCTCGTGATCCGCCCGCCTCGGCCTCCCAAAGTGCTGGGATTACAGGCTTGAGCCACCGCGCCCGGCCTATTACGGTTTTAAAAGAAGTTCTACTGTGGGGAAAACACTATTAAGCAGCATCACATACTAAAGATAAATCTTTACTGGAAGGAAGAGTCAATTGGTGCAACAATCTTTATTGTTGTGTTATTTTTAAAGGTTGCCACAGCCACTCCAACTTTCACCAGCCACAACTTTGATCAGTTCGCAGCCATCAATGTCACTGTAAGACCCCCCATCAGCAAAAAGATTACAACTTGCTGAAGGCTTAGATATCATTAGCAATTTTTAAGCAATGAAGTATTTTATAAGTGCAGCATGTATATTTTCCCTTAGACATATGGTATTGCACATTCAATAGACTATAATATAGTGTAGACATAACTTTTATGTGCACTGGGAAACCAAAAAATTCATGCAGCTTGCTTTACTGCAATATTTGCTTTATTGAAGTGATGTGGAACTGAACTCCCAATACCTCTGAGACAAGCCTGTATTTGTGAAATTAATGTGAAACTGATTTAAATATGAGTATATACTTTGATGTAGAGCTTTAAATTGTCA
Source organism: Trachypithecus francoisi (assembly GCF_009764315.1). NCBI lineage: Eukaryota > Metazoa > Chordata > Mammalia > Primates > Cercopithecidae > Trachypithecus > Trachypithecus francoisi. Next base: position 64,032,405 of record NW_022681454.1, on the reverse strand, counting down.
CATATGTAATACAACATATTCTTGATCAAGTAGGTTTTCTAATATCTTAAATCCTTAGCATATAAGTTGTTATTTAACTAATTTATACATTTTAAAGAGTAAGATTAGAAAATATCATAATAATCTTACTTTCAGAGTAAATATGTTTTTATTTTTCCACAGTAAATAACTTTAGATTGTAAATAAAGATTAGAAATGAGAGATTTGGAATATTTGTGATTTTTTTAAGTACAGCAAAAAACATATTAATAAATCCAAGTTTATCAAGTGCACTGTCAATTAAAAGTTTCATAAAATGAGTTCTTTTTATATTTCTTATAATTATTTCCCTTAAAATAATCCATTTCTTTTGAATATATTGTTGACATGTTCTCTTCTTGAAAAAGGATTAATGACCTTTACTATTTAAAGTTTTAGCAAGAATAGGCCCTTATATTTAAAGCAACACAAGAAATATTGGTTGACAAAGGTGGAAATATAGACTGTGATGGTCTAAATGGACTCTATAGAAAAATAATAAGCCTTTCCTTGTGTAATACCCTATTATCATTATTTTCAATTTATATACTTAGCCTAGTAGTGCTGAGCATGTAGAAAATGTTAAATCATTATGCTTCTCATATCAGACTGTTCCCTAAGATATTTTTCTGATGTGTATGGTCTATTGCATGTGTCAGTTTTACTCTTTTGGCTTCTCTGTATCCATTGAAATTATCATTTTTTTGTATTTGTGCACTCTTCAGGAATCAGCATATTGTGAGTCAGCGTAACACTTTAGGTCCAAGACCAAGATGGTGAATTACCAAACTAAAAATGATTAGAAAAGTCACATGGCCTCAAACATTTTCTGGTGTGATTGGTGGCATAGTCAATGGTTGGAAAAACTTTAAAAGTAGCAATATTGACAAATAATTATGAATAAAAATTCTCAAATCATTGAGCAATTGTGCACTTGTCAATGTGTTCACCTCTACAGCTGCTCCTTTGATCTTTATGTGAATGATGTCATTAGGCAGATCAGCAAACATGGGAACTCGTACCATACAGACCTATCATAAACAGCTTAACAGGTCCAATTAATTTCACCAGGAGTAATAAAAGTTTTGGTTTTGAGATGACCTAATTTTGGAATCAGATTGGGAAATGGGTAAGAATTCTATTATAATGTTAAAAGAATTTCTGAGAAAGAAGGGAGAAAAGCAAGCAATCAGATAACTCACTGAAGAAAGCAGCATTTTCTACAATAGATGAGCACATGGGACATTGCCATCACAGAAATTCTCTGTCTTCAGAAAACAAGGCATTAATTCTTTCTGCATTGCCTGAAACTCTTACAAGAACAACAGAAAGTGTGAATCTATAAAATTGATGATCTATTTTTTTAAATAAATCTGCTTTAGAAGTAAAGTAATAAACTTTTACAATTTTAAAATATTGAATTTTTAGCTGTTAAACTGTTATTCACTTTGTTGCTCATCTAATTGCTTATTTTTACTTTCTCATAGTCTTACTAATAAGATAATTCAGGAATATCCAATCATAGAGCTGAGTATGGTTCATAATGTGGCTAGTTCTTTCTTTTTTATATATATCCATAAAACCTGTGGAAGAAATATATGTATTTCACAAGTAAAGCCACAGGATAATAGCATTTTAAGGCTGTAGAAATATTTATAACTTGTATATCCTACTCTATTTCAGATTACATAGTGAGAAAAGTATATAGGGTTACTTTGTAAATGCTGAAATAAATAATAGGGTTTTATATATTTGTCTATATATTTTATATATCTGTCTTTTTTATACATCTATCTTTATTGCCATTTGCATATTATCAGTTACAAAGGAATGAGATTATAAGTGAGGAATTAGAAAATAAAGCAGTACTGGCTAACCAGTGTTTGAGAGATAAAAATTATTATGGATACATGACTTTTGTTTAAATTATAGTTACTTGACCTTTCTCCCTCTCTTCAAATTTAGAATTTCTCACAAATATACCCTGTTTTAGATTTTGTCTGTTTTTGGATGAGTAGTAGTCTTTTCATTCTACCTCCTTCTCACCTTTATTTAATATTTAAGAAAAAATGAGACATGGGTTAATTTTATTCCATTTTTCTATTGAGCATCTTGTCTGGATTTGTACTTGTTGTTATATACAGTTTTATTTTTAGGAAGTCTATGAGAAATCTTACGTTTGAATCCAAAGGATGTATAGATGTATCAAACCCCTTAACAGAGAATTGCATAATCACAACCCAAGATTTCACACTCCTATTTAATATTCTTGCCATGTTGTGTTTCATAAAATTTAACTAAATAGTTTTAAAAGAGCCTTTGAATATTTCATAAATAGCCTTATGTATTCATTGTAGAACTTTTTAATTGCCTTTTAATTCTAGAGAACTCTTAGCTAACTAGAAAAACCACATAAATCTAGGCTTCTATTTCTATGCCCTGCTACATTGAGTCCTAAAACCACTTAAGCTGAGGATATATTTAAACATGATTCTTCTCTATCAGTATGCTGATAAAAATGATCCCCCCTTTTCCCGGAGCCAACATACTTCAGAACTTTTTCTTGAAGAAGTTAGCACATGTCTGAAATATTTTAGTATTTCTTTTATTTAGTTTTATTTATTTTATTTTATTTTATTTTTTGAGACAGGAGTTTCGCTCTGTCGCCCAGCCTGGAGCGCAGTGGCCGGATCTCAGCTCACTGCAAGCTCCTCCTCCCGGGTTTACACCATTCTCCTGCCTCAGCCTCCAGAGTAGCTGGGACTACAGGCGCCCGCCACCTCACGCGACTAGTTTTTTGTATTTTTTTTAGTAGAGAGGAGGTTTCACCGTGTTAGCCAGGATGATCTCCATCTCCTGACCTCATGATCCGCCCGTCTCAGCCTCCCAAAGTGCTGGGATTACAGGCTTGAGCCACCACGCCTAGCTAAATTTCAAATACTAAATACTTAGTGGGACTTATATTTCTATTTCATTACAAACAAATGACTTCAAAAAGATGTGTTTCCATGGAAATGGCAAGGCTCAGTAGACAAATAATCAATTATGCCAAACTACATTAGTATAATGTTTTACGATTTTTTCTCTTAATACAGGTACTTGTTATGCCAAATTTAAAATAAGATTTAACTTTGAGAAAAAAAAAAAAAAAAGACACCATTATCCTCACTCTCAATCCACTGTGGGAATAGCTGCTTACCAGATTTGGAGTTTATACTGAGTTCCTGTGGAATTTGGGTGAGGACTGAAACAAAAATGTCAGTCTTTTCTTCTGAAAGATTTTGGAGAATTGATCTAAGAGAAAACACCACAACACCATCATTGCCTGAGCTCTGAACAAATTCTTCCTCGTCCTGCAGAGAAAAACAATATTTGCATTACAAAAATGAAGTATCCATAGAGAATAAAATAAAATTTACTTATACTTCTTAAATGAAGACAGAAAAGAATTTTCAGAAGCATAGACTGTCTCCACAATCTGACACATAGCACCATCTAGTCTCTTTAAGATAATGTCTGTGTGTGAAAAATTTGGCTTAAATCAATAATCATTAATTACTAGAAAGAGCATGCGACCAAATCATTATAGAAAAATATGAAGCAATAAGAGTACAGTTCTTTCCATATTTAGTGGACACCTAATTCTAAAAACTGAGTGGTTTCCAAACACATAAAAATATATTTTGTAATTAAGCCTCCAAATATGTCTGTATTCGATTTATTAAATTATGAGCATGACAGTTTATATCTAGTAAATCATTACTGTGTTGATTTACATTCCTTTTAGATATAGCTTCTATAATACTTTTCTCTTGTGGGTGTGTGCATGCATTTGTTTGTGTGCTTGTGTGTGTAAAAGTGGAAGTGTGAGAATAAAGAGTAGTTTGGCACTGCTAGTTAGATACAGGTTAATTATGTCACTACTTATCAGAACTTGGTTTGCAGTTGTAACTTGAAAGAAAAGAAAAAGAAAAAGAATATTAATCCTTCTGAAATGAAACCGTACTCATCTATACACATCTTACTAGAAAAAGAAATCAATCATTCTCTCAGGAATACCATTGAATCTGCAATCTTCCTAAAATAATTGTATTCATATTTCTACAGTGCAAGAAATGAGAGGGTTGTTCCTCACTCCATACTGACAGTTAAACATAATTTGTACTATAATTATTTTAGGTAAGTCTTAAAATTTTATGGGACGTTGGCATTCATTTTAAATATGAGTTGGACTTCTTCATTCTGGAAGCAGAGCTTAGAAACCATTGATACAGTTTCAGGTTCCTCTTCGTTCTCCAAATTCCTCAGGGTGCTCCAAATATCTATCTCATACAACTGCATCCTAATGACCATCTCTTACGGGACCTGTAAATACCACATACTTGGATCACCTTGTTGATCCCCAGACCCCACATATACTATGCAGTGACCACATCTAAGTCATAGAATGAATCCTGGAAGGTATGCCTACTACCACTAAACCCACTAATTGGATTTCCCCAAGGGAAGCCCACTTAGATAACACCCTAGACCCCAATAAAGGCTTTGGCTCACAAATCCCTCACTCTCTCTTGCTTCCCACCCACTAGTTATACTGCGTGACCCAGAGAGCTTTCTCTTCCTCATTGGCCGTGTGAATCATCCTCTGTATCTCACTTGACCAACGAACACAAACCTAACATCTGTCCTGTCTCCTCTGAAGTGGCTATCTTGGTAGGAATAAAAAAGACACAGGTCAGACAAGAGACACAAGGGTATCTGCCAGAAAAGAGAAATTTCAATATCCTCTTGATACGCCTTCACAAATACACCCAGAAACAAAGCTTTACTAGCCATCTGGATATCCTTCATTCCAATCAAGTTGACATCACAGTTTATATTTAGTGAAAATTATTACTAATCATTCAACTATTTTTAAAAAGCTTCAGTAAAAAGTTTAAGTTGTTGTAGCATTTAATGCAAAACTGAAGATTGTGCAAAACGAACATAGGCTATTCACTAATTGACTGCCTAGACAGATATTAAGAAACTGGTTAGTGAATGTATTAGTCTGCTATCACACTGCTATAAAGAGACTGGGTTAACTTATGAAGGAAAGAGGTTTAATTGACTCACAGTTCCACTGGCGTGAGGAGGCCTCTGGAAACTTGCAATCATGGTGGAAGGCGAAGCAAACATGTCTTTCTTCACCTTGCCATGGGAAAGAGAAAATGAGTGGTAGCAACAGCACCTCCCTGGAAGAGAGGGAGTTTTCTGTTATTGAACTAGGAGGGTGGGCAAGTGAGCATGTTGTGGCTTAAATGCCAAAGACACTCACTGTTTTCACCACAAATTAGTGGATTTTCTTCAGTGAATGTTACTTTATTTGTTATATGCCTTTAGGATTATTGCCAGGGGCACCAAATGATAGTTTAAAAAACAATTTTCACTAGTTATTCTTGTTTTCCTTGAATTTTGATCCATGGAATTCTTATGCTACCATTTGAGAATGGGCTAGTGCAGAATATCTTATAAAGTATCACTACTTTCTGCATATATTAAAAAAATCAATCAAAAACTGAAAAGTTATATTCTTTCTTTTAACTTTTATTTTATGTTCAGGGGTGCATGTGAAGGTTTGTTATGTAGATAAACTTGTGTCATGGTGGTTTGTTGTACAGATTATTTTGTCACCCAAGTATTAAATTTGGTACCCAATAGTTATTTTTTTTCTGCTCCTCTTCCTCCTCCAACACTCCACCATCATATGTTTGTTGTTTCCCACCTTCACAGTGTCTGTAGTTTCTCTCTATGTGTTCATATGTCCTAACCATTTAGCTCAAACTTACCAGTGAGAATATGGAGTATTTGATTTTCTGTTCCTGTATTAGTTCATTAATTTGCAAAGGATAATGTCCTCCATCTTTCATCCATATTCCTCCTGCAAAAGACATAGTCTTGCTTTTCCTATGGCTTCACAGTATTCCATGTTGAATGTGTACCACATTTTCTTTACTCAGTCTACCACTGATGAGCATTTACATCAACTCCATGTCCTTGTTAACAATTATTGATGTTGAGCTTTTTTCTTATGCTTGTTGGCTAGGAAATACCATTCTAGACATAGAAAGGGGCAAAGCTTATATGACTCAGATGTCAAAAGCAATTGCAACAGAAACAAAGAATGACAAGCGGGTTCTATTAAAATTAAAGTGCATCTGCACAGCAAAAGAAACTATCAACACAGTAAAAATAAAACCTACAGAATGATACAAAATGTTTGCTAACTATGCCTGTGACAAAGTCCTAGTATCCAGCATCTATAATGAACATAAACAAATTTTAAAGAAAAAACCAAACAACTTTATTAAAATGCGGGCAAAGAACAGGAAAAGTAAATTTTTGTTTATCAAAAAATTGCAATTTAAGAACTAGAGATAGGAGACGAATCTATGACAAAGTTCAGGTACATGTCAAGGCAAAGCTCATAAGAAGTTGTCATTGACCGGGAGTCATTATTGACATTATAACAGTGGGTCAGTGGTTAAAAATATGAAAGCAGATGGCCTCAGTTTGAATCCTGAGTTGACATCTAACCACCTTTTAAAAAAGATATGAAAAGACACTTCTCAAAAAAAGACATTTACACAGCCAATAAACATGAAAAAAAGCTCATCATCACTGGTCATTAGAGAAATGCAGATCAAAACCACAATGAGTTAACATCTCATGCCAGTTAGAATGGCAATCATTAAAAGTCAGGAAACAACAGATGCTGAAGAGGATGTGGAGAAATAGGAACAGTTTTACACTGTTGGTGGGAGTGTAAATTAGTTCAACCTTTGTGGAAGACAGTGTGGTGATTCCTCAAGGATCAAGAACAAGAAATATCATTTGACCCAGCTATCTCATTACTGGATATATACCCAAAAGATTATAAATCATTCTACTATGAAGACACATGCACATGTATGTTTGCTGTGGCAGTGTTCACAATAGCAAAGACTTGGAACCAACCCAAATGCCCACCGATGATAGATTGGATAAAGAAAATGTGGCACATATACACCATAGAATACTATGCAGCCATAAAAAAAAATGATGAATTCATGTCCTTTGCAGAGACATGGATGAAGCCAGAAACCATCATTCTCAGCAAACTAACACAAGAACAGAAAACAAAACACTGCATGTTCTCACTCATAAGTGGGAGTTGAACAATGAGTACACATGAACACAGGGAGGGGAACATTACAGACTGAGGTCTGTCAGGGGGTGGGGGGTATGGGAGGGATAGCATTAGAAGAAATACCTAATGTAGATGACGGGTTGATGGGTGCAGCAAACCACCATGGCACATGTATACCTATGTAACAAACCTGCATGTTCTGCACATGTACCCCAGAACTTAAAGTATAATAATAAAAAATCAAATAAAAAAATAAGTCTCTACAGAAAACTTAAAAAAAAAAAATATACTGGTATGGTGGCACTCCTGTAGTCCTAGCTACTCAGGAGGCTGAGGTGGGAGGACCCCTTGAGCCTAGGAGTCGGAGGTTACAGTAAGCCTCAGAGGCACCACTGCACTTCAGCCTGGGCAACACAGAAAGACCTTATCTCAAAAAGAAAACAAACAAACAAACAAACAAAAAATCCATAAAACTTTTAGAGGAAAACAGGAGCCATTTCTCTTGATTGCTTGGCAACAGGCAAAGCTTTCTTAGACAGATTTACAGAAAAACTATAAAAGCAAAAATAATGAAATAATAAATTAGACTTCATAAACAAACAAATGACAACAGTGAAAACTCCCACTCACAAGACACTGTGAAAGAACTGAAACAGCAGTAGATATAATCCAAGTGTCCACCAATTGGAGAATGAATAAACAAATGGAAGTGCAGAGTATGCAGTTTACTCATATACATCTGTGACAGGCAACAATACAGATGAATCCAAAACATGTTAGGCTGAGTGGAAACTAGCCACAAAAGAGTACATACTCCATACATCATTTCATATATAAGATATTCTAGAACAATCTCTGGGTAGCAAGGGCTGAGTTGCACTGGGAGGAGACATGAAAGGACAATTTTGTGGTAATAATAATGTCTTATGGGGTTTGTGTTTATAGAGGTGTACTCATTTGTTGAAACTCGGAAAATGTATAGTGAAGATACATGCATTTCATTGTATGTAAATTTTATAAGAAAATACTGAAAAATATACTTTTGTCAATTATATATATGCTGACTATAAGTTAAAAAAGCATATCTCCTCCTAGTTTTTATATTGTTAAATGGGATGAATCAGAATAGTCATGCAATGATTCTTAGAATACTTGGTAATAATGTTCTCATCATAAAGAGATTATCAGTAAATGTTTGCTATTATTACTGTTTTTCCTTGTTGTATTTTGATTTTAGAATTTAGGAAGTGTTCAACATTTTACTTTGGGGCATTGTACTGAATGCTTTGAGGCATTTACTGTTGAAATAATTATGGACTAATAGACAAATAATAAGAATGCATATAAGTATATGCTTACGAAGTTAAAACTACAAAGTGCTAATGTGTGGCACTGTTAACAATAGCAATGGAGGTAACTTCTGTTCTACTTATTTAAAAATCACAATGGAAAGACTGTGTTTTCACAGGATAATGGTAATCCTGGCATGTTTTTAATACAATTGTATAAAACTATAATCAAGAAGTTACATAATACAAAGAACCAATACAATGCATGTCATTTCACATACATTTAACATGTGTCAACTATTTAAAATTATTTTTATTTTTCAACACCAGAATGACATTTGTTAAAATTAATTCATATTAAAAGCACAATCATAATAGCATAAGTAAAATTATTGTAGGTACTGAAATAATTTAAAAACTACATATTTCTGGTTTCAGACATTTTGGCTGTTAACCAAAAATATTCCAATTCATCTCTTTCAAGTTCATTATTTTATAATTATTTCAAATGAGATAAAAGCAACCACAACTGCAATAACAAGGATATGGTCACATTTATACTAGTGTCTTAATTTTTCAATCGCTTTAAAAAGGTAAATTTGAAAGATCTAGTGGTCTACAATTTATCAGTGATGGGATAAAAACAGTAGCATCAAAATTATTTCCTTATAATTAAATAGAAGAGAAGCTAGTGATTGATTATGTTATACCAATTTACTGAAAATGAAACATTTTGGAAGACTTTTAAAAACAATAAAAAATGAGTAACTAATGTGAGATGATGGACATGCTTACCTGCTTCATTACAGTAACCTTTTCACTATGTATTTGTATCTGGTAATATCACTTTGTATACCTTAAATAAACCAAATAAAATTTATTCAAAAAATAACATTTGATGAGCTCTCATGCTGAGAGGCTTGCATCAACATGCTGAAATTAGTCAGTACTCTAATAATATTCATGCTTCCCTGCTTCAGCTTTGTTCTCAGTCTTCCTTATAATTTGTTGTTACCATCTTCAGCAATCCCTCTTTTTTTTTCTTTTATTATTATTATTATTATTATACTTTAAGTTCTAGGGTACATGTGCATAACGTGCAGGTTTCTTACATATGTATACTTGTGCCATGTTGGTGTGCTGCACCCATCAACTCGTCAGCACCCATCAACTTGTTATTTACATCAGGTATAACTCCCAGTGCAATCCCTCCCCCCTCCCTCCTCCCCATGATAGGCCCCGGTGTGTGATGTTCCCCTTCCTGTGTCCAAGTGATCTCATTGTTCAGTTCCCACCTATGAGTGAGAACATGCGGTGTTTGGTTTTCTGTTCTTGTGATAGTTTGCTAAGAATGATGGTTTCCAGCTGCATCCATGTCCCTACAAAGGACACAAACTCATCCTTTTTATGGCTGCATAGTATGGAATACTATGCAGCAATTCCTCTTATTTCACTTTTTGACTATTTTAAAACTTATGCACTATCCTAGAACCTCTGACAAATATTTCCACTAAAACCACCAAAAAGAAGTATAGGCCACCTCCAGTATGAAGTGTGTTACCACTTCATGATAAATACTGGGGATTTAGTCCCATAGAAAATGCAGTCACAGGAAATAAAAGATGAGCCGTATTTTTTCAGTTGCAATTGAAATATCCCAACATAAGGAGAAGGGGTGGGTGTAATGATTGAATTAGGAGACAGACAACATAGAATAGAAAATTATTGAGCTTTTATTTTTAAGTGGTAACTACAGTTGAAATAGAAATAACCGTAATTTGTTTCTGGCTATAAAGAATGTAACTGTATATATATATATATATATAAAAAGTCAACTGTTGTAGTTTATTGTATTCCCCCCCCAGGAGTGGAACGTAAATATAAAGATGTTAGATTTTATTTTTGAGTTTTCAAATAATAAATGGTGAATCTGCTTGTTTTCTATTGAAATATTTTCATCATGATTGGCTGTTACCCATGTTTTCAATCTTTGTTCTTCAGAGTCTCACCAAGGTCAGTCTGGAATACCCACTATACAGCGAAGTATTGGTACTAAGGTATCTGATTTTCCATCTTCAAATTTCCATGTAATCATTTATATAAAGAAAATACTTTGTTCTGAGTCAAATTCAAATTAAAGTATATTTGTTAGAATTCTAAAAAGACTGAGCTCCCTGCTAAATGCCTTCTATATAGCAGACAAATAAATGAGGATAAGACAGGTTAGTTAATGAGAACTACTAGAAGACTGAAGTAAATAGGACAATTATATGTCCTGGAATTGTTTTTACATTAAATCAGGTTAAATGTAATCATAATATTGCATATATAGTGACTTAGACAACTGAGATAATAAATGAAAAATTCATGTATTTCATTGTTAGTCATAATTCTAGTGTGAAGAGGAGTAACTAATAATGGTCCACATTTTTTAAATTAATGTTTGTACTATACTCACCCTCATCGTCCAAATTTATTATTAAGCTTTTTATTTTTAAAACAATGAAATGGTAGATAACTTATTTATATTCACTTGTTCCATAGTTAGAGTCTGACATATTTTGATTTACAAAGAAAACAAATCTATGCAATCATCTCTGTATGAGAAATAAATTAATTCTGCTTAGGAATTACATATAAAGAGAAAATATTTCAAATGGCATTTTTCACATATATCCATAATATTATACATTTGCTAGCATAGATATTATTTAGATGTGGGAAAGAATGATTGGCATCTTATAAATAACAGACCTGTTGAAAAAAATTCTAAAATTTCAATGATGCTAAATTTTATTCAAAGACTATTAAATCTTCAATGACATACTCCAAAGCATTGACAGCAGTGTTTAATATGGTTGTCTACAGCTAAGCCATTTGATACATGCCTAGTACCAAAATGAGGTACGAATTTTGGAATTACCAGGCAATCTTCATAAAGTAGTGCATAATTTACAAGTTTTGAAATTTATTTTTTATGTGAGTGTTAAAAGTAACTTCAGATTTGCAGCCAAAAAAAAAAATAGTATAGGTAATTACAAAAAGCTACATAGAATATAAAAATAAAGAGTATTTCATAAGTATTCAAAGACCATAGTTGTGTTGTACATATTAGAAAGTTGGTTATTACTATATTTTACAGGTGAGGGTATCTGAACTTCTCTCCTTGCTTGATATTCTTCCTCCTCGTCCTGGTCCTTGTCCTCGTCGTCCTCCTCCTCCCCCTCCTCTTCCTTTTCCTTCTCTCCTTTTCTCTCCTTCTCCCCTTGCTTCCTTCTCTCCTTCTCTCCTCCTCCTCTTCTTCCTTCTCCTTCATCTTCCTCCTCCTCCTCCTCTTCCTCCTCCTCTTCTTCTTCTTCCTCTTCCTCTTCCTCCTCCTCCTCCTCCTCGAAACAGTCTCACTCTGCCTTTCAGATGGAGTGCAGAAGTGTGATCATAGTTCACTGCCATGTTAGACTCCTGGGCTCCGTCAGTCCTCCTACCTCAGCCTCGAGAATAATTAAGACTACAGGCATGCACCTCTGCACACTTCTATTTATTATTATTATTATTATTATTATTACTTTTTATAGAGACAGGGTCTCTGTATGTTGCCCAGGCTGGTCTCAAACTCCTGGCTTCAAGGAATGCTCCGACTTCAGCCTCTCAAAATCTTGAGATTACAAGTGTGAGCCAGCACACCTGACCTTGACTCTTTCTAATATCCTCTTCTTCTTCAAGTGGGTAATAGTGTAAATACAAGGGTTAGAGGTGCAGTCTTTTGGGAAGACATTTTATACTGAACATGGTCCACCTTAAGGACAGAATCCAATCCCCTTCCTTTCTGTTACACCTTCCTTTCTGACATTGGCAAGGTCTAGTCTATCAAGCCAGGTTGGTTTTTCTATTTCTCTAAACTACCTGGCTGAGTGGGTGCCTAGATTCAAGGTGGGTGAGCCTTGAGATTTCTTTCTCTGAATAGTCCCATGAACAACACTCTGAATAGTCCTATTTCAAAATTAGGGAAAGTAAAGAGGCTCAGATTACATGGGAAGTCTAAACTCCATAAGACATCTTGGATATATATTTAGACTTCCCATGTAATCTTGCCATATATTTATATTTATTGTCATATATTTATATTTTGAATATATATAGTCATATATTTATATTTTGAATATAAAACACTTAGCAGATAAGCGATTTACCAATATTTTCTCTCTCGCAACTTACTTATTTCTATGGCATCAATTGTAATGTCTTCTCTTTCATTTCTGATTTTTTTTTTTTTTTTGACTGGGTCTCTGCTTTGTCCCCAGGCTGGAGTACAGCAGCAACACCATCTCAGCTCACAGAAACCCTCACCTTCTGAATTCAAGCAGTTCACCCACTTCAGCCTCCTGAGTAGCTGGGACTACAGGTGCATGCCAGCATACCTGGCTAATTTTTGTAGTTTTAGTAGAGACAGGGTTTCACCATGTTGCCCAGACTGGTCTCCCACTCCTGGGCTCAAGCAATCTGCCTGCCTCAGCATCCCAAACTGCTGGGATTACAGGCATAAGCCACCATGCTCAGCCTGATTTTAATTATACAACTATTCACTTTTTTTATAGTCGAGAAAACAATTTCTCAATTTTGTTGATATTTAAAAAAAAAAGCAACAACTCAGTTTTGCTGATTTTTCTCTATTTTCTATTGTATTTATTTCTGCTGTAATCTTTATGATTCTCTTCTTTCTGATAATTTTGGTCAGTTCTTTTATATGTAAAGTTAGAATGCTATAGATAATTCTTCTTTTTTGACATAGACATTTATTACTATAAACTATCCTCATAGTACTATTTTTGCTACATTCGTAAGTTCAGGTTGCTTTTTTTCACTTCTTTGTGTGTATCCTCTACAACAAGTTTGTCCAACCTGCAGCCTGAGGGCTGCATGCAGCCCAGGACGGCTTTGAATGCGGCCCAACACAAACTTGTAAACTTTCTTAAAACGTTGTGATTTCCCGGCTCACCAGCTATGGCTAGTGCTAGTGTATTTTACATGTGGCCCAAGGCAATGCTTTTCCCAATGTAGTCCAGGGAAGGCAAAAGATTGAACACTCTTGTTCTATAGGTACATTTTGTGCTTACCATGAGGATTGCATAAAAAATTTTATAATAAACATTGTATAATAAAAAGTATTTTAAAAAATAAATAAATAAAATATAAATGAAAATATAAATATAAAAGTAAATTATTTTATGTAATTATTTATAATTATAAATTATAAAACATAAATTATAAATAAATATTAAATAAAATATGAATATTTTAAAATAATAGTCCACTTTAAACCAAAAAACCTTTAATTATATATGAAAACTCTATTCCTTTACATCTCCCATTCCTACTTTATGTTAGTAATATCACTAGTTATATATTTTATATATTGTGTCCCAAATAATATAAATGCAATGTTACTTTTATGCTTTTCTCTCTTAAATTGCATATCAGAATTAACAGTAACTTGTGCATCAACATTAAAAACTTATGGGACTTATATTTAATTACGTACTTATCTCTACCAGATAGATTTATACTTTTACATTCATTCGTTTTGCTACCTAGCCTCCCTCATTTCGACTTTAATGACTTCTTTTTGCTTTTTTTGTACAAAGGTGTGATAATAATTACCTTCTTCAACCTTTTTTTAACCTGAGAAAATATTCCATTTTCCATAATTTTGGGATAATATGTTTGCCAAATGAATGTCTGTGTGGTAGGGTTTTATTCTTATTTTTCTTTCAACACTTTGAATATATTATGTCGCTTACTTCGGTTTAAAAATTTATTTTCTGGTATTTTGTTGATATCATGTGAATTCCCTTTTATGTCATTATTTATTTTTTTCTTTTTCTGCTTCCAATATTCTTTCTTTGTCTGTGACTTTTGAAAGATTGATTATCATATTTATTGGTGTAAAATTTTTGAATTTATTTCAGTGTAGAGTAGTTGTGTTTTAAAACAATTCTATGTCCATGTTCTTCCTCAAATTTGAGAAATTTTCTGCCTGCCATTAATTCTTTAAATAGACTTTCTGTCTCAATCTTTTCCTCTTGTCCCATGACGGCTCTCATAATGCATAACTGGTCAGGTTAACAATGCCCCATGAGTCTCAGAATTTCTTCACTTTATTATCATATTCTTTTTGCTCCTCTCCCTTAATAGTTTCAAATGCTGATCAAGTCATCTATTGAATTTCTCTAGCAAATTTTTCAATTTAGTTATTGTATTATTTAGTGCCAGAATTTCTATTTGGTTCCTTTCTATACTTTTTATGTCTTGTTGATACTCTTATTTCATATATGTATTATTTTCCTGATTTTTAAAAACTTTTCTGTGTTCTTTTAGCTAATCAAGCATCCTTAATTATTTTTGAAATTTTTGATAGGTATTTAATATATTTTGAATTTTTTGACAGGTAATTAATGGACCTTTGTTCATTCAGGGTTGAAAAAAGGTTTATTTTGTTCCTTAAAATAGGTCACACTTTCCATTGTCTGCCTGTTTTGCATTTCTTTGTTTAAATTTTGAGATTTAAAGAAACATCCAAGTCTCCCAGTCTTTATGTCCTGGCTTGTTGTAGGGGAAGACCTTCATCAATCACCCCAGCTAGAGATGCTGAGAGCTTTGCAAACCATTCCAAGAGCTGTATCCTCTCCGGGCTTTTGAATGTAATTACCAAGTTAAATAGGGTTTTTTGTTTATTTGTTTGTTTTCAGGATTTTGTAATATTTTGCATCAGCTGTTGTCATTCTGTAGTAATAATGCAGCTCTTCTGGTAAGGCCCAAAACTGCCACACTGCCTTTATTCCCAGGCTTTCAAAGGCTGGGATTTCTATAAGTGATTTAAGTTCAGTGACAGAAATCAGACCCTTGGGACATCCCCTGAGGAGCCAGAGCATTAGAAGACATTCCACTCTTCTTTCACTCCTGTGGGAAAAGTGATGACTAAGGAATTTTTTCCTATTGTGTAATGCTGTACTGGCTAGAGAAGGATCTATAGAGAGGATATGGTACAATATTTCTTAGATATTAAAATAAAATTCTTCTTGGCTTTGCTCTTTTCTGGGGTGCTGCAACCTTTTCACCAGTTTCTGGGATTATCACCATGAAAATTTGGTCTATATGATGTTGTTAAGTCTCCTTCTGCATGGGGGAACACGGACAGGGCATTCCTACTCTGCCACCTTTAAAACATTAACTTTGCCACCACATCATGTGCAAATTTTAAAGACGGTGTGATGAAAATATGGGAATTTGCCCTTATTTGTTAGGTCTAGAAGTGAGATTCTAGGTAATTATTAAAAATTCCTTTGAGATTTCCTTTGTTTGCAATAATTGATATAATTTTAAAAACAAAAGATGTTACCAGAAGATTTCTGAAACAAGACAAGATCAAATAGCCTTGATTTAATGACTTTATATCATTTATTTGTCCCTTGTTGGATACTTAGAATATGCTATTTAATTTATACATTTTAAAATTTATAACACACACATATAGGATTATAATTTAATTTGCATCTCATCACACTATGCTCAACTTAAAGTGAACATGTTCCAAAGGTTTGTTAGTAGATTAATAGTCCAAAATTTAGAATATCTATGCTGGGAGCTTCTTACAGGAATGAGAGAACAAACCTGGGCAGACTCCTGGTAATAAAGTGCTGGTTAAGATAGAACATATTACAACAGTAAGGCCAGTTGGATTCTAATTGCAACTGATCTCAAAAGTCAATGCCAGATTGATGAAGGAGAGTCTTAGGAGCAACAGCTCTTGAGAGGCAGAGTGTCCCACGTACAATGAATGTCTAACCTAAAAACCCCCAGAGTGTTAGCAGGCTCAACTCCAGAAATGGCTTCCTACCTGTCACAGCATGTGAATCAATTGCTGTGTTTAATTGCAGAGAAAAGATGAGACTTAAAACAGATATAATCAGCTTTTCTTAGATTATGATAATATTGTAAAAGTCAAAAAACATATTGGTACAAAAACTTAAGAAACTTTAAAAACATAGTAAATAATTTTATTTACATTTAATTATATACATAGACAAGAAAAATACTTCTATTTATTTTTATATCATCATTTAAAAATTGAAATTAATTTATAGATATACCTTATCAACATCTGTAAGAATTTCAAAATTTTCAAAAAACCAGTTGAGTCAGTTTGTTTATTTAATAAATCAAGTCTTTATATTAAAATTATAAATAGGGATATCACTAAGATTATATTACAGTAAAAAAAGAAAAGATTGACATATTTGCTTATTAGTGTAAAGATTATTAAACTATATTTAGTTTTGTGTAGAGCTTTACGTATCAAAATATTTAATATATAATATTGTTTAAGTAGGTTTTCTAATACCTTAAACTTTTACCATGTAAGCAATTATTTGATGAATTTGCAATTCTTAAAGATTGAGACTGAAAAGCAGTTTACTGATCTTACTTTCAGAGCAAGCATCTCTTTCTTTTTCTACAGGAAATTATACTTTTGATTATAGAGATTAGAATTATGAGTATTCATCATTTTTAAATATAGACATTTAAATATTCTTTATTAAGTGTACCATCAAACAAATTTTATAAACTCAGTAATTCAAACCATATATTTCTGGCTGGGCGCGGTGGCTTGTACCTGTAATCCCAGCACGTTGGGAGGCCGAGGCAGGTGGATCACGAGGTCAGGGGTTCAAGACCAGCCTGACCAACTTAGTGAAACCCCGTCTCTACTAAAAATACAAAAATTAGCTGGAGGTGGTGGCGGGCTTCTGTAATCTCAGCTCCTCAGGAGGCTGAGGCAGGAGAATTGCTTGAACCCGGGAGGTGGAGGTTGCAGTGAGCCGGGATGGTGCCACTGCACTCCAGCCTAAGCGACAGAGTGAGACTCCCTCTCAATAATAATAATAAAAATAGTAATATATATTTCTAATGGTTACTTATCCCAACATAATCTGTTCACCTTGAATATCTTACTGACATTTTCTCTATGTGAGAAAAAAATAGTTTATTTTATTGTTTGAAGACAATAATGAAAATGATCTTTTTTATCATCAAGAAAACACAAAAAATATTGGTTGAGTGATGGCAGAAATATAGGGCATGACAGCAAGATAGGTCGATGGAAATATAGCAAACTTTTCCAAGTGTAATGCTGTATCATCATTATTAGCAATTCATTTTCTGAGGTCACTGATACTGGGTATGGAAAAGGGCTTATTTAAATTGAGAAAGAAACATCATTATGTTTCTCATAGCAAGCTAATCTCATAGAACTCTTACCTGTTTTGTGTGGTGTCCCAACCCGCAGGACAGTCGAACGGGCCCTGGAAGGGGGAGTGGGAATGGAGGAGACAAGAAAACACAAGAAATGGAGACACGACAAGTAGCCTGATCAAGTCTCGTTTATTGAATACAGGGTCATGCCTTATATAGGCTGGCAGAGGAAGAGGTTGGGCCAGGGCGGTGACGGGGGGCCGGGTCTTCTCAAATTACAATCGCGCATGCGCCCTGGGTTTGTACTTTTCCCGGGCGCGGGATCGCGCCTGCGCCCTAGGCTGCATATCTTCCTGGGTGGGAAAATGTTTACGCGCGCGCGGGAAAGGTTGGCGCGCGCGGGAACAGTTTAGGCGCGCCCGGGAAAAACTTAGGCGCGCGCGCGGGAAAAGCTTTGGGCGCGCGCGGCAACAGTTTTGGCGCGCGCGGGAAAAACTTAGGCGCGCGCGGGAAGGGTTTGTAAATAAAGAACCCGGGAATGTGCCGTCCTGTCTCCGCTTTGCGGAGATCAAGCAACAGAGGTCGGCTAATTCCGGGCCTCATGGCTCCGGACAGTGTGGTTTACTGAATTTTGTGAATTTTACATGTTTTACCTCTTTACATCCATGTGTTCGGGCACACACCAGGAATCAGCATATTTCATGTCACCCTATCACTTAGGGTTATAGAAGTAATGACATCATGGAAACAGTAATATCAGAAACAGGAAAATTTAGATGCATTCATGTCCCTGTGTCACAAAGTGAGAGAACGGAATAAAGACACCTAGGAAAATACAACGAAATAATAAGATATACTCACAACTTCATGATCGTGGAATTCTAGGCTTCATAGCTAAGATAAAATATCAGAATAGATAATAAGAAAATAGAAAGGTAACATGCTTTCACTATATTCTTTGTGGCTGGAATTAACAGGATTACACCGTCAGGTCTCTCCAAAATTTGGAAAGATCTATTCCCTCTTTTCTATCTTTCTAGTTTTATTAAATTTTTGACAGTAAAATAAAAAACATCTTGTGAACAAGAATATAGCAGTTGCCACACAGGCCAGAAGGAATGCTATCACATCTATAGAGTGGTGCTGGAACCAGTTGAGGTCGTGGGCAGCTGATCGCAGGTGCTTGGCTCCTTTGTGGCGCATGACAAACTCGATCCAGAAGACTGCTCGATCCAGGGGCTTTACACTTTGATCATGGTGAATTCTTGATAATCTCATAGCATTCTGTTTATAACTGGAAGGCAAAAACACGCATAGAACTTAGAAAGTTGTCATTTTGTTTTCACAAAAGACAGGTAGATAAACAGTAGTATATGTTACGCAAGCCAAAAACTTGTTGAGTAAAAGATTGATTCTGGTTGTGACAAGAACATTGTTGGTTGCATAGCATTAAACAGATATAGTGGAGAGACTGAAAAAGAGTATATCCTTAACACAATGGGGTAAAATAAAGATGTGAATAGAAGCTTAGTAAGCCAGTTGTTAACTTAAACCTAATATTTCCATGAAGACATTGACACTCTATGAACTATAATTTCCAGGACTATTCCAATACAAAGCTGATGAATGACTCAATATTGCAGGGAAAATTCCCTAAAACTGTCTACCGGGGGATATTTAACATTTTCTGGCATAATGTATAACATAATCAATGTTAGATCAGTCTGTACAAAGAGTAGTACTTACGAGGGATCGGTAATGACTGTTCTCAAAGCCCTCAGTAAATCTTCACTTGTCATAGTTTTGAAGTTTATTTCTACAGCTGCTCCCTTGGCCTTCATGTGAGCAATGTTTTCAGGCTGATCACCAAAAATGGGAACTCCCACCATAGGGACCCCATGGTAAATAGCTTCATAGACCCCATTCATTCCACCATGAGTGATAAAAGCTTTGGTTTGGGGATGACCTAGTATGCAAATTAGATGAGAAATTGTGAGCTATTTTATTCTAAAATTTTAAAGTAATTTCAAGACTAAAGATGGGAATTATGAGATAACTCACTGAAGCGTACAGCATTTTCTTTAAAAGGAGTGCACATGGAGCATTGTTACTAACGATCATTTCTATCTTCAGAAAAAGAGGCATTAATTCCTTCTGCATTTCATGTCACTCTCATTTTAACAATAGAAAGTGTGAATCTATACAATTTTAGCCAATCCTTTAAATACATCTGCTTCAAAAGTTTAAGTAAAATAAAGTTTTAT
The DNA here is from genome assembly GCF_009764315.1 of Trachypithecus francoisi. Taxonomy (NCBI): domain Eukaryota; kingdom Metazoa; phylum Chordata; class Mammalia; order Primates; family Cercopithecidae; genus Trachypithecus; species Trachypithecus francoisi. The sequence continues at coordinate 64,012,420 of NW_022681454.1, read as the reverse complement.
AATTTTAAATCCTTGCTGAATTTAATTGCTATTTAACATTTATTTATTTTTTCCTCATCTAGTTCATATTTTTACTTTCTCATAGTCTTACCAAGAAGATCATTCTGGGGTATCCAATCATACAGACGAGTATTGGTTCCTAATGCAGATGGTTTTTTTCCTTTGTATCTCCATAACACCTGTGGAAGAAACACATGTATTTCACAGATTAAATCACAGGATATTAGCATTCTAAGGATGTAGATATAGTTATAAATTATAAACTCATTGTACTTCAGGTGATGGTTCCGACAGGGATATGCGGACCTACCGCGTAAACACTGAAAGATATAGTTGGACATTTTACAAATATCTTTAAAAATAATGTGTACCAGTTGCCTATTAAGTATTCTATTATTTTATTATCAATTAAAAATATTTGAGAATGAGAATATCAGTGAATATTTAAAAAATAATTCAGTACTGGCTAATCCTTTTTCATATAAGAATTAAAAATTGTGTAAGTACCTGATCTCTGTGTCATTTTAACTCATGGGATCATTTTACTTCTACCATCAAATTTACAGTTCCCCACAGATATAATTTGCTTTCAATTGTGTGTGCATTTTGGATAATCGGGTGTCTTTTCTTCTCTATTTCCTTCCTGGTCTCTTTCTTCTTATATTTAATGGTTTTATTGAAGAAGAATGAGCTAGAAAATTCCATTGTTCCATGATAAATTTTCTTTGGGATTGAAACTTTTTTTTACATAATTTGTATTTGTGGGACACCTATAAAAATTTTGTACACTTGAAAACAAAGGATGGCATAGATATTTCAAACTACTTAACAGATAATTTCATAATTAAAATTACAATATTTCAAATTCCTAATTAGTATACATGCCTTTATTGAGTTTGATGTATTTTAGCTAAACATAAAATGAAACATCTTTGGATTGTTTATATATATTACTATCTAAAGTGTGAAATTCTAGAATTACAGTAATAAAGTTAAAATTAGTTGAGTACCATAATTACATTACTTAAATAATTAAGTTACTAAAATGTAATTGTAATTGACATTTAACTTTTGAAACCTCTAATTATTTAGAAAGACTACATTAATCTGAGCTTTTATTTCGAAGCAAAAGTACCCTGAATACAGTTTTATACACTCAAATATAAGAAAGGATATTCTTGAGATTGATTCTTCTTTACATTTTTTTATATCAGTTTTCCTTTTTCTGGTTCTTTGAAATAATACATGTCAGATTTTTTTTTTGTAATGGTTGGCGCACGTTTCTAGATTTCAAATCCTAAAATATAAGGTGGGGCTTAATTTATTATTTCTATTTTATTATAAACAAATGACAGTCAAGAGAGTTGTTTCTAGTAACAGCAAGAATCAGTAGGCAAATGATCAATTATGCCCATGTACACTACTATAATGCTTTACAAATTTTGGCACAAATTTTGGTGCCTGTTATACCAAGTGAAAAATGAGATTCAAGACCCAAATAAAGCCATACTGTCTCATTATGTGAGTAGCTGCTTATCAGGATTGGAGGTTTTACTGACCTTCTGTGGGATCTGGGCAAGGGCTGAAGCAATGATGTTAGCCTTTTCTTCTGAAACATTTTGAAACAGTGACCCCAGAGAAAACACCACAATACCATCTTCTCCTGAACTCTGGACAAAATTTTCCATTTCCTGAAGATAAAAATTTCTCTGCATTACAGAGGTGTAACATAATAAAGATTAAAATAACGGTTATTTACACTTCTAAAATAAAGACTTGAGAAATTATTAATGTGTAGTTATATTCTGTTCCTATATGCTGATGCACAGAACCATCTAGTCTCTTTATAGGAAAGTGTATGTATAAAACATATGGCTTAAAATATAATAATTCATTACTAGAAAAGGCATACAACCAAAATAGTATAGAAAAAGTTTCAGTGATAAGAGTACATTTCTTTTCATGTCCATGTCATGTAGACACAAAATCCTAAAAACTAAATAATTTGCTAAAATATAAAATTATTATTTGATGAATGACATCAGCAAGATGGTAGAATAGAAGACCACCAGCATCAATCCCTCTTAAAAATACAACTAGCAAATACTGAAATATAAAAATTCCACTCTGAAAGCATCAGAGCTCAGGAGAAAAGTGAAAAATCTTATGGGTTCATTGAAATTAAAAAATCCATGAGCAGAAAGAAGAAAGTTCATTTGTGCTGCATCAATCCATTCTCCAAACCAAAATAGTACCACTCACAGAAAACTTCCCTGTACCTGCAATTACACAGGTGGAAGAAAATAATTGCAGGTGGACATTCAATCCCCGTATCACTGTGTGAATCATTGTGAGAAACCTTCTTTGTCCCATACCACAGGAGGTATTAGGAGTGTCAGAAGGGTTGAACCACCTGGGTTGAATTGGAAGCAAAAAGCAGAAGCACTGATCACAGCAAATGGCAAACAGATCTTGGAAGAAGCTTTGCGGTCCTATCAGCAGGGAATTCACACTGAGAGGGTCCAGGCAGCACTACAGTAGTACAAGAGGCACAATCCAAGGGAAGGCTAGAGTCTTTGGTTAGATTTCACAAATATCCCAGGTGATCATACAGAGCCCTTTTCTGACCCAGAAACAACTATCAGGTCAGTAACTAAGTTGCAGTTATTTCTTAAGCCTTCCCCAACCTAGACATTACTACAGGTTTGGGTTTAAGTTCTGGCATAGCATTATGTTTTCATGGTAATGATAAGTCTTCCCCAGACAGGAAAACAACAGCATGGAAGAGATTTAGCTCTAGTACACTATTTAGGTTCTGTTATCAACTATAAGCTCTCCTCAGAAAAGAAAGAATCCTCAGGGCACTGATTCAGCTCTGATATTAAGTAGTAAAGATTTTTTTTTTTTTTTTTTTTTTTTTTTTTTTTGAGACGGAGTCTTGCTCTGTCGCCCGGGCTAGAGTGCAGTGGCCGGATCTCAGGTCACTGCAAGCTCCACCTCCCGGGTTTACGCCATTCTCCTGCCTCAGCCTCCGGAGTAGCTGGGACTACAGGCGCCCGCCACCTCGCCTGGCTAGTTTTTTTGTATTTTTAGTAGAGACGGGTTTTCACCGTGTTAGCCAGGATGGTCTCGATCTCCTGACCTCGTGATCCGCCCGTCTCAGCCTCCCAAAGTGCTGGAATTACAGGCTTGAGCCACCACGCCCGGCCAAGTAGTAAAGTTTTAACACCACTTCATAACACCTTAAAAAGCTGAATCAGATGGCTATCTTTCTTTCTTTCTTTCTTTCTTTTTTTTTTTTTTTGAGGCGGAGTCTCACTCTGTCGCCCAGGCTGGAGTGCAGTGGCCGGATCTCAGCTCACTGCAAGCTCCGCCTCCTGGGTTTACGCCATTCTCCTGCCTCAGCCTCCCGAGTAGCTGGGACTACAGGTGCCCGCCACCTCACCCGGCTAGTTTTTTTGTATTTTTAGTAGAGACGGGGTTTCACCGTGTTAGCCAGGATGGTCTGGATCTCCTGACCTGGTGATCCGCCCGTCTTGGCCTCCCAAAGTGCTGGGATTACAGGCTTGAGCCACGGCGCCCGGCCGGCTATCTTTTTAAATATGCAGGTATTAATGTAAAGAGCAAGCATTGTTAAACAACAACAACAAAAAATTGGGAAAATGACATCTTCAAAATAAACCAATCAAGTTTCAATAATGCACCAAAAGATTTGAAGATGCTTAAATATCTGACAACAAATTCACAATAAATCTCTTGACAAGTTCAGGAATCACATAAACTGTAAACAAAAAACTAAACTAAATAAACTTGGAAAATAATGCAGACACAATATTAGGCATTTGAGAAAGAAGTCATAATAATAAAAAGAATGAAATCCTTAAAATGCAGGATAAAATTGTTACACTGAAAAACTCATTAGAAAACTCCAACAGCAGACTTGATTAAACACGAAAGAATCAGTAAGCTCAAAGAAAGAAAATATGTAATTACTCAATCAGAGGAATAAAAAGAAAAAAGACATAGTGGCAGCCATAGAACTTATATGACACTGTGAAGGGAACTACTTCCACATAATATAAGTTTCGAATGGATATGAGATAGAAAAGAAAGTACTAGAAAACCAACTCAAGATAACAAAGACTCAACATTTTCCAAATTTGGAGAAAAAAAATAATTATCTGGGAACAGTTAGCTTAGACATCACCAAACGAATTCAATCAGGAAGTAATTTCCAAAGGCAGATTCTAATCAAATTACCAAAAATCAAAGAACAAAAACAATACTGAAAGCAGCAGGAGAGACAAAAACAAAATAAAGCAAAACAAAACAACAACAACAACAACAACAAAAGCATAACACATTCAATAGTGTTCCGAAACTGTTTTCAGTGAATTTATCAGCTAAAATAAAATAAAACCCTTGTAGGCAAGAAGAGAGTGGGATAATATAGTCAAAATGCTGAAGTAAACAAAAATTTGAAAAGCCTTTAATCCAAGAATACTATACTCATCAAAGCATGCCTTTATATATGAGGAAGAGATAAAGATTTTTCAATACAAGTAAAAGCTAAGAAAATTCACCAACACCAAACCTGTCTTAGAAGAAATGCAAAGGATATTTTTCACACTAAAGGAAAAGGACACTAACAGGTAACAAATAAAAATATAAAAAGTCACTAGTAAATGTAAATATATAGACAAATTCAGAATACTCTAATGCTCTAATTGATATTTAGTAAAAAAGCATAAAAGAAAACTAATAAAGGTAATAACTACAACAATTAAGAGATAGACAACATAGAAAGATGTAAATTGAGACATGAAAAAGTCCAGCTGTTGGGTAAATATTGTGAAAATGCAGAGTTTAATTTTTTTTCCTTTGGAATTAAAGTTGTAATTTATGTAAAATAACCTCTTATAACTTAAGGTGTTTCCATAGCCTCCTGGTAACCTCAAAGCAAAAACCTATAATAGACATAGAAAAATTACCTAAATGGAATTAAAACATACTACTGGAGAAAGTTACTTGACCTCAAAGGAACACAGTAAGAGAAGGGAGTAAAGGACAAAATAATCTAAAAACAGCCAGAGAAAAATTTTAAAAATGGCAGTATTAAATCTTTAATTGTTAATAATATTCTTAAATGTAAATGGATTAAATTCTTCAATTAACATATATAGAGCCGGCCGGGCGCGGTGGCTCAAGCCTGTAATCCCAGCACTTTGGGAGGCCGAGACGGGCGGATCACGAGGTCAGGAGATCGAGACCATCCTGGCTAACATGGTGAAACCCCGTCTCTACTAAAAAATACAAAAAACTAGCCGGGCGACATGGCGGGCGCCTGTAGTCCCAGCTGCTTGGGAGGCTGAGGCAGGAGAATGGCGTAACCCAGGAGGCGGAGCTTGCAGTGAGCTGAGACCCGGCCACTGCACTCCAGCCTGGGCGGCAGAGCGAGACTCCGTCTCAAAAAAAAAAAAAAAAAAAAAAAAAAAAAAAAAATATATAGAAATGGCTAAATGGATAAAATAAAAATACCCAACTATATTTTTCCTATAGGAAAATTACTATACCTATAAAAATATGCATAAACAAAAGTAAAGAAGTAGAAAAAGCTATTCAATTCCAGTGGAAAAGAAAAATAAAAATTAAAAAAAAAAAGCAGGAGTAGCTATTATTATATCAGATTTGATAGACTTTAAGTCAAGAATGATTTTTAAAAAGACAAAGCCGTTACATAATGATAAAGGAGTTAATATTGCAGCAGAATATAGCAATTGTAAACATATGTGTCTCTCGTGCCAGAGAAAATATATAGCAAATATTAATAGACCTAAAGAGTGAGATCAGCTGTAATACAAAAATAGTAGACTAACTAAAAACCCTAATTACAGCAACAAACAGATAATCGAGACAGAAAATCAACAGAAGAGCATAAGAGTTAAACTGCACTCTAGATAAAATACAGGAGTTAAACTGCACTCTAGACAAAATAAAACTAACATACATTTACAGAAAATGCCACTCAAAAACTGCAGAATGCACATTCTTCTCAACAGCACACAGAACATTTTCTGTCAGATTACAAAAGAGAAAACTTGACACATATTAAAAAGTTCAAATCATCTAATATAATTTTTATAATCACAGTGAAAAAAGACAAAATCAATAACAGAAGGAACATTATAAACTGTACAACTATGTGGAAATTAAGCAGCATGGGAGTACATGAAGAAATTTAAAAGTAAATTTAAACATTTTCTTGAGACAAAACCGGCTGTATAATATAGCAAGATGAATGGGATACAGCAAAATCAGTTCTAAGAGGAACGTCTACAACAATGAACACATGCATCAAAAAAGTAATAAGATTTCAAATAAACAATTTATGATAATATCTCAAGAAATTAGAAAAACAAGAACAAGGAAACTCAAAATTTTTAGGAAAACAAGATATTTAACAAAGATAAGAGGAGAAAAAAATGAAATAGAAATAAAATACAATATAGAAAATCAGCAAAATATTGACAAAGCTTTAGTGAAGTAACTGAAAACAAGATAAAACAAAACATAACAAACCAGAAAAGACTCAAACGAAATGGGAGATTACAAAGAGAAAAAGGAAATCAGGCAGAGGGGCTCACATCTATAATCCCAGCATTTTCAGAGACAGAGGTTGAAGAATCATTTGAGGTCCAAAGTTTGAGAATAGCTTAGTAAGAATCCATATCTGCAAAATTTGAAATAAATTAGCCAGGCTTGGTGGTGTATGCCTGTCTCAGCTACTCAGGAATTTGAGGTAGAAGGATTGCTTAAACCTAGGAGTTTGGGCTTCATTGAGCTATAATACGGTCACCACACTCCAGCATGGGGGACAAAGTGACACTTCATCTCTAAAATCTTAAAGATTCTTTAAAAAATGAAAAAAAAAAATGACACTAGAAATAAAAGGATTCTAAGAGGCTACTATGGACAGGTATATGCCAAAAACTGGAAAAATCTAGGAAAATAAACAAATTACTGGACACATACAGTAAAATAGGACTGGATTATATAGAAATAAAAATAAGGAGAGATAAATAATGAGGAAGAAGTTTTTAAGCAATAGTAAAGTCTCATTTAAAAAGTCAGTGAGCTTTATAGCAGCATGATTTATAATCCTTTGGGTATATACCCAGTAATGGGATGGCTGGGTCATATGGTACATCTAGTTCTAGATCCTTGAGGAATTGCCATACTGTTTTCCATAATGGTTGAACTAGTTTATAATCCCACCAACAGTGTAAAAGTGTTCCTATTTCTCCACATCCTCTCCAACACCTGTTGTTTCCTGATTTTTGAATGATTGTCATTCTAACTGGTATGAGATGGTATCTCATTGTGGTTTTGATTTGCATTTGTCTGATGGCAAGTGATGATGAGCATTTTTTCATGTGTCTGTTGGCTGTATGAATGTCTTCTTTTGAGAAATGTCTGTTCATATCCTTTGCCCACTTTTTGATGGGGTTGTTTGTTTTTTTCTTGTAAATTTGTTTGAGTTCTTTGTGGGTTCTGGATGTTAGCCCTTTGTCAGATGAGTAGATTGCAAAAATTTTCTCCCATTCTGTAGGTTGCCTGTTCACTCTGATGGTAGTTTTTTGTTTTGTTTTGTTTTTTTTTTTTTTGCTGTGCAGAAGCTCTTTAGTTTAATTAGATCCCATTTGTCAATTTTGGCTTTTGCTGCCATTGCTTTTGGTGTTTTAGACATGAAGTCCTTGCCCATGCCTATGTCCTGAATGGTACTACCTAGGTTTTCTTCTAGGGTTTTTATGGTATTAGGTCTAACATTTAAGTCTCTAATCCATCTTGAATTAATTTTCATATAAGGAGTAAGGAAAGGATCCCGTTTCAGCTTTCTATTTATGGCTACGTATGTTTATTGTGGCACTATTCACAATAGCAAAGACTTGGAATCAACCCAAATGTCCATCAGTGACAGGCTGGATTAAGAAAATGTGGCACATATACACCATGGAATACTATGCAGCCATAAAAAAGGATGAGTTTGTGTCCTTTGTAGGGACATGGATGCAGCTGGAAACCATCATTCTTAGCAAACTATCACAAGAACAGAAAACCAAACACCACATGTTCTCACTCATAGGTGGGAACTGAACAATGAGATCACTTGGACTCGGGAAGGGGAACATCACACACCAGGGCCTATCATGGGGAGGGGGTAGGGGGGAGGGATTGCACTGGGAGTTATACCTGATATAAATGACGAGTTGATGGGTGCTGATGAGTTGATGGGTGCAGTACACCAACATGGCACAAGTATACATATGTAACAAACCTGCACGTTATGCACATGTACCCTAGAACTTACAGTATAATAATAATAATAAAAAATAAATAAATAAAAGTCAGTGAGCTAAGGTCTTCCCTATGAAATTCAGCCAAATTTAAAGAAGAAATAATATCAATTTTTCTTACTTTCCAAGCCATCAAAAAGGTAAAAATACTTCAGTATCATATTGTGAGGCTAGCATTACCCTGATCCCACACTAGACAAGGAGATGTGTGTATGTGTGTGTGTGTGCATGTACATATAAAATATATATTAATATATAACATATTTTATATATTAAATATATATAATACATATTATATATATTTGCCACATATATGTATAGGCCTATATTAACCTATATATATATATGCCAATATATCTGATGAATAAAGATCCAAAAGTCATCAACAAACTAGTAGCCCACCAAATCCAACAGCATATTAAAAAGATTACACAATATGATCAACTGGAATTTATCCCAGGGATGCCAGGATGATTCAACATATGTAAGTCAATACATGTAATGCACCACATCAACAGAATGAAGGAAAAAAATAGGTAGATAGAAAGATGATAGATAGATAGAGAAAAGTCATTTAATAAAATATCAATATTTCTTCTAGATAAAAATTCTCAAAATAGTAAGTTTCTAATAAATGCATACATAGAATAATGAAGCCCATACATGATAAACACACAACTACCATCATATTGAGTGGGGAAAAGTAGAATGGTTTTCTTTTACCTAAGATCTGGAACATGACAAAGATGCACACATTCACCACTCTTATCCAATCTAATACTGGAAGGTCTAGCCAGAGTAACTAACCAAGAAAATAAATGAAGGACATAAAAATTGGAAAGGAAGAAATAACATAGCTCCTCCTTGCAGATGACATGAACTTATGTAGAGAGAAACCTAAAGACTTCATGAACACAACACTTATGATTGATAAATTCAGTAAACTTTTATAATATAAAATCATAATCCATAAATTAGTGTTGTTTTGTATGCAAATAACTATCTGCAAAAACTTAGAAAAACAATTTCATTCAATATAGCTACAGAAAATAAAACCCCCAAGAATATGTTTAATGAAGTAGGCATAACATATCTACAATGAAAACTATAAAACAAGGATGAAAGAAATTTAAGAAGACACAAATACTTAGAAAGAGATGTCACATTCTTCAATTGGAAGAGTTTGTATTATTAAAATGTACATACTACCCAAAGGAAACTGCAGATTCTTAACAACCTCTATCAGAATACCCTGACATTCTAAACAGAAATAGGAAAACACATTACAATTGTACAGAACTACAAAACACCAAGGTCAAAGCAACTTTGATCTAAAAGACAAAACTGGAGGCATCACACTACCTGACTTCAAAATATATCACTTAGAGGGCTTCCATTCGAAGATGGCTAAATAAGAACAGCTCTGGTCATTAGCTCACACTATGACTGATGCAGAAGGTGGGTGATTTCTGCATTTACAACTGAGGTACCTGGCTCATCTCATTGGGACTAGTTGGACAGAGGTTGCAGCCCAAGGAAGGTGAGCTGAAGCAGGGTGGTGTGCAGCCCAAGGAAGGTGAGCTGAAGTGCAAGGGGTCAGGGGATTTCCCTTCCCTGGCCAAAGGAAGCCATCACAGACTGTACCTGGAAAAATGGAACACTCCTGCTCAACTGCTGCATTTCTCCCACAGTCTTAGCAAATGGCAGACCAGGAAATTCTCTCCTTTACCTGACTTGGCAGGTCCCACACCCACAGAGCCTTGCTTACTGTTAGTGCAGCAGTCTGAGAGTGACCTGAGAGGTGGCAGCCTGGTGGTGGGAGGGCATCTGCCATTGCTGAGGCTTGAGTAGGTAAACAAAGTGGTCAGGAAGCTCAAACTGGACAGAGTCCACTGCAACTCAGCAAGGCCTACTGCCTCTATAGACTCTAACTCTGTGGGCAGGGCATAGCTGAACAAAAGACAGCAGATTACTTCTGCAGGGTTAAACATCCCTGCCTAACAGCTCTGAAGAGAGCAGTGGTTCCCCCAGTATAGCGGTTGAGCTCTGAGAATGGACAGACTGTCTCCTCAAGTGGGTCCCTGATCCCCATGTAGCCTAACAGGGAAGCACTTCCCAGTAGGGCCAACAGACACCTCATACAGGTGAGTGACCCTCTGGGAGGAAGCTTCCAGGGGAAGAATCAGGCAGCAATATTTGCTGTTCTGCAGTATTTGCTGTTCTGCAGCCTTTGCTGGTGACACCAGGCAAATGGGTCTGGAGTGGACCTCCAGCAAACTCCAACAGACTTGCAGCTGAGGGATCTGACTATTGGAAAGAAAACTAACAAACAGTAAGGAACAGCATCAACATCCACAAAAAGGACATCCACATCAAAACCCCGTCTGTGGGTCACCAACATCAAAGACCAAAGGTAGATAAAACCACAAAGATGGGGAGAAACTAGAGCAGAAAAACTTAATGTTCTAAAAACCAGAGTGTTGCTTCTCCTCCAAAGGGTTGCAACTCTTCAACAGCAATGGAGCAAAGCTGGATGGAGAATGACTTTGATGACTTGAGAGAAGTAGGCTTCAGAAGGTCTGTAATAGCAAACTTCTCCAAGCATATTCTAACCCATTGCAAAGAAGCTAAAAGCCTTGAGAAAATGCTAGACAAATGACTAAGTAGAATAAATAGTGTAGAGAAGACCAAAAATGACCTGGTGGAGCTGAAAACCATGGCATGGGAACTTTGTGATGCATGCACAAGCTTCAATAGCCAATTTGATCAATTGGAAAATACGATATCAGTGATTGAACATCAAATTAATGACATAAAGCAAGAAGACAAGTTTAGGGGAAAAAGTGTAAAAAGAAAGAAACAAAGCCTCCAAGAAATGTGGGACTATGTAAAAAGACCAAATCTATGTTTGATTGGCATACCTTAAAGTGATGGAGAAAATGGAACCAAGTTAGAAAACACTCTTCAGGATATTATCCAGGAGAACTCTCCCAACATAGCAAAGCACGCCAACATTCAAATTCAGGAAATACAGAGAACACCACAAAGATAATCCTTGAGAAGACCAACCCCAAGACAAATAGTTGTCAGATTCACCAAGGTTGAAATGAAGGAAAAAAATGCTAAGGGTAACCAGAAAGAAAGGTCAGATTACCGACAAAGGAAAGCCCATCAGACAAACAGTAGATCTCTCAGCAGAAACCCTACAAGCCTGAAGAGAGTGGGGGCCAATATTCAACATTCTTAAAGAAAATAATTTTCAACCCAGAATCAGATATCCAGCCAAACTAAACTTCATAAGTGAAGGAAAAATGAAATCCTCTACAGACAAGCAAATGCTGAGAGATGTTGTCACCACCAAGCCTGCCTTACAAGAGCTCCTGAAGGAAGCACTTAACATGGAAAAGAGCAACTGGTACCAGCCACTGCAAAAACATGCCAAATTGTAAAGACCAGCAATGCTATGAAGAAGCTGCATCAATTAATGGGCAAAATAACCAGCTAACCTCATAATGACAGGATCAAATTCACACATTAGAAGATTAACTTTAAATGGAAATGGGCTAAATGGCCCAATTAAGAGACACAGACTGGCAAACTGGATGAAGAGTCAAGAATCATCAGTATGTTGTATTCAGGAGACCCAACTCACATACAGAGACACACATAGGCTCAAAATAAAGGAATGGGCCGGGCGCGGTGGCTCAAGCCTGTAATCCCAGCACTTTCGGAGGCCGAGACGGGTGGATCACGAGGTCAGGAGATAGAGACCATCCTGGCTAACACGGTGAAACCCAGTCTCTACTAAAAAATACAAAAAACTAGCCAGGCGAGGTGGTGGGCACCTGTAGTCCCAGCTACTCGGGAGGCTGAGGCTGGAGAATGGCGTGAACCTGGGAGGCAGAGCTTGCAGTGAGCTGAGATCTGGCCACTGCACTCCAGCCTGGGCGACAGAGCAAGACTCCATCTCAAAAAAAAAAAAAAAAAATTAAATAAATAAATAAATAAATAAATAAATAAATAAAGGGATGAAGGAAGAACTACCAAGCAAATGGAAAAAAAAAAAAAAAAAAGCAGAGGTTGCAATCCTAGTCTCTGATAAAACAGGCTTTAAATCAACAAAGATCAACAGAGACAAAGAAGGCCATTACATAATGGTAAAGGGATCAATTCAACAAGAAGAGCTAACTATCCTAAATATATATGTACCCAATACAGGAGCACTCAGATTCATAAAGCAAGTCCTTAGAGACTTACAAAGAGATATACAATAATAATGGGAGACTTTAACACCCCACTGTCAATATTAGACAGATCAACAAGACAGAAGGTTAACATGGATATCCAGGACTTGAGCTCAGCTCTGCACCAAGCAGACCTAGTAGACATTTACTAAACTCTCCACTTCAAATCAATAGAATATACATTCTTCTCAGCACCACATCACACTTATTCGAAAATTGACCACATAATTGGAAGTAAAGCACTCCTTAGCAAATGCAAAAGAACAGAAATCACAACAAACTCTCTCAAACCACAATGCAATCAAATTAGAACTCAGGATTAAGAAATTCACTCAAAACTGCACAACTACATGGAACCTGAACAACCTGCACCTGAATGACTACTGGAGAAATAACAAAATGAAGACAGAAATAAAGATGTTCTTTGAAATCAATGAGAACAAAGATATGATGTTCCAGAATCTCTGGGACACATTTAAGTCAGTGTATAGAGGGAAATTTATAGCACTGAATGCCCACAAGAGAAAGAAAGAAAGATCTAAAATCAATACCCTAGCATCACAGTTAAAAGAACCAGAGAAGCAAGAACAAATAAATTCAAAAGCTGGCAGAAGACAAGAAATAACTAAGATCAGAGCAGAACTGAAGGAGGTAGGTACACAAAAACCCTTCAACAAATCAATGAATACAGGAGCTGGTTTTTTGAAAAAGATCAACAAAACAGACAGACCACTAGCAAGACTAATAAAGAATAAAATAGAGAAGAATCAAATAGACACAATAAAAATGATAAAGAGAATATCACCACTGTTCCCACAGAAATACAAACTACCATCAGAGTATACTATAAACACCTCTCTGCAAATAAACTAGAGAATCTAGAAGAAATGAATAAATTCCTGGACACATACACCCTCCTAAGTTAAGCCTGGAAAATTTTGAATCTCTGAATAGAAAAATAGCAGCCTCAAAAATTGAGGCAATAATAGTCTACCAAACAAAAAAAAAAAAAAAAAAAAAAGCCCAAGACCAGATGGATTCAAATTCTATCAGAGGTACAAATAGGAGCTGGTACCATTCCTTCTGAAACCATTGCAATCAATAGAAAAAACAGCAAATCCTCCCTAACTCATTTTATGAGGTCAGCATCATCCTGATACCAAAGCCTGGAAAGACACAACAACAAAAAAAGAAAATTTTAGACAAATATCTCTGAGGAGTATAACTGCAAAAACCCTCAATAAAATACTGGCAAACCAAATCCAGCTGCATGTCAAAACGTTTATCCACCACGATCAAGTTGGCTTCATCCCTGGGATGTAAGTTTTGTTCAACATCCACAAATCAATAAATGTAATCCTTCACATAAACAGAACCAATGGCAAAACTCACATGATTATATCAATAGATGCAGAAAATGCCTTCAACAAAATTTAACACCATTCATACTGATAACTCTCAATAAACTAGGAATTGATGGAACACATTTCAAAATAATAAGAGCTATTGATGACAAACACATAGCCAATATCATACTGAGTGGGCAAAAACTGGAAGCATTCTCTTTGAAAACTGGCACAAGACAAGGATGCCCTCTCTCACCACTCCTATTCAATGCAGTGATGGAAGCTCTGGCCAGGGCAATCAGGAAAGAGAAAGAAAAAAACGTATTTAATTAGGAAAATAGTAAATCAAATTGTCCCTGTTTGCAGATGACATGACTGCATATTTAAGAAACTCCTTCATCTCAGCCCAGAATCTCCTTCAGCTGACAAGCAACTTCAGCAAGATCTCAGGATACAAAATCAATGAGCAAAAATCACAAGCATTCCTATACAACAATAGCAGACAAACAGCTAAATCATGACTGAACTCTCATTCACAATTACTACAAACAGAATAAAATACCTAAGAATCCAACTTACAAGGTATGTGAAGGATCTCTTCAAGGAGTACTACAAACCACCACTCAACGAAATAAAAGAGGACACAAACAAATGGAATAACATTCCATGCTTATGGATAGGAAGAATCAATATTGTGAAAATGGCCATATTGCACAAGGTAATTTATAGATTCAATGCCATGCCCATCCACCAAACTACCGATGACTTTCTTCACAGAATTGGAAAAAAACTACCTTAAAGTGAATGTAGAAGTGTAAACGAGCCCACATTGACAAGAAAATCCTAAGCAAACATAACAAAGCTGGAGGCATCACAGTACCTGACTTCAAACTATATTACAAGGCTACAGTAACCAAAACAGCATGGTAATGGTACTAAAACAGATATATAGACCAATGGGACAGAACAAAGGCCTCAGAAATAACACCACACATCTCTAACCACGTGATCTTTGACAAACCTGACAAAATCAAAAAATGGAGAAAGAATTCCCTATTTAATAAATGGTGTTGGGAAAACACACTAGTCATATGTAGAAGGCTGAAAATGAATCCCTTCTTACACCTTATACAAAAATTAATTTAAGATGGATGAAAGGCTTAAATGTTAGCCGTAAAAATCCTAGAGGAAAAGCTAGGCTTAAAAATCCTAGAGGAAAACCTAGGCTATACCATTCAGGACATAGGCATGGGCAAGGGCTTCATGACTAAAACACCAAAAGCAATGGTAACAAAAGCCAAAATAGACAAATGATATCTAATTAAACTAAAGAGCTTCTGTACAGCAATAGAAACTACCATCAGAGTGAACAGACAACCTACAGAATGGGAGAAAATTTTTGCAATCTACCCATCTGACAAAGGGCTAATATCCAGAATCTACAATGAACTTAAACAAATTTATGGGAAAAAAACAGACAACTCCATCAAAACGTGGGCAAAGGATATGAAAAGACACTTCTCAAAAGAAGACATTTATGAAGCCAACAGACACATGAAAAAATGCTCATCATCGCTGGTCATCAGAGAAATGCAAACCAAAACCACAATGAGATACTATTGCATGTGAGTTATAATGATGATCATTAAAAAGTCAGGAAACAACAGATGCTGGAGAGGATGTGGAGAAATAGAAACACTTTTCCACTGTTGGTGGGAATGTAAATTAGTCCAGCCATTGTGGAAGACAGTGTGGAGATTCCTCAAGGATTTAGAACTAGAAATACCATTTGATCCAGTGATCCCATTACTGGGAATATACCCAAAGGATTATACATCATGCTATTATGAAGACACATGCACACATATGTTAATTGCAGCACTATTCACAATAATAAAGACTTGGAACCAACCCATATGTCCACCAATGATAGACTAGATAAAGAAAATGTGGCACATATACACCATGGAATACTATGCAGCCATAAATAAGGATGAGTTCATGTCCTTTTGAGGGACATGGATGAAGCTGAAAACCATCATTCTCAGCAAACTATTGCAAGAAAAGAAAACCAAACACCACGGCCGGGCGCGGTGGCTCAAGCCTGTAATCCCAGCACTTTCGGAGGCCGAGACGGGTGGATCACGAGGTCAGCAGATCGAGACCATCCTGGCTAACACAGTGAAACCCCGTCTCTACTAAAAAAAAATACAAAAAACTAGCCGGGTGAAGTGGCGGGCGCCTGTAGTCCCAGCTACTCGGGAGGCTGAAGCAGGAGAATGGCGTAAACCCGGGAGGCGGAGCTTGCAGTGAGCTGAGATCCGGCCACTGCACTCCAGCCTGGGCGACAGAGCGAGACTCCGTCTCAAAAAAAAAAAGAAAAAGAAAACCAAACATCACATGTTCTCACTCATAGGTGGGAATTGAAATAGGTGGGAATTGAACAATGAGAACACTTGGACACAGGAAGGGGAACATCACACACCGGGGGAAAAAATGGCACTACTAGAAAACAGTATGGAGGTTTCTCAAAAAAATATTAAAAATAGAATTAACAGGGCAGGGAAAATCACACACCTGGCCTGTTGTTGGCTGGGGTGCTGGGGGAGGGATAGTCTTAGAAGCACCTAATGTAAATGACAAGTTGATGCATACAGAAAACCAACATGGAATATGTGTACCTATGTAACAAACATGCACATCATGCACATTTACCCTAGAACTTAAAGGATTATATATATAGATGTCATCATCAAAACGGTATGGTAGTGGCATGAAGACAGATATATAGACCAATGCTATATAGAATAGAGATCCACAAAATAAATGTATGCATTTACTGCTATTATAGTATGGGTAGTTGAGCCCTCCACACTTCATGTTAAAATTTGATCCCCCATATTGGGGGTAGAACCTAACAGAATGTGCTTGTGTCATGGAAGCATATCCCTCATGAATAGATTAATCCCCTTCCTGAGAGGGGAATGTTTATTAGTTCTTATAAGAGCTAGTTGTTTAGCAAAACCTGGCACTCCCCCACATCACCTCTTTGTGGACTCATCTCTTGTCATGTGACCTTTGCATATACCACCTCTTGTTTGCCTTCTACCACAAGTGGAAGCATCCTGAGAACCTTGCCAGAGGCCAAGTAGAAGTCAGTTCTGTGCTTCTTGTACAATATGCAGAACTATGATTCAAATAATTCTATTTGCTATATGCATTTTCTAGTCTCATGTATTCCTTTATAACAACACAAATGGAGGAAGATAGCAGCTAATTGACTTTTGACAAAGGTGCCAAGAACACATAATAGAAAAAAGACAACCTTTTCACTAAATGATGCTAGGAAAACTGCATATCCACATGCAAAAAATGAAACTAGACCCCTATCTCTTACCATACACAAAGTAAGTAAAAATGAATTACAAATTTAAAATAAATACCAAATATTATACAATTCCTAGAAGAAACGATAAGAGGAATGATTTGTGACATTGGTCTAGGCAATGATTTTTTTTTGGATAGGACTTCAGAAGCACAGCCAACAAAAGCAAAAGTATATAAATGGGTTATATCAAAGTATTGAACTTGTGCAGAGAAAATGAAGCAAACAATAGAGTGAAGAAACAATCCACAACACGAAAAAAATTTGCAAACTATGAATCTGACAATGAGTTAGTATCTCAAATATACATAGAAGTAACATCAGTCAATAAAAATTAATTACTAATTTGATTAAAAAATAAGCAAAATACCTGAATAGACATTTCTCAAAAGAAGACTATCAGTGACTAAGAAGTATATTGCAAAATGCTCAAAATCACTAATTATCAGGGAAATGCAAATAAAAACTAAAATGAGATATCACATCACCTTTGTTATGGCTATTATCAAAAAGATGAACAAAAAAACAAGTGTTAACAAGTATGCTGAGAAAGAGGATCTTTTATAAAGTGTTGAGGGAAATGCAAATTATTACAATCAGTAAGGAAAACGGTATAGTAGTTTCTCAAAAATTGAAAATAAAACTACCATATGACACAGCATTTCCATTACTGGGTATATATTTAAATAAACTAAAAAGTCATAGAGATAGCTGTCCTTCTATGTTTACATCACCATTATTCATATACCCAAGGAGTGAGTCAACCTAAACATCCTTTAATGAATAATACATAAAATATGGAAAAATATATGCATATATATATACGTGTCCATTCCATTGGATATATATATGCTTTTTTGAATATATATATTCAATGGAATGAATATATATATAATTGATATATATATTCAATGGAATGAATATATATGTAATTGAATATATATACACACATATATTCAATGGAATGGATATATGTATCATGTGGGTTTATCTGTATAGCTATAGATATCAAATCCATTATATATTTATATATCCATTCCATTAGATATATATAAGCGCTATTTCTATTATATATTAACTTTTATAGCTCAATAGCATTCCACTGGAGAGAGAGATATATTTTTTTCCAATGTGTATATATATACATTTCATTAAATATATATATAAAAGAATGAAATTCTGTCATTTGTAGAAATATGAATCAACCTGCCGAGCGTAATGTTAACTGAAATAATCCAGGCAGAGATAGCATGGTATCCCTTATATGTGGAATCAAAAAAAATTAATCATAATGGAAGTAGAGAGTAGAATTGTGGTTACTAGAGGGTGAAGAGATAGTAGGGAGGACAATGAGAAATGGTGGATCAATGGATTCAAAGTTATAATTTGGAAGAATACGTTCTGTTATTATATTAAGTTGTTGGGTAACTATAGTTAATAGTAATGTATTATATATTTCAAGATAGTTAGAAAGCAGGTTTTTGAATGTTATCACCACAAAGAAATGATAAATATTTAGATGATGGGTTTATTAAGTATCTTGGTATAATTATTATACAATGTATAAATGTATTGCAATACCACAGCATTTCTTTTAAACATGTGCAATTATTATATGTCAAATTTTAAAAATAAAAATAAAAATAAATATTTAGTGTAAGACAGCCCTAAACTGTATCTCAATTAAACTTGTAAAATTATCAGCACGAAAGCTTTTATCTAATAAATTAATACTCTATGGATCCAACTTTTTAAAAAAATGACTTCTATGATTATTTATGTGAGTGTGTGTTTGTGTGTGTGCGTTTGTGTGTGTGTGTGTAAAATTTGGAGTGTGAGGATAAAGGCTAATAGGCATGGGAGATTACCTAGAGAATGATGAAAATTGTCACCTCTCCTTCTGTATCTCTATTTTAGATACAGATGCCATGACTTACAAGAGCTTGATTTTCTGGTATAACTTTCCTGGTAAGTAAAATTATATTCACAATTAATAAATAAAATTGTATTCATCAATACACATCTTACCACAAAGCCCGTAATTTTTCTGGAAATCCTACTGGCTCTGAAACCTTCCTAAAAGGATTTTGATTATATTTCCGTAAAACAGGAAATGAGGTTTTTCTTTTCACCCTGTAGCAATTGGTAAACCTAGTATTGTTACCATAGCTATTGTGGTAAATTCTTACAATTTTATGTTGTCTAGCTATGCATTTAAAATATAAGTTGAACTTTCCCATAGCAGAAGCAGGTCTCAGTCAACACTGACTCTACTTAAAATCTTCCACCTCCTTCCATTTCTTCAATGTGTTCAGTCAGTATCTTTGCTTACACACTGCCTCCTGATAACCATCCTATAGGACATCTAGATACAACCCACTTGGACTTGCATCACTGATCCTCTGTACTCCACAGTGACTGTGCAGATATGCCAAAGTGACTACCTTTCAGTCTCAGAATGCCTCCAAGGAACTTCTGCCTGCTTGCATTAAACCTCCCAATTACAGTTCCCCACTGGAAACCCACGTAGGTAACACCCTGGATCCCAGTAAACATTTTGGAACACAGATCCCTCACTCTCTTTCTTGGTCTCCATTCATTGTCGAATGTGCTTTTCCCAGAGAACTTTCTTATTCCCAGTGTCCCTGTAAGGGATGCTGAACTCTTCTCTAGAAATGGTGAAAGTGCACAGCTTCTGTTATTTTATGCGTTTGGTTAAGTTTCTCCTCTGTTTCTCACTTGACCAACACAAACACAACATCTGGCCTGGTCACGATTTCCTATAGAGTGTTTACCTTTGTAGAAATAAAGAAGACATAGGACATACAAGAGACACATTGGTGTCTTCCAGTGTAAACAAGTTCCCTATAAGAACAATCTTGGTATAGATTGCACACTTAGGCATTAGGCTGTTCATCACAATAAAAAGTATCTCATGAGAGGTAGATTATGAATTTCCATGACTAAATACCCTGGAACCTTGTCAGGTCAAAGCTAGAGCTAATAGCCACTTTTGGGACAATGAACTCAAGACATACTTACAAAACTATTAAAAATCGAGAACAGTTATTACTCACTTTTGCTTCTCAATACTGTTTCAACATTCCTTGAGCTATAATTTTTTTCCTCTAATCATTTAGGAATATAGTATACAATTTTGTTTTCACTCAAAAAGAAACCCGCAGGCTGCAAAATCATTTCCATGAGCTCTACTTTGTCCTGATGACTATCAATATTTAGATTTCTGTCTACAGAGATTGAAACCTTGTTTTTCTCAAGTGGTTTTTATAAAACCTCATCTAAAATTCTCATGAGCTCTAAGTGGATAGTCACAATACAGAATTCATCACACAAATCACAAACAAGATTACTTCTAAGTACTTATTTGAGTAAAAGCCATCACTATCTTTAAACGCGTAAACATTCCATTTATAGAAAATTTCCTTTATTTCTTGTCTTCCTTCATCACTTATTTTCTCTCACTCACCAACTCCTGTGGAATGTATCCAATATGTCTCATGAAAATACGATTATTTCTGTACTATCATGACAAATATCCTTGTTCATAAGCCCAGTTTGATTGTGAGAAAGGATTGAACATTCTTTTTAGTGATCTTCATGGCTCCAATCCTGTACTAATTCAATGCATTATCCAAACTATTGTAACACTAGTATTTTAAAATTTATTCTAATCATGACATTCTTCTGCCTACTTTCTTATCACAATGCAGAAAACACATATATCACCTATAAAAGCCCCTGTGGCATGGAAAATAAATACAGAGTTGCAAACAGAAGACATTCAACATCATCTTTCTATAACTAAGGTTGTAATCTTTCAGGGGAAAACAAGTCATGTCATAAAGTACATAATATTCCTTAATATAATAGTCCTACCTTAGGCAAAGGTTTGGCAGGTTTACAGTGCAATCCTCCTACAAACTCAAAATTAGGTTGGTATGGTTGAGGATATTCAAAATCCCAATATGTTCGTATTAGCCATATCTCAGCTTTTCCCACAGTCTCACATAATGTAGTGGGCCTTCCTAAATAAAATAAATAACAGAATGAATTAACATATAATTTAAATAAAAATTTTACCACTAATTTTTCAATAAACTATTAAGAAAAAAATAAGTTTAAGTCCTCTAGAACAGCATGGCTTTTAGATGTCAAATGAAAGGGAGAATTATTGAAATAATACAGAAGAAAAAAGAAAGAAAGAAAAAAAGAAAGAAGACAAAGAAAGAGGCCGGGCGCGGTGGCTCAAGCCTGTAATCCCAGCACTTTGGGAGGCCGAGGCGGGTGGATCACGAGGTCAGGAGATCGAGACCCTCCTGGCTAACACGGTGAAACCCCGTCTCTACTAAAAATACAAAAAACTAGCCGGGCGACGTGGCGGGCGCCTGTAGTCCCAGCTACTCGGAGGCTGAGGCGGGAGAATGGCGGGAACCCGGGAGGCGGAGCTTGCAGTGAGCCGAGATTGCGCCACTGCACTCCAGCCTGGGCGACACAGCGAGACTCCATCTCAAAAAAAAAATAAATAAAATAAATAAAATAAAACAAAGAAAGAAAGGAGGGAAGGAAGGAAGGAAGGAAGGAAGAAGGAAGGAAGGAAGGAAGGAAGGAAGGAAGGAAGGAAGGGAGGGAGGGAGAAAGGAAGGAAGGAGGAAGGAAGGAAGGGAGGGAAGGAAGAAAGAAAGGAAAGAAGAAAGGAAGGGAGAAAGGAAGGAAGGAGGAAGGAAGGGAGGGAGGGAGGGAAGGAAGGAAGAAAAGAAAGAAGGAAGGAAGGGAGAAAGGAAGGAAGAAGGGAGAAAGGAAGGAAAGAGGAAGTAATGAAGGAAGGAAGGAAGGGAGAAAGGAAGGAAGGAGGAAGGAAGGAAGGGAGAAAGGAAGGAAGGAAAGAAGGAAGGGAAGCAGGAAAAAAGGAAGGAAGGAAAGAAAGAAGGAAGGGAGGCAGGAAAAAAGGAAGGAAGGAAAGAAAGAAGGAAAGAAGGGAGGAAGGAAAAAAGGAAGGAAAGAAGGAAGGAAAGAGGGAGGGAAGGAAGGAAGGAAGCAGGGAGGGAGAGAGGGAGGGAGGGAAGGAAGGAAGGAAGGAAGGACAAACGGTTATATTTAAGTGTATTTTCACAACTTAAAAAAAGACACAACTCCAAAATACAAATACATTTATTACTCATTTTTTCCCTCTCCAAGTTAATTGTAGATGATAGATGAGTCCCACAATATCTTCACCAAATAACATCTCTGTGTTTTCTAATCTATAGTCAGAGGTGTATCTTTCCATAATCCCACCAGGATCAGTTCCCTTTAACATGCTGAATTGAATATCATTACCTTAATTAATGGGTTATCATTTTATTAGTAGGAATTCCTTGACTAATTTTCACCCATAGCAATCCTCTTTTTGGGTTGTGAAGCACCCATGTACATACTATGATTATCATATACTTACTGTAGTGTTTCTCTCAAATGATGTGTTTTGAAGAAAAACACATTTTCAAGATTTAATTTTACACTTTTAATCAGAAGAATGGCTGACTGCAAATAATGAAGTAATTCGTATCTCTTTACAAAAACATATTTTGTAACTGATAAAAAGATAAAACCCCATAAGATAATTCTTTTCTCTTTAAAATTTAAATCAAAGTTGGTGGTGTTATACACCATAGTGTGGAGAGCCTCTTTTTTAAGGTCATCACATTTTAAGGTTTGAAGTTTTTTCCTAGGTCATAAATCCAAATGCCTTTAATTGGATATTGAATAAATTGTACTGAAGATACTCTGTTTGAAGTTACCAGAAATTAGAATAGAGCTATCTCTCAACTTCCAAGCAAATGCATTTACGTCCTCTAGATTTGTTGTTTTCTGTGCCTCACATGCTACCTGCATTACCAACCTCTAGGTGTTTTTAATTAATATGATATTAGTTCTCATTTCAGAAAGACTCAGTTTTGAACAATTGGAGTCATTCAATATTTTAAGGATAAATATGCAGTAACGTGTATAAAGACGATCAACGGAAGGAAAATTAAATTTGCTTTTTATATTAAAGTAGATAAATTACGTCTTATTTGAAATGCCATACACACATGTCTTGGAGATATTGTAGGTTAAATTTCAGTTCATCTCAATAAAATGAATATGCCAATAAAGTGATTCACACAAATTTGGGTCCCAGGACATATAAAAGTTATGTTAACCATATCTTGTAGTCTTTTAGCTGTGCAATATCATCACGTTTAAAAAACAATGCACATACCTTAGTTAAAAGTATTGCTAAAAAGTGCTAATAGTCAGATGAGCTTTCAGTAAGTGAGGTTTTGGTTGTTGTTGTTTGTTTTTTTTCTGGTGTAGGATCTTGCTTCGCTGTTGATTACTGTTGATTGATGAGGGTAGCTGGACAATTTTTAAAATTATACAACAATGAAGATTTTTGCATGAATTGACTCATCTTTTCATGAAAGATTTCTCTGTAGCATATGATGCTGTTTCATAGCAGTTTACCCATAGTAGAATTTCTTTCAAAATTTGAGTCAGTTCTCCCAAACCCTGATGCTGTCTTATCAACTAAGTTTGTGTAATATTCTAAGTCAGTTGTAGCCATTTCAACAACGTTCATAGCATTTTCACTGGGAGAAGATTCCAACTCACGAAACCAATTTCTTTGTTCATCTACAAAAAGCAACTGTTTAAAAAGCACCTCTTCACCTGTTTTACAGGTTTTAGTTTTATCATGATATTACAGCAATTTAGATAAACCTTCAGGCCCACTTATAATTTTATTTCTTTTTCCATGACCACCCCATCCACAGTTAATTCCTCAAATGATGGCTTCAATCCCTCAACATCATCCAGGAGAGTTGGAATCAATTTTTTCCAAACTCTTGTTAATGTAAATATGTTGAATTCCTCTCATGAATCATGAATGTTCTTAATGAAATCTAGAATGAAAAATCCTTTTGAGAAGATTTTTAATATACTTTCTCTATTAGTGAGAGCTATAGTCCTACAAAATATATATCTTACATAAGCCTTGAAAGTCAAGGTTATATGATCCATGGAATGTAATATGGATGTAATGATAGCAAGCATGCAAATGATATTAATATCTGTACATCTTAATCAGATCTCTTTGGTGACCATGTGAATTGTCGATTAGCAGCAATATTTTGAAAAAAATCCTTTTTTTTTTTTTTTTTT
Source organism: Trachypithecus francoisi (assembly GCF_009764315.1). Classification (NCBI taxonomy): domain Eukaryota; kingdom Metazoa; phylum Chordata; class Mammalia; order Primates; family Cercopithecidae; genus Trachypithecus; species Trachypithecus francoisi. The sequence continues at coordinate 63,987,888 of NW_022681454.1, read as the reverse complement.
TTGAGCATTAGGGGTCAACAGTGTGCTTAAAATATTCAATAAGCCATGTCATATACAGATGTGATATCATCCAGGCTTTGTTGTTCCATTAATAGAATACAGAGAAAGTAGATTTAACATAATTATTGAGTCCTCTATAATTATTACAACAGTAAATGAGCATTGGCTTTAACTTTGTTACCAGTTGTTTTAGCCATTACAGGAGATTCAGCCTGTTTTTTGTAGCTTTGAAGCCAAGTATTAGCTTTTCCTCTTTAACTATGAAAGTTTTAAATGGCATCTTCTTCCAACAGAAGGCTGTTTGGTCTACATGGAAAATCAGTTGTTTATTGCAACCACCTTTGGTGAGAATATTAACTAAGTCTTCTGCATGACTTTCTACTGATTCACATTGAACTTTCACATCATGTAGGCAGTTTATTTCTGTAAGCTTCATTAGTCAACCTCTGCTAGCTTCAGTCTGTTTTCTGCACCTTCCTCTTCTCTCTAAGACTTCATGCAATTGAATAGTAAAGGTTTTACTATGTATCAGTTTTTAGCTAAAGCCAAAACTTAAGGCAATGTTGTGGCTGGTTTAATTTTTTTTTTTTTTTTCTTTCCTTTTTTTTTTTTTTTTTTTTAAAAGTGGTTTTGCTCTATCATCTGGATTGGAGTGCAGTGGAGCAATCATAGCTCACTGCAGCCTTGGACTTCAAACTGCTGGGCTCAAGCCATTCTCCCACCTGAGCCTCCCAAGTTACTGGGATTACAGATATGAATCACTGCAGCCAGCTAGCTGATTTGATTTTCTCTCCAGACAACTAAAATTTTCTCCATATCTGCAGTGATAATATTTATTTATTCTTATCATTTGTATGTACACTGGAGTAGCACTTTTAGTTTCCTCCCAAAACTTTTCCTTTGCATTCACATTCTGTTTAACTGTTTGGTACAATGGTGTAGGTTTTGGCCTGTCTCAGTCCTTTTTGTTGCTATAAAGGAATAACTGAGCCTGTCTAATTTGTAAAACAATAAGGTTTTTATTTGGCTCACAATTCTTCAGGATATACAAGAAACATGGCACCATGGCACCAACATCTGCATCTGGTGAAGACCTCTGGTTTCCTCCACTCATTGCAGAAGATGTTGGGAGCCAGCAAGTGCAGTGATCAGAAAATGAGAGATTAAGCAAGAGAAAGAGGGTGGATGTTCCTGGCTCTTTTTAATAATTATCTCTCCTAGTACCTAATAGAGTGAGAACTCCCTCACCCTTTTCCCCAGGGAGAGCATTAATGTACTCGTAAGAGATCTACTCTAATTACCCAAACACCTCCCATCAATGCCCATCTCCATTATTGGTGATCGAATTTCAACACAGGATTTTGTAGAGACAAGCAAACTCTATCTAAACTATAGTACTCGTTAAACTTATTTCTTTCTACATTTTGATTTAAACTGAGAGAACTGTTAGTTTTCTTTTCACTGGAACATGTAGAAGTCATTGTATGTTATATTACTGTGTCTCAGGGAATAGGGAGGCCTCGGAAGAAGTGGGATAGGGAAACAAATCAGTGAAGCAGTTAGTACATGCACAACACTTATAATTAAGTTTGCAGTCTTATACTGGAAGAAACCAAGGTGTCCCCAAGCTGGTAAATATGTAACCATCAAAGAAAACTGATCCAAGATCACCATAACAGATATAATAATGAAACATTTGAAAAAGTCCAATAAATACCAATATGAGATAGAGTCAAAAAGTACATATTTTCTGTTGGAAATATTATGCAAAATTGATTTGCTTGATGCAGGGTTTTCAAAAACTTTTAATTTGTAAATTTCATTTTTTGTGAAGCACAATAAAGCAAAGTATAATAAAATGAAATATGCCTGTGCATAAGAACTTATGGAAATAAAACCATGAATTGAAATTGATTGATATCCTTTTTCCTATAGTTGTTTTAATATGTACTCTTGATTTAGACTCACAATAGGTAATTCTATAAAATATATAATAATCAATAATTTAGTAAGTTGGAGCTATGGAATAAATCTAGTTATTAATTTAATTTCTTATTTCAAGCTGCTCAATGATCAAGTGAAATGATTTTTAAAGACTCCGTCTCAAAAAAAAAGCAAAAAAAGCAAGAATGGTTGGGGGTTTTCTGAACGCATGGCCAGAACCTACTTTTGTTTATAGGAAAATACTCTTTCACTCCTTTATTCATCTTTGATAACAGTTTTGTTTTATTTTAAATTCAGTCTTATCAGGGGGCTTTAACTATAGTCATAATTTACCAAAGTTTGCCAGTGACCTCCATATAGCTGTACCTCTTTCAATTCATATCTTAATATAGACTTGAGGCCAAGGTCTTTGAATTATTTACCTACATCCATATAGCCTGGTGGGCTATTTGCTGCTAGTCAGAGATTACTAAATACAAAATTATTTAAGGTGAATCAATACATGTAAATCCAAATCATGCCTAAGGCTAAGGACATGTGAAGTGGGATTCTCTGAATATTATTTCTGTGAAACAGTCTATATATTAGAATTCAGCGGAATACATTAAACAGTATTTTAGTGTCTAATATGATTGCTCTTTTGTTCATGTTTCTACATATTTCTCAAACATATTTGAATAAAAACATGTCTTGCATTGACTAGTTCAGATCACAACTGTATATGAAAATTGCAAAGCAAAATAAGTTTTTATCAGTAAAGCAAAGAAATAAAAATAAGTCAAATGGGGGTGTATATCAGTAAAGCAAAAATTCTACTATCTCATGGCCCACAAGACCATAGGTTTTTAACTTTTAATAATTTTTTTATTAAAAATGGTGGCAGTTCCCTCACACACTGATCTGCAATGGTTTTGTAGTTACTAAGCATGGAGTTGAAATGACAACATAAGCACAGAAGTTAAAAATTAATTTTTTCAAGTTTTTGTTAAGTAATCACCTAAGAAATTAAAGAATTCTAGAAAATGTTTCATTTTAATGACTCTTGAAAAAATAATTCAAAGAGGACTTTGTGAAGATTGTTTCTTTGAATATATGATGAGAGATAAAAGAATTATTAGCATCTTATTTCAATAGAAATGGTATAAAATTCAGATTAACAATCGATTCTCGAAATATGTGATGTAGATATGCGCTATTTGGAGGAAATATAAAATATAATCTCTTTGTTAATGATGATCTTTTTAAGTATATTACTGGTATTAAGAACAAATATACTTTCTTTATGAAAAACAGCTACAACATTTTCTAAAATGAAAACTCATTGACCTGCATATGTATGTCACAGACAATGTATGGCAATTTTTAAAAATATTTCTTTTGATAACCAAATTAAAAATAAAACAAAATCTCTTACCTAATGCTTTACTGTAAAACTCTTTCCAAAAATGATAGTCATAATCCTGAATCCAGAAGTGGAAGAAAACTGAAAGCATTGAATTTTTCACTCTTTCCAGAAAGGTCATTCTGTCTGTTAGTCCTGTCATAGGTACAGGTACATAGGAAAGTGGAGCTGGAAGTTTCCCACAGCTTCGCTCCATATTGCCTCCTAGAGAAGTTCTAAGTGTGACCACAAAAGGGACTGCAAGCAACTCAGCCATCAGTTCTCCACAGGGAATCACAGGGTCTATAAGCATTACATCATAGTTGGTTTCCTGTAGTTTCTTCATAAGTGTCTGATTGTAGATAAAGCTCTCACACATCATTTTTAAAGTTCCTCTTATTTCAACAAAAAAATCATTTAATTTTATAAGTGATTGCCAGGTTGATAAGCCTGGCAAGACATTCAGAGCTAGGTCAACAAATATTTCTTGGTTTTCTGTTCTGTACTGTGGCATATGGACCACCTCAAATTTCAGTGCAGAAGGCTTCCTGTAGTCAATTAAAAAAGACTTTGAGTGAGTCAATACTGTTACCTCATGGCCCCTCACTATGAGCTCCTCTAGAATGACCTTGACATTAAGCCAATGGCTCATGTCACAGGGCCACACCAGGACCTTCCCACAGAATCCACAGTCAGCACAGAAGAGCTGCAGGAGCAGAAATACCAAAGCTGAGTTCTCAGACCTCATGGCGGCAGTTCCCTCACACACTGATCTGCAATGGTTTTGTAGTTACTAAGCATGGAGTTGAAATGACAATATAAGCACAGAAGTTAAAAATTAATATCTTAAGACTAAAGTTCAGTGGTTAATTGCCAGTATAACATTTATTGAAGGTATCAAAAAGAAGTGCAATGTAACAGGGAAACGTTGTTCCAACCTTCTAGAACTTAGAAATAAAATACATAAAGATTCTTTTATCTATACTGATGATAAAGAAAAAATTTCTAAATCTTTAGATTTAATAATTCATGTGCAGAAACATGCACACAATCACACTTACATTCATTCCACACTAAGTCCAAAGTATCAGATGGTTTAGGACAGCACATGTTTCACATGGAAGACACAAAGATTTACTGAGAATACACTTAGAGACTTTGGATAACTATTTTGATTAATTTTATATAATAAGTACAAAGTGTTCAGTATTTCAGAGGGAAAAATGCACAATTGCTCTAATATGGGATAATTAATAAAAACTTTAGTAAGGCATTTGACTCAGGAGGTGAGATGAAAGCTTTGGTAGGATTTATTGTTGCCAAAGGAAACATTTCACAATCAATAGAAGCATGATGAAAGTATAGGATACTTGAAAATCATTCCAGTGAATAGTGATCACAGAGAAAGTTCAGGGCAGTATGTTTCAGAAGAAAGTTAGTTTGAAATAGGAGAACATAGTTTTAAATAAGCAATTATGAGTTTGAATGATAATTTATAGGCAAATAATTATTTACTCAAGTTTTAAAAGACAGTCACAAGATCAAACTTTTCTTTAGCAAAAAACTCTTGCATCTCAACAGAGTGATATGTAAAGGTAAGAGTTTAAAAACATGGAAAATGATAAAAATTTTATATTTGTTACTGAGACATGTCAGCCTAATGGAATGAAACATAAATTGTTAACAGTAAACGCAAAAAAATTAATTTTAAATTTGTATTTACTGATAATATCTGAGATAGGAAAAAATGTATAGGAGAAAATACATGGTTGTTGTTTCTGTCTTAATTAGCAGAAGGCGGATAATTACATTAGGTAAAATATTATGCACAAAATTTAGAGCAGTTTTCAGAATCAATATGATCTAACTGGGTTATTTTTCCTGTGATTACTGTTCTAATTATTCAACAGCTCTATGTAGATGTAAACCAAAAATAAAATCTTAAGTATCTCCAACCATCTAAATGAACCCTTACTCTCAACAAAGTGGATTTCAAAGTTAATCTGAAAAACTAGTTCAGGCAATGATGGGAAGTGGGATGATGGGATAGGACATGCCTCATTATACCCTCCTCCCTTTTTGAATTCAGGAAAAACTTATTAGCACTACCATCAACACAGACCTTAAAATTAATAGAACAGATTTATTAAGTTTGATAAGAAACAGTTACAGTCTATTCTCTCTGAAGCCTATTGCTTGACAGCTTCATCTGCATGATAAAACCTTGGTATTAGCAACCCCTTATGTTAACCCAGACATTCTTGTCTATTAATTCTGTGACTTAGACGACAATATAACTCAACCAATTGCCAATAGAAAATCCTTGAAATAGCCTATGACCTGGAAGTCCCTACTCCCAGTTGTCCTGCCTATCCAGACCAAGTCAATGTATAACTCACATATATTGATTGATGTCTAATGTCTTTCTAAATTGCATTAAAACTAAGCTGTAGCCTGAGCACCATGATGACATGTTCTTAGGATCTCCAGAGGGATATGTCACAGGCCATTACTGACTCATGTTTGACTCAGAATAAAATTCTTCAAATATTTTAAAGTGTTTGACTCTTTTTATAAATAACAACTTGACACTTGAAAATCTGGCGCCTCAGACAAAACTCAGAACACCATAAAACTTGCCCAAACTTGAAGCTAAAGTAGCAACAGAGGCCCACTGAATGCCTCTCCAATTTTGAGCTGCTTCTCCAGTGGAACTGGTAAGTCCTTTTGAGCCTCGGATCTCTCTTTGGTTTATAGTCCTTGATTTATTCTGAACTTTTTGTAATTTTCTCCTTAGAGGTTGTCTTTTAGAATCCTAATTATAGTTCAGGAGTTCATTCTAAAGGGTCCTCTCCATTGCCTTTTCTCCCAAAGATAAGCTCAAATGGCTTCTCTGCATATTTGCATGAGAAGTTGAACTATTATTTTTGAAGATAAATATGAGAGGAGAGACTGAGCTCCTCAGCACTGAAGAGAAAAGAAATTTTGCTCCTCCCAGCCAAAGGGCCTATTTGGAATGTCTGGGGTGTCAAAACCTTTATGATGTATAGTGGTCAAACAGAGAATTCCTCCCAACACAATGAGTTTAAAAAATCTCATCTAGAAAATGCATGTAAGAGCTGGTTACTCAGTGTTTTAAGCCCTCATGGAGGTGATAGAAGTCTGGAGAGAGAAACTAATGAGAGAAGAAAAAATAAGGGAACAGTTAGGCAGATAGTTAGGACAAGGTTCTTGGTAGAAGTCATCTCCCAAAAAATAACAGTGTTTAAGAAATCAAGCTGCAAGCGCAGGTAAGGAAGCAAAGTCCAAAGCCTTTGCAACCAGTGAGCTCTGCCTATATATGATGGCCTTCAGTGAGAACATTGCTTTTCTTTTGGGGCATACTTGGATAAAGGAACTTGCACAGGCTGCTTGCCTTAGACAGACCTGCAGCTGTATACATAAGGAAAGTTACACAGAACCAGACACGCCTCTGTGACACATACATAGTAAGCAAAATAAAACAACATGCAGTAAGTCAGGCTAAGGATATACATGCACACTAGAGGGAAGAAGTGAAACTAATAAGAATTTGTATGTATGCAAATAAGACATTCAATCCTGACTGGTTTTTTGTGTCTTATGCAAATGAAACACTCTGCCTCATTAGGTTTTTTTTTTTTTTTTTTTTTTTTTTTATAAAAGTCTTCTCATTCAACTGTGAAACCACAACCCTCTCAAGAACTCCCGGTAATACCTCAACAACAAGACTACTCCAGTGACCCTAGCCTGCTTCACTGTAAAAAGTAAAGTAGAGGTTCCTCTTCAAAGACTTTCCTCCCCATCTAATTAAGAATAAATAGTAACTTCTCTTAGAAGCAAAATTTGTTCTAAGACCTGTGCTGACATTCTTAAAATATCTGCTAGCCGTAATAAAGAAATCAATGTACTTTATGTTTTTAACTCCCACAATTTAGTCTAAATATTTGCCCTGGAATGCTAACACTCTTCCAAGCAAGCATTAGGTAATAGCCTGTTCCTTTTCCTTATTTGAAGGTGTTTCTACCTTTCTCAGCATTCCACAAGTTACTTCCTCCTTCCTTTGTTCTCCTCTGCCTTTGCCTCTTAAAAAGTTCTAAGTTGATAGCCAATCCTCACTAATACAGAATGTGAGGTCCTATTCCTTCCAGTAGAAATCAGACACAGCAGTAAGGTGGACATGTCAATTTATAAATGACCCTGTCTCCTTTGTTCAGTGTAGTTTCATGTACAAAACTGCTGGTGACTGCACACTTTCTGCAGAAAGTTAAAAAAAAAAATGGCCTTGTTGAAGAAATTAAATTTATGTTCAGGTGTTATTTCGTTATGGCACTGAAGAAAAAGCATTTCAAAGATTCACTAAGACATGTAAACAGGCAGAAACAACTCAACGTTAAAATATGTGGAGTCTCACTTACACTCGGCTCACATTGACGCACCACACAAAAAACCCTAGGCCACAATTTATTTCCTCCTTTTAAGAAAAAAAGTGGGAAAAAATTTAAGGATGAGGAAAGACAAGGACAAAAACTCTTTTGGGGCAATTCTTTAGTTTCATGGGGCTCCCATTTGCAAGCATTTGTGTAAAATGGAGACGTTTGAGGGCATTCCACGCCTAATGGTTTAGGACCACCCCCCCAGTGCTGTCTTGCCATGGAGTTTTCAGAAGATCTGGTTGTTTAAAAGTGTGTAGTGGCTCCCCCGACCTTCCTCCTGCTCCAGTCAGGTAGGACATGCTGGCTTCCCCTTCACCTCATAACTAAAAGTTTCCTGAGGCCTTCTCAGTCATGATACCTATAGAGCCTGGGGAACTGTGAGTAATTTAAACCTCTTTTTTTTTTTCATAAATTACCACTGTCTCAGGTAGTTCTTTATAGCAATATGAGAACAAATGTGAAAACAAAGTAATTTAAAGAAGATGTGAGAACAATAGAACAGCCAACTAATACAGAAAACTAGAGATGCAGTTCATTATTATAAATATACCTGAAGATGTGGAAGCAACTTTGGAGCTGGGTAATAGGCAGAGGTTGGAACAGTTTGGAGGGCTCAGAATAAGACAGGAAGATGAGAAAAAGACAGGCAGATCCATAGGGCCTGAGTTGCCTAAAGCCTTGAGAGCCCTCCCGTTGCACTGATGTGCCCTGATTTTGAGACATAGAGTCAAAGGAAATTATTTTGGAGTTTTATGATTTAATGAGTGCCCTGCTGAGTTTTCAACTTGCCTGCGGCCTGTAACTCCCTTTTTCTGGCCATTTTTTTCCTTTTAAAATGGGAACATTCACTCAGTTGCTGTGTCCCCACTGTATCTTCAAAGTAACTCTCTTGTTTTTTATTTTCAAGCTCATAAATGGAAAAGACTTGCCTTGTCTCAGATGAGACTTAGGATTTGGACATTTTGGGTAATGCTGGGATGTGTTAAGACTTTGGGGGACTGTGGAGAAGACATGATTTTGTTTTAAAATGTGAGAAGGACATGAGATTTGGGAGGGTTCAGGGAGAGAATGATATGGTTTGGCTGTATGTTCCCACCCAAATCTCATGTTAAATTGTGAAATGTTTTGGCCGTGTCACCATCCAAATCACATCTTGAATTGTAGTTCCCATAATCCCCATGTGTTTTGGGAGGGACCCAGTGGGAGGTAATTAATCATGAGGGCGGTTATTCCCATGCTGCCATTCTCATGATAGTGAGTGCTCATGAGATCTGATGGTTTTATAAGGGGCTTTTCTCCCTTTTGTTCAAAGGACATGTTTGTTTCTGCTTCCACCACAACGATAAGTTTCCTGAGGCCACCCCAGTCATGCTGAACTGTGAGTCCACTGAACCATAAATTAGAAATTTCTTTATAATTAACCCAGTCTTGGGTATGTCTTTATTAGCAGTGTGAGAATGAACTATTACGAATTGTTATCTTCGGTGCTAGATGTTGAGGCTGGTGGGAGGTGATTGAATCATGGGGATGGTTTCTAATGTTTTAGCACCATCTTCCTAGTGTTATCTTGTGGTACAGCTTTCATGAGATCTGGTTGTTTAAAAGTGTGCATCACCTCCCCCCCACCGCCACCTTCATGCTGCTGCAGCCATGTAAGATATGTTGGCTTCCACTTTACCTTCTGGTATGATTGTAAGTTTTTTTAGGCCTCCTCAGTCATGCTACCTATACACCGTGTGGAATGTGAGTCAATTAAATCTCTTCTTCATAAATTACCGAGTCTCAGGTAGTTCTTTATAACTGTGTGATAATGGAGTATCAGACTTTCTAGGGCTCCAGATAGTTACATATTATGTTATGTTTTGCATATTTTAAACTGATGGCCAAATTCCACTAAGTAAAAATTTAGACCCAAAGGCTTACATGTAACTAGAAAGTTTCTAGGTTCTCTATTTTGACATACTTTTTTTTCCTACCTGCTTTAAGTCTACTGGCAGTTTTCCACTGAGAAAAAAAAAAAAAAAAAAAAAATTACCTTTCAGCTAGAAACATTATTTTGGTGATTTACTTTTTATTATGATTATTATTATTTGTAAACCAGTGAGTTTGTATCAACATCTCATGTCTGGAGTTCTAAAGTAAAAGCGCTAAAATCTTTTTATGAGTGTGTATGTGTCTACATGTACATATGTGTATTTTTTTTATGTGTTATAGCTACAAGGAACCAAATAAAATTAAAGTTAAGGACATCTCATAAATTAAGGAAACAACAAGCCTAATGGCTTTTCAAGTCCATGTGACTTAAGTAAAATCCTTAATGAATAAGCTAGCTTTTAAATTATTGGTAAACTAATGTTAGAGATGTCTTAAGAATTGTCATCATTTTTCTTTCCACTTATTGATCAAATGGTTTATTATTTATTCTTGCCAAATATATTTTTTTCCTGCAAAATATTGTAAGGTGCCAAAATTTGGCATGAGGTTTATAAAACTATGAACCCAGCCCCAAACAGAATAATCTTTGCTTGTGTAATTTTTAGTAAAGAAGACATTTAATATTATTGGCTTAATGAAGGCAACTAAATCCTGAGTGATAGTTTAAATACCCATATATTTAACCGTAAGTTTCTTAGTAAGGTAAATACCTAAAATTCATAGGGTATAAAAATGGTTAACAAAAAAAAATAACTAAATGATGACTGTCGCAGTTTTTATAAATAATCTAGGTAAACTATTAAATAGATTTATTATGTGACTTTAATAAAATTAATGTCATATAATTTGTAATCAAAAATTATATTAAACAATAGATATTTGTTAAATATATGGGTAATATTTGATTTCAAAAATTATAAGGAAACTTTAAAAATGTTTTCTTATTAAAAGACAATTATTTTTCTAGTTCAAAGTTTATTTAAAGGGTGTATATAATACAAGACAAAATAAACTAGGGAATAAGAGAGAGTTAAAGAAACATCAATATAAAAAGTTACCTTTGGTAAAAAAGATTACAAGAAAATAAATCTTGTATGGTAAATTTGTGTTCTAAAATAAAATAACAGGTTGTCTAAGAATATGGATGTTTAAGAGAAACTTCAATGTTCAAGTGTGTTATGAATAATCTGTGTAGGTCATAGTAAGTTTAGTAAAATGAAATGTATTCAAAAAAATGAAATATATATGATTATGTTGGCTATAATTAAAAGGAGTCTATAATAGTCTTTCTGGTAATTGGACTTTAATATTAAAATTAAACTAATACAAAACTAATGTTTGGTTGTAAAAAATTATATTAAATATTGAATTAATACAAGAATATTTCAATTTTTAAACTGTATAATCTGTTTAATAGAAGTTTAGTTTCTGCTGTACCTGCTGCTTCCTTCAGCTCTTTCTCCCTTTTGAGAAGGCCTGGGATGGTAACTCTCTCCTTAAACTTTTGTTAAATTCTGTAACATTTCTTTTCATTAATATAGTATGGGAGACAGTTTTTGAAAACAGGCAAATGAAAAACATATTTTGGTTCTGCCTGCCGAGACCAGCTCAGTCATGGAGACCCTAACTCAGCGGCACTAGAGGAATTAAAGACACACACAAAGAAATACAGCATGTGGAGTGGGAAACCAGTGGTCTCATAGCCTTCAGAGCTGAGATTTACTCCCATAATTATTGACAGCAAGCCAGTGATAAGATTTACTAAAATTATTCCTTATGGGAAATAAAGCCCAAACAAAGGGTTAGGCTCTGGTTAGTTATCTGCAACAGGAACAAGTCCTTAAGGCACAGATCACTTATGCTACTGTCTTTGTTTTTTTTTTTTTTTTTTTTAATTATACTTTAAGTTCTAGAGTACATATGCATAACATGCAGGTTTGTTACATATGTATAGTTGTGCCATGTTGGTGTGCTGCACCCATCAACTCGTCAGCACCCATCAACTCGTCATTTACATCAGGTATAACTCCCAATGCAATCCCTCCCCCCAACCCCCTCCCCATGATAGTCCCCGGTGTGTGATGTTCCCCTTCCCGAGTCCAAGTGATCTCATTGTTCAGTTCCCACCTATGAGTGAGAACATGCAGTGTTTGGTTTTCTGTTCTTGCAATAGTTCGCTGAGAATGACGGTTTTCAGCTGCATCCATGACCCTACAAAGGACTCAAACTCATCCGTTTTTATGGCTGCATAGTATTCCATGGTGTATATGTGCCACATTTTCTTAATCCAGTCTGTCACTGATGGACATTTGGGTTGATTCCAAGTCTTTGCTATTGTGAATAGTGCCACAATAAACATACATGTGCATGTGTCTTTATAGCAGCATGATTTGTAATCCTTTGGGTATATACCCAGTAATGAGATGGCTGGGTCATATGGTACTTCTAGTTCTAGATCCTTGAGGAATTGCCATACTGCTTTCCATAATGGTTGAACTAGTTTACAATCCCACCAACAGTGTAAAAATGTTCCTATTTCTCCACATCCTCTCCAGCACCTGTTGTTTCCTGATTTTTTAATGATTGCCATTCTAACTGGTATGAGATGGTATCTCAACATGCTTTTGATTTGCATTTGTCTGATGGCGAGTGATGATGAGCATTTTTTCATGTGTCTGTTGGCTGTATGAATGTCTTCTTTTGAGAAATGTCTGTTCATATCCTTTGCCCACTTTTTGATGGGGTTGTTTGTTTTTTTCTTGTAAATTTGTTTGAGTTCTTTGTAGGTTCTGGATATTAGCCCTTTGTCTGATGAGTAGATTGCAAAAATTTTCTCCCATTCTGTAGGTTGCCTGTTCACTCTGGTGGTAGTTTCTTTTGCTGTGCAGAAGCTCTTTAGTTTAATTAGATCCCATTTGTCAATTTTGGCTTTTGTTGCCATTGCTTTTGGTGTTTTAGACATGAAGTCCTTGCCCATGCCTATGTCCTGAATGGTATTACCTAGGTTTTCTTCTAGGGTTTTTATGATATTAGGTCTAACATTTAAGTCTCTAATCCATCTTGAATTAATTTTCATATAAGGAGTAAGGAAAGGATCCAGTTTCAGCTTTCTACTTATGGCTAGCCAATTTTCCCAGCACCATTTATTAAATAGGGAATCCTTTCCCCATTTCTTGTTTTTCTCAGATTTATCAAAGATCAGATGGCTGTAGATGTGTGGTATTATTTCAGAGGACTCTGTTCTGTTCCATGGGTCTATATCTCTGTTTTGGTACCAGTACCATGCTGTTTTGGTTACTGTAGCCTTGTAGTATAGTTTGAAGTCAGGTAGCATGATGCCTCCAGCTTCATTCTTTTGACTTAGGATTGTCTTGGCAATGCGGGGTCCTTTTTGGTTCCATATGAACTTTAAAGTAGTTTTTTTCCAATTCTGTGAAGAAACTCATTGGTAGCTTGATGGGGATGGCATTGAATCTAAACATGACCTTGGGCAGTATGGCCATTTTCAGGATATTGATTCTTCCTATCCATGAGCATGGTATGTTCTTCCATTTGTTTGTGTCCTCTTTTATTTCACTGAGCAGTGGTTTGTAGTTCTCCTTGAAGAGGTCCTTTACATCCCTTGTAAGTTGGATTCCTACGTATCTTTTTCTCTTTGAAGCAATTGTGAATGGAAGTTCATTCCTGATTTGGCTCTTTGTTTTTCTGTTACTGGTGTATAAGAATGCTTGTGATTTTTGCACTAGTTCAACCATTATGGAAAATAGTATGGTGATTCCTCAAGGATCTAGAACTAGAAGTACCATATGACCTAGCCATCCCATTACTGGGTATATACCCAAAGGATTATAAATCATGCCGCCATAAAGACACATGCACATGTATGTTTATTGCGGCGCTATTCACAATAGCAAAGACTTGGAATCAACCCAAATGTCCATCAGTAACAGACTGGATTAAGAAAATGTGGCACATATACACCATGGAATACTATGGAGCCATAAAAAAGGATGAGTTCGTGTCCTTTGTAGGAACATGGATGCAGCTGGAAACCATCATTCTCAGCAAACTATCGCAAGAACAGAAAACCAAACACCGCATGTTCTCACTCATAGGTGGGAACTGAACAATGAGATGACTTGGACTCGGGAAGGGAAACATCACATACTGGGGCCTATCATGGGGAGGGGGGAGGGGGGAGGGATTGCATTGGGAGTTATACCTGATGTAAATGACGAGTTGATGGGTGCTGACGAGTTGATGGGTGCAGCACAGTAACATGGCACAAGTATACATATGTAAGAAACATGCACATTATGCACATGTACCCTAGAACTTAAAGTATAATAATAATAAAATTTTTTAAAAATAGGGTAATTTTTAAAATGGGGAAGGCAAAAGGTAGTCAAAGGACTCATCCCATCAAGGTGGAAATCTTTAGATGATTATTAAGAAATAAAATAAAAGTTGATAGGTTTAAAACAAAGGCTTTTACAATGCTATCAAATGTCGGGTGAACCAAAGGGAGCTCCTACTCATCTCCAAACATCAAAGGGACCTATACCAGTTTTTTGCCTTAGATTGGATAATTTTTTTCTCAAAAAAAAAAAAAAGGCAAGGTTTGTAATCTAATGGAAAAGCTGACATTGCCTGTGGCAATGTTGAGGTAAGTTTAGATAAAGATTAACAAAAGACTTGGAGTCTCTTGGCTCAACCCTATTCTAGGAGAGTTTATTTTTTACCGGAAAGATAAATTGGTTTGAAGATAAAGAAGAAAAGCTCCTGGGATTAGGACATAAAATTGTAAATGTTGAGAGGATTTTGAAATTTGAGATGTTTAAACAGGTTGGATGTAAGGTGGTTGTGACTCCTTTAACTAAATGTCTTATGAAAATGGGTATTCTCTCCGACTGGGTGATATTTTCCAATGTAGTTTTATAAAATTGAAGGCATGCAAACCTGTTCTTTAAGAAATGTTATTTGAACAGCTAAGTGAATACTAGCCGAAGGGCTGGTTGAGACAAATTTTCCACTTCATGGCCCTTTGCGGAAAGTTTATTGGGGCTTAGGGTAAAAGCCTGTGAGCACTTTCACATGACAATTACTGGGACTTTGGACTAGAGAATTTCCACTTGAGAAACATTTATAGATTTGCCATGGGATGTTAACTGAAACTACCTCTATGCTAATGGGAACAGTAGTGACTGAAAGAGCTCCATGGTAAAATAAAAATGGTTTATACAGGATATTGCTACCTGGGATGCAAGAAGGACATATTTATGAGTAGGGAGACTCTTTTTCCTTTAGGATGGACTCTAACTATGCAAGGAGCTATTATATTCTACAGTGCTTAATAGAAAGCTCTCACTATTACAAGAACTGTTTATCTTGTGAATAGCAGTTCAAACGTGAACAGATACCATCTTGTTTGAAAAGCTGCTGAACCAGTTAAAGAAGCATCAAATAAATATTTTTCTTATGGACTTTTTTATAGTTTAAAGCAATTGGGTAAAATTTGCTTTTGTAAGCAAATTTACCTTTCTATCTGAGTTCTCCAAAATTTGGAAACTGTTCATGAGTCTTTTGATTTTGTGACAATATTGTTATTGGCATGTTTACTAAAAATACATATTTTTAAAATAGGACAATGGGAGACATTAGTTATTTTACCAAGGCTTTGACTAGAATATTTTTAGGTAAAGTTCCAGCAAAGCTAACTTGAAAAGAGCCAGTGTGGTTGATCAATTCTTGCTGCACTTTTTGTGAATAATAAGGCCAAGTATAATAATCCTGAAACTTATTTTACACACAGATTGTTCTTACTATAAGTTTTTTTCAGTATGAAAAAGAACTAGAGAGACCGAGAAATTGTTTCAAAAGAAAAGTGACTTTTGTTTTTGAATGCAGATTGAATCATGACTCATTTCTTGGCTGCAATAATCTCCTAAAGAATACCAGGTTATCACTTTTCTTCATGTTTTTATTTTACACCCTACTGGAATCTTTTTTTTTTTTTCCCCCGATCTGACACACACATTCTCTTTTGTCAAATTATTAATGTTATTAATGTTTCCTAGTTTCACTTCTGAGAAAATCAGAATAAAGCTATTCTGAAGTCTAGAGATCATTTGACAAAACCTGTTAATCTCCCTCATTTGAAATCCTACTAGGCTTGATTTGTTTTTTACTGAAAATGCCCTGCTGCACAACTATAGAAGTACCTACTCTCTGTTTCCAGGGAGTACCACAGAAAGGGTGGGAGCATGAGATAGCAAGGGCCAGTTTTGAGGGACAGAATTAATTCAGACCCTCTAAATCAAGAATTGAAGATAAACAGCTGGTAAAACTAGGAACTTTGCTCTCTGAGCTATTATATGGCACATGTTTATTTATCCCAACCATAAATAATTTTCTGCTTCCTGTGGAACTAACGTAAAATTATAATAGAGAAAAATTATGATTCCTCATGACAAAGTGTCCTGGATATAATGCTTACAATTATGATATTTTATTTAGATAGATAAAGATTTGAAACAAATTTTTTAAGCCACATTAGAGTAAATTACTAAAAGATTTCAAAAAGTCTTGCAGCACAGTAAAAGCCTCTTAATTATGTAACTAATTTCTATAAATCTGTAACTAAGATTACCTTTGCTACACATAGCAGTTAAAGATAAGTTAGTTTTTTAACCTCACCTTTGACTTTTTGTTTCTTGGTTTCATATTACTTTAAAAATTTTAAGGGTCAATTATAATGCTTGTCCATATTCATTACTGTCTGGTATAGAACATTTAAATTGACTGTACTGTTATGCCCAGATCGTTTATTCCCCGAAGAAGACCACCAGAGTCCAGAGTCAAAGCCAAGTGGCAAGGATCTTTAATGCAAGTTCGAACTTGGTCCCTCCATTCTACAACATACAAGAGGGCCCTGAACAATGCGTGCGCTTGCTTTTTATAGCTTGAGGTAAACAGGACTTGTCAGGTTACAGAGGAACAAGGCATTTCTCTAGGTTACAGCATTACACTTGGTTTACATTTTTTTTTTTTTTTTGAGACGGAGTCTCGCTCTGTCGCCCAGGCTGGAGTGCAGTGGCCAGACCTCAGCTCACTGCAAGCTCCGCCTCCTGGGTTTACACCATTCTCCTGCCTCAGCCTCCCGAGTGGCTGGGACTACAGGCGCCCGCCACCTCGCCCGGCTAGTTTTTTTGTATTTTTTTTAGTAGAGACGGGGTTTCACCATGTTAGCCAGGATGGTCTCGATCTCCTGACCTCGTGATCCGCCCGTCTCGGCCTCCCAAAGTGCTGGGATTACAGGCTTGAGCCACCGCGCCCGGCCACACTTGGTTTACATTTTAAGTTATACTTTTAGCAGCCTTCTTATTGGTTTCTGCCCTTTTACAAACAGTTGTAACCTTATCGGAGCTTCTCCAGGTGTTGTTTTTCTTCTAAAGTTGAGATATATGGAGGAATGTGTTTGTGTCGGGCCCAGGAAGTGGAGGCATATGGGGGGATGTGATGTGTCGGGCTCAAGGCTGTGATATATGGAGGAATGTGTTCTTTCAAGTTCAGCGTGGCTGGGGTGGCCTCAGAAAACTTACCGTCATGGCGGAAGGGGAAGCAAACATGTCCTTTGAGCAAAAAGGGCGGGGGGGGTGGAAGGCCCTTACATAACCATCAGATCTCATGAGAACTCACTATCATGAGAACAGCAGCATGAGAATAACCACCCCCATGATTAAATTACCCCCCCACTGGGACCCTCCCAAAACTCATGGGGACAATGGGAACTACAATTCAGATTTGGATAGTGACGCAGCCAAAACATACCACAATTTGACATGAGATTTGGGTGGGAATATAGAGCCAAACCATATCATTCTACCCCTGAACCTTCCCAAATCTCATGTCCTTCTCACATTTAAAAAAAAATCATGCCTTCTC
This sequence comes from Trachypithecus francoisi, assembly GCF_009764315.1. Classification (NCBI taxonomy): domain Eukaryota; kingdom Metazoa; phylum Chordata; class Mammalia; order Primates; family Cercopithecidae; genus Trachypithecus; species Trachypithecus francoisi. Next base: position 63,970,230 of record NW_022681454.1, on the reverse strand, counting down.
CACAGTTCCCCAAAATCTTAACATACCCCAGCATTACCCAAAATGTCCAAATCCTAAGCGTCATCTGAGACAAGTCAAGTCCTTTCCACTTATGAGCTTGGAAAATACAAAAAAAAAAAAACAAGTGAGTTACTTCAAAGATACAGTGGGAATACAGCAACTGAGAAATGCTGGCATTTTAAAAGGAAGGAATTGGCCAGATATTCGAAAGATCTAAATAAGGTCAGGATGGCTTGGTTAAGTAGTAGATATTTAATGTAAATGAAGCAACCTTCAATTTAAATAAGATGCAATCAAGGGCTTTCATAGCTAAAGGGAAGTCAATACCTGGGTTTGAAGCTTCAAAGGACAGGCTGGCTCTTGTTAGGGGCTAATGCAACTTGTGACTTTAAGTTGAAGTCAGTGCTCATTTGCCGTTTGCAATATCCTAGAGCCCTAAGTAATTATGTCATAACTACTCTGCCTGTGTTCCATCAGTGGAAAAGCAAAGCCTGGATGACAACGCATTTGTTTACAGCAGGTTTACTGAATATTTTAAGCCTACATTGAACCTACTGCTCAGAAATAAAATATTTCTTTTAAAATATTACTGCTCATTGACAATGCACCTGGTCACCCAGGAGCTCTAATGGAGAAGTACAGAAAGATTAATGTTTTCATTTCATCTAATACAGCATCCATTCTGGAACCCATTGATCAAGGAGTAATTTCAACTTTCAAATCTTATTATTTAAGTAATATATTTCATAAGAAAATAGCTGATATAGTAATTCTTCTGATGAATATGAACGATATAAATTGAAAACCTTCTGAGAAAATATACCATTCTAGATGCCATTGAGCATAATCATAACTCATGAAAGAAGGTCAAAACATCAACACTGAAAGTAGTTTAGAAGAAGTTGATGCCAACCCTCATGGACGACTGTGAGAGATTCAAAACTTCAGTGGAGGAAGTAACTGCAGATGAGGTGGAAATAGCAAGTGCACAATTAGAAGAGGAGCCTGACATGAATGAATTGTGACAATCTTTTGAACAAACTTGATCAGATGAAGATCCACTTCTTATCGATGAGCAAATAAAGTGGTCTCTTGAGATGACGTTTTCTCCTACTGAAGATGCTGTGGACATTGTGGAAATGGCAACAAACGGTTTAAAATATGACATCAATTTACTTGATAGCACAGTGGCACAGCTTGAATTGATTTATTACAGTTTTAAAAAAAGTTCCACTGTGGGTAAAATACTATTAAACAGCATCACATACTAAAGATAAATATTTACTGGAAGGAAGAGTCAGTTGGTGCAACAAACTTTATTGTTGTGTTATTTTTAAAGATTGCCACAGCCACTCCAACTTTCAGCAGCCACAACCTTGATCAGTTAGCAGCCATCAATGTCACTGTGAGACCCCCTTATCAGCAAAAAGATTACTACTTGCTGAAGGCTTAGATATCATTAGCAATTTTTAAACAATGAAGTATTTTTAAAGTAAAACATGTATATTTCCCTTAGACATATGGTATTGCACATTTAATAGACTATAATATAGTGTAGACATAGCTTTTATGTGAGCTGGGAAACCAAAAATTTGTGTGAGTTGCTTTATTGCAATATTTGCTTTATTGAAATGATGTGGAACTGAACTCCCAATACATCTGAGGCATGCCTGTATTTGTTAAATTAATGTAAAACATTAAAATATGAGTATATACTTTAATGTAGAGCTTTACATGGTCAAATATTTAATATAACATATTCTTGATCAAGTAGGTTTTCTAATATCTTAAATCATTAGCATATAAGCTATTATTTAACTAATTTATATTTCTTAAAGACAGAGATTAGAAAACGTTATAATAATCTTACTTTCAGAGTAAACATGTTTTTATATTTCCACAGTAAATAATACTTTAGGTTGTAAATAAATATTAGAAATTAGAGATTTGGGATATTAGCGATTTTTTAAAATACAGCAAAAATATATTAATAAATCCAAGTTTATCAAGTGTACTGTCAATTAAAAGTTTCATACAATTACTATGTTTAATATTTCTTATGATTGCTTCCCTTAAAATAATCTATTTGTATTGAACATATTGCTGACATGTTCTGTTCCTGAAAAAAAGATTAATGTTCTTTTCTATTTAAAGTTTTAGCAAGAGTACGCCCTTATATTTAAAGCAACACAAGAAATATCAGTTGACAGAGTGGAAATGTAAACAGTGATGGTCTAGATGGACACTATAGAAAAATAGTAAGCCTTTCCTAGTGTAATGCCCTATTATCATTATTGTCAATTTATATGCTTACACTAGTCATGTTGAGAATGTAGATAAAGGAAAGTCATTATGCTTCTCATATCAAACTGTTCCCTAAGATATTTTCCTGATGTGTATGGTCTAGTGCATTTGTCTATTTTACTCTTGTGGCTTCTCTGCATCCATTGAAGTTATCATTTTTCGTATTTGTGCACTCTCCAGTAATCAACATATTGTGAGTCAGCATAACACTTCAGGTCCAAGACCAAGATCATGAATTACCAAACTAAAAATTGTTAGAAAGTCACATGGCCTCAAACATTTTCTGATGTAATTGGTAACATAATCAATGGTTGGAAAAAAATTTTAAGTAGCAATATTTACAAATAATTATGAATAACAATTCTCAAATCCTTGATCAAATGTACATTTGTCAATGTGTTCACCTCCACAGCTGTTCCTTTGATCTTTATGTGAATGATGTCATTAGGCTGATCACCAAACATGGAAACTCACACCATAGAGACCTATTATAAACAGCTTAACAGGTTCAATTAGTTTCACCAGGAAAAGTAAAAGCTTTGGCTTTAAGATGACTTAATTTGGGAATCGGATTGGGAAATGCATAAGAATTCTATTATAATGTTAAAAGAATTTCTGAGAAAGAAAGGGAAAAAGCAAACAAACTATCAGATAACTCACTGAAGAAAGCAGCATTTTCTACAAAAGGTGAGCACATGGGACATTGCCAACACAGAAATTTTCTGTCTTCAGAAAAGAAGACATTAATTATTTCTGTATTGCCTGAAATTCTTACATGAACTACAGAAAATGTGAATCTATAAAACTGATAGTTTTTTTGAATAACCCTGCTTTAGAATTAGAAGTAAAATAATAAACATTTATTCATTGAATTTTTAGCTGTTAAACTCTTATTAAATTTGTTACTGCTCTAATTGCTTATTTTTTGCTTTCTTATAGTCTTAACAAGAAGATAATTCTGGAGTATCCAATCATAGAGCTGACTATCGGCTCATAATGTGGCTAGTTTCTTTCTTTTTTATATATATCCATAAAACTTGTGGAAGAAACATATGTATTTCACAACTTAAGTGATGGGATAATAGCATTTTAAGGCTGTAAAAATATTTATAATTCACACATCTTACTCTACTTCAGATTACATAATGAGAGAAGTATATAGGGTTACTTTGTAAATAAAAAAATGTTATGGATATGTTACCTTTGTTTAAATTATAGTTACTTGGCCTTCCTCCCTCTCTTCAAATTTAGAATTTCTCACAAATATACCTTGCTTTAGATTTTGTCTGTTTTTGGATGATTAGTTGTCTTTTTATCCTACTTCTTCACCCTTATTTCCTGCTATTTAATTTTTAAGAAAAAAAATGAGATATGGGTTAATTTTATTCCAACATTCAATTGAGCATCTTGTCTGGATTTGTACTTGTTGTTATATACATTTTCATTTTTAGGAAGTCTATAAGAAATCCTGCATTTGAATCCAAAGGATGTATAGATGTGCCAAATCCCTTAACAGATAATTGCGTAATCAAAACCCAAGATTTCACACTCCTATTTAACATTCATGCCTGTGTTGTGTTTTATAAAATTTAACTAGTTTTACAACAGCTTTTGAATATTTCATAAATAGCCTTACTTAATCATGGTAGAACTTTTTAATTGTCTTTTAATTCTAGAAAACTCTAGCTAATTAGAAAAACTACATAAATCTAGGCTTCTATTTCTATGCCCAGCTACGTTGAGTCCTAATAAAACTTAAGCTGAAGTTGTATTTAAGCATGATTTCTTTCTATCAGTATTGCTGATAAAAATGATCCCCCCTTTTCCCGGAGCCAACATACTTCAGAACTTTTTCTTGAAGAAGTTAGCACATGTCTGAAATATTTTAGTATTTCTTTTATTTAGTTTTATTTATTTTATTTTATTTTATTTTTTGAGACAGGAGTTTCGCTCTGTCGCCCAGCCTGGAGCGCAGTGGCCGGATCTCAGCTCACTGCAAGCTCCTCCTCCCGGGTTTACACCATTCTCCTGCCTCAGCCTCCAGAGTAGCTGGGACTACAGGCGCCCGCCACCTCACGCGACTAGTTTTTTGTATTTTTTTTAGTAGAGAGGAGGTTTCACCGTGTTAGCCAGGATGATCTCCATCTCCTGACCTCATGATCCGCCCGTCTCAGCCTCCCAAAGTGCTGGGATTACAGGCTTGAGCCACCACGCCTAGCTAAATTTCAAATACTAAATACTTAGTGGGACTTATATTTCTATTTCATTACAAACAGATGACTTCAAAAAGATGTGTTTCCATGGAAATGGCAAGGCTCGGTAGACAAATGATCAATCATGCCTAACTACATTAGTATAATATTTTACGATTTTTTCCTTAATTCTAGTACTTGTTATGCTAAATGTAAAATAAGATGTAACTTTGAGAAAAAAAAAAAAAAAAAGACACCATTAGCCTCACTCTCGCTCCACTGTGGGAATGGCGACCTACCAGACTTTGAGGTTAGACTGAGTTTCTGTGGATTGTGGGTGAGGACGGAAACAAAAATATCAGCCTTTTTTTTGTGTAAGATTTTGGAGAATTGATTCAAGAGAAAACACTACAACGCCATCATTACCTGAACAAATTCTTCCTTTTCCTGCAGAGAAAAACAATATTTGCATTACAAAGGTACTTCATCCACATAGAATAATATAAAATTTACTTAAACTTCTTAAATGAATACGGAAAGGAATTTTTCAGAAGCATAGTTAGACTGTCTCCACAATGTGACACATAGCACCATCTAGTCTCTTTAAGATAATGTCTCGGTGTGAAAATTTTGGCTTAAATCAATAAGCATTGATTACTAGAAAGAGCATGTGATCAAATCATTTACAAAAATATTAAGCAATAAGAGTAAAGTTCTTTTCATATTTAGTGGACACCTAATTCTAAAAATGGAGTGGTTTGCAAACACATAAAAATATTTTGTGTGTAATTAAACCCCCAAATATGTCTGTGTTAGATTTCTTAAATTATTAGCACAACAGTTTATATCTAGTAAATCATTACTGTGTTGATTATATTCCTTTATGTATGGCTTCCATAATACTTTTCTCCTGTGTGTGTGTTCATGCATGTGTTTGTGGGCGTGTGTGTGTAAAAGTGGAAGTGTGAGAATACAGAGTAGTTTGGCACTGCTAGTTAGATACAGGTTAATTATATCACTACTTAACAGAACTTGGTTAGCAGCTATAACTTGACTGTAAGAAAAAGAATAAAAGGATATTAATCCTCTGAAATGAAATTATGCTAATCAATACGCATCTTACTGTAAAAAGAAATCATTCTCCCAGGAATACCATTGAATCTGCAATCTTCCTAAAAGATTTTTTTCATATTTCTACAGTACAAGAAATGACAGGGTTTTACCTCACTCCATATTGATAGATAAACATAATTTGTACTATAATAATTGTAGTAAATTCTCAAAATTTTATGTGACCTTGGCATTCCTTTTAAAAACAAGTTGGACTTTCTCATTCTGGAAGCAGAGGTTAGAAACCATTGACACGGTTTCAGGTTCCTCTGTGTCCTCCAAATTCCTCAGTGTGGTCCAAATATCTGTCTTATACAACTGCATCCTAATGAACATCTCTTTATGGGATCAGTAAATACAACATACTTGGATCACCTCATCGATCCCCAGACCCCACATAGACTATGCAGTGACCACCTCTAAGTCAAAAATGATGCCTGGAACTTATGCCTACTAGCACTAAACCAACTAATTAGATTTCCCCAAGGGAAGCCCACTTAGATAACATCCTAGACCCCAGTAAAGGCTTTGGTTCACAAATCCCTCATTCTCTCTTGCTCCCCACCCACTAGTTTGCACCACTAGTTGTACTGCATGTCCCAGAGAGCTTCCTTCTCCCCATTAGCCTTGCGAATCATGCAGATTGCTTCTCTCTAGGAACTGTTAGAATGCACTGCTTCTGACATTTCACGTGTTTTGTTGAGTTGTCATCTCTGTATCTCACTTGACCATCATACACAAACCTAACATTTGTCCTAGTCTCCTATACAGTGGTTATCTTGGTAGGAATAAAAAAGACACAGGTCAGAAAAGAGTCACCAGGGTATCAGCCAGAAAAGAAAAATTTCAATCTCCTCTTGAAACACCTTCATCAATACACCCAGAAATAAAGCTTTCCTAGTCATATGGGCACCCCTCAATCCAGTCAAGTTGACATCATCACAGTTTATGTATACTGAAAATTGTTAATAATCATTCAACTATTTTTTAAAAGTTCAGTAAAAAGTTTAAGTTATGGTAGCATTTAATGTAAAACTAAAGATTGTGCAAAAGGAACATAGGCTATTCACTAATTGACTGCCTAGACAGATACTGAGAAACTGGTTAGTGAATGTATTAGTCTGTTATCACATTGCTGTAAAGAACTTCCAGAGACTGGGCAATATATAAAGAAAGAGGTTTAAACGACTCACAGTTCCACTGGGCTGTGGAGGCCACTGGAAACTTGCAATCATGGTGGAAGGAGAAGCAAATATGTCCTTCTTCACATTGCCACAGGAAAGAGAAGAATGAGTGAAGTGGGGTGGAAATCCTCTTACAAAAACCATCAGGTATTGTGAGAACTCATTCACGATTATGACAACAGCATGAAGGTAACTGCCCCCATAATTCAATTACCTCTCACTGGGTTCCTCCCATGACACAAGGGAATTGTGGTAGCTACAATTGAAAATGAGATTTGGGTGGGGACACAGTCAAATCAAATCATATCTTTCTGCCTCTGGTCACTCCCAAATTTTATGTGTTCATATTTCAAAACATAATCATGCCTTCTCAACAGTCCCCCAAAGTCGTAACTCATTCTAGTATAAACCCAAAAGTTCAAGTCCAAAGTCTCATCTGAGACATGGCAAGTACCTTCCACCTATGAGACTGTAAAATCAAAAGCAAGTTAGTTGCTTCCTAGATACAATGGAGTTGTAGGCATTGGGTAAATACACCCATCCTAAATGAGAGAAATTGGCCCGAATAAAGGGGCTACAAGCCCCAAGAAAGTTCAGAATCTTATAGAGCATTCCTTAAAATATGAAGTTCCAAAATGATCTGCTTTGACTCCATGTCTCACATCCAGGTTAAGATAATGCAAGAGGCAGACTCCCATGGCCTTGAGGAGCTTTGCCCCTGTAGTTTTCCAGGATACATTCCCCATCCAACTGCTTTCTCAGGCTGGTGTTGAGTGCCTGCATCTTTCCCAGGTACCTGATGCAAGCTATCAGTGAATCTATGATTCTGGGGTCTAGGGGATCGTAGCCATCTTTTTATGGCTCCACTAGGCAGTACCCCAGTGGGACCTCTGTGTGGGGGCTCTGACAGCACATTTCCCTTTTGCACTGTCCTAGCAGAATTCTCCATGAGGGCTCCACTCCTGCAGCAAATTTTTGCCTGGACATCCAGGCATTTCCATACATTCTCTGAAATCTAGGCAAAGATTCCCAAACCTCAAGTTTTGATTTCTATGCACCTGCAGGCTCAACACAACATGGAAGCTGCCAAAGCTTGAGGCTTGCACACTCTGAAGCCATGGCCTGAGCTGTAATTTGGTCTCTTTTAGTTATGGCTGGAACAGCTGAATTGCAGGTCACCAAGTTGCTAGACTGCACACAACAGGGTGTCTCTTGGCATAGCCCAGAAAGCCATTTTTACCTCCTGGACCTCTGGGCCTGTGATGGGAGGTGCTACCATGAAGGTCTCTGACATACCCTGGAGACATTTTCCCCATTGTTTTGGTGATTAACATTTGCTCCTCATTACTTATGCAAATTTCTATAGCAGGGTTGACGTTCTCCCCAGAAAATGGAGTTTTCTTTTTTACTGCATTTCTAGGTTGCAAATTTTCTAAAATTGTATGCTCTGCTTCCTCTTGAATGCTTTGCTGCTTAGAGGTTTCTTCCACCAAATACCTTAAATCATCTCTCTCATATTCAAATTTTCACAGATCTCTGGGGCAAGGGCAAAATGCTGCCAGCCTCTTGGCATAGTGAGAGTAAGTTCCCCTTATCCATCTGAGACCACCTCAGCCTAGACTTCAGTGTTCATGTCATTATCCACATTTTGGTCAAAGCTATTTTACAAGTCTCTATGAAGTTCCAAACTTGCCCACATCCTTCTGTCTTCTGAGCCCTCCAAGTCTCTAGGAAGTTCCAAACTTTCCCACATTTTCCTGTCTTCCACTGAGCCCTCCAAACTCTGCCTATCACCCATTTCCGAAGACACTTCCACATTTTCAAGTATCTTTACAGCAACACCCCACTCTCTGTGGTACCAATTCACTGTATTAGTTTCTTCTGTCACTAGTATAAATTACTGCTGGAGACTGGGTAATTAATAGAGGAAAGAGGTTTAATTAACTCACAGTTCTGCAGGGCTGGTGAGGCCTCAGGAAACTTACAATCATGGCTGAAGGGGAGGAAAACGAATACTTCTTCACATGGATGCAGGAAAGAGAAGAATCAGCAATAGCAGGGAATGCCCCTTACAAAATCACCAGATCTTATGAGGCTTCACTCACTATCACAAGAACAGCATGAAAGTAACTGCCTCTATGATATAATTACCTGTCACTGGGTTTCTCCCAGGACACATGGGAATTATGGCAACTATAATTCAAGATGAGATTTGGTTGGGGACAGAGCCAAATTATATCAGTGAACTTTCTATGTTCCAAATTATAATTATTTCTATTTTTCTGTAAAATAACATGATCATAAAACTAACAAAATTTGACATTCAAGAAATATATAATGCTGAGGAAAGAAGAAAGGAATTAAGAATGAAAGTTGGAAAACATGTTCCGGGTGCCTGACTAGAAGGTGCTAGTGTGCATGGCTCTCATGGAGCGTAATAAAAAGGGCAAGTAAATACGACACCTTCAAGTGAAACATCCAGGGATTTGCATTGAAAGTAATCAAGAAAATAACTTAACCCACAGAGATTAAAGAAAAACAAGACGGGATAATGGTCCATCTGGGAGGAACAGGGAGCTGGGGGAACCTCACTCTCCCAGGGAAGCATTGAGTGATTGTGCAACCACAGGAAACCATACTTCTCCCAAGGATCTTTGCAACTCTTAGGTCAAGAAGTCTCCCTGTAAACTCCTATCATCAGGGCCTTCATTCTGACAGCCCGAATAGGTGGAGTCTCAGCAGAGTATCTCCCCAGGCAAGCGAGGTGACCCTGGAGGGTTAGCTATGTGTGCTTCCTGGCAAAAGTAACTGCAGCTTTGGCAAATTAGCAGGTTAGAACCCCATACATATCCCTAGGAAAAAGGCTGAATCCAAGGGACTACGAAGATACAGCCTGCAGTCCCCAATTTCACAGCACCTCACAGGTGAACCGCAACTGGCTTAAAATTCCAGCAAGCCCCCAATAGCGGCACTGCCCCTCCTTAAGAAGGAGATCCTAATGGGAAGGCAGGCAGCCATCTTCGCTGGCCTTTATTCTTAGTTTTTCTCTCCCATCACAGAAATTCCATCCTATGAACGAGCTGGGGCAATGGCTATTTGGTACTCAGTATTCTGTGTCTTTCTTGAGTTGAATCTCTGAGTTCTGACTGTGACTGAATGAAAGATGTGAGACCCTTCTTAGCCACACTTGTCTAGAATTCAGCTTCTGGAGCATATGCCTGAGTCTGTATATATAAAAAACTCAAAGAGACGCCTTTTCTCAACAGCACACCCCGCCACTCAACTGGGAGCTTTGAAGAGTGAGAGCCCTGTGGCAGCGTCAGAACCTCCCTGGAAGAGAGGGAGTTTCTGTCACTGAACTAGGAGGGTGGGCAAGTGAGCTTGTTGTGGCTTAAATGCCAAAGACACTAACTGTTTTCACCACAAATTAGTGGATTTTCTTGTGTGAATGTTAATTTATTTGTTATATGCCTTTTAGATTATTGCCAGGGGCACCAAATGGTTGTTTTAAAAAACAATTTTCACACGTTATTCCTGTTTCCCTTGAAATTTCATCTATGGAACTTTTTCCGCTATCATTTGAGAATGGGCCAGTGTAGAATTTCTTGTAAAGTAGCTCTACTTTCTGCATATATTAAATAACATCAATCAACAAGTAAAAAGTAATATTCTTTCTTTTAACTTATTTTTTATGTTTGGGGTAGATGTGAAGATTTGTTATGTAGGTGACTTGTGTCATGGTGGTTTGTTGTACAGATTATTTTGTCACCCAAGTATTAAGTTTAGTACCCAATAGTTATTTTTTTCTTCTCCTCTACCTCCTCCAACACTCCACCATCTGGAAGTCTCCAGTGTCTGTTGTTTCCTTCTATGTGTTGGTATGTCCTAACCATTTAGCTCCAACTTTCAAGTGAGAACATGCAGTATTTGATTTTATTTTCCTGCATTAGTTAATTAATTTGCAAAGGATAATGTGCTCCATCTTCCATCCATATTCAGCCTGCAACAGACATAGTCTTGCTTTTCCTATTGCTTCATAGTATTCCATGTTGAATGTGTACCACATTTTCTTTACCCAGTCTACCACTGGTGAGCATTTAGATTGATTCCCTGTCCTTGCTAATAACTAGTAATTCTGAGCATTTTTCGTATGCTTTTTGCCTAGGAAATACCATCCTAAACATAGAAATGGACAAAGCTTTTATGACGCAGATGCCAAAAACAATTGCAACAGAAACAAAGGATGACAAATGGGATCTAGTAAAAACAAAGAACATCTGCATAGTAAAATAAACTATCAACACTGTAAATATAAAACTTACAGGATGGCACCAAATGTTCACAAACTATACCTTTGACAAAGGTCTAGTGTCCATCATCTATAATGAAAATAAACACATTAAAAAAAAAACTTTTATTAAAATGTGGTCTAAGAACAGGAAAAGCAAATTTTTATTTGTCATAAAATTGCAATTTAAGGACTAGAGATAGGAGACAAATCTATGACAAGGTTCAGATCAAGTCAAAGCTCATAAGAAGTTGGCATTGACCAGGAGTTAGTATTGACATTATAACTGTGGGTTAGTGGTCAAGAGTATGAAAGCACACAGCCACAGTTTGAATCCTGAAGTGACATTTACCAAGCTGTTTAAAAGATATGAAAAGACACTTCTCAAAAGAAGACAATTATGCAGCTAACAAACATATGAAAAAAAGCTCAACATCACTAGTCATTAGAGAAATGCAGATCAATACCACAATGAGATACCATCTCATGCTAGTTAGAATGGCAATCATTAAAAAGTCAGGAAACCACAGATGCTGGAGAGGATGTGGAGAAATAGGAATGCTTTTACACTGTTGGTGGGAGGGTAAATTAGTTCTACCATTGTAGAAGACAGTGTGGTGATTCCTCAAAGATCTAGAACAAGAAATGCCATTTGACCCAGCAATCCCATTACTGCATATATACTCAAAAGATTATAAATCATTCTACTATGAAGACACATACACATGTATGTTTATTGTAGCACTGTTCACAACAGCAAAGACTTGGAACCAACCCAAATGTCCATCAATGATAGGTTGGATAAAGTGGCACATATACACCATGGAATACTTTGCAGCCATAAAAAAAAGGCTGAATTCGTGTAATTTTCAGGGACATGGATGAAGTTGGAAACCATCATTCTCAGCAAACTAATACAAAAACAGAAAATAAAATACCTCATGTTTTCACTCATAAGTGGAAGTTGAACATTGGGTACACATGGACACAGGGAGGGGAACATCACACTGTGGACTATCAGGGGGTCAGGGGTTAGGGGAGGGATAGCATTAGGAGAAATATCTAATGTAGATGATGGTTTGATGGGTGCAGTAAACCACCATGGCACATGTATACCTATGTAACAAACCTGCATGTTCTGCGCACATATACCAGAATTTAAGTATAATAAAAAAATTAAAAAAATAAAAAATAAATTAAGTCTCTACAAAATCTTTTTTAAAAAAATACCTTATCATTGTGGCGCTCCTGTATTCCTAGCTACTCAGCAGGCTGAGGTGGGAGGATCCCTTGAGCCTAGGAGATGGAGGTTATAGTAAGCCTCAATGGTGCCACTGCACTTCAGCCTGGGCAACAGAGAGAGACCTCGTCTCAAAACAAAACAAAAGGACTACCAAACACAACCGTAAAGCTTTTAGAGGAAAACAAGAGCCATCTCCCTTGATTACTTGGCAGCAGGCAAACCTTTCTGAGACAGATTAGAGAAAAACCATAAAATAAAAAATAATAAAATAATAAATTAGACTTCATAAACAAACAAATGACAACAACAAAAACTCCCACTCACAAGGCACTGTAGGAACAACCCAAGTATCCACCAACCAGAGAATGAATAAACAAACGGTGGTGAAGAAGATGCAGTATACTCATATACATCTGTGACATGCAACAATAAAGATGAATCCAAAACACGTTAGGCTGAGTAGAAACTCGCAACCAAAGAGTACATATTGCATGCATAATTTCGTATATAAGTATTCTGAAACAATCTCCTCTGGGAAGCAAGGGCTGAGCCGGGCTGGGAAGAGGCATGAAGGGACATTTTTATGGTTACAGTAATGTCTTATGCGGTTTGGGTTTATAGAGGTGTAAGCATTTATTGAAACTCAAAAAAATGTATAATGAAGATATATGCATTTCATTGTATGTAAATTTTGTAAGAAAATACTGAAAAATACACTCTAGTCAATGACATATATGTGTACTATGAGTAAAAGAAGACATCTCTTCCTAGATTTTATTGATCAATTGAATGAATAAGAATCATGTATGTTTCTTATCTGGTTATTGTGAGTAGTCATGCAATGATTCTTAGAATACTTGGTAAAATTATTCTCTTCATAAAGAGATTCTCAGTCAATGTTTGCTATTACTATTTTTTCTTGTATTTTGATTTCAGAATTTAAGGAATGTTCTATATTTTACTTTGAGGCATTGTATTGAATGCTTTGAGGTATTTAGTGTTGAAAAAATTATAGACTAGTAGACAAATAATAAGTATGCATTTAAGTATAAGCTTACCAAGTTAAAACTACAAAGTGCTAATGCATGGCACGGTAACAATAGCAATGGAGGTTACTTCTTTTCTTTTTATTTAAAAAACTACAGTGGGTAGACTGTGGTTTTTCAGAGGGTGACATTAATCCTGCTTTATGTTTTTAATACAATTGTAAAAAACTACAATCAAGAACTTACATAATACAAAGAACCAATACAATGCAGGTCATTTCACATACATTCAATATGTGTTAACTATTCACAAATTATATTTATTTTCAACACCAGAATGATGGTTATTAAAATTAATATTAAAAAATAATAGTAATAGCATAACTAAAATGATTGTGTGTACTGAAATAATTTAAAGACAACATATTTATGGTTTAAGACATTTTGACTGTTAAAAAGAAATATTCCAATTTGTCTCTTTCAAGTCCATTATTTTATAATTATTTCAAATAAGACAAAAGCAACCACAACTACAATAAGAAAGAATATGGTCACATTTATGCTAGTGTTTTATTTCTTCAATTGTTTTATAAAAGTAAATTTGAAAGGAGTAGTGGTCTACAATTTATCAGTGATGGGATTAAAAATATTAGCATCAGAATTATTTCCTTATAATTAAATAGAAGAGGAACTAGTGATTGATTACGTCCTGCCAATTTACTGAAAATAAAGCATTGTGGAAGCGTTTTTAAAACAGTAAAAAAAAATGAGTAACTAATGTGGGATGATGGACATGCTTATCTGCTTCATTATAGTAACGTTTTCACTATGTATTTGTATCTGATAATATCACTTTGTATACCTTAAACATACCAAATAAAATGTATTAAAAAAAATGTTTGATGAGCTCTCATGCTGAGAGACTGGCATAAACATGCTGAAAAGTAGTCAGTACTCTAATAATATTTATGCTTCCCTGCTTCAACTTTGTTCTCAGTCTTCCTTATAATGTGTTGTTACCATCTTCCACAATTCCACTTATTTCACTTTTTGACTATTTTAAAACGTATGCACTAGCCTAGAACTTCTGACAAATATTTCCACTAAAACCACCAAAGATAAGTATAGGCCACACTTCAGTATGAAATGTGTTAAGACTTCCTGATAAAGACTGGGGGTTTTTCCCCATAGAAAATGCAGTCACTGGAAATAAAAGATGGGCTGTTCTTTTTCAGTTGCAATTGAAATATCCCTGTATAAGCAGAAAGGGTGTGTGTAATGATTGAATTAGGAGACAGACAACCTAGAAAACTATTGAACTTTTATTGTTTAAGAGACAACTGCAGTTGAAATAGAAATAAAGATAATTTGTTTCTGGCCATAAAGAATGTAACTGTGTATAATAAAATAGTAACTGCTATAGTTTATTGTATTTTTTCCCCAGGACTGGAACATAAATATAAAGATGTTAGATTTTATTTTTGAGTTTTTAAATAATAAATGGTGAATCTATTTTCTGTTGAAGTATTTTCATCATGATTGGCTGTTAGCCATGTTTTCAATCTTTGTTCTTCAGAGTCTCACCAAGGTCATTCTTGACTACCCACTACACAGCGAAGAATTAGTACTAAGATATCTGATTTCCTGTCATCAAATTTCCATGTAATCATTTATATAAAGAAAATACTTTGTTCTGAGTCAAATTCAAATTAAAGCATATGTGTTAGAATTCTAAAAAGACTGAGAGCCCTGTTAAATGCCTTCTATATAGCAGACAAAGAAATGAGGATAAGACAGGTTAATTAATGAGAACTACTAAAAGACTGAAGAGAATAGAACAATTATATTTCCTGGACTTATTTTTACATTAAGTCAGTTTAAATGCAATCATAATATTTCACACTTAATGACTTAAATAATTGAGATAATAAATGAAAAATTCAAGTATTTAATTGTTAGTCATAATTCTAGTGTGAAGAAGAGTAACAAATTAATAATGGTTCACACTTTTTAAAATAATGTGTGTCCTATACTCACTCTCATCTTCCAAATTTATTATTAAGTTTTTAAATTTTAAAACAAAGAAATGGGAGACAGGTTACTTATATCCATTTGTTCTATAGTTAGAGTCTGACATCTTTTGATATACAAAGAAAGCAAATCTATTCAATCCTCTCTGTATGAGAAATAAATTAATTCTGCTTAGGAATTACATATAAAGAGAAAAAATTTCAAGTGGCATTATTCACATATATCCATCATGTTATTACATTTGTTAGCATAGACATTTTTAGATGTGGGAAAGAATGGCGTCTTATAAATAATAGTGCTGTTGAAAAAAATTCTTAAATGCAATGATGCTAAATTTTATTCAAAGACTGTTAAATCTTCGATGACATCCTCCAAAGCATTGACAGCAGTGTTTAATATGGTTGTCTATAGCTAAGCCATTTGGTACATGCATAGTACCATAATGAGATACTAATTTTGGAATTACCAGGCAATCTTCATAAACTAGTGCATAATTTACAAGTTTTTAAAATGTATTTTATAAGTGAGTGTTAAAAGTAACTTCAGGTTTGCAGACAAAAAAAAAAGTATAGGTAATTACAAAAAGCTACATAGACTATAAAAATAAAGAGTATTTCATAAGTATTCAAAGATCATAGTTGTGTTTACATATTAGAAAGTTAGTTATTACTATATTTTAGGGGTTGGGACATGTGAACTTCTCTCCTTGTTTGATATTTCACCTCTTTCTTCTTCTTTTTCCTTTTTTTTTTTTTTTTAATTTGAAACAGTCTCACTCTGCCTTTCAGGCTGGAGTGCAGAAGTCTGTTCATAGCTCACTGCAACCTGAAACTCCTGGGCTCCATCAACCCTCCTGCCTCAGCCTTAAGAATAGCTAAGACCACAGGCATGCACTTCTGCACACTTCTATTTTATTATTATTATTATTGTTATTATCATTATTATTATTATTATTTGTAGAGACAGGGTCTCTGTATGTTGCTCAGGCTGATCTCAAACTCCTGGGCTCAAGGAATGTTCCAACTTCAGCTTCTCAAGTCTTGGGATTACAGGCGTGAGCCAGCACACCTGGCCTTAACTCTTTCTTATATCCTCGTTTTCTTCAAGTGGGTGATAGTGTAAATACACGGGTTAAAAGTGGAGTCTTTCGGGGGCACATTTTATACTGGACATGGTCCACCTTAAGGGCAGAATTCAATCACCTTCCTTTCTGTTACCCCTTCCTTTCAGACATTGGCAAGGTCTAGTCTATCGAGCCAGGTTAGTTTGTCTATCTTTCTAAATCTACCGGGCTGAGTGGGTACCTAGACTCAAGGTGGGTGAGCCTTGGGCTTTCTTTCTCTGAATAGTGCCCTGAATAACACACTGAATAGGCCTGTTTCAAAATTAGGGAAAGTAAAGAGGCTCAGATTACATGGGAAGTCTAAACTCCATAGGACATTTCAGATTTTTTTCAATACCTACTTATTGTTATTGTGCTAGTGTAGTTACCCATCAATATATAACTCCTTTCTGATAACATTTGTAATGTGTAGAGTTACCTCAGGAATCCTGTAAACAAAGGTATCAAACGACAGGTCAGAATTTGTTGATATATGTTACCTGCCTCAAATACCATGAAAATACCAAAATGCCACCCTGCACTTCTTCATTATATGTTCTTTCTGATCATAATGGTCATGCCAAATTATCATTAATTAAAAACACTCTTTTTACCATTTTATCATCTATCATATACATTGTTTTTAAATTGACATCTGAGGTGAATTAAAGTTATCCTAAAAACTAACTTTTCAGGCAGGACATTTTCATCTTTTAACCCTTTGCATAGTTTAAGACTTTTTTCAGTAGTTTTCCGTCACTACAGAAATTTATGTAACCCTTGGTGAGAAGTGCACAAGGGCTGTTGAAATCACATTGACCCTTTCTTCTGTAATGTTACTGACCATTGACACCAGAGACAAAACTGCAATGCTATTTTCTCCAAATCTCTGGGAAAGTTTTCATTTCCTATGAAGAAATAATTTGCTCTATCACAAAAGAGCAATAACACAGCAAATATTATTGAAAGAATTGCTGCAAGAAACTAAGGAGAAAAAATCAAGTATCAGCCAGAATGGTTAGCGGAGTGGCTATGGTAAAACACACATGAAATTTTTCATCATAACCATTTCTAAGTACACAGAGAATGCTAGATATATTCACAATGTTATGCAATCAATCGTCAGAACTTTTTTCCTTCTAAAATGAAAACTCTATACCCAATATACAACAACTTTCCATTTTATGCTCTCCTTTTCACCTGATAATCACTTTCTTTTTCAATGAATTTGACAGCTTAAATGCCATATATGAGTAGATTACACTGTTTGTCTTTTTTTATTTATTCTCTTAGTCTAATGACATCAAGTTTCATCTACATTGTAGTATGTGTCACAATTCCTTTTTTTAAGGCTGAGTAAAATTTGATTTAGTGTATATACCACATAGTTGTTATATATTCATTCCTTGATAGACACTGGGGTTGTTTCCAGCTCTTAGCTTTTGTAATAGTGCTGTTATGGACATAGATGTGCAAATATCTCTTTGAGATCCTGATTTTCATTCTTATTAATTTCTTCTATTTTATGCATTTTGGTTTTGCTTTTTCATTTCATTGTGTTTTACCTGACACACGCATCTGAATCTCACTTCCTCACCTCCATCAGAGCTTTCCAGGGTCTTGGTTTACTGCAGTTCTCATGAGACAGACTTCATTGCAAAATTGTACAGAAATCATAACAATATAAATCACAACGCTGCATAATATATTTAATAACAGAGCAATTAGGAAATTAAAACTAATTATACTACATCACAGAATTTTCATTTATGAACAAATAAGAGATGTTAAAATAAGGTAAAATAAAAACACTTTTGTTGAAGTTGTGTACCTATTTGCCTTTTAAAAAAATATTATCTCCTAGGCTATAGAACGATGCCAACAGATAATGCCAGGTTGCAGGAGATGGAAGATGGGAGAATGCGAGATGACTGTCTAATGGTTATGAAGCTTCCTTTTGAAGTGAAAAAATACTTTGGATCTAGACAGTGGTGGTAGTGGCAAAATACTGCAAATGTATTAAATGCCAATGGATTGTACACATTAAATGATTAAAATTTTGATTTTTGGCATAAAAATTTTTAATCAATTCTTTTTTTTTTTTTTTCTATTTTTTTTTTTGAGACGGAGTCTCGCTCTGTCACCCAGGCTGGAGTGCAGTGGCCGGATCTCAGCTCACTGCAAGCTCCGCCTCCCGGGTTCACGCCATTCTCCTGCCTCAGCCTCCCGAGTAGCTGGGACTACAGGCTTGAGCCACCGCGCCCGGCCTAATCAATTCTTAAAAAAAAAAAAAAAAACACAAGTGGATGGCCAGATTTGACTAAAAGACTATAGTTGTTAGCCCTTGCTTTATGTTATAAATTTAATTCCCACATTTGAAATAGCAAATAGTGAATTGTCATTTTTATAATTTATATTACAAACATATCATGTTTTTGAAGTATACTAAGCATTTTTTTTTTTTTTTTTTTGAGACAGAGTCTCGCTCTGTCACCAGGCTGGAGTGCAGTGATCTCAGTTCACTGCAACCTCTGCCTCCGGGGGTTCAAGCAATTCTCTTTCCTCAGCCTCCCAAGTACCTGGGACTACAGGCACACTCCACCATGACCAGCTGGTTTTTGTATTTTTAGTACAGACAGGGTTTCACCATGTTGTCCAGGATGGTCTTGATCTCTTGAGCTCATGATCCATCTACCTTGGCCTCCCCCAGGGCTGGGATTACAGATTACAGATATGAGCCACCGCGCCTGGCATGTACTATGCAATTTTATCAACAGTAAAATTGTTGTGGAAATTTTTTGATTTGTTTAATTATGAGTGCAAATTTTATTTTGATGTATACAAAACTGTTTCTAGTGCTTTGCAATGTTAGTGAATTCCCTCCTTCCACAACCCCATGAGGTAGATAATACTGTGACCACCATTGCCATTTCATTGGTGAGAAAGCTGAGGGAAATAAGGTTTAAATACCTTGTCCAACACACATCATTGTGTAGTGGTTTCTCAGAGATTCGAATCAAGGTGACCTGAATTCAGACTGCCAGCTCTTAACCATCATGTTATGTGGACTCTTCTATTTGAGATTTTTATAGCAATAATTTATTGTCATTATTTCTATTTATTGGGGCATCAGTAACTTTATCATCTTTTATATGTTATTTGTCATTTTTACTTTGAATTACCTATTCATACTTTCATCAACTTTTATATTAGATTGTTTGTCTTTTTTGGTTGTTGTTCTGTAGCTGTCACTAAACAATGGATACCAATCTATTGTTACATGTGTAGTAGGATAGGTTTAATGTAAATAAACACAGGTTTATAAGCATGATAAAACAACATTATTAACCTTTGGCACTATATTAGTTCTGTGTTTCTTTGTATATGTATCAATTCCTGGATGATTTGTATGAAATATTCTGTTACAGACTCTTCCTATAATTTCTCTAGCATCAATGTTATACTGCGTGTGAGTGTTTATAGTCATGATTTATATAAACATATATAAAATATATACATATATAGTGATATATATATAAATATTTATATTTAAATCATTCCTTAGACTGGAGGACACTTGTGTGATAATTAGTAAAGAGTAATGATTCTTACCAACAAAGACAACTAGGTTTCTGTCCATCTGGACGACATTTATCATAAAGTGCTTCCCTGATGTGTACCTTAAAGAAGGTTTATGGCTTGATTTAGCTATTTTGCACAACATTAATAAAGTCACTGTATACTTTGTACACTTTTTGTCATGCTAAAGGATTTCATGTTTCTATTTTATATTTGGAGAGGAAAAGGATAAAAAGACCCTTGGAAAAAGAGAAAAATTTGACATGATTATCTGAAGTACAGTATATGGAATAATAATTATTATGTCAAACTGTCATCAATAAACACATTGAATTTCACCATGTATGTATTAGGTAACTAAATGATGCAGTGTCTTATTTTAGAATAAATGGACATGTATATGTACATGTAAGTTTAGCAGGATTAACAATACACTTAATCCCTTTATAATGAAATTCCTATATTATCACAACCAAAAAATAAGACCTTACATTTGTCATTAAAGGTCAAAAATGAGAATAGAACCCATATAAAATTTAGAATTTTTTTTTTTTTTTTTTTAGTTCTGTGAATAATGATGGTATTTTAGTGGAAAATGCATTGAATTTATAGATTGCATTTGGCAGTATGGTCATATTCACAATATTTATTCAGGCCATCAATGAACACGGAATGTGTTTCCATTTGTTTGCAACACCTATGATTTATTTCAGAAGAGTTTTGTGGTCTTCTTTGTGGAGAATTTTCACCTTCTTGGTTAGGTATATTTCTAAGTATTTTATTTTATTATTATTATTATTGCAGATGTTGTAATAGGGGTTGAGGTTTTGATTTGATTCTCAGCTTTGATGCCCACATGGCCAAAGCAAGACTAAGAAAAAAAAAAAAAAATCTGGAGGTGTCACATTACTCTACTTCAAACTATACTACAAGGCTATAGTTAACAAAACAGCATGGTACTGCTATAAAAACAGACGTGTAGACCAATGAAACAGAAGAGAGAATTCAGTAATAAAACTAAATACTTATAGCCAATTAGTCTTTGATAAAGCAAACAAAAACATAAAGTGGGGAAAGGACACCCTATTCAACAAATGGTGCTGGGATAATTCGCTGGCCACATGTAGAAGAAAGAAACTGGACACTCATCTCTCATCTTATATGAAGATCAAATCAAGATGAATCAAATAATTAAATCTAAGACCTGGAAGTGTAAACATTGTAGACGATAACATTGGAAAAACTCTTCTAGACATTGGCTTAGGCAAAGACTTCATGACCAGGAACCCAAAAGCAAAGACAACAAAAGCAAAGATAAATAAATGGAACTTAATTACACTAAAAAGCTTCTGAACAGCAAAAAAATAATCAGCAAAGCAAACAGACAACTCACAGAGTTAGAGAACATCTTCACAAACTGCACATCCCACAAAAGACTAATATCAACAATCTACCGAGTACTTAAACAAATCAGCAAGAGAAAACTAGTAATCCCTCAAAATGTAGCCTAAAAACATGAATAGACAATTTTTGAAAGAAGATATACAAATGGTGAATGTCCATAGTTTAAAAATCCAAAAATAATAGATGTTGGCATGGTGCTAATAAGGGAACACATTTACACTGCTGGTGGGAATGCAAACTAGTACAACCACTATGGCAAACAATATGGATATCCCTTAAATAACTAAAAGTAGAACTGCCATTTGATCCAGCAATTCCGCTGTTGGACATCTATCCAGAGGAAAATAAGTCATTATATGAAAAAACTCATATACACACATGTTTATAGCAGCACAATTCACAATTGCAAAACTGTGGAACCAGCCTAGATTCCCATTAACCAATGGGTGGATAAAGAAAATGTGATATATATGTGTGTATGTGTTTGTATACACATACACACATATATATATATACACACTATGTATGCATTGTGTGTGTGTATATATATATATATATGAGAGTGTGTGTGTGTGTGTGTGTATCTCACATTTACTTATCTCACATTTACTTTATCCACCCATTGGGGGTTATCTTACATTTACTTTATCCACCCATTGGGGGATTATCTCACATTTACTTTATCCACCCACTGGGGGATGAATACACACACACACACACACACACACACACACACACACACACATATATAGAGGAATACTACTCAGCTATCAAAAGAGACAAAATAAACCTGGATGTAGTTGGAGACCATTATTCTAAGTAATTCAGGAATATAAAACCAAAAAATGTATGCTCTCACTTATAAGAGGGACTGAAGCTATTAGGACACAAAGGCATAAGAATGCTATAATGGACTCTCAGAACTCAGAAGGAAAGGTAGGAGAGGGGTGAGGGATAAAACACTACACATTGGGTACAGTGTATATTGCTTGAGTAATGGGTGCACCAAAATCTGAAAAATCACCACTAAAGAGCTTATCCATGTAATGAAAAACCAACTGTCACCCAAAAACTATTGAGATAACTAAAAAAAAAAATTAAAAAACAGATGAATGTTTTTAAATGACCAGAAAAATAGAATTGGCTCAAAAAACCAAACACATTGTAAAATTAGTTTATTTTGTGGTAGAAACCAGGTATGAGTTGCTGTATTTCTAATTTCACATACTTTCCACTGGGAAATGACTGAAGCTCTAAAATGGCAAGCATTTTTATCATACCTTTTAGGAAAAAAAGTGACGCTGAAGCTGGATGCACAGTAAAAGCCAAGCAGTACCACTCATCTCAAAATATCAAGAGGAAGAGAGAGACTATTTATACAATCTAATTATTTAATCGTTTCCTCAGAGACAGTTAAAACAAAACAACCCTGCATGAAATGAATCCAAAATATGCTGAGTATGTGCAAAACAGTATTGATACTGTCAGTGTACTTCTTAATGTTCTTGCTTCCATGTACAGTGTGTGATATGTAATTAAGTTTAGTACATTTTTTCATATAAACTGTGAAGTAAAACAATGAATTTCAATATAAGCTCAATAAATTTCAATATAAGTTCATATGACTTTATATCATTTTTATTTTCCCTAATGTTTTCCTCCTTGAAGTGAAATATTTCTAATGGTTAAACAGGTACTAAATCTCTAAAAAAGAAATTTAGACTTGAAAAGGCAAGTTTTGAAAGATGTTTTGTGACAAGAAGAAAGGAATCTTGTATCACGACCTCTTCTTGTTGTAATACATTGAAGGAGTCTCATTTATCGGGTTTTGCAGCTTCCAGCCTCAGACGTAATTAATCTCTTTTTCTCTTCTTTTCTGTTCTAACAAAATTCCAGACACAAAACAGACATTTTGTGATGATGAAAATCACAGTTGCCACACAGGCCAGCAGGAATCCAATCACATCCAAAGAGTGGTACTGGAACCAGGTGAGGTCATGGGCTGCAACCCGAAGGTGTTTGGCTCCTTTATGGCGCATGACAAATTCAATCCAGAAGACTGCTCGATCCAGGGGCTTCACTGGTTGATCATGATGAATGCTTGATAATTTCATAGCATTCTCTTTATATCTAAATGATAAACATAAAGGTATCAACATTGACATGTACCCTAGAACTTAAAGTATAATAATAATAATAAATTAAAAAATAATAATAAAAAAAGAAAGTAAGTTAATTAGGCCAGGCGTGGTGGCTCACACCTGTATCCCAGCTAACATAACATAAATAAAGCTAAATGTTACTGATAAGAGAGGCTTTTCCTTGCCACATTATAATAGAACACTTAGGATTTCCTCTATTTTTTGTGTTTATTTTTAAATTATTTGATACCTAGAATCTTAAAATACATTATATGGCTTCTAAAATGCAAATTTAAGTATAAAATACATAAAATAAATGTACACACACTACATGAGACAACTCAAAAAGGTAAGATCATCTTGAACATTATTGTGAGATGAAAACACCAATTTACCTAGCTCTCAGATCATGATAGAGACAAATAAAATTTGGCATACCCATATTATAAAATATATTGATGTAAAAAGAAATGAAATATTAATACACACAACATAAAGTCAAAAACCACAAAAACAACAAAAATTACACTTTGAAAGAAGTCATTTACACGTCATAAGTTGTATGATTCAATTTGTATGAAATATGTAGAGAGAATAATCGATAGAGAAGGAAAGCAAATTGGTGTTAGCCTAGGGCTAAGGGGTCATGGGAAGTGACTTCTATACCATTATGGTTTCTTATATGTTGATCAAAATGTTCCCAAATTATATAATAGTGATGGCTTCATGACTGTAAGCATACTAAATACATTTGGATTTTATACTTTAAGTAGGTGGGTTTTATGCTATG
This sequence comes from Trachypithecus francoisi, assembly GCF_009764315.1. Lineage (NCBI taxonomy): Eukaryota > Metazoa > Chordata > Mammalia > Primates > Cercopithecidae > Trachypithecus > Trachypithecus francoisi. The sequence goes on along the minus strand of NW_022681454.1, from coordinate 63,945,876 downwards.
GAAGTTAAATGATCAAGTCTGTTACAATAATAATAATAAAAATAAATTTTTCAGTGAGAAAACAGATATACTTTGAGGCATTTTAGATATTGAATTAAAATATTTTATTATATGACTTCAAGTTTATCCTTCCTTTCTATTGTGGATTGATTATGTCAAATTTATTTTAAAATGTCTTACTATGTATATTACTTTAAAAAAACTTTTTCTGTAGAAAATTATTTCAATAATTGGTTATTCGTTAAATGTATGTGGTTCAAATAAAATTTTTAAATAACAACTCAAAAATAAAAGCAGATTTCAGATTGTTTAAATCATTTAAATTCTTTCAAAATCAGTCTCTTATATAAGGGATAAAAGTCATACTCACTACTGACAAGAGAACCTATCTAAAAACACCACCAAGTAAAGAAAAAGTTATACTCACAAAGGATCATTTATTACTGTTTTCAGTGCATTGAATAAGTCTGTACTCGACATTGTGTTGAAGTCCAATCTAACAGCTGCACCCTTGGCCTTCATGTGTGCAATGTTATCAAGTTGATCAGCAAACAATGGAACGCCCACCATGGGGATTCCATGGTAGATCGCCTCGTAGATGCCATTGGCTCCACCATGAGTTATAAAAGCTCTGGTTTTTGGATGACCTAGGATTGGATGAATTTTAGCAAAATTATTCATAGGAATAAAATGAGAAATGCACAATGGAAGAATCTGGATGTGGCAGTGTTTCCTAGATAATACACTGAACTGAAATGAAATTGTTTTCAGACTTCAGAGGAAGGAGCACCTACTTCTGCTGTGGATGTAAGTGAAGGCTATGTAGTGTGTTCAACTTCAGATCGAAAAAAATAATTCAAGATTACCAGTTGGACTAATAAAAAAGTGAAATTTAGATAAGGAAACACAATGTGCAAAAAGGAAAAAGCACAGAAAAGGGATGGGCATGTAAGAAATGTGTTCTTGTTTTTTGTTTCGTTTTGTTTTGTTTTAATGGAGACGGAATCTCCCTATGTCACCAGGGTGCAGTGCAGTGGTACAATCTTGGCTCACTGCAACCTCCACTTCCTGGGTTCAGGCAATTGTCCTACTCAGCCTTCTGAGTAGCTGGGACTACAGGGGCAAACCTCCATGCCCGGTTAATTTTTGGTATTTTAATGGAGACTGAGTTTCACCATGTTGCCTAGGATGGTCTTGAACTCCTGAGCTCAGTCAATCCACCCACGTCAGCCTCCCAAAGTGCTAGGATTACAGACGTGAGCCACCTTGTCTGGCTGGAATGTGTTCTCTTAAGTACAGTCATGGAGTGTGATATGTGGAGTGTGCAAGGCAGCAGGCAGTGAGCTGGTGGTGGTGCTAGAATTGAGGAAGGACAGGTCACACTTCATTATGAAATGTGTCAACATTTTTCAATTAAGATTAGAGATTTAATCCTACACAAAATGCAGTGTCCATGGTGGTAGCAGAAGAGCTGTTATTTTTAGTGACATTTGAAACAACCCTACAGAAGAGGAAAGTAAAGTTGTAGAAATATGAGAAAGGAAGACAACCCAGGAAGTGCCAGAAAAATTCTCTGAGAGGAAATAACACCTGAAATAATACCCTGATCATAAAGAATGTGGGTGCCTACCATAAAATGCCAACAATTATTGTTTATTCTTTTCACCCTAGGACTGGAAAATAAATATACAGAAGTTTCATTTTATTTTTAAGTTTTTTCCATAACAAATGTTCAATAGGCTTGTTTCATGACAACTATTAACACTGTAATAATCGGTTACTAATATACTCAATATTTGTTCTCCAGAGACTTACCAAGAAGATCGTTCTGGGGTAGCCACTTGTACAGCTGAGTATTGAGTCCTAAGGTATCTGGTTTATTCCCATCAAATCTCCACAGAACCTGTTACATAGAAGAAAATATCTTATTCTATGAGAGGAGCTCAAAGGTATAGAATGTTAGAACTCTAAAGAGATTAACAATGAGAACAAGGGATGTTAAGTAACAAGAACTATTCAGACTGATGTAAATAGAATACTCACATTTCATTTCCTTAATTTTATGATTAGTTAGGTATATAAGGAAATCATGATTTTTCAAAATTGTAGCTTAGACAAATAAGATTACCAATGAAAAGTTCAAGTGTTCAAAAGAGTTGTTACACTTTTCAAAAGAAAACCTGTATGTGGCAAACCTCTATATGAAGAAAAGGTTAACATCACTGGTCAAAACCACAAAGAGATACCATCTCACATCAGTCAGAATGGCCATTATTAAAAACTCAAAAAATAACAGATGCTGGTGATGTTGTATAGAAAAAGAAATGCTTGTACTCTGTAGGAGCGTGTGTAAGTTCAACCATTGTGGAAGACAGGGTGGTGATTCCTCAAAATCCTGGAGGCAGAAACACTATTCAACACAGCAATCCCATTACTGGGTATGTATCCAAAGGACTATAAATTAGAACATGCACACATATGTTCATTACAGCACTATTCATCCTCGCAAAGACATGAAATCAATCTAAATGCCCTTCAACGATGGATTGGATAAAAAAAATGTGGTATATGTACACAGTGAAATATTATGCAGCCAAAAACAGAACAAGTTCATATCTTTTGCAGGAACATAAGTGAACTGCAGACCATTATCCTTCACAAACAAACACAGGAACGGAAATCCAAATACTGCATGCCTTCACTTATAAGTGGAAGCTAAAAGATGGGAATGCATGAACATATACAGAGGAACAACATACGCTGGGCCTTATTGGAGGGTGGGGGATAGGAGGAAAGAAAGGATCAGGAAAAACAACTAAAAGGTACTAGTCTTACTACTTGCATGACAAAACAGTCCGTACAACAAATCCCCAAGGCATAAATTTACCTATGTAACAAATACCCCCATTTACCATGAAATTAAAAGTTAACAAATGGAATTGAACTTTAAAAAGATAAACAATTTTAATAATTATATACATTGAAAATTTTAGGTAGTCATCATTCTAGTGTGAAAAACCAGTAACAACTTACTAATGACCTATATGCTTATTTTGTGTTGTGTATTTTATGAGTTTTCATCTACCAAATTTAATATTAATTTATTCTTTTTTGAGTAATATGGGAAGTAGTTCACTTATATCTACTTGTCTATAAGTTATTTTAATAGAGTTTGATGTCTTTGATTGATAAAAATGCAAGTCTACAAAATAAGCCACCTGGAAGAAGTCAATTAATGCCTCAAATGTAGCATGTATAACTTCTTTGAAATTACAAATTATCAAGTACTACTTCCAAGAAAAATTTCAAGTGATAGCTTTTGACACAAATTCAGAGTATTCTCAGGATTGCTAATTTTGGATATTTTTTCAACATAGAAATGAGGAACCTATTGGTACCACAAATAAAAATACAACTCTTGAATAAATTTAAAATTGTATTTTGCTGAATTTTGGTCAACTGATTGCTAACACTTAGGCAATGTGCTACAAAATTTTGACAACAGAGATTCATATGTTCTGCTGTAGCCAAGACATTTTTATGTTTACATTACTAATTTTGGAACCCCCAAAGAATCCTTATAAATTAAAAAATAATTTACAGTGCTTAAGTTCTATTTGTTACATCCATGTTAAAATAACTTTGGGATTTTGGCAAAATATTAGCATAGGCCATTACAACAAGGCTATGTCAGACAGGGAACTAAAAAGTGATCGACGCATTTTATTTTATATAAAAGAAAATATGTTCCTACTACGTTCTATGGAAACAGCATCTGAACCTGTTCCCCTGCCTGACTTCCTTCTGCTTGAGTCCTTCCTGTATTTCCTTCTGCTGCCTCCATTGGGAGGAGTTGTTAATCTCACAGTGCAGCGTCCTTGTGGGGCCACATATTATACGACACAGGGTCCACCCTCAGAGCAGGATCCATCTCCACCCATTTTCTTTCATCTTCCTACTTCAGACATTGGCTGGGTCTGGTCCAGAAAGGCAGGCTGCTTTTTCTCTTTCTCCAAATTTACCTGGCTGTGTAGATCCTTATATTAGTTGTCTGACAGCCTAGGCCGTCCTTTCTCTGACTAGTACCCTGAACATCACTCAAATAGGCCTACTCCAAATTGTACCGGAAGTACATGAGGCTGGGTATCATGGCAACACTAACCTGCATGATGCATGTCAGACTTTTTAAATACCTGCTATTGTTATTGTTCTAGTGAAGTTACTAAAATGTAATGTTTTCTAACATCTGTAGGGTGTACGATGCCCTCAGGAAATCTTAAACAAAAGGATCAATCACAGGGGCAGAATTTGGTGATAGCACTAACCTGACCCCAATATCATGATAATACCAAAGCTTTAGCTGCAACTCTTAATTATATTTATTCCTGATCACAATATTAATGCCAAATTAATTACCAATGAAAAACACCCTCTGTATTATTTTAGTATCTTCCATATATATTTTTGATTTTGAATTAATATCTGAGATAATTAGTGCTTTCCCAACAGCTAAATTTAGAGGCAGGAAGTTTCTACAATTGGATTCTTTACAAACCTTAACAACCTCTTTCAGCAGTTTTTCACAACATTAAGACATTGTATCTTACCTTTTGTGGGATCTTGGCAAGGGCTGATGCAATTACGTTAGCCCTTTCTTCTGACATGTTACTGACCATCGACCCCAGAGAAAACACCACAATACCATTTTCTCCAGAGCTCTGGACAAACTCTTCCATTTCCTGTGAAAAAAAGAACATGTTCCATCATAATAGATTATCAGCACAGCAAGCACTGTGAAACAATTGGTATACAAACTAAAAAGAGAAAATCAACTACTCTCAGGAATAATTGGAGTAAAGGATGTTTTTTGACTGACTCAATTATTCAGTTTTTTTGCAAGATGTATACTATGAGATTGGTTGCCTTTGTTAAGAGTATTTGTGTAAGTGTGTGAGTGTGTGTGTGTGTGTGTGAGAGAGACAGAGAAATGAAATAGAGCTATTACATAGTATTTGGGGAGATACCCAAACTCTTCATTTATAATATTTTAAGTACTAATGTAGGCTCCTTAAAGTGGCACCACTTGGCTTTAATGCTATATTGTTGTTCTGCTAAATCACATGTGTTTATTTTACGCAGGTTTTCTACAGAATTATTTTAGTTGGAAGTCATTAGTGGTTGACTTCCCTGACTCTGAGCACTGAGGAAAAGTTACTCACAGCTGGGATTATGTAAATCTACATTTATCTTACTATAATCCTTTGCACGTCACTTAAAGTTTGTCAGAGTTTTCCAGTCTTGTTTCAAAAAAGAAAAAATAGTAACTGTAAAAAGTGGTGGTAAAGAATCACTGACATTCTGGAGTCTGCTATTGTGGTTTGGAATTTCTATGAATTAATTATAAGAATCTCATTTATAATACAGAATTGTACAGTATATAGATAGTTGAGTGATCATATTTTTCAGATGATTGTTTAGGTGGAACACCTATTGCTGTGAAATCACACTGTTAAATTGATGTACTATCTTTAACTGCATGTGAGGAACTCTCATCATCTCTTTGCTGTGTCTCAGAGGCAGCAGCACTTGCACCAGAATGGGAGAGACTGCCAGGCCTTTCTGCAGAGGAGATTTGGTCACCTTCTTGAGTAGCTCACTCACACCACATACAAATCTTGGTGAAAACGTACTTGGCTGGAATTTATTGAGAATCATTCTGACTTGTGTTCCCCAATCTATGCCAATTTTTAAAGTTAAATAATTTCAGATATAGTCACTGGGGTAAAACTTTCTCTTAAGTGTTCTTTACAAAACAAAGAAAAAAATTCCAAATGTTTATTTGCAGACCACTTATGGCTGACTATTTTTTAAAATATGACTTCTAGGCTGGGCGCGGTGGCTCAAGCCTGTAATCCCAGCACTTTGGGAGGCCGAGACGGGCGGATCACGAGGTCAGGAGATCGAGCCCATCCTGGCTAACACGGTGAAACCCCGTCTCTACTAAAAAAAATAAATAAATAAATAAAAAATACAAAAAAAATATGACTTCTAATCTTAAGAAATTAGTGTTAATGATGTCAGAGTCACTGTAGTACTGTTCCAGATAATACATGGGATATTCAGGTATTGTGTGTGATTGCAATTACCTGTAGCCACATTTGATGTAACTTATGTTCAGTGTTTTGTCTCAGTGGCTTGATGCTCAGAGCTTTCTTCATCTACCCAGTGTTAAAGAAATATAACCACGGTTTAAAGATTCATTATTGATGTGGACTAATTGTCCCCCATTCTGTGACAACTTAAAAAAAAAACACTATTTATGTAAGGAATTTTACAAAAGTATTAAAAGTTCGAAAAAGAAAATAAATTTTTAAATAAAATTTCTGTCTAGAGATGTTATCATGGTAAACTATGTATATTTTCATCATGGCTTTTGTTCTATTTTTATAGCTTAATATACACTTGTGACATTTACTTAGACAATTTTGTTCTTATTGTATGTGCTTTTCCTCCTACAAAAAATGTGTCATCTTGTAATATTTATAATTTTCTGCCTCGCTTTACTTGTATTAAAGCTGACTGTAACTGAATATTGTATTGATAAAATTATTATAATGCTACAGTATGCATCTAATGTAAGTTTTTAATTATTCCTTAATTTAAGATGTTTGATTACTTCCAATGTATAGTTTATGAATATTTTCCATAAATATTAAATATGTATATCTTGATTTTTTTCTCTGTATGATTTCATGTAAATATCTTATACAACCAATGGCTATATGCATTTTTAACACTTGATACATTTGCCAATTGTCCTTTTCTATTAAAATATACATAAATTATCTGAGAATCTAATATTTAATTGAATAGAAAGCAACTTGGCTTTACAATTATTTTACATAATAAACAATTAGAAAATGGGTTTCACAACCATTGACTTGCAGTCAAAGCTTCCTTCAAGTTAATAACAACAGCTAGTATAAGTAATTAACAACAGCTAGTATTAGTAATTATCACTGTTGTACTACTAGTCATCCTTTTTCTTATCCTGCTACACCTCCTACTTTCTTGCTCCTCCTACTGGCACTATCGGTTTCCTTTAATGTGAGTGGGGAAATCTTTCAAGAGTAGGATAGGGTGGCACAGAATTTCCAACAGTCTCACCTCAGCTTTTGTCTCTTTAGAAAATTACCAATATGAAGCCCACACAATTTGAATTCAACATAGATATTAAATTTTAACTATGGAATAAAATATCAGTATCATGTTGCGGCTAATAAGGAGGCAGACAAAAATGATCTCTTAAGAGATTACATAATAATGTAATAAAGAATGCTTACTTTCTACCTATTTCTTAGAACTGTGATATCAATTTAAAGTATATGAAGTTCTTCTGTTTCTTCATAAAGATTATAATGTTACGTGATGACATAATTCTTTTGTTATTGTAAACTAAGGGCACTATTCAGATAAAAGTGGTAGAAATTATTGGGTATTTATTATACATGCATTGTTCAATTTTTCTGTGCTTCTCTATCAGGCAGCTATGATGTTAAGACACAAGTTATCCTGGGAAGCTTTACTGAGTTACTTGTTTTAAGGCAGAAAACACCTGCTCTAATAGGGTATGTTTATGCTAAGATGTAAACCTCTGGAATCTCAATGCAGAATGATGTAAATGTTTGAATAAAATCAAGTGAACACTGGGTCTTGCTTCAACTATTATTCGAATAACACAATTATATTGTTAAAGAATTATTTTCTTGTAAGTTAGAATACTGGTGAAGATCCTTATCACTTATGGTAGAATTTTACAATTTCAGCTCGCTCATCTTACTATCAGAACTGACATGTCTTCTTTTAATCAAGTCCACAAGGTAACTGTCATATAGAAGACAGGTAGGACTTTGTTAGAGAATGCAATCTTGAAGCACTGAATAATTAGTTTCTATTAAATGAGGAATGATATCTCAAGTGACTTATACATGTTAAGTAATTAGTACTATTCATAATAACAATAGCCATAATTGCAAAATTAATAACATTTCTGAATCACTAACTATATGCCAGAGACATTTTAAGTGGTTTATTTGTATTAACTTTTTTCCACACAACACCATATGAAGTTAGCAGTATTACTGCAAAAGTAGGCATAGTTAATTCTATCCACTTTCTAGTCCACTTTTCCATCATCTGCTACTTGAATTCATACAAAATTTTCTGAACGGTCGGATCTTTCCAGTCTGGCCCTTCTGCAATTTAATTCATTGAACATCTTGGAATATTTTTTAAAATATAATCTTATCACATATTTTCTTTTCTTAACTCTTTTTAGTAGTTCCTAAATGTGCTTAATACATATTTCAGTTCCTAAGGAATATCTGGCTTTTATCTTGCCTGTCAGCATCATCTGATTCTTACTCAGTGTCTCCCTTGCAAACTAAACTTTGAGTCTTGAGAACGGCCCTGAACATTTTGCGTGCTTTTCTTTTTGTGCTTTTTTCCCTGTCTCATTCTTTCATCTATTCCTGCATATTGTTCAGCTCTCATCTAAATTATTAACATCAGTGACTCCAGGATACTATATTATCTACACTGTATGCTTCTTTAGCATTGGTTTTTCCCTGGAGATAATAGTTTTTGCACAGTTTCTATTACTTGCATATATTCTATCTTTCAAAGTAAATATAAGGTGTGTTGGGACAGAAACTGTGTCCAACACACTTACCTGTGGTGTGTGCTAATCTCGTTATAAATATTCTTTGAAGGAACGGCCAGTACCTTATTATGTGTTGCATAATCAAAACTTTAATTTACCCACCCTATTTTCAAAATCTCCTTAGTATCCCTCTTTATCTGTAATAATGATGAAATTCACAAACTTGTGATGGTATCAACATGTATGTGAGTTTTTAATTGGTATGTGCTTTACCTTCCCACTACGCATGTTTCTTCCAGTGTAAGTCAAACACTGAATGAATGTAGAACTATTTGCACTGAAAGTTCAAAGCAGACAAACAAACAGTAATAGTTTACCTTAGGTAGGGGTTTGGCAGGTTTGCAGTGGAGTCCTCCAACGAACTCAATATTTGGTAAGAGTGGGTGAGGAAACTGAAAATCCCAGTAGTTTCGAATAAGCCATATCTCAGCTTTTGCCATTGTCTCGAATAATGTAGTAGGTCTTCCTGATGGGAAAATAAAACAAGAAAAGGTAGATGACACAGATCATTAGGTAATTTTCTGAAAGAAGTTAGAATAATGTAGGCAAAAATTCAAGTGAAGTGTTTGTGCTTTGAAATATATATATATATATTCATATATAGGCATAATTTAATTATTAAGTATTATATATTTTGCCCCTGTGTATTTACAAGAAAGACAAAGTGGTGAGAGGATCATGAGGGAAAACTACATCCCTTATGTCACATCGGTATATTCACAACCATAAACAAGCCATGGAGAATTAATCTCCATTTCCTTATTTTTTAAACCTTCATAGTAACAGACATACATAAAAGTCACTCTTGGAGCTCCATTATCAATGAATTCTACTGTATCCATGAAAATAATTTTCTAAGAAATAGTCTCATTTCCATAATTCATTAATCTAGTCCTTTTATCTTTGGATCTTCAAGTGAACTGTTGATTTTTTTGAAATTATGGCTGAAATCCTTGTACCTGCTATTGCTTTTGATTTATGCTAAGATCTTAACAATATCAGTTTGTAAGTAAATATATTTGCAAATTACAGCTAGAAAGCTTTGAGAAATTATTAAAATAGACATTTGTGTTCAATCTTAATTTGGTTCATATTTTAAATAACGATGCATAGTTTCAAAAAACTATACAGTTATAACTTTTTTTAAATTATTACTCTAAGTTCTACGGTACATGTGCATAACGTGCAGGTTTGTTACATATGTATACTTGTGCCATGTTGGTGTGCTGCACCCATCAACTCATCAGCACCCATCAACTCATCATTTACATCAGGTATAACTCCCAATGCAATCCCTCCCTACTCCTCCCTCCCCATAATAGGCCCCGGTGTGTGACGTTCCCCTTCCCGAGTCCAAGTGATCTCATTGTTCAGTTCCCACCTATGAGTGAGAACATGCGGTGTTTGGTTTTCTGTTCTTGTGATAGTTTGCTGAGAATGATGGTTTCCAGCTGCATCCATGTTCCTACAAAGGACACAAACTCATCCTTTTTTATGGCTGCATAGTATTCCATGGTGTATATGTACCACATTTTCTTAATCCAGTCTGTCACTGATGGACATTTGGGTTGATTCCAAGTCTTTGCTATTGTGAATAGTGCCACAATAAACATACATGTGCATGTGCCTTTATAGCAGCATGATTTATAATCCTTTGGGTATATACTCAGTAATGGGATGGCTGGGTCATATGGTACTTCTAGTTCTAGATCCTTGAAGAATTGCCATACTGTTTTCCATAATGGTTGATCTAGTTTACAATCCCACCAACAGTGTAAAAGTGTTCCTATTTCTCCACATCCTCTCCAGCACCTGTTGTTTCCTAACTTTTTAATGATTGCCATTCTAACTGGTGTGAGATGGTATCTCATTGTGGTTTTGATTTGCATATCTCTGATGGCCAGTAATGACGAGCATTTTTTCATGTGTCTGTTGGCTGTATGCATGTCTTCTTTTGAGAAATGTCTGTTCATATCCTTAACAGGAAATGGGGAAAGGATTTCCTATTTAATAAATGGTGCTGGGAAAATTGGCTAGCCATAAGTAGAAAGCTGAAAGTGGATCTTTTCCTTACTCCTTATACGAAAATTAATTCAAGATGAATTAGAGACTTAAATGTTAGACCTAATACCATAAAAACCCTAGAAGAAAACCTAGGTAATACCATTCAGGACATAGGCATGGGCAAGGACTTCATGTCTAAAACACCAAAAGCAATGGCAACAAAAGCCAAAATTGACAAATGGGATCTAATTAAACTAAAGAGCTTGTGCACAGCAAAAGAAACTACCATCAGAGTGAACAGGCAACCTACAGAAAGGGAGAAAATTTTTGCAATCTACTCATCAGACAAAGGGCTAATATTGAGAACCTACAAAGAACTCAAACAAATTTACAAGAAAAAAACAAACAATCCTCTCAAAAAGTGGGCAAAGGATATGTACAGTTACAACTTAATGCTCACACTTTGACAAGATGATTAGCCTTAAAATGAATGGTTTCCAATCCTTAAGTGAAGGAGAATAGAAGCATTGGAAACTTTAAATTATATGTATTGGTTTCTGTTTCTGAAATGGAGACATTATTTCTCTGAACTGTGGAGGAAACCTCTTGGTAACATGAGTACATATTGCAATTACTAAATAAGGAGACTGAAGTATACAAGATAAAAACAAGTTCTGCAATGTTAAATAGATAGTTCTAGAAAAATGTGTAACTACTCAGTCTACCAGTACACATCCAGCAAGATGTTTCTTGATGAGTCTGACTTTTTTTTAAGACAAAAAAATTATAATACAACAGATGTGGGATTGCTTAAAGAAATCTAAGGTGCACCAATATACAGGTTTATGACTTCCTGGAGTGTTCTGTATGGTTAATGGCCACAGTGTTTTAACAGATTCTATGATTTACCTTTTCTATAGTGTTTGTGAGTTTGATAATCTTTTTTCTTTCATTTGATATACTCATTTGCTAAAAGTTCCCACTACCCAGACTTTATGGCTTTATACTAGCTCAGCTTCAAAGGTACAAGAAAGTTAGATCTCCATGCTACCAATTGAAAAAAATTACTTACCTAGAACTTCACTGTAAAACTGATTCCACTTCTTCATATCCCATGCTTGGAACCAAAAGTCAAAATAAATCACATAGATCATATTTTTTACTCTCTCCATGAAACCCATTTGATCACTGAATTCTGACATAACAACAGGTACGTAGGAAGGAGGGAGTAGAAATCCTGCACCATGCTTTTCAATTGTGTAGCCAGGAGAGAAGCGGAGGCTGTACACAAAGGGTATTTTAAGTAGCTCAGCCAGCAGCTCACCACAGGGGGAAATAGCATCTGCAAGAACAACATCAAATCTTGACTCCTGTAGTTTCTTCATAAGTTTCTTATTAGAAACCACGTCTTTACAGAACTGTCTAATCATGTCACCATATGTCCACATCATTTCTTGTACTTGCAAAAAATGTGGCCAAAATGTGTCTTTTGGAACGTCTGACCATCTCTTAACCAGTTGCGTGACGCTATCATTAAACTCAGTTTCAGTTAAAGATGTAGGACAAATTTCAAATTTAAGAGCGGATGGGTTGCTGGGGCCAGGAAGAATGGAAGGTGAATATGCCAATACAGTCACCTCATGACCTCTCTGGACAAGCTCATCCAGGATTGTCTTTATATTCATCCAATGGCTGAATTCTGTGGGCCACACCAGCACCTTTCCACAACTCCCAGAGCTCAAGTAACAGCTCAGCTGTATCAGCAGAAGAGCTGAAGTCCATTTCATAGACATCCTGATGCAATGCAATGCTTGTTTTCCAGTTACTGCTCCTTTCTGTCATTTCTCATGGGGACATCCAAGTATAAATCACTCAAGAAGTTAAAATGTAACTTTTACACGTCAAAGTAAACGCATTATATTAGCAGTCTGAGCATGTGGATAACAAGGAGACAAATAAAAGGTAGAAGACCTGTTTACACAAGTGGGTTTATTTTCCTTTTTATATTTTTAAGTGCTATAATTCAGCTAATATCAGTGATCTTGGATGGACACATCACCTGATTCATGTGATATATTTTAGAATAGTGTCCATAAGAGTAGCTGTGAAAGTTCATGTTCCTGCAGTGTCTTTGACACAGAACTAAAGATAAAATAGCTAAACATGGTTCAAAAACTTCTGTTAATTTGTTGAAATATAATTCAGATACTATACAAATGATCACTTATTGTGTAAAATTTAATGTGCCATAGTATATTCACAGAATTGTGCATCTACCATAACAGTCAGTTTTATAAACTCTTATCTTCTAAAACTAAATCCTATACTCTTTATCCTTTTACTCCCTACTCCTACTTTCTGCATTTGTCCTATCTTGGGCAAATGTTAATTGAATTTCTATCTCTATAGATTTGCCTATTCTGGACATTTTTTAATACATGGAATCATACAATATGTGATCCTTTATGACTGGCCTATTTTACTTAGCATAATATTTTAAAGGTCCATTTATGATAGAACATTTATATGTTGATTCTTACTACCATCAGGAATGATTTAGAGAGTTTCAAGATGAAACTATCCCTATAGACTTTGTTGAATTCATCAAGGATAAAGGGAGGGGAAGATATAAAAGTAAACCAGGCCTGCAGTACATTCAGCAGACAGCTTTCAGTTAGTTTGCTCTCTGACTCACTTCTTCATAGTTTTTTGGTTATTATCGTATAATTATGCAGACACTGTTACAAGATTATAGTTCATCTTAACTGTTCTATAGATAATAAATTAAACATTTTGAAACCGTGTTTTCTCACCTTCAGTTCCAGCATACTGATGAAACCACTGACTCAGCTGGTCTAAAGGACTTCACTGATGCCAGCGGGTCTCAAGGACACCAAGAGGAGCTGACTCACCAAAGACTGCAGTTTCCAACTCCTGATGATTTTAGCCACTATCCTGACTAATCTGTGACGCCAACTTTTCAGTCCATCACACTCCATTATCCCCTTAAAAAATCCAGCCCAGAACTCCTTAGGGAGATGAGTTTTAGAGTCTCCACCTATCTTCTTGCTCAGTGCCCTGCAATTATTAAACTCTTTCTTTGCTGCAAGACATGTCTCAGTGCAATTGGTCTATTATTGCAGAGTGGGCATATGAACCTGTTGGCCCTATAACAAAGAATCCAGTGGAGGAAATAATGACAAATATGGTGGAAATAGAAAGATAACTCAACTTTAAGATGGAACTACATTGCTGCAATCCCGTGATAAAACAAATACATGAGGAGTTGCTTCCTATGGAACAGCAAAGAAAGTTGTTTCATGAGATGGATCTACTCCTGGCAAAGAACATGTAAACATTGTTGAAATGATAACAATGAATTTAGAATATGACTTAAACTTAGTTAATAAAGCAGCATTACACTTTCAGATGTTTGATTTCAATTTTGAAAGAAGAACCGCTATGGGAAAATTGCTATCAAACAGCAATGCGTATTAAACAGAAATATTTTGTGAAAAAGAAGGGTTAGTGGATGTGGCACCTGCTGTTGTTTTCTTACTTTTAAGAAAGTGCTACAGCCATGCCAACTACTAGCAGCCACTACTCTGATGAGTTAGCAGCCATCAACATTGATGCAAGAAAGACTCTCCACCAGCAAAAAATTTAAAACTCACTGAAGGCTCAGATGAGTGTTACCACTTTATAGCAGTGAAGTGTTTTTAATTAAGGCATGTATTTTTTTTGAATCTTAATACTACTGCAGAATTAATGGACTGCAGCATTGTGTAAACATAAGTTTTCTGTGCCAGAGAAACCAAAGCAAATGGTGTGACTCACTTTATTGCATATTTTGTTTTATTGTAGTAGTCTGGAACCAAATCTACAACACCTCAGAAGCATGTCTTGTATTAGCAAAATCACTTAATATGGGATGTACTCTTGAAAATTATTACAAGTTGGGAGAGGCCAAGATGGCAAACTAGAAGCAGTTAATATGCATGGCTCTCATGGAGAGAAACAGATGGAGTGAGTAAATACAGCACCTTCAGCTGAAACATCCAGGTACTTGCACTGGGACTAATCAAGGAAGCAACTGATCTGCAGAGAATGGAGAAAAACAAGGCAGCTATGAATCCATCTGATCCTGGGCTTTTTTTGGGGGGGATGGTTTGTAGGGTATTTATTACTGCCGCCATTTCAGAATTGTTATTTGTCTCATCTTATCCTCGGTTCATCCTTGGGAGGGTGCATGTGTAAAGGAATTTATCCACTTCTAGATTTTCTAGTTTATTTGCATAGACATCTTTATAGTATTATCTGATGATGGTTGGTATTTCTATGGAGTCAGTGGTGATATCTCCTTTATCATTTTTATTGTGTCTATTTGATTCTTCTCTCTTTTCTTTTTTTATTAGTCTAGACAGTTGTCTATTTTATTTCACTTTTTCAAGAAACAGCTCCTGGAGTTTTTTGATTTTTTGAGTAATTTTTCATGTCTCTATCTCCTTCAGCACCACTCTGACCTTGGTTATTTCTTGTCTTCTGCTAGCTTTGGAGTTTGTTTGTGTTTGGTTCTCCAGATATTTTAGTTGTGATGCGTGCATCCAATTTGAGGACTTTCAAGCTCTTTGATGTGAGAATTTAGTCCTTTAAATTTCCCTCTTAGCGATGCTTTAGCTGCATCCCAGATATTCTGCTACTTTGTCTATTTGTTCTCATTGGTTTGAAATAACTTCTTGATTTCTGCCTTAATTTCATTACTTACCCAAGAATCATTCAAGAGCAGGTCGTTCAATTTCCCTGTAGTTGTGGGGTTTTAAGTGAGATTCTTAATCTTGAGTTCTGATTTGATTGTGCTGTGGTCTGAGACACTGCTTAGCATAATTTCAGTTCTTTGCATTTTCTCAGGAGTGTTTTACTTCCAATTCTGTGATTGATTTTAGAGCAACTACCATGTCATGCCAAGAATAATGTATATTCCATGGTTTTCCGGGTGGAGAATTATGTAGATATCTGTCAAGTCCACTTAATCCAGAGCTGAGTTCAAGTCCTGAACATTGTTGTTAATTTTCTGAATTTTCTGCTTCAATGATTTGTCTAATATTGACAGTGGGGTGTTAAAACACCCCACTATTATTGTGTGGGAGTCTAAGTCTCTTTGTAAGTCTTTAAGAACTTGCTTTTGTAAGTCTGGGTGTTTTCTGTATTGGGTGCATATATATTTAGGATAGTTACCTCTTCTTGTTGAATTGAACTCTTTACGCTTATGTAATGGCCTTCTTTATCTTTCCTGATCTTTTGGTTTAAAGTCTGTTTTGTCAGAAACTAGGATAGCAAGACATGCTTTCTTTCTGCTTTCTATTTGCTTGGTAAATTTTTGTCCATCAATTTATGTTGAGCTTATGTGTGTCTTTGCACATGAGATGGGTCTCTTGCATACAGTGTGCTGATGGGTCCTGACTCTTTATTCAGCTTGCTATTCTATATTTTTTAATTGTGGTGTTTAGCCCATTTACACTTAAGGTTAATATTGTTATAATTCCATTACTGAGTATATACCCAAAGAATATAAATTATTATATTTTAAAGATACATGCACACATATGTTCATTGCTGCACTATTCACAATAGTAAAGAGATAGAATCAATCCAAATGCCCATCAATGATAGACTGGATAAGGAAAATGTGGTACATATACACTGTGGAATACTATGAAGACATAAACAGGAATAAGATCATGCCGTTTGCAGGGATATGGATGCAGCTAGAAGCCATTACCTCAGCAAACTAATGTAGAAACAGAAAACCAAATGCCACATGTTTTCACTTATAAGTGGGAACTGAACAACGAGAACACATGGACACATGGAAGGGAAGAAAACACAATGGGGCCTGTTGGGTTAGGGAAGGGAGGGCATCAGGATAAACAGCTAATGCATTCTGGGCTTAATACCTCAGTGATGGCCTGATAGCTGCAGCAAACCACCATGACAAATACTTACCTATGTAACAAATCTGCACAACCTGGACATGTATCCTGGAACTTAAAATAAAATAAATACAATGAACAGCAACAAAAATAAATATGAATAAATGACATCTGAACTAAGAAAGAAGAAAGAAAGAAAGAAAGAAGAAGAAAGAAAGAAAGAAAGAAAGAGAAAGAGAGAAAGAGAGAAGAAAGAAAGAAGAAAGAAAGAAAGAAAGAAAGAAAGAGAAAGAAAGAAAGAAGGGAGGGAGGGAGGGAGGAGGGAGGGAGGGAAGGAGGGAAGGAAGGAAGGAAGGAAGGAAGGAAGGAAGGAAGGAAGGAAGGAAGGAAAGAAGGAAAGAAGGAAGGAAGGAATCAGGATGATGGCCCACCCAGGAGCAATGCAGAGACAAGTGAGCCTCCCTGACCCAGTGAAGTGATGAGTGAACGTGCAACCCCAGGTAACATCCTTCTCCTACAGATCTCTGCAACCCTCGGGTCAGGAAATCGCCTCATGAACCCACTCCATCAGAGCCTGAAATGTGACACACAGAGCTACATGGAGTCTAGGCAGAGCAGCAGCTCAGGCATGTGTAGAGATCTGGGAGTTTTAGATAGCCCAGCTTTCTGGGCTTCCTGTCAAAACTAGCTGTAGCTCTGGCAAAGTGGGAGGTTAAGAATGAACATATACTCCTAGCAAAGAGGCTTAATTCAGGAGGCCAAGAGGTGACAGTCTGCAGGCACCACCTTCACAGCACATCACAGGATAAGATCCACTGACTTGGAATTCCAGACAAGCATGGTAGCAGTGTTGTGCCTACCCGGGATGAAGCTGGAGTTGGGTGCAGAGGGGAAGTGAGCAAGGCGGGCTGCCAATTTGGCTTTTGGAGCAACTTAGCTGTTCTGCATTTTGAGCTTTGAAGAGTCCAAATGGACTAGAGGGGTGGAAGGAATCCCTCAGCTGTTGCAAATCTGTTCTACCTAAACTTGTCTAGACTGCTTATTTAAGCAGATCCCAGATCCTGTTCCTCCCCATTGGGTGGGACCTCCAAATAGGGGCTTCTAGCCACGCTACCCAGTGCTCTCCCATCAATAGAGATTTGAAAACACCCTGGGAGAGAGCTTTCAGGAGTTGTGGACTGCCATCTTTGCTGTCTGGAAGACTTAACAATTCCAGCTTGGAGGTTTTGAAGAGTCCAAGATGACTAAGGTGAAAGTGATGGCCCAGCACAGCAAAGCAGTCCTACAAAAATATGTGACCAGACTGCTTTTTAAAGTGGGTCCCTGACCCTTTTCCTCAGCACTAGGTGGAGTCTCTCAACTGGGATTTTTGGTACTGCCACTGATGTTCCTCAGCTGACAGAGTTTTCAGGTCTCCCTAGTACAGAGTTTCCAGGGGAAGGGGCAGGCTGCCATCTTTGCTGTTTGGGCAACCTAACAATTCCTGCCTTTAAGCTTTGGAGGTTCCAAGGTGACCAGGGGCTGGATGTGTACCCACAGCACAGCACACCTGCTCTAGGAAAATGTGGTCGGATCAGTTTTTGAAGCAGGACTCTGATCCCGTTCCTTCTGACTGTATTAGAACTCCCAACTGAGGTCTCCAGACACCTTCTAGAGATGTGTTTGGGCCAGCAACAGGTCTGTACCTCACTGGTACAGAGCCAATAGAAAAAAGAGGAGGCTGCCATGTTTGTTGTTTCTCAGACTTAACTGGTGATACCTTCAGTTACTGGAAAATCTGAGGTAACTAGAGACTGGAGTGGGCCCCCAGCATACTGCAGCAGCCCTACAGAAAAGTGGCCAGACTGTAATGTGGGTACTTCTTCCCATATCTTCTCACCAGGCAGATCTCCCAAACCTGGGCCTCTAGCCACCCCCTGCCAGAACTATTGATTAGCAACAACTTGGAAACTCACTGGATAGAACCTCCAGGGACACATGAAAGCCTCTCTGCCACAGCCTCTGCAATTGAACTTAGCTTACTAACCTCAGACTACCAAAGGAGCAAAGACCCTAAATGCCATATCCACATCTCCAACAATCTCCAGTTGATTCAAGAAAAGGAGGCCAGTTTATCTCCCATGGATTCCACACATCACACTGCTAGTCACCAAATAGGGAGCCCCTGGCTTAGACCCCCTGAAGAGCCTCTCCATCCTGGGATTATTGTAATGAGTGATTGCAGACCAGCATCTCTCTGGTATGGCTCCTTCAGGAGACAAGCAAAGTGGTGGAGCAGTAAGTCAGCTGATGTGGAGCCCAGAGGGGTTGGTGTGGAGCCCAGAGCAGTTGGTGTGGAAGCATCTGTAGCAAAGCCATCAGCGGCAATCTCTCTAGGCTCAATTTGCTCACATTAGCCCTAGGGAAATTGTGTTCTAGGCTCAGTTTGCTCACTTTAGCCCTAGGGGAATTGTCGGACCTGGTCTTTGCAGGGCAATTCTGCACATCAGATGAGGCTGGTCTGACTGGAGCACTCCTTGGACTTCTACCCTCTTCCAGGGCCCCAGCCTGGCCAAGACTACTTACATGGTAGACTTTGGTGCCCTGGGATCCCACACCATAGTTTCTGCAACAGAGGACTGTGCCTGACTGGGGAGCTCCAGTGAGGTGGCCCCCATAGCCATGCACCAGTCTACATGTTCTCTCTCAATACTGCAGCTTCCTCTTAGCCCACAGAAACTCCCCACACCGCTGTTCTGGTGCAAGTCTGCATGAGTGGGTTTTGCTTTGCTTGCCCCAGCAGCACACAGGAGGGCAGTACAACCTCCCACCGAACCCCTCCCCCCTGCCGACAGCCTTTGCAGACATAGCCTTGGCGGGCACAGAACCAGAAAGCCCTGCCCCTGCCAGTCCCCCACCCTTGTGCTAAAGCTGCACAGAGAACAGGAAATCCTCCCGCACCCTGAGTGATCACTTTTGCTGCTGGGGCACAGAGAAGAGACCCAGAACTATGCTGCCCAGCAACCCACCCTAATCCAACACCACCTCCATGGTAACAGCACACAGTCCCCAGCAGGGTCTTTCCACTCCCCCTCCAGTTGCCTTGCTTCAGCCTTTGTGATGAGCAACCATAGTGAGGCAGACACCTCTGCATTCGCTAGCGCTCTGCTGCAGCTGCTGCACCTCAGTCACCTCAGCTGAGAAGACTCAAAACCTTGAGGAGCCAGAGAACAAAGTTGGGACCCAATAGAAGTCCACTGGAGTTAAAGCACGTGGTACAGGACTTGGGAACAGTAAGTTGGCCCCCCAAAATCTTCCAGAAACAAAGCCAGTTGGCTGAATTCACCTTATGTCACCATGAACCCTCAAGGTAATTAAATAAGGTAAACCAAAACACAAGCAAAGGTTAACAACCTCAAAAATTTAAGATATATAGGCCCAAAAAGATAAAAAAAATTGTAAGAATGCCGTAAACTCAAAAAGTCACAGTGCCTTCTCTCATCCAATGACCACTTCACCTCTCCAGCAAGGATTCAAAACCAGGCTGAGGCTAAGATGGCTGACATGACAGAAGTAGAATTCAGAATATGGATAGAAATGAAGTTCACTAAGCTAAACAAGTATATTATAACCCAAAAGCAAGAAAGCTAAAAATGATAACAAATTATGATAGGAGCAAAATATAGTATAAAGAACTCTACTTTACATAGTAACCAGTATAAAGAGGAAAGTAAACAATCTAATAGAGCTGGAAATTATAACACATGAATTTCATAATGAAATCACAAGTATTAATAGCAGAATAGAACAAGGAAAGAAAAGAATCTCAGAGTTTGAAGAATGGCTGTCTGAATTAAGACAGGCAGACAAAAATAGAAAAAGAAAGAATGAAAAGGAATGAACGAAACCTCCAAAAAATATGAGATTTTGTAAAGAGACTACATCTACAACTAACTAGAGTACCTGAAAACTATGGGGACAATGGAGTCAACCTGGAAACCGTATTTCAGGTATCAACTCTGAGACCTTCCCTTACCTAGCTAGAGAGGCCAGCATTCAAATTTGGATAATACAGAGAACCCCAGGAAGATACTCCATGAGAAGATTATCATCAAGACACATAGTTATCAGGTTCTTCTTGGTAGAAACGAAAAAAAACAAATGTTACAGAAAGATAGTGAGAAAGACCAGGTCACCTACAAAGGGAAGCCCTTAAAACTAACCGTGTACCTCTCTGCTGAAACCCTACAAACCAGAAGAGATTGGGGGCCAATATTTAACATCTGGCCAAACTACGCTTTATACAAAAAGGAAAAATAAGATATTTTTTAGACAAGCAAAGGCTGAGGAAATTTGTTACCACCACACTTGCCTTAGAAAAGCTTCTTAAGGAAGCACTAAATACGTAAGGAAAAAAAAAAAAAATTCCAGCCATTACAAAAGCACACTGAAGTATACATACCAATGACACTATAAATCAACCACATAGACAAGTCTGCAAAATAACCAGCAAACATCATGATGGCAGGATCAAATCCACACATATCAATATTAACCTTAAATGCATATGGGCTAAATGTCCTAATCAAAAAATACAGAGGCATAAGCTGGTTAAAGAACCGAGACCCATTGGTATGTTGTATTTAAGAAACCAATCTCACCTGCAATGGCATACATAGGCCCAAAATAAATGAATGGAGAAAAATCTACCAAACAGATAGAAAACAGACAAAAAAAAAACCATATGTTTCAATCTTACTTTCTGACAAAACAGAATTTAAACAAAAAATAAAAAGACAGACAAGAGCACTGCATAATGGTAAAAAGAGTTTAATTCAACAAGAAGATCTAATTATACTAAATATAAATGCACCCAACACAGGAGCATCCAGATTCATAAAGCAAGTTCTTAGGGACCTGCAAAGAGACTTAGACTTCCACACAATAATAGTGGGACACTTTAATACCCCAGTGGTAATATTAAACCTATCATCAAGACAGAAAATTAGCAAATATTTAGGACATGAACTCAGCACCACATCAAATAAACCTGACAGATATCTACAGAACTCTCCACCACAAACAGAATAATATACATTTTTCTCACTGCCACAGGACACTTTCTCTTTAATTGATCACATAATCAGAAGTGAAACACTCTTTAGCAAATATAAAAAAATTGAAAGTGTAACAAATAATCTCTTGGACTACAGTCCAATCAAATTAGAAATCAAGACTAAGAAATTTACTCAAAACCATACAATTACATTGAATGACTTTGGGGCAAATAATGGCTGCTCCTGAATGACTTATAGGCAAATAATGAAATTAAGGTAGAACTCAAGAAGATCCTTGAAACTAATGAGAACAAAGATACAACATACCAAAATCTCTGGGATAAATTCAGGCAGTGTTAAGAGGAAAATGTATCAGACTAAATGCCCACATCAGAAAGCTAGAAAAATCTCAAGTTAGCAACCTGAAAATCATAACTAAAAAAACAAGAGGGACGGGCGCAGTGGCTAACGCCTGTAATCCCAGCCCTTTGTGAGGCCAAGGTGGGCAGATCACGAGGTCCAGAGATCCAGACCAGCCTGGCTAACGTGGTTAAACCCCGTCCCTACTACAAATACAACAAATTAGCTGGGCATGGTGGCCGGCGCCTGTAGTCCCAGCTACTGGGGAGGCTGAGGCAGGAGAATGCCATGAACCCGGGGAGGTGGAGCTTGCAGTGAGCCAAGATCACTCCACTGCACTGCAGCCTGGGAACAGAGCGAGACTCTGGCTCAAAATAATAATAATAATAATAATAATAATAATAAATAAAAATATTATTATTATTATTATTAATTATTATTATTATAACAATAGAACAAGAGAACCAAGAGCATAAACAATTCCAAAGCTAGCAGAAGACAATAAATAATGAAAATCAGAGGCAAACTGAAAGAGATACAGACACAATAAAAACATTCAAAAGAACAGTGAATCAAGTATCTGGGTTTTTTTCTTTTTTTTTTTGAAAAAAGTAAAATAGACTCCTAGCTGGAATAATAAAGAAAAAAGAGAGAGAAGATTCAAATAAACACAATCAGAAATGACAAGGAGGAGATTATCACAGACTTGACATAAATAAAAACAACCATCAGAGAATATTATGAACACCTGTATGCACAAGAACTACAAAATATAGAAGAAATGATTCCTGGAATTTTACACCCTCCCAAGACTAAACCCAGAAGAAATTGAATTGCTGAATAGACCAATAACAAGTTCTAAAATGGAGGTGATAATAAATAGCCTACCACCCAAACAAATCCTAGGACCAGATACATTCACAACTAAATCGTGCCTGACATAAAAAAGAAGACCTGGTATTATTTCTACTGAACCTATTTCAAAGAATTGTGGAAAAGGGACTCCTCCTCAAGTCATTTTATGAGGTCAGCATCATCCTAACACCAAAACCTGTCAGAGATATAACAAAAAATGAAAACTTCAAGCCAATGTCCTCAGTAAACCTCAAAGCAAATATCCTCAACAACACACTGGCAAACTGAATGCAGCAGCATATCAAAAAGCTTACCACCTTGATCAAGTAGGCATTATCCCCAGGATGCAAGGTTGGCTCAGCCTATGGAAATAAATAAATGTGAGTCTTCATATAAACAGAACTAAATACAAAAACTACATGATTATCTCAATAGATGCAGAAGAGGCTTTCGATAAAATTCAGCATGAATTTTTGTTAAAAAGTCTCAATGAACTAGGTATAGAACGAACATACTTCAAAATAAGAGACATCTAGGACAAACCCACGGTCAACATCTTACTGAATGGGCAAAAGCTGGAAAGAGTTCCCTTGAAAACCTACACAAGACAAGGATGCCCTCTTACCACTCCTAGTCAACATAGCATTGGAAGTTCTGGTCAGGGCCATCAGGCAGGAGAAAGAAATAAAGTGTATTCAAATAGGAAGAGAGGAAATAAAATTATCTTTATTTGCAGATGACATAATCCTATATCTAGAAAACTCCAGCGTCTCGGGGCAAAAGCTTCTTAAGGTGATAATTTGAGCAAAGTCTCAGGATGAAAATTCAATGCGCAGAAATCAGTAGCATTTCTATACACCAGCAAGAGCCAAGCCAAGATCCAAATCAGAAACAAACACTTATTCACAATTGCCACAAAAAGAATGAAATACAAAGGAATACAGATAGGTGAAAGATTTCCAAAAACAAACAAATAAACAAACAACAACAACAAAAACTACTGCCCAAAGAAATTAGAGATGACACAAACAAATGGAAAAACATTCCATGCTTACGAATAGGAAGTCAATCTTGTTAAGATGGCCATACTGTACAAAGCCATATGCAGAAGACTAGAACTGGACCCCGTCCTTATACCATATACAAAAATCAAGATGCATTAAAGACTTAAATGCAAAACCCAAAACTATCAAAACCCTGGAAGACAGACTCTACAACAGCATTCAGAACATAGACATGGGCAAATATTTCATGACGAAACGCCAAATGCAATTACAATAAAAGCAAAAATTGACAAATGACATATAACTAAACTAAAGAACTTTTGCACAGCAAAAGAAAATATCAACAGATTAAACACACAACCTACAGAGTGGAAGAAAATTTTTTGCAAACTATGCATCTGGCTAGTCTAACATTCATCATCTATAAGATACCTAAACATATTTACAAGGAAAAAAATTAAAAAGTGGTCAAAGGATATAAACAGGTACTTTTCAAAAGAAGATATACATGCATCCATCAGTCATTTGAAAAAATAGCTGAGCATCACTGATTATTAGACAAATGCAAATTTAAACCACAATGAGATACCATCTCACACCAGTTAGAATGACTATTATTAAAAAATAAAAAATAAATTAAAAAACAGATGTTGGAGAGGTTGGGGAGAAAAAGGAACACTTATATCTTTTGGGGAGTATAAATTAATTCAATCACCATGGAAGACAGTGTGGTGATTCCTCAAAGGCCTAAAAACAGAAATACCATTTGACTCAGCAATCCCATTACTAAGTATATGGCCAAAGAAATGTAAACAATTCTATGACAAAGAAACATGCATACACATGTTCATTGCGGCACTGTTCACAATAGCAAAGACATGGAATCAATCTAAACTCCCATCAGTGATAGACTGGATAAAGAATATGTGGTACCTATACACTACAGAATTCAATGCAGCCAGAAAAAAAAGAATGAGATTATGTCCTTTTCAGGGACATGGATGGATCTGGATGTCATTATTCTTAGCAAACTAACACAAGAACAGAAAACCAAATACCGCAGGTCCTTATTTGTAAGTAGGAGCTAAATGATGAGAACACATGGACACATAGAGGGAAACAAAAGACACTGGGGTCTATTTGAGGCTGAAGAGTGGGAGGAAGGAGAGGATCAGAAAAAATAACTACAGGGCACTAGGCTTAATACCCGGGTGATAAAATGTTCTGCACAGCAAACCCCCATGACATAAGTTTACCTATATAAACCTGTACATGCACCCCTGAACTTAAAATAAAAAACATATTTTAAAGTGTAAAATACAATACTGTTAACTAGAGCCACAACACTGTGCAGCAGATCTCTAGAACTTATGTGTCTTGTTTCATTAAAACTTTACACCTATTGAAAAGCAACTCCCAATTTCTCTCTTTCCCCAGTCACTGGGAGCCACCATGCTACTCTCTGATTCTGAGTCTGACTGTTTTAGACGCCTTACAGAAGTGGAAGTGTGAGGTGTTTGCTTCTGTGTTATTTCACTTAATATTATTTTCTAAAGGTTTTTCTATGTTGTCACATATGCCAGGATTGTAAGGTCATACAGAAGAGATATATATATATATATATATAATTATTATTATTTTTTGAAACAGAGTCTCACTCTGTTTCCTAGACTGCCATACAGTGCCAGGATCTCGGCTCACCGCAACCTCCGTCTCCCAGGCTGAAGCGATTCTCCTGCTTCAGCCTCCCGAGTAGCTGAGATTACAGGCTCATGCCACTACCACCTGGCTAATTTGTCTATTTTTAGTAGAGGTGGGGTTCACCATGTGGTTTTTAATTTCTTAAAAACCTCTACATTGTTTCCATAGTGTCTGCGATATTTTATGTTCTCACCTACAGTGTACAAGAGTTTCAATTTCTCCATATCAAAGCCAACAATTGTTGTGTGTGTGTGCTTGTGTGCATCTGTGCTAATAAATACATCCTAAGAGTTGTGAATTGACATATCATTACGGTTCTGATTTTTCTGATGATTAATTATATTGAGCATTTCATCATACAGCTGATGGCCATGTGTGTAACTTCTTTGGAGAAATGTTTTTTTCAAGTATTTTTCCATTTATTTTTTCATTTATTAATCAGAGTTTTTTATCTTATTTTATTTTATTTTTTTGCTTCTTGTTATTAAGTTTTCACAGTTACATAAATATTTTGGTTTTTAACCCCTTATCAAATACATATTTTGACAGCATGTCTCCTGTTTCATATAATTACCTTTATACACTGTTGATTATTTTCTTTGTTGTGTAGACTATTTTTGTTTGTTTCATACAATTCCACCTCTTTGTATTTTCCTTCTTGTCTGTGCTTTTCAGGTCATATTCAAAAATATTGTCCAGACCAATGTTATGAAGCTTTTGCTTTATATTTTCTTCTGGGAATTCTATAGTTTCAAGTCCTATGATTAAGACTTGTACCCATTTTGAGTAGATTTTTGTGTAGTGAATAGTAAGGATAAAATTTTATTTTTCTGTTTGTGGATATCCAGTGTTCATAGTACCATTTATTTAAGAGGCTGACGTTTCTTCATTGAATGTACTTGGCACACTTGTTGAAGATCAGTTGATTATATATTTGTGGCTTTATTTTTGGGCTCTAAAAACAGACTATTTTAATTACGGTAGCGCTTAATATATTTTGAAATAAGAAAACGTGATGCCTCCAGCTTTGTTAGACTTTCTCCTCAACATTGTTTTGGCTCCTTCATGAGTCTTTAATGAGCATTCATGGCTCATTATGAATTTAAAAATGATGTCTACTTTTATAAAAAATGTCATGGGTCTTTAATAGGAATTATATTGAATCCTTGAATTGCTTTAGATGGCATGAATGTTTAAACAGTATTGTTTTTCAGTCAATATATCTTTCCAAAATAGTGTATTCTTTAATTGCATTCATCAATGTTTTGTAGTTTTTGATACACAACACTTTCACCTACTTGTTTATTTCTATGTATTGTTTCTCTATAGGATATTTTTTCTTAATTTCTTTTTCTAATTGTTTTTTGTTAGTATACAGAAAGATAACTGAATTTTGTATGTTGATTTCATATTCTGCAAATTTACTGAATTATTAGTTTTAAGAGTATTTTGGGGAGTACTTAGGGTTTTTCACATACAGTATCATGTTATCTTCAAACAGAGGTGATTTTCCTTTCTGTGTTATAGACTTTTATCTATTTTTAATTGTCTAATGGTTTCAGCTGGTACTCCAGTACTATGTGGAATAGAAGTAGCAAGAGTGGGGTCCTTGCCTTGTCATGATAAGAACATTTCAGTTTGTTTTTGTTGTTCTTGTTTACCATTGAATGTGATAAGCTGTGGGCTTTTCATAAGTGTTCTTTCATTTCTTTTATTTTTTTTGAGACGAGTCTTGCTCTGTCTTCCAGGCTAGCGTGCAGTGGCATGGACTGGATAGGCTCACTGCAACCTCTGCCTCCCAGGTTCAAGCAATTCTCCTCCTTTACCCTCCCGAGTAGCTGGTATTACAAGTGCATACCACCACGCCAGCTAATTTTTGTGTTTTAGTAGACACAGGGTTTCACCATCTTGGCCAGGCTGGTCTTGAACTCCTGAACTGAGGTGATCCACCTGCCTAGGCCTCCTAAAGGGCTGGGATTACAGGTGTCAGCCACCACGCTCAGCCTGTTATTTCTTATTTTAAGGTAATTTACTTCTATTTCTATTTTGTTGAGAGACTTTTTTCTTTTTTATTCATAAACAATTTTTCAACTGTGTCAAATGCTCTATCTGCATCTACTGAGATGTTCGTGTGGTCTTCATTCATCATTCTGTTACTGTGTATCACATTTGTTGATTTTTGTAATTTTAACAATCCATCATTCTAGGGATAAATTTCGTTTAGTCATGACGAATGAACCTCTTAATATGCTGCGGAATTAAGCTTCCCAATTTTCTGTTGAGGAATTTTTCATCTATGTTTATTAACAATATTGGACTTTTTTTTTTTCTTCTTCTTCTCCTTATTCTTCTATTTCTGTCATGTGTTTGTCTGGGTTTGTTATCAGTATAATGCTGTCCTCATAAAATGAGTTTGAAAGTGTCTTTTTCTTTTCAGATTTTTGGAAAGGATTGTAAAGAAAAGGCATTAATTATTTTTCAAGTATTTGGTAGTGCAGCCATCTGATGCTGGCTTTTCTTTGTTGGGAAGTTTGACTACTAATTCAATCTCCTTATTCATTATTGTTAGGTTCTGAAAATATATTAGTAGGTTTTATGATCTTATGAATTTATAAATTTCTTCTAAGTTGTCCAATTTGTTAGTTAATAATTGTTCATAGTAGGCTCTTATAATCTTTTCTCTTCTGAGGCATTACTTGCAATGCCACTTTCATTTTTTATTTTATTTGATTATTCAATTTTTAATTTTAGTCTAGCTATTTGACAATTTGTTTATCTTTTAAAAAAACTCATATCTTAGATTTGCTGATTTATTTTCCATTTTTCCATTCTTCATTACATGCATTTCAGCTCAAATATATATTGTTTCTTTTTTTCTGCAAGCGTTGGGCTTAGTTTGTTCTTTCTTAGCTCTTTTATGTGTAATGTTAGCCTGATAATTTGGACATTCTTTTTTAATATAGTTGTGATTACTGGCCGGACGCGGTGGCTCAAGCCTGTAATCCCAGCACTTTGGGAGGCCGAGACGGGTGGATCACGAGGTCAGGAGATCGAGACCATCCTGGCTAATACGGTGAAACCCTGTCTCTACTTAAAAATACAAAAAACTAGCCGGGCGACGAGGCGGGCGCCTGTAGTCCCAGCTACTCGGGAGGCTGAGGCAGGAGAATGGCATAAACCCGGGAGGCGGAGCTTGCAGTGAGCTGAGATCCGGCCACTGCACTCCAGCCTGGGTGGGAGACCAAGACTCCGTCTCAAAAAAAAAAAAAAAATATATATATATATATAGTTGTGATTACTATAAACTTCTCTCTTAGGGGTGCTTTTGCTGCATCCCGTACATTTTGGTAGGTTGTATTTTTATTTTCACTTGTCTCAAATTTTTTATCTAATTTTCTTTTTCACTTGCTCTTTTATATATTGCTTATTCCACAGTGTGTTGTTAATTTTTAAAATAAGTTTGATTATTCTATTTTTGTTTCTATTATTGACTTTGAATTTTATTCCAGATGTCTAGAAAACATAGTTGATATGATTTCAATCTTAAATTCATTAACATTTGTTTTATTACTTAACATGTATATACCCAGTAAGAAAATTGCTGGCTCAACAGTGTAAAACCATTAGTTTATCTCTGCAGCTTCACCAGCATCTGTTTTTGTTTATTTGTTGATTTGTTTGTTTTTTGTTTTGTTTTGAATTTCGAATAGTAGCCATTTGAACTGGTATGAAATGATGTCTCATTGTGGTTTTAATTTGTGTTTCTTTAATGATCAGCAAAGTTGATCTTTTTTCATGTTTGTTGGCCCTATATATATCTTCTTTTGAAAGTGTCTGTTCACGTTCTTTGCCCACCTCTTACTGGGGTTGTTTGATTTTTTTCTTGTAAATTTATTTAAGTTCCTTGTAGAATCTGGATATTAGACCTTTGTCAGGTGGATAGATTGCAAAAACTTTCTCCCATTCTGTAGGCCGTGTGTTCACTCTGATGGTAGTTTCTTTTGCTGTGCAAAAGATATTTCGTTTAATTAGATTCCGTTTGCCAGTTTTTGCTTTTGTTGCAATTGCTTTGGGTGTTTTGGTCATAAAATCTTTACATGTGCCTGTTTCTTGAGTGTTATTCCCTAGATTTTCTTCTAGGGATTTTGCAATTTGGGGTTTTACATTTAAATCTTTAATCCATCTTCAATTGATTTTTGTAAATGATGTAAAGAAGGTGTCCAGTCTCAATTTTCTACTTATGGCTAGCCAGCACTCCCCACACCATTTATTAAATAGGGAGTCCCTTCTTTGTTATTTTATTTTGTCAAGTTTGTTGAAGATCAGTTGGTTGTAGGGGTGTAGTCTTATTTCTGACTTCTCTATTCTGTTCTATTGGTCTACGTGTCTGTTCTTGTACCAGTACAATGCTGTGTTGGTTACTGTAGCCTTGCAGCATAGTTTGAAGTCAGGTAGTGTGATGCCTCCAGCTTTGCTCTTTGTGCTTAAGATTGCTTTGCTATCTTTTTCCTTTTCATATAAATTTCAAAATAGGTTTTTTTCTAGTTCTGTGTACAGTACAAATGACAGTTTAATGCAAATAGCATTGAATCTCTAAATTACTTTGGGCAATATGGCCTTTTCCAAAATACTGATTCTTCCTATCCATGACCATGGAATGTTTTTCTATTTGTTTGTTTCCTCTCTGATTTATTTGAAGCAGTGGTTTGTAGTTCTCCTTGAAGAGTTCCTTTGCTCTCCTAGTTAACTATATTGCTAGGTATTTTATTCTTTTTTGTGGGAATTGTGAATGGGAGTTCATTAATAATGTGACTCTCTGCTTCCCTGCCGTTGTTGTATAAGAATGCCAGCGATTTTCGCACATCGATTTCATATCCTGAGACTGCTGAATTTACTCATCACCTTAAGAAGTTTTGGGGCTGAGATGATGGGGTTTTATAGATATAGAATTATGTCATGTGTAAACATATGACTTCCCCTCTTCCTATAGGAATACCTTTTATTTCTTTCTATCCTCTGATTGCCGTGGCCAGAACTGCCAATACTATGTTGTACAGGAATGGTGAGAGACGGTATCCTTGTCTTGTGCTGGTTTTCAGTGGAAAGACTTCCAGTTTTCACCCATTCAGTATGATGTTAGCTGTGGGTTTGTCATATATATCTCTTCTTATTTTGAGAAAGGTTCCCTCAATACTTGTTTTATTGAAAGTTTTTAACATGAATAAGTGTTGAAATTTATTAAAGGTCTTTTCTGGATTTATTCAGTTAAACATGTGGTTTTGTCTTAATTTCTATTTATGTGATGAATCACATTTATTGATTTGCATATGTTGAACCAAACCCACAGACACATCTCACATGCAAAGACATATGTAGGCTTAAAGTAAAGGGATGGAAGAAAATCTAGAAAGAAATGGAAAACAGGAAAAAAGCAAGGGTTACAATTCTAGTTTAAACCAACAAAGATCGTTAAGGAAAAAGAAAGTCATTACTTAATGGGGAAGAGTTCAATTCAACAAGAAGATCTATCTATCCTAAATACATATGCATCCAACACAGGAGCACCTAGATTAATAACGCAAGTGTTTAGAGACTTACAGAGAATCTCAGATTCCCACACAATAATAGTAGGACACTCTAACACCCTACTGACAGTACTAGAAGATCATTGGGACAGAAAATTAACAAATGTATTAAGGACCTTAACTTAGCTTTGGATCAAGTGAACCTGATAGATATCTGCAGAACTCTACCAAATTTAACAGAATATACATTCTTATCACCGCATGGTGCTTTCTCTAAAATTTATTCATAATCAGAAGTAAAACAATCCTCAGCAAACACAAAAACTGAATTCATGACAAACAGTCTCTTAGATCACAGCACACACAAATTAAAACTAAATATTAAGAAATTCACTAAAAGCCACATCAACATATGGAAACTGAAGAACCTGCTCCTGAGTGACTTTTTGGTAAACAATAAAATTAAGGCAGAAACTAATAAGTTCTTTAACTAATGAGAACAAAGGGGCAATGCACCGGAATCTGGGACACAGCTAAAGCAGTATGAAGAGGGAAATCTATAGTACTAAACACCCACACCAGAAAGCTAGAAAAATCTCAAGTTCGTAATCTAACATCTCAACTAAAAGAACTGGAGAACCAAAAGCAAACAAACCCCAAAGCTCACAAAAGACAAGAAATAACCAAGATTAGAACTGAACTGAAGGAGATACAGACATCAAAAAACACGTGAAAATTCAATGAATTCAGGACCTCATTTTTTGAAAAACCTAATAAAATAGATACACCACTAGCTAGACTAATAAAGAAGAAAAGAGAAAAGAATTTAAAAAATTAAAAACAAAAGAACCAAACAAGGAAACCACTATTATTACTGGAGATAATTTAAAACATGTGGTACAAGTGCATTATGTGCAGGTTTGTTACATAGGTAAACATGTGCCGTGATGATTTGCTGCACAGATCAACCTATCACCTAGGTATTGAGCCCAGCATTCATTAGCTTTTTTTTTTTTTTTTTTTTCTGATGCTTTCCCTCCCCCTGTTTCTCCTTCAGGTCCCAGTGTGTGTTGTTCCTTGCCATATGTCCATGTCTTCTCATCGTTCAGCTCCCATTTATAAGTGAGAATATGTGATGTTTGGTTTTCTGTTCCAACATTAGTTTGCTGAGGGTAAGGGCTTCCAGCTGCATCCATATCCCTGAAAATGACATGATCTTCTTCCTGTTTATGGCTTCACAGTATTCCATGGTGTGTATGTACTACATTTTCTTTATGCAGTCTATCATTGATGAACATCCACGTTTTGCCATTATGAATTGTACTGCAGTGAACATACATGGGCGTGTATCTTTGTAATAAAATCATATGCATCCCTTTGGGTATATACCCAGTAATGGAAATGCTGAGTCAAGTGGTATTTTTGGTTTCATGTCTTTGAGGAATTGCCTCACTGTCTTCCACAAGAGTTGAACTAATTTACATTCCCATCAGCAGCGTAAAAGTGTTCCTTTTTCTCTGCACCCTTGTCAGCAACTGCTGTTTTTTGACTTTTTAATAATTGCCATTCTGACTGGTGTGAGATGGTGTCTCATGGTGGTTTTGTTTTGCATTTCTCTAATGATCAATGATGTGGACAGTTCATATTTACTTATTTATTTATGTATTTATTTAAGATTGGGTCTTGTTCTGTCACCCAGGCTGGAGTGCAGTGGGGTGATCTCAGCTCACTGCAACTCCCATATCTTAGGTTCAGGGGATTTTCGTGTCTCAGCCTCCCTGAGTAGCTGGAAGTACAGGCACCCACCACTATGCCTGGCAGATTTTTGTATTTTTAGTAGAGATGGGGTTTTGCCATGTTGGCCAGGCTGGTTTCGAACTCCTGATCTCAGGTAATCCGCTGCCTTGGGCTCCCAAAGGCTTTCTTTTTAACATATTTTTGTTGGCTGTATGTCTTCATTAGAGAAATATCTGTTCATGTCCTTTGCCCAATTTCTAATGAAGTTGTTTGTTTTTTCTTCATAATTGCTTTAAATTCCTTATAGATTGTGACTATTAGACCTTTGTCGGATAGGTTTCAAAAATTTTCTCCCGTTTTGTATGTGTTCTGTGGGGAAAACCAAAATCATTTTCACCTGAAGTGGAAAATAATTATAAAGAAGAAAAATGTGTACATCAGTGAAATAAATATTCTACTATATTTTGCTCCTGTAGAACCAAAGTCTTTTAGAGTTTTCTAATATTTTCTAAAGTTTTTATTTAGCACTCCCCCCAAGAAGTATAAAGCATCCTGGGAAATATTTCAATATAGCCAGCAATAATAAAAGTATCAAGAAAGGATTATCTGAAAATTCTTCCAAAATTTATGACAGATATAAGAATGGTGACCATCTTATTTTAATAGAAATGGAATAAAATTGAGAGTAATAATCAGTAATTCTCAATGCTCTGTGGTGCACTCAGTAGACTAATTAAAGAAACAACCAAGTTAAATCTCTGTATTAATGCTGAATATTTCAGTTTATTATTGATATCAGAAAAGTTGGCTGTTCAACTCTTAAAGCAAACATTATACTCACCTTAGCAAGAAGAGCTACAACATTTTCTAAAATAAAACCTTACTATACTAAACATATATGTGATATGCTAAATATGACAATTTTATTCTATTTTGTGATTCTTAAGCTAAAAATAAAGAGTTTCTTACTTAATTATTTCCTGTAAAACGGCTCTAAAATCTGAAAGTAATAATCTTGGAGCCACAAGTTAAAGAAGATGGACAGCACTGTATTTTTTACTCTTTCCAGAAAGGTCTTTATGTCCGTTTGTCCTGTCATAGGCACAGATACAAAGGAAGGTGGAGGTGGAAGTTTCCCAGAGCTTCACTCAGGATTGTCACCTATAGAAGCTCTAAGTTTGAACACAAAAGAAACTGCAAGAAACTCGGCAATCAGCTCCCCACAGGGAATGGCAGAGTCTATAAGCATTACAATTTAGTTGGGTTCCTGTCGTGTCTTCACGAGTGTCTGATTGTAGACAAAACTCTCACACAGACTTTTAAAAATTTCTCTAGATTCAAAAAAATTATTCATTTCTTTTGCTGACTGCCAGGAGGTCAAGCTTGATAAATTCCAGAAATTCATTATGTACATTCTCAAAATTCACTTTGTCATGTGGCACTTGGACGACCTCGAAGTTCAATGCAGAAGGCTTCCGGTAGACAATGAAAAAGCCTGTATGTATGAGTCAACAGTCACCTGGCAGCCCCTCTCTGTGAGTTCCTCCAAAATATTCTTGATATTAAGTCAACGGCTCATGCTACGGTGCTGCCCCAGTACCTTCTCATAGAATCCACAGTCAGCACAGCGGAGCTGAGGTAGCAGAATTGTGAAAACCCACTTCTCAGACACCATGAAGGGCAGCTCCCACACACACTGCTCTAGAGGGTTTGAATGTTTACTGAGCAGAATTAAAATGACAATTTAGGCACACAAGTTAAAAGTTATTTTTTAAATATTAAAGATTATTAACTTTTTGTGAGTTGAATATTTATGGAGGAAATGAAACAGAAATACAATATGTCAATGAAAAATTTTAAGAACTGTCTAGAAGTTGGAATTAAAATACATAAAATAGAGATAATTTTGTTACCTAGATTGGTGTCAAGAAAAATTAAATAATAACTTTTAGAGTTAATGTTTTACATACTGAAGCATGCACACATAAACAAATTTGCTACCAGTACACAATAAGTTCAAGGTTCCAGATGGTTTAGGGGAATACTGTTTCACATTAGTTGCTCACATTGACTACCCAAAGATTTAATAATAAAAATACATTTCAAGACCCGTAAGAACCATTTTGATAAATTATATATATTTAGTACAGGGTGTTCAGAATTCCAGAGAAAAAATACAGTAAGTTTTCTATGGAACAACTAAGAAAAGCTTTAGCAATGCTGTTGACTTATGAAGTGAGATGAAAGGTTTGGTAGGATTTACACAATGTTCCCCCCCCAAAAAAAGGATTTCATAACAATTAGAAGAAATAGAAAATAACTAGACAAGATATTTGGAAATCTTTCCAATGGGTATGGATCACAGAGAAAGTTGAGAGCAGAAAACTACAGAAGAAAGCTAAATTGAAGCAGGAGAATGTAGTCTTAGATGACAAATTATGGATTTGAATTCTAGTTTATAGGTAAAAAAAAAAAATTACTCAAATTTTAAAGGACGGTCATAAGCTCAAGCTTTTAGCAAGCAATTCTAACAGGTAAACATGAATTGGCATATAAAGGCAAAATTTTTAAATGACAGAAAGATTAAAAATGTACCTTAGTAACCTAAGTATGCCATCCAAATGACCTTATCAAACATGAACTGATTATACTAAATGTGAGAAACTGATTGGATTTGTGATTATTTATTATATCTGAGATCAGAAAAAAATAAGAAAAAAACACACATGTTGATTTCTGTGAATAAGCAAAAGTTTGATAATATCATTTGGAAAAATATTATGTCCACAATTAGCAGGAAGCTTTAGAATAAATACAATCTTTCTGGCATTTTTTTTTTTTTTCTGCACTGATTGATTTAGTGATTAAAACCAACTCTATATAAATGTTTTTATGGACTATGAATATGCAGATTTAGGTACATAAACAATGTTTATGGACCTTCAATATTCAGGGTTAGGCAAACAGGCAGCGTTTTCAGATAGGGAATGAGTAGCATTCCTCTGTCTACTCAGATAGCTATCTTTCTGTGAAAGGAAAATAAATCTCAGAGCCCCAAAATCACTACCATGGAGCTACCCACGGGTCTTCTGGAATGTTGGGCGCTCAGTGGGATGACCTACCTGTGGAAAAGAGCTGCCCACTTAGGGTCTCCTGAGAGCTATTATGTCACTCACTGAAGCTCTTCTCTGCTTTGCTCACCCACCATTTGATGTGTACCTAATTCTTCCTGGACATGGGACAAGAACTCAGGAACCAGCTAATGGTGGGACTGAAACATCTGTAACACGATCACACACGCCTGGGACAAAGTTAGAGTGAACAGCCAAGTTGGGAGCTGTATCATGCAAACCTGCCTCCCAATTTATTCCTAAATAAGACAGCTATGAAAATAAAATATCTAAATACCTCCCTCACAATTTTCTTACTAGGGTCTTCTTTGTGTGCAGCAAGATTTTTACCCTAAAATAGTTCTGTTGAATTTCACCCCAGCAATGTAAATTAAGAGTTAATCTTCACAGGTATGGGACAAAGGACAAAACTCAAAGTAATTCCTCCACTCACCTGAGACAAAAATGTGTACCTTACTGCTTCCTCTGCTCTTTCAATATTATCATATGTAAAATTGCAGATTCACTGAGCTAGGTGAATGCATAAATGAATATTGCTCTGCACCATTCTCACAAAAGAAAAATGAGGAAATATAATCAGAAAAGGGGAAAGTCTTTTAAAAGATATTAAAAATGAAATATAGCATCTCACAAATAAACACAAGTAGCTATAAATTTTATGTTTAGAAACTACACATAAAACAATAGATTTTTTAAAAAGTCTACTTATTTCCTATCAAAACCACACATGTAAAACATTAAATTATAAAAACATTTGAAGTAAACTTAAGAAAAATATAACACATATATTTTCACACATATATCACAATATATCACATATACTTGAGAAAATTACAGACATTAGAAAATGACTGATTTTATTTCAAAAACATTAACAAAAATAAAAAAATTAATGAAAAGTAATAAAATATTTAATTCACTAGTGATGACAGCAGCAGCAGCCCATAGGAAATAGCCACTGCAAAGATGCCAGCTGGAGTTGGGAGGCGCTGCTGAGGTTGCCTGTTCCACGGACTCAACAGGAGACAACAACAGGCAGGAGCCCCATCCTTTTTTGAGTTAGCAGCATGGTAGCACCATGCTCCCACATGCTGCTGCAGCTGCCCAGTCGTAGCTGTGGACTTGGGCATCCCTGTATTTATGGGGGCTCAGGAAACCCCCCTGCCCCTGAAAGCTCAGAAGTGCCAGTTACTGCTTCTCCCTATTCCCGGAACCTGCTCTGGTATGGAACAAAGTTGTGTCCAAGCCTGGGCACTATCACGAAGTGGCTGGGCATGTACATGCTTGGGGCAAGGCTGACACACCAGCCCCATGCCACCTCCAGACTTTGAGCACAGATGAACATAGAAAGGCAGCCAAGTGGGGACTGAGGGTGGCTCAGCAGCATCCTGCAGGTGCTCCTTGGCATTAACAGCCTGAGTGCCATATATGACTTGTTCATGGCACGGGAGACAGACAGGTTCCTGGGCAGTAAGAGGCAGATCCCTGATGAAGTCCCACCTTCGAGCTAGGGGCACCCTAAGGCCTAGGGGTTGATATGTCAGTTCAGGATGAAGGCTGCTGCTGGGAGAAACAACTTATGGTGCCCTTTCCATGCTCACCCATGTCACCCTATGGACCAATCAGCAAGCAGTTCCTCCCTTCTAAGCCCACAAAAACCTCCAGACACAGTCAGACTCTAACAGACATTGGGATGACCTGCCAGTGCAAAGGAGCTAACCACAGGTCTCCTCGAGTGTTGGGCACTCATTGGGATGACCTGACTGTGGAAAGGAGCTACTCACTTAGGGTCTCCTGAGAGGAGTTATGTCACTCAAAGAAGCTCTTCTCTGCTTTGCTCACCCACCATTTGACTGTGTACCTAATTCTTCCTGAACATGGGACAAGAACTCAGGAACTACCTAATGGTGGGACTGAAACATCTGTAACATAAACAGGCCTGAAACATGCTCCCCTACTTGCCATATTGCAGGTGGCAAGACAGAGAGAAGAGCTATAGCCCTTTGGGGATCCAGACATAAGGTCTCCCTAGCCAGGGACGTGACACCCTATTTGGGTCTCTGTAGTTCCTGATGTCTCCAAGCTTCTGGGTGCCACCACATTCCACTCATCTAGATGTGGATGACTGCAGCAGAAGCTGTGTGCACTATGTCTGATCCAGCTACAGCCTCGCACAGAACTGATACCTGTGCTGGTGCCTGGAGCCGCCCACCTCTCTGCAGCAGTCAGCATGCCTGGCTGTGCACAGTAGCTGGACCTTGCACTCACTCTTCCACACACTCCTCACCACTTCATGACTAGCTTGATGTTGGCAGGTGTGGGATCCAGGCTAGTAGCAAGAGCCAAGTGCAGCCTGACAGGCCAAGTGGGTGGAATATGCCCAGCCGGTGCAAGCAATAGTTAGGCAGAAAGTGCCACCAGACCCAGAGGGTTCTGGCTGGTAAGTGACATCTCGAGAATCCCACGACACTAGGAAACTATAATAATTTGCTATATGAAGGTAGCCAAAATGATCACCTTAAATTCTATGAAGCAAGAATTTTCTCAATTAAAACAGAATATAAAAATTAGTCATCATCGCAGAAATTTTGTCACTGTTCTTTCAGGAACTGATATATCAAACAATGCAGCAAGTGTAGTATATTAATGATTTGAGCAAGAAGACTCTAACAGTAATGATTTAATGTGCCTATATAGCCTTTTTCATCCAAGATTTGGAGACTATGTGTTCCTGAGGAAAAGATCATTAGTTGGTGAATAATTAACTGATATTTATTGAGACATGAAAAAGATGCAAACATATCTGTTAAAAATGTTTCAGCCTCCTAGAATATGAAAATTAAAATAAGTAATATAGGTTTACATTTAATATTTAGGTTATTAGTGAGAAAAAATAAGAAATTAGAAATCATCATGTTTACTTTACACACATACACACAATCAAAAACACATTATACACAACCTAAGTTTGAATGTTTCTGATAATTAAGAATAATACAAATTATCAATTATTTTTTCTCATGTAGACTATCTGCTTGGCAGGAGACGACAAACGTGAAAAATCTACAGGTAAACTTCAGAGATATTAGGGGCTTGGTTCCAGACAATTGCAATATAGTGAACATCGCAAAAAGCTCAATCACACAAATGTGGTGGTTTCCCAGTACATATAAAAGTTATGTTTACAGTGTTAGTCTATTAAGTGTGCAAATAACATGATATCTAAAAAATAATGTACACACCTCAATAGAAAATATTTATTGCATAAAATGCTAAGTATCATCTGATCTTTAAGCCCCATGGTAATCTTTTTATTACTGAAGGGTTTTTGCCTCCATATTGATGGCTGCTGACTAATCAGAATAGTGGTTTCTAAAGATTGAGATGGCTGTGGCATTTTCTTAAACGAATGCAATAACATTTGTCACACTGATTGACTCTTCCTTTTATGAAAGAGTTCTCTTTAGCATGCAATGGTGTCTGATGGCATTTTATCCATTGTAGAACTTCTTTAAATTTGAAATTCATTATTTCAAACTCTGCTGCTGATTGATCAAGTATGTTTATGTAATATTCCAAATCCTTTGTTGTCATCTCAACAATGTTCAGAGCATTTTCACCAGGAGCAAATTTCATCTCAAGAAACCATTTTCTTGATCAATGCAGAAGAAGCAAACTCTCATCTATTCAAGTTTCATCATAAGGTTACAACAATAGAGTTACACCTTCAGGCTCCATTTCCAGTTCTAGTTCTGCTATTTTCACCACACCTGCAGTTGTTTCTTTAACTGAAGTTTTGAACTCTTCAATGTCATTCATAGGAATTTTAATAAATAAATTAACTTATTCAAAACTCTTTTTAATGTTGTTATTTTAACCTGCTCTCATAAGTCATGAGTGCTTCAAATATCTTCTGAAATGGTAAATACTTTACAGAAGATTTTCGGTTTACTGAGTCCATATCAATCACTGGAATTATAATTTAAGATAGCAATATCCTTAAAATTGTATTTCTTAAATGATAAAACTTGAAAGTCAAAATTATACCTTGATCCATATGCTGCAGAATGGATATAATGTTATCAGGAATGAAAACACCTTTAACCTTGTACATTTTGATCAGAGCTCTTGCATTAGCACGTGCCTTGTCATTGAGCAGTAATATTTTGAAAGCAGCCTTTATTTTCTGAGCAATAGATCTCAACAGTGGGATTAAAACATTCAGTATATCACGCTATAAACAGATGTGTTGTCATCTAGGCTTTGTTGTTCTATTTATACAGCAGAGGCAAAATTGCTTTAGCATAATTCTCAAGGATTGTTAGACTTCTTGACAAATAAACACTGTCTTCAACTTAAAGCCACCAGCTGAATTACACACTAACAAAAGAGTCAGCCTGTGCTTTAGAGCTTTAAAGCCAGGCATTGACTTCACATCTTTTGCTATTAAAGACTCAGGTGACATATTTTTTTCAATAAAGGGCAATTTTGTCTACATTGAAAATCTGTTGTTTAGTGTGTTAATCTTCACCAATTATCTTGGCTAGACTGTTTAGATAATTTTCTGCAATTTCTCCATCAACGCCTGCTACTTTACTTTGCACTATTTTGTTATAGTGATGGCTTCTTAGAGTAAGTTTCATGAGCCAATGTTTGCTAGCTTCCAACCTTTTTTCTGCGGCTTCCTCAACATAGTTCAGCCTTCACATATTAAAAAGAGCTAGAGTCTTTCTCTGGATTGGGCTTTGGCTTAAGGAATGTTTGTGTTGTGGCTGATTTGATCTATCCAGATTAAATTTTCTTCACATCCATGATAATGCAGATTAACTTCTTACCATTTGTGCTTCACTAGAGTAACACTTGTATTTTCCTTCAATAATTGTTTGTTTCTGTATTCACAACTAGATTAACTGCTGCAAGAGGCCTAGGTTTTAGCCTGTCTCAGCTTTCAACATGCCTTCCTCACTTATCTTAATGATTTCCAGCTTTCATTTAAAGTGAAAGATGTGGTACTCTCCCTGTCACTTGAACACTTAGAGAGCTTTGTAAGGTTATTAATCGGTTTAATTTTAATGTTATTGTTTCTCAGGAATAGGCCAGAGGAGAATGAGAGAGGAGGGAACAAGTGGTTCATGGGGCACTCAGTAGACAAACAACATGTATTGAGTTTGACATCTTATATGGGCATAATTTGTGACACCCCCAATTACAATAGTAATATGAAATATCACTGATCACAGATCAGCAAAATGAATATAACAATGGTGAAAAAGATTAAAACTTTGTGAAAATTAGCAAAATGTGTCACAGAGATATAAATTGATGACTCATTATTGGAAAAATCATGTTAATAGATTTGTTTGGTTATAAGATTGTCACAAGCCCTCAACTTATAAGAAAAACTCCCCAAATATCTGCAAAGCGTAATAAAACAAAGTGCAATAAAAGAAGGTATGCTTATACTATGAAATATATTATAGTGCATCATGTTTCTGGTACAGAGTGATCAGAAAACCAGAGAACATAATTACCCCTCTGTGGAGCAATCAGAAAAAGCTGATGTGACAGATAACATACAGGTTAAGACAAAAGCTTTGGCAGGATCTAGGCAGAGTGTGGCTAACAGAAAGAACTCACAGTCAGTAGAAGAATGAGAAAAGGTCATGATATTTAGAAAGCATTTCAGTAAGTATGAATTTTAGGGTAAATTGTGTGCCAGAGATTATTTCTAAAAATTGGTTGAAATTGGAGACCTTATATAGCTTTATATAGTATATATGGGGATTTATTGTAATTTACAGGCAAAATAACTTAACCAAGTACTTAAGAAAGCCAGTCAAAATGTCAAGTGCCTTTTTTGTTTGTTTATTTTGTTTTAAGCCATCAACTCTTGCTGACAACACAGATTGACATTTAAAGTCAAGAGCTCACAGGTAGCAAAAATGATTAAAATGTATATTAGTAGGCTAAGTATGACACCATAAGGAATGGGGCTTGTCTTGACAGTAGTAAATGTGAAGAATAGAGATTGAATTTGTGATTACTGACTACATCTGAGACTAGAAGAAATGTAAAAAAGCAAAGACACTGACGTGGTTTCTACATGAATGATCAAAACACAAATAATGATATTAGATAAAGTGTGATACCAAACATGAATGGCATGTTTGGAAAAAAATATGAACAATTTGCAATTTGTGTTCCTTCAGTGCTTAATTTTTTAATAAGTCTTCTCCATATAAATAATTTTAAATTTTTGGAGACTCATTTTTTGGCAAAGTGATACAGTTTCAAGATATGGGTTAGATAATAAATTATCTACTCAACTATCGCTGCATCTGCCACTTTTTCACATTACACATTCAACGCACAATTTATAGCACTTACCTAACCCATCCCTTGATATGTAAGAGAGCAAAAGACATTATGATATAGTCCCTGTGCTCATGCAGCTCACACGTTTATATTTAAACAAAGTGACTAACATTTATTTGTTATATTAAAGAAAGGGCTCCACGGAGGCCGGGCAGAGTAGCTCACACCTGTAATCACCAGCACTTTGGGAGGCCAAGGCAGGCAGATAACGAGGTCAGGAGATCAAGACCATCCTGGCTAACACGGTGAAACCCTGTCTCTACTAAAAATACAAAAAAAAATTAGCCGTGAATGGTGGTGGGCGCTTGTAGTCCCAGCTACTTGGGAGGCTGAAGCAGGCGAATGGCGTGAACTGGGAAGGCAGAGCTTGCAGTGATCATGCCTCTGCACTACAGCCTGGGCGACAGAGCGAGATTCCGTCTCAAAAAGCAAAAAAAAAGAAAACACTGTTCTTTTGATAGTTTGCTGAGAATGATGGTTTCCAGCTGCATCCATGTCCTACAAAGGACACAAACTCATCCTTTTTATGGCTGCATAATATTCCATGGTGTATATGTGCTACATTTTCTTAATCCAGTCTGTCATTGATGGACATCTGGGTTGATTCCCAGTCTTTGCTATTGTGAATAGTGCCGCAATAAACACACGTGTGCATGTGTCTTTATAGCAGCATAATTTAATATCCTTTGGGGATATACTCAGTAATGGGATGGCTGGGTCAAATGGTATTTCTAGTTCTAGATCCTTGAGGAATCACCACACTGTTTTCCACAATGGTTGAACTAATTTACAGTCCCACCAACAGTGTAAAAGTGTTCCTATTTATCCACATCCTCTCCAGCACCTGTTGTTTCCTGACTTTTTAATGATTGCCATTCTAACTGGTGTGAGATGGTATCTCATTGTGGTATTGATTTGCATTTCCCTGATGGCCAGTGATGAACATTTTTTCAGGTGTCTGTTGGCTGCATAAATGTCTTCTTTGAGAAGTGTCTGTTCATATCCTTTGCCCACTTTTTGCTGGGGTTGCTTTTTTTTTCTTGTAAATTTCTTTGAGTTCTTTGCAGATTCTGGATATTAGCCCTTTGTCAGATGAGTAGATTGCAAAAATTTTCTCCCATT
Organism: Trachypithecus francoisi; assembly: GCF_009764315.1. Lineage (NCBI taxonomy): Eukaryota > Metazoa > Chordata > Mammalia > Primates > Cercopithecidae > Trachypithecus > Trachypithecus francoisi. Next base: position 63,902,374 of record NW_022681454.1, on the reverse strand, counting down.
CTGTAGATTGCCTGTTCACTCTGATGGTAGTTTCTTTTGCTGTACAGAAGCTCTTTAGTTTAATTAGGTCACATTTGTCCATTTTGGCTTTTGTTGCCATTGCTTTTGGTATTTTAGACATGAAGTCCTTGCCCATGCCTCTGTCCTGAATAGTATTGCCTAAGTTTTCTTCTAGGGTTTATATGGTATTAGGTCTAACATTTAAGTCTCTAATCCATCTTGAATTAATTTTTGTAAAAGGAGTAAGGAAGGGATCCAGATTCAGCTTTCCACTTATGGCTAGCCAGTTTTTCCAGCACCATTTATTAAATAAGGAATCCTTTCCCCATTTCTTGTTTTTGTTGGGTTTGTCAAACATCAGATGGCTGTAGATGTGTGGTGTTATTTCTGAGGGCTCTGTTCTGTTCCATTGTTCTATATCTCTGTTTTGGTACCAGTACCATGCTGTTTTGGTTACTGTAGCCTTGTAGTATAGTTTGAAGTCAGGTAGTGTGATGCCTCCAGCTTTGTTCTTTTGACTTAGGATTGTCTTGGCTCTTTTTTGGTTCTGTATGAACTTTAAACTACTTTTTTTCTCCAATCCTGTTAAGAAAGTCATTGTTAGCTTAAAGGGGATGGCACTGAATCTGTAAACTACCTTTGGCAGTATGGCCATTTTCATGACATTGATTCTTCCTATCCATGAGCATGAAATGTTCTTCCATTTGTTTGTGTCCTCTTTTATTTTATTGAGCAGTGTTTTGTAGTTCTCCTTGAAGAGGTCCTTCACATCCTTTGTAAGTTGAATTCCTAGGTATTTTATTCTCTTTGAAGCAATTGTGAATGGGAGTTCACTCATTATTTGGCTCTCTGTTTGTCTATTATTGGTGTATAAGAATGCTTGTGATTTTTGCACATTGATTATGTATCCTGAGACTTTGCTGAAGTTGCTTATCAGCTTAAGGAGATTTTGGGCCGAGACAATGGGGTTTTCTAAATATACAATCATGTCCTCTGCAAACAGGGACAATTTGACTTCTTCTTTTCCTAACTGAATACCCTTTATTTCTTTCTCTTGCCTGATTGCACTGGCCAGAATTTCCAAAACTATGTTGAATAGGAGTGGTGAGAGAAGACATCCCTGTCTTGTGCCAGTTTTCAAAGGGAGTGCTTCCAGTTTTTGCCCATTCAGTATGATATTGGCTGTGAGTTTGTCAGAAATAGCTCTTATTATTTTGAGATATGTTCCATCAATACGGAATATATTGAGAGTTTTTAGCACGACGGGCTGTTGAATTTTGTCAAAGGCCTTTTTTGCATCTATTGAGATAATCATGTGGTTTTTGTCTTTGGTTCTGTTTATATGCTGGATTACATTGATTGATTTGTGTATGTTGAACCAGCCTTGCATCCCAGGGATGAAGACATGATTGTAGTAGATAAGCTTTTTGATGTGCTGTTGGATTCGGTTTGCCAGTATTTTCTTGAGGATTTTTGCATCGATATTCATCAGGGATATTGGTCTAAAATTCTCTTTTTTGCTGTGTCTCTGCCAGGTTTTGGTATCAGGTTAGGAAATATTCTTTTCAAGCTGTATACAAAGCTCAGGCATGCTAGTATTACTGTACGGCTGTATCACTTCTGTGAAACACACAAATTGTATTAAAAAGTTTATTAATAATACCAAAAGACCAATGTTATGTTGGAAGATTATATTTGCAATATATATGCCAAATAAAAGGTGAATTTTGCTTATGCAAGAAACTTGACCCTATCCAGAGAGGCCAAGCAGATACTCATATGATTTGGTGGCAGAATATAATTTTTTAAAATTTTCCTTGGAAATAAGTTGCCAGTGTGTAACAAATTTGAGAATGTACTGTTTATCTGGAAGCTACTAGAAGACATAAGAGAAATGACCATGAAGAGGAAAACACTAGACCTAAAAATTGTACACTCAACTGAGCACAGTGAAAAAGAGATACTAATGACTAAGATACGCATGTAATGCCTAGACAGTAAAGTCTTCACATTAGAGATTGTATGTGGGGAACTCTAAGAAAAATATCTCTGGAAAAGAATCTTTTCAATAGGTATGCATGCACTCCTTAAAATAAAGTTAAGATTATGACATAATATGATACAGTATTATGTTAAGTAACAATGTAATAAAAATGTATAAATAAAAAGCAAACCATGAAGTTGCAGGACGGAAAGGTAGACAAAAAATAATATTTGACTCTCCAGTGAATGAAGACTATAGAATATAATTACTGATTCCAAAGTATTGGTGGCTTACAACAATTAAGAATGAAAGTAAAGGTGATGAAAGTTTTAAGGGAGGTAAAACTTAGGTAAGGGAACATACCTCAATAAATAATGAATAAACTTAATAAATCAAGAAATACCTGTCACAATACACTATGTTGTAGAAAATGGATATACTGTATTTTTATAGTCTGAGAGATTTTACAGTGTTTGTCTTTTTGGATCACCCCTTCAATATGCTTTAATTAATTAAAAATCAACTTGGATTCTCATAATAATACATTAAGAATAAATGTTAAAATATTAAATTTTTAAATGAGAAACTCTGTTGTCAGTAACATATTCCAAGATTTAGTTACTATATATATATATATATATATATATATATATATACCAAGAATATTCACTGAACCATTCTGATGACTAATTTTAGGTGTCAACCTGATTGAAAAATGCCTAGATAGCTGGTAAAGTAGTCTTTCGGGTGTGTCTGTGATGGTATTACCAGAGGAGATTGACATTTGAGTCATTGGACTAGGAGGAGAAGATCCACCGTCAATGTGGGTGGGCATGATCAAATCAGCTGCCAGCATAGCTAGAACAAAGCAAGCAGAAAGCAATATAAGCTGGAATGCTGAGACTTCTGGCTTTCACCTTTCCCTCATGCTAGAGTCTTCCTTCTATTCCTCTTGCCCTTGGATATGAGACTTCAGGTTCTATGGATTTTGATCTCTTGGACAGATCACAAACCAGTGGTTTGCCAGGAGCTCTCCGTCCTTCAACCACAGACTGAAGGCTGAACTGTCAGCTTTCCTGTCTTTAGTCTTTTAGTCTCAGACTGAGCCATTGCTGCCTTCTTTCTTCCCCAACTCACAGATGGCCTGTTGTGAAACTTCACCTTGTGATTGTGTATATACATGTATCCTATTACTTCTTTCTCTCAGGAGAACCCTGAGTAATACAAATGTTGGTACCAGGAGTGTTTCTAGAGGAACAGAATTTTAAGGATGGATTTTTAGGGTTGGTTTCGAGGTTTCTGGAGTTGGCTGTTACATCTGATTAGACTCCAAAATGCTAAGAACTGTACTTCAAATAATATGTAGAACACTGATAATCCTTAATGGAAACTGTTCAGAGAGTTATGCAAAATAAGTGCATTTGATACTCCTGATTCACCACTCTTGAGAGGCAAAGAGTTTAGTTGCCCTACTCAAGATGCCTTTGACCATTTGTGGAGAATCAAGAAACATAATCAAATTAGTTGATTGTTCCTGTGTTCACTGGAGAAACTAATAAAAGGAAGGGATGAGCTCAGTGATTCTACCTTCTGGCTCCAGAAGTGCATGCTTAGTCGCAAATCTCCTAAGATTGTCCTTGGTGAGAGTCTTATCTTCTGTAGGCAAAGGGTTGAAACGGTGGAAAATCAGATCACAAGCACTCGTCACGAGATTGACTAACCTACAAGGAAAGGTGCATGGTCAGCTTCTCCTGGGGTCAACTGTTAAAGTGAGGGCATTGATTGGGAAAGAATGGGACCCTGTAACTTGGGATGGGGATGTTTGAGAGGGTCCTGATGAAGCTGGGGACACTGAGCTCCTAAATTCTGATAAGCCATTTTTGCTAAAGAAATGGACTTCCCCACCATCAGTGGTGGCAACATTTTCTCTCCGACCTAGGATTAATTCAGCCTTTCCAACTTTGTCTGAGGATATTAAATTTACACTTGCTGAGGTGATAATAATTATGCCCTCCCCCAAGGGAGTTGTCAGGCAAGACAATGCTGATTCTACTCAAAACCCATACCCATCACTCCTCTTTACTTCCAGATCTGTAACTAGACTCAAGTCCCAGCAGACCCCTAGAGGTGAATTTCAGAGTGTGACCCATGAGGAGGTGTACTACATTCCAAAAGAACTACTTGAGTTTTATATTTTATGTAAGCAGAAACATGGAAAAGAGGCATGGAAATGGATCTTAAGGATGTGGGATAATAGTGGAAGAAACAAAGTTGGATCAGGATAAATTTATTGATATGGATCCACTAAACAAGATTATCTATTTAATGTTGCAGCTCAAGGAGATTAAAAACGTTCTAACCGTTTACTTGCTTGGTTAGTTGAAACATGGCTCAAAAAAATCACCCAGTGTGAGCAAGCTGGAAATGTCTCATCTCCCCTGATTTAATGTAGAGGAAGAGATCCAAAGGCTTAGTGAGATTGAAATCCTGGTGTGGGTTTGTCACTTTAGACCTACTCATCCCAACTGAGAGGGCCCAGAAGACATATACTTCATCAACACCTTGCAAAACAGATTCGTGAAAGGAGGAACCTCATCCTTGAAGAGTTCTGTAATTGCTCTTCTCTGTACGCCAGATCTTACAGTGGGAACCACAGTCACTCAACTGGAAAACAAATGCAATGGGAATAATTGGATCACAATTATTATAAGGTGGCAGGGACCAAGTGATAGCACTCAATTGTCAAAAGCAAGGTGGGCGTAGTTACTATATTAGACAGCAGAGTTAAAGCAGCAATCAGAATAGTCTGACTCATGGAGACCTCTGGCCCTGGCAAATTATTTTTAGTGCTTTTAGAAATGAAATAAATAGGAAGCCTAGCACATTTTTACTTAACTTCTTTTTTTTTTTTTTTTTTTTTTTTTGAGACGGAGTCTCGCTCTGTCACCCAAGCAGGAGTGCAGTGGCGCGATCTCGGCTCACTGCAAGCTCCGCCTCCCGGGTTTACGCCATTCTCCTGCCTCAGCCTCCCGAGTAGCTGGGACTACAGGCGCCCGCCATCTCGCCCGGCTAATTTTTTGTATTTTTTTAGTAGAGACGGGGTTTCACCGTGTTAGCCAGGATGGTCTCGATCTCCTGACCTCGTGATCCACCCGTCTCGGCCTCCCAAAGTGCTGGGATTACAGGCTTGAGCCACCGCGCCCGGCCATTTTTACTTAACTTCTAGTTGGAGCAAATTTCCAGGTTAACTGGACAAAATATTAATTTGAATTACAAAAGAGGAGAGTCATGGCTATTCAATAAATTTCCAGATTTGAGGCAGTTTATAGACCCAGAATCCCTTGAATAATGTGAGGGCTAGATTTCCTTGAGGAAGGACCCCCACTACACTACCAAAAACTTGTACGGTTAATTTTTCTCCCATCCTTCTTTAAGGGGACCTCCAGTCTTTCATCAGACTAACTGCATTGGGGAACGGAGACTGATCAGAACTTTCAGGACCTACTGGACATTGGCTCTGAGCTGACATTGGTTCTAAGGAACACAAAATGTCACTCTGGCTCTCCAGTTAGATTAGGGACTTATGAAGGTCACGTAATTAATGGAGTTTTAGCTCAGGTCCAAATTACGGGGGCTCTAATAAGACCCTAGATTCATCCAATGGTCATTCCCCTAGTGTCAGAATACATAATTGGAATGGACATACTTAGCAGCTGGTAGAATCCCTACATTGGCTCCTTGATCAATAGGGTCAGGGCTCTTATGGTGGGAAAGACCAAATGGAAGCTGTCAGAACTGCCTTTGCCTAGAAAAAGAGTAAATGTAAAACAATATTGCGTCCCTGGTTGGATTGCAAAGATTAGTGCTGCCGTCAAGGATTTGCAAGATGCAGGGGTGGTGATTCCCACCACAGCCCCCTTCAACTCTCCTACTTGGCCTGTTCAGAAAACAGACAGATCTTGAAGAATTACAGTAAATTATTTTGAACTTCACCAAGTGGTGGCTCCAATTGCAGCTGCTGTACCAAATGTGGCTTCATTGCTTGAGCAATGTAACACATCTCCTAGTATCTGGTATTCATCCATTTATTTGGCAAATGCCTTTTTCTTCATTCCTGTGTGTGGGGCCCACCAGAAACAATTTACCTTCAGCTGGCAAAGCCAGCAATATGCCTTCACTGTACTGCCTCATGGGTATATCATCTCTGGCTTTGTGTCATAATCTTGTTCCCAGAGATCTTGATTGCTTTTCTCTTTCACAAGGAATCACATTGGTCCATTACATTGATGACATTATGCTGATTAGACTGATCCAGTGAGTGAGAAGTAGCAGCCACACTGGACTTATTGGTGAGACATTTGCATGCCAAGTTATAGGAAATAAATCTGACTAAAACTCAGGGAGTTTCTACTTCAACAAAATTTCTTAGGGTCTAGTTACATGAGCCCTGTCAAGATATTTTTTCTGAGGTTACAAGAAGTTGTTACATTTGGCCCCTCCTTCAATGAAGAAAGAGACACAACACCTAGTGAGACTATTTGGATTTTGGAAGAAACACGTTCCTCATTTGGGTGTGTTACTCCAGCCTATTTATTGTGTGACGTGAAAGGCTGTCAGTTTTGAGTGGTGTCAAGAACAGGCAAAGGCTGTTACAGGTCCAGGCTGCTGTTCAAGGTGGTATGCTACTTAGGCCATATGACTCAGCAGATCTAATCATGACTGATGTGTCAGTGGCAGATAGTGATGTTATTTGGAGCCTCTGGCAGGCCCCCATAGGGGAATCACATGGAGGCTTCTAGGATTTTGGAGTAAGGTCCTGCCATCTTCTGCAGATAACTACTCTCCTTTTTGAGAGACAACTCATGGCCTGTTACTAGGTCTTGTTAGAAACTGAATGTTCGTATGTAAGTCACCAAGTTACCATGCCATCTGAATTACCTATTATGACCTAAGTGCTTTCTCACCTATCTAGCCATAAAGATGGACATGCACAGCAGTGCTCTATCATCAAACGGAAGTGGTATATATGTGACTGGGCTCAAGCTACTTCTGACGGCACAAGTAAGTTACATAAGAACGTAGCTCAAGTTCCCATAGGCCCCACTCCTGTCATCCTGCTTTCTCTCTCCCAGCCTGCACCCATGGCCTCATGGAGTTCCCTGTGAGCAGTTGACAGATGAAGAGAAGACTATGACCTGGTTTATAGATGGTTCTGCATGGTATGGAGGTGTGATGATTAATACTGAGTGTGAATTTGATTGGATTGAAGGGTGCAAACTATTGTTCCTGGGTGTGTCTGTGAGAGTATTGTCAAAGGAGATTAACGTTTGAGTGAGTGGATTGGCAGAGGCAGACCCACCCTTACTCTGGACCCACCATCTAATCAGCTGCTAGCACAGTCAGGAAAAAAGCAGGCAGAGGAATGTGGAAAGACTAGACTGGCTTGAGTCTTCTGACCTCCATCTTTCTCCTATGCTTGGTGCTTTCTGACCATAAACTTCAGACTCCAAGTTGTTCAGCTTTTGGACTCTTGAACCTACATCAGTGGTTTGCCAGGTGCCCTTGGGCCTTTGGCCACAGACTGAAAGCTGCACTGTTGGCTTCCTCACTTTTGAAATTTGGTTACGCAGACTGGCTTCCTTGCTCCTCAGCTCACAGACAGCCTGTTGTGGCACTTCACCTTGTGATTATGTGAGTCAATACTCTCTAATAAACTCTTTTTCATATATGCATATATCCTGTTAGTCCTGTTCTTCTAGGGAATCCTGATTAATACAGCAGACACCAAAAGTGGACAGCTACCCCACTACAGCCCCTTTCTGGGACATCCATAAATAACATTGAGCAATGCACCTGGTTGTGCACTTTGCTTGGAAGGAGAAATGGCCAGATGTGTGATTATATACTGATTCATGGGCTATAGCCAATGATTTGGCTGCATGGTCAGAGAACTTAGAAGAAGCATGATTGAAAAATTTTTGACAATTAAGTCTGGAAAAGAACTATGCAGATTGACCTCTATGTGTGGTCAAACACTGCGACTGTATTTGTGTTTCATGTGAATACTCAAGAAAAGGTGACCTCAGTAGAATTTTAATAATCAAGTGGTCAGGATGACCTATTCTGTGAACACCATTCAGCCTCCTTCTCCATCCACTCCTGTCATTGCCCAATGAGCTCATGAACACAGTAGCTATTGTGGCAGGAATAGAGGTTATGCATTCAGCAACAAGAATTTCCACTCACCAAGGCTGACTTTGTACAGCTACGGCTGAATGTCCAAGCTGCCAACAGCAGAGAAAAACACTGAGCCCTTGATATGGCACCATTATTCAGGATAATCAGCCAGCTACTTGCTGACAGGTTGATTCCATTGGACTTTTTTTTTTCCTCAAGGAAAGGGCAGTTGTTTGTCCTCACTAAAATAGACACTGCAGATATGAATTTGCCAATCCTGCACTCAATGCTTTTGCCAAGACTGTCATTTGTGGACTCACAGAATACCTTGTCCACTGTCATCATATTCCACAGAGCATTGCTTCTGACCAAGGCACTCACTTCACAGAAAAAGAAGTGCAGCAGTGGGCTCATACTCATAGAATTCACTGGTCTTGCAATGTTCTCTGAGGTATTGCATCAGCCTGAGGCAGTTGGCTTCTTGAATGGTGGAATGACCTTTTGAAGTCACAATTACATCACCAGCAAGGTGACAATACTTTACAGGACTGGAGCAAAATTTTCCAGAAGCCTCTGTATACTCTGAATCACTGTCCAATATATTCTACAGTTTCTCCCATAGCCAAGGTTCATAGGTCCAGGAATCAAGCAGTGGAAGTGGAAGTAGCACCACTCACCATTACCTCTAAAATAAATTTTGCTTCCTGTTCTCACAACGTTAAGTTCTACTGCCTAGAGGCCTTTAATTATCAAGTGGTTAGGATGACCCATTCTGTGGACACCACTCAGCCTCCTTCTCCATCCACTCCTGTCACTCCTCTCAGGGAAGGAGCAATGCCAACCCAAGTAGGCACAACAATGACTTTATTAAACTGGAAGTTAAGATTGCTACCTGGCTATTTTGAACTCCTCCTTTCTTTCAGCCAACAGACTAAGAAGGGAGTTATCTTGTTGACTGGAGAGATTGGCCAGGATTACTAAAATGAAGTTAGACTACAACTCCATAATAGAAGTAAGAAAGAGTATTTCTGGAATACAGGAGATTCCTTAGGGCATCTCTTAGAATTACCATGCCCTGTGATTAAGATCAATGGGAAATTACAACAACTAAATCCAGGAAGGACGACACATGGCTCAGACCCTTCAAAAATAAAGGTTTGGGTTAGTCCAGCAACTAAATATGACCACCAGCTGAGGTGCTTGCTGAAGACAAAGAGAATACGGAATGGATAGTAGAAGGTAGTTATGAACACAAGCTACGACTGCATAAACAGTTGTAGAAACAACAACTGTAATTGTCATGAGTATTTTCTCCTCATTTGATTAAGAATATGTTTGTGCATGTACACACTTGTACGAAGAACATGTCTTCATTTTATTTCCTTTCTTTTTTCTTTATCATGTAACATGATTGATTTATTTCATATTAGCATTTAAGTGTTTTTAACTTTATGTAATAGCATTTAGGTTAAGGATTAATGTACTTCCAGTTGTGGAAATAATAGTTGTATTATGTTAAATGTAAATATAATCTTACTATTTTCTGTATTTAATGATTTATATGATTTCAGGAGATGTGTATTAGTGCCACGTTGACAAGGGATGGACTTGTGATAGTAAATGTTAGGTGTTAATTTGAATAGATCGAAGCATGCATAGACAGCTGATAAAGTACTGTTTCTGGGTGTGTCTGTGAGGGAATTGGCAGAAGAGATTGAAAGTTGAGTCAGCAGACTAGGAGAGGAAGACTCACCCCCAGTGTGGGTGAGCACCATCAAATCAGCTCCCAGGATGGCTAGACTATAGCAGAAGGAAGAAAGTGGAATGCGTTGGCTTGCTGTGTCTTCTGGCTGTTATCTTTCTCTCATGCTAGAGGCTTCCACCTGTTCCTCCTGCCCTTAGACATGAGACTTCAGGTTTTTTGGCCTTTGGACTCTTGAACTTAACACTAGTTGTTTGCCAGGTTATCTCGGAATTTCAGCCACAGGCTGAAAGCTGCATTGTCAGCCTTCCCTGTGTTTAAGGCTTTTGGTCTCAGACTGAGCCACTACTAGCTTCTCTCTTCCCCACCTTGCAGATGCCCTATCATGGGACTTTACCTTGTGATTGCACGAGCCAATTGTTTTTAATAAACACCCTTATATATACATATATCCTATTAGTTCTGTCCTTCTGGAGGACCCTGACTAATACCACCATTATCATGTATAGTACCAAAATAACTCATATGTCTATAAGTTGTCCCTGATACATTTGTATGGTAAAGCCTTCTCATTGATTCAATAATAATGAGGGAGTTTTTCTTATGCTCATATAGGAGAGGTGTCTGTATAGAGTACAAAGTAAAAAATTAGCTGGGTCTTTTTATTATCTCTACTTGGTTGTAGTAAAACAACTGTGATATTGGAATCTTTTTTGGATTTTTTTCTATGTAGTATATACATAAATTTGGTTTAATTAATTGTAGCATATTTATGTAATGGAATATTATAGTATAAAAATGAACAAACTACAGTGATATGCAAAAATGTAAATAAATTAGAAATCATTGAAGAAGTTAGACATAGGATATTTTTAAATTACTTTATTGCCTTATTTACACAGATGCAAAGACATACAGATTTCACTCATTAGCCAGAGATGGGAGAATCAGGAGTCACATATCTGCCATTTGAGTAACATGTCGACATTTATCAGCCAAATGCATACCTCCGAAGTAAATTACAAAGACTTCCACTTTCTAGTTTCTGTTGTAGTAGTATTTGTCATTCCATGGTTGGTGTAAATATTTCATTTACTTTTCCAACAACTAACTGGTAGGAACAACAGTTATAACCAGAAAAACACATAGAAGATAATGTAATTAGAAAGATAAAAAGTTAAGGTGCTAGAGCTTTTAAAACTTAGTGTTAATTTTTAACAAGAAATCTCAAGATTTTCACTGAAGGGGATATGATATTGCATTCATATTTTGAGGATAAGATGAGAGACAACATTATGTGAAAAGTATTTCTTTACTTTCATGAATATTTGGTTCCTATATCTGGAGCTGGAAATCTAAAATAATGCTACTGTTTGTAGAGCCCCTACACATTTACTATTTCCCACCACCATGTGAGAATAGCTGTATATAGAAAAAGAGGAGTGCAGTCCTTTTTGGAGAGGGTGAAATATGGAATGATTTATAAAACTTTGATATACTCAGTAAAACAAGAGAGGAGGTGACTGCAGGGCAAAGAAGAGAAGCAGAGTACACAAGAAGGCTGTGAATTTTTTAGTAGTGCTTTCAGGTGGAATGTAATGGCAGATAAGATGAATAATATATTTCTTAATATAAATAAGAGCATAGGTAGTACATAGCTTGAGTTTAAAACACTAACACCTGCATAGAACGTGAAGAAAACATGAAACACATAAGAATCTTCCTTATCTTTATAAGGAATCAAACTGCTTACTTCTAACCTAAATGCTACAATCTTACTTACAAGTATAATCATCCTTTTCTACTCCTCCTCTTCCATTAAATGAATTTCTGTGCTGAGTTTCACTTCTATTAAGGCCAGTCTTCTGGAGATACTCACCTTACATCATACCCATCCTGCCTTTTTTCTGTATCCATAACTTCCGTTCCATAATAATTCTTTCCCATTTAAAATCAGAAGTAGATAATTTATTTTTAATAGTACTGACTCTGGGCTCCATCAGTTTATGGTAAATTGTTCCCCAATCACTATCAACAAACATAGCATTGTAAAATTATATGATCTACTTGTTTCCGCTCACTTATTGGTAAAATTTGTCTAAAACTAATATGATTGTTAATGATGTTTAAGAATGTATTGAGTTAATACATTGCACTTAGACTAACATCAAGCATTTAACATAAAACAATACTACAACATAGTGGGTCTTGATCTTGCTGCCACATCTTCATGCTATGTCTTCAGGTTGGTATTGATTTTGATGGCTTATCTTTAAGTTTCATGGATCTTAGAACCATTCAAGTTTCATGTTATTTCCTCTTATTTTCCATTCACAACTTACTTTTATGGGAGGTATTTATGCATTTCATCTTCTTTCCTTACTTTCTATTGTGTAATTCATTTTGTGTTGCTGTCATTTCATTGAAGTTGCAAACACGCCAGAATAAGTAAAAAACGTCTTCAAGTCAGATTTCAAAGAATATTTCAGTCATTTTATTGACACAATGTAGAATTCAATACTATTTTACTCTATCTACTAAAATTCTTATTTTGATTTGTGACTCACTATAGCCTCACCATTTTCTCATATTTTTTACTTGTTCTCTCCTCTTTAGCAGGTATGACAGTCTGTTTCTATCTAGTAAATGTACATGTTTTTATTTATTCATGCGTTCAGTCAATATGTATCAAATTTGTTCTTTGTGCCCAGATGATCACTAGGTACAAAGAATGTGGAGACAAATGAGATCGGCCCCTACATTCTCTATCTTTATTTTATTGATTGATTTATATCTAAATAAAAAAGTGATAAGATGAACAGAGTAGTTAAATTTGGAAAGAAAATTATGGGAATTATACAAACAAATCTTGAATGATTATGTTTCTATGGTTTTAAAAGAAGTTGTTGCAAAAATTAGTTTATTTCAGTATTTTCAAGTTGTAGCCTATAATTTCGAGTTCAGCTCAGATGCTTCTCAGGTATAACCAGTGTATGGAATTTTTTTCTTGATTTTTTTCATGCTCAGGATCACATCAATGAATGCAAAAAAATCTATAAATTTGGTGAGTGTAGGTTATTTGCCCAGCTGTGTCATCTAATACAGCATATTATGAAAATATTGCAAAATGACATATACAGATTGATAGAAAATGTTTTTTATCATGTAAATACTGGGACTTCTCATGTTTGAGACTGATTTTATTTAGGCTACCTAGACTCTAGAAGACTAAAAGATCAACATTTAATTATTGGCTGGTTATCAGAGACTGGGAAAGCTCACAAGGTTTCAAATGGCTCAAATCTTGTCTGACTCTGAGGTTATTCTCACCCTTAATTGATACATAGATGTTTTTTATGAAAAATTAGAACACTAGTTATGTGTCTTATGCAACAGTATTCATGACTCTTCAAATTCAAATTAACACTGTTTGCAATATGTTCTAACATGTTTATTGTGGGCAAGTTTTGTGAGATCAAATTTGAAACTTGCTTGTTATAATGCTGATCAAAGATCCACATGGAATGAGTGTTTCTAAGTTGGAAAATACATAGATAGAAAAGGAAAGATTAGTTTAGGGCTTTGAATTTATAACTCATGAAAGAAGAGAAAACAACCTCTATGGAAGGAAGTTGTAAATAATATCCAATATCATGTAACCAAATTGAAATCATGACTATCAGGCCCCAAATCTAATTGCAGTGGTGAATTGATATGATTTTTCAACATACAAGCTCATAGATGTCTCTAATTTGCCTACTGTCATATCAGAAAACTGAGTAGAAATGAGTGAAACTCTGAGATTTAGAGAGCTATATTTCAGCAGACACAGACAACTTAGAAACTTGTACTCCTAAAACTCCTTGAACTTCTTTTATGGGCTCAATGATACCCTCCTTATCTATCTGAAGACACTAATTTTGTGTTGTGTAAGACTTTGTAAGCACTTAGCATGGAATAATGTTCTAGCAAGGGAATCCACAGTTTCCATAAGATCCAACTCTACCACTTCTCAATGCTTCACTTCAAGAAGAGAATTGCAAAGTCCACTCACATATACAGCAACATGAGGCACAATTTTGTCACTTTGATGGACTGAACAAGAGGCTCATTTTTCATCTTAAATAAAAACTATTAAAATAATATTTTATCAGGCCAACTTTTTATAAAGATGCATGTATCCACTACTTTGAGGTTAATGTGTTGGTCCAAATAGTTAATTATGTCATTATCAGGCATTTGGTTGAATAATTAAAGCCTAGATTTAACATAGCTCATAGTAAATAAAGTTGAAATTTGATAACATTATTGATATTCTATATGAAAATCACCTATAGGCTGAGGGAAATGGGAACGTTAGAGGAGATGTATTATGTGCAATATGTTCAGAATCCATTTCACCATCTCAGTGGCATTAAAAAATGCATCCATGCTAAACATATCAATATCCTTGAAAATCTCCATTGTGTTTTTCTTCTGTAGGGTAGAGATAAAGTGAAAGATGCTGCAATAAAATTGGGATCCACAATTTCAGTGGAAATAATAGACACCAATGATGGTAGAGGCTAGTTGGGTTATATTAACTACAAAATACTTGATTTGGAAAAGTACCAAATCCAGCTACAGGACCAAACTTGTAGAGTGTTTCAACTTACAGGTAACTGTGGCATTGCCTAATTGTTCACATTACTTTTCAGAATAAAATGTATGAACAGCCTACGATGATACTGCTTCATCTTTTTTGAATATATGAAGTAGATATCCTATGTGTACACACCCATATATCCTATATATCTTATACATGCATTGAACGTGTGTGTGTGTGTGATTAGATAGATATAGAGAGACAGATAGATGATAGATAGATGGATAGAGAAATAGAGAAATAGACTAGATAGATAGGTAGATAGACAGTTAGATAGACAGATAATAGATAAATGGATAGATAGATAGATAGATAGATAGATACATGAATACACAGATACATAGATAGATGATTATGTTGCCTACAGGCACCTTGTGACATTCATCTTATAACTCTGAAATTCCAAGTTTTCTTCCTTTGTCTGTCGTAGAGGCCAAAGTTAAATAAACCTTTAACAAAATATAGTAAGAGAATCTCGGCATTTTGGAGCAAAGCTGTCACCCATTTTCCTGAAATATCTTCTCCATTAGAAAAACAGTCTCTGATTGACTCTCGAGTTCTGGTGGATACTTACTATTCATATCTGTCCATAGGCACCAAGAACCTATGCTACCTGAGATGACTGTTCTGTTGTGAGAACAAAAAAAAATATAACTGAACATTAACAGCAGTATTCTACTGTTAATGGACATACAAATATAAGAAAAGGACTGAGAAATTTCAGAAAAACAATTAAATCACTTTAGCAAATGGATTAGTCTCTCATGGAACTGAACAATATTTTTAAATCAATCTCAGTAAGTCTGCCTAGAGATTCATGGGGTGATTTCCAATTTCATAGAACAAAATACAGGCTTACAGTCCCACTCAGGAGTGTCTCTTAAAAAATCTTTAAGCAAAATCCCTCTAATGGGCAGAATATCAAGCAGGACATCTAAATAACTGTATTTTTGGGGAGGGGGAGGAGCAGAGAATGGCCTGTGTTACAGCTCTGCAGAATCACAGGTAGTACCTAATGAACTGACTAGTTTTTAAGGATATGGAAACAATCTCAGTGAAAAGTTAACGGAAAGAATATTTTAGTAGACATATGTGGGCTAACCTCTTGTAATTGGCAGAAATCACTTAGAAGACATGCACTCTAGGAACTGCCTCAGCAATAAGGTGAATTGAATAAGTAGTCCTATGGAACTCAGTCTTTTCCTTCAGACCTCCAGAATTTGATCGTAAAGTTTATTTTTAAAAAGGAGCCATGCTGTCTAGGACAGAGACTATATATAAGTTTATGACATGGACTTTATCCCACCAAGGCTGATCTGGCTACTACAGCTGCTACATGCTCAAAATGTTAATAGCAGATGTCAACCTCACCCCTCCTCAGCATGGCATCATTCCCTAAGATTCTAGCCAGACACAGGTACATCATGTACATCACCTTTCATCACACAGCATGCATTCTTTATTTCATAGACATACGCTTAAAAAAAAAAAGAATTTTCCACATCTTCTCTTTGTTATTTCTGGTGGCATCAAAATCTGTGAACATGAAGGACCCATAATCAAATCATGATATTAATCTCAACATTGAGTATGAACAGGAAATATATTCACAGCAAAGGAAATGCAACAAGTTCTAATGTCTATGAAATGTGCTGATTTTCTAAAATTCCCCATTATCTAATGAAGATCCTGAAGTTCTTACCTGAGAGAAAAAACTGATTTTATGGTCTTAAAAATGAAGTATGTGCTTTAAATTAGAATCTGATAGTTGATATTTTCCGTATTTTAGTTTAAGTACATGGGTCTAGAATTCAAGGAATTTAAAAAGGGAATGGATTCTCTCAAAAGTATGCTCTATTATTTTTCATAGACTTTTTTTTATTAATGCAACCTTGTGGCAATTTGAAGGTTGTCAATCACAACAGAGGAATATGGGATCCAAATATGGGAATATGGAATTTATATTAGCTAGGGATTTGGCCACAGTTTACTTAGACTGGAAGCTGAGAGCGCTGCTTGATTATTTTGAGCTACTGTGTTTTTTATTTTGGCCAGAGAAGCCATTACTCTCCTGGCTGTGGTTATTGATCCAAAATACCAAAGATAAACTAGGATGCTAAAATTTGTTGAGTATAGTCTAAATTATATCTAATGTCTGCATTTTACAATAACATATCTTAATACCTTGGTATTCAATAATAAAAATCAGTGAAAAGTAATGGCAAATCATTAAGACAAAACATTGTCTTAATTACATTGATTTTAAAATGATGAAATTTTGGATAATTCTACCAGCTAAAGAACTTTGACCAGAGGAAGTGCTGCCAGAGAATAAGGGACACATGCAATATTTACAAACAAAATAAGTTAAACAACCAACTTCAGCCTCCTGGTTAACTCTAAGGATGATCTTATAAGAGCTGTGCAAAAGCACTCTCGCTGATGTGACCTGGCGTCTGCTTTGTCAGGGATGAGATTTTCCACATGTGACTCATTCTCTCTCTCTCTCTCTCTCTCTCTCTCCTCTCTCTCTCTCTCTCTCTCTGTGTGTGTGTGTGTGTGTGTGCGTGCGTGTGTCTGTGACTGTGTGTGTATCCATGTATATCCTGCAGTTACACTGACTAATCCAGTTTGCATTACCCAGGAACTTTTGCCAGCTTGTCTTCTAATGATATTCAGACAAAGAGAGATAACTGCAGAACATCAAAGAGAAGGAGGAGAGAAAGCAGCTCCTATCTTACCTGCTCTTTCTCTACCTTGGCCTCGCCTTGTTTTCAATGGCTGTATCTCTTTGCAATCCCATCTCTTACCATGTTATCTTGTTTCCACAGTTCCATTTCTTAAGGAACTCTAAAATGTCACTTCTTTTACTTTTCCTTTCCAACCTAGGGTTAATGGAGAGTTTCTTCTCCTGATAAGTCATAGTTCCTAGTTTATTTTCTTACCTCTGCCAACATTACTGGGAATAGTAACATCCTAAAGCTGAATTATTATGGGGATATACCTGTGAATAAAATAAAACCCCTAAGCTTTCAGGCAAAACAAAACAAACTCACCAGAAAAGAGACCCCAGGCAGATTCAGTGGTTTTGGCAAGGCAGGAAATTAGTCACACCTCATTGCTCCCCTTCCCTATAACTGTCACAGGACTTTATGTTCTAATAATTCAGCAGACACCAGTTCCTGAAAAAAAAAAAAAATGACTGAAAGATTTTTCCACCAACGTTGACGGACTGTCTGACGTCATGACTAGACTCCCCTCCTTTACTGTGGCTTCTCTAGGACAGCTGACCGGACTTACAAAGCATTCTTTCCTAAGCAATAAAGACTGACCACAGACTGGTTCTGACCAGCCCACGATGACTGTGCACAAGGCGCTTTTATGCCCTCTGATTGACTTTTTGATGTAAACAGACAAGTTTCAGTTCATGTTAAGGTTAAGTCTCCTTGCCAAAGTGGGCATGGGATGAACATACATATTTGTTCACCATACATGTGTTTGGTCTTCTTCATTAATATTCCTAGGATTATTATATATCCTACTGAATATGGATGCGTAACTGGTTGGGTCCTGTTAGGCATAAAGCCCAGCCTCTATTTTTTATCTCTGAATCATACACTTTTGGTATTAGCTGGAGACTGTTTCCTAGCCTGCAGATTGTAACCCTTGGTAACAAATAATTCTCTCCTTTTTCTTCTCCCACATATCTCATGGTGTTTTGTTAACATACTTCCCTGAAGTTCCTAAGTGCCTATCTAGCTCCTAAGCTGACAATTTCAATACAATCCAGTAAACTATTATTATCCATTCATATATTTTAAAAAGTCAATTGACTGGAACAATTGAGAGGGGAAAAGAGACAACCAAATCTGACTCTTTAGGATTAAATTTAAGCCAAGTGTTGAGAGTATTCCTATTTGGAAATGAACATATTATTCCCTTTGTCCAGAAATCATGATACAAGGGCTTTGAAAAGATAGTTTTATGTAGACTGCTGCCACTAAAAATACACGCTGCACAGAATTCCATTTGAGTTTCCCTTCTCCCCTTCTTCTCAAATGCCAGGCTTCAAAAACAAATGGAGTGTTACACCTATCTTTCAAGTTTGTACACTAAATAAAATAATTGTCTCAGATAGCCTAGAAACAAGCTTAAGGCGCTTATTCAAATTCAGAGCAAATACTGAGAAAGCATGAAAAAAAAAAAAAAAAGGAGCTGATAACCATGTACACAACATTATTTTTTTTTCTAAATGACAGATGAAGAAGATAATCAAGCATAACATACGTTATGGTCTGAATGTGCCCTCCAAAATTCATATATTGAAACTTATTTGCCAATGTCTTACTATTAAGAGATGGGCCTTTAAGAGGTGATGAGGTCATGAGGGCAGAACCTTCATGAATGAAATTAGGAGCCTTATAAAAGGGCTTGCAAGAAGGGGCTTCTTCTCTTCCGCTCTTTGCCATGTAAGAACACAGCATTGGCCCACTATTTATCTTCCATCTTTTCTGCCCTGTGAGAACACCAAGAAGGCACCCTCTATGGCCTTCAGCCGATGCTGAAACTCCTGGTGTCTTGATCTAGGACTTTCCAGCTTCCAGAAATGTGTGAAAATAAATTTCACTTCTTTATAGATTGATGAATCTCTGTCATTTTTTGTTTATAGCAGCAGAAACAGGTTGAGGCATTATGTGAATCCCCAAAAGAGAATATTTGAAATAAAATAAGAATGTGTGGGTAATAAATACTACATCAAAAATCCAACTATGAAACAAAATGATAAAAGTGATAGGTGAGATGTTAAATTAATTTTTGAGAAATAACACCTGAAAGAATTCATAAATAAATTAGAAACAGAAAGCAATGCTTATGACATTAAAGTGAATTTGCTAATTGAAATTATTTAAGGCAATCTCAATGAGCTAAGAATAGTAAAAAATAATTAAAACAATTAGAAAATAATACAAAATGAGGATGATCAAAATATTTTAAAGTAGTGACAATTGAAATCTGATGTCCCAAAAGTAGAGAAAAAATGGAACTGAAAGTTATCCTAATAATCAAACAAAAATTAATTTCTAAAATAAAAAAAAAGAATACTTTAAATCTTGGAATAGCTGTGTTATAAAGACACACTATTAGCTGGGAAAATGTATACAATTTATAAAAATATATTAAAATTAAGCTTCTGAGTTTAAAATATAATGATATTTTTCTAGTCAAAATGGAAACTTTTTAAAAAAGGTAGTAATTTGACAGACCTCAAAAGTTATTTAGTAACATTTAAAGCTAGAAGACTGAAAATTATTTACACAGTTCTGAAGAGGAGAAAGTGAGAGCTAAGTACGTGATACTAAGATTTAGATTTTGTTCATTCTCACATAAAGGCGATGAGTAAATATTACCAAACTTGATCTCAGAGAATTAATATCCATGAGTCTTTATCAAAAGCAAATTCTGTATGACATATTCAAACCAGAAAAATTCAAAACATTCTAGAATAATCTCTGATTCAATGGTGTACATTGAATTCCTTCAAATATAGCAAAAAGACCAAAGAAATGTGAAGCAAATAAATGTCAGAACTATTGACAAGTTATAATTATGATATAAATCATATAAATTGGGGATGAAATTACTTCCATAGCAGAAATTTAGCTAATAGCTGAAATTAAAATGCATGGTTAAAAATAATGACAAAACTATGCATACATATATCATACTATTTCTTAATCTTAGAGACATCTATCAGAGAAAAAATATATAAAGATATATATCTAAAATTCAGTAGAGATTAGAGTTCCATTTCAATAACTTTCAGCTAAATTAAATAAAATTGTGTTTAAAATTTTATTTAAAAATCCATAGATAGTACTAATCCATTAATGTGGATAACCCCCCCCAAAAGGTTGTCACACTGGCCCTTTGCTCTTGCTGGTGGTGGAGGGCAGCGGCCCCATATGATGAGGCAAAGAACTCACTTAGCTGTTAACACCTAAGCTGTCCACAGATGGCTGAGCTGAAAGAGCATTGTAACACATCTTCTGGAGCTTCAGGGGGTCACAGGCATCTCTACCTGGATGCTGCCATGGGGCCCGCATAGAGTGTGCTCATGCTGGCACCCAAAAGCAGCTGGCCAGGTCCCATACTCGCTTGCCTAGGTGCTCCTTCCCACAATGGGTTGAGCCAGGCAAGCTGAGTAAATGGAGTTTGTTCTGGTCAGTGTCCGAAGGTGGTTGTCCAGTTCCTGCACTTGCTCATTCCCGGTTCCTGCACTTGTTTGCTTGCACGCTCCCTCCTGCAAGCGGTATGAGGACAGGTTGAGTAAATGAGACACCCCTGTCATGAGTCCCACAAAGGGGTCAAGAAAATATCCTGCATCAGTAGGTTAGGCTTTATAAACAGTGGTACTTATCTGGAGGTTTATTAGTGACTGCTTTTAAGATATACAAAATTCACTCTTGTCATTGTGTTTACATTCATCTCCACAGCTGTGCCTTTGACCTTTAAGTGAATGATGCCATTAGGCTGGTGAGCAAATATGGGAACTCACATCATACAGACCTATGATAAATAGCTTTATAGATCCCATTACTTACACCATAAGTGATACGTGCTTTCTTTTTGAGATGACCTACTTTGTGGAATGGATGAGAATGAGATAAGGATTTCATTCAAGGTCAGGGTCAAGATGATGAACTACAAGCAGCTCATGTGTGTTGCTCTCAGGAAGGGGAAACAAAAGGTTTAGTGAACCCTAACCCTGCAAGTGAATCATTTGAGAAACCATGTTGGGATCCATCAAAGCAGCAGTGAAACACAGAGAGCAGAGAGGAGCAAAGTTGAGCACTGACCTGTCTAGGCTTAGAGCAGAGCAAGAAACAACTCTCCAACATGAGAAAGGAAGAGTGAGTGACAGCTCCGAGGGGGATTCTTGCTCTCCATAGGGACCTGTACAAGAATAGGAACGTGGAAATCTCTCTTTCCCCCTCCCCAGCACTCCTGCAGTGTGCTTCTTGTTTGAGGCAGTGAGCCACTGAAACATTTTTCCAGGTGAGCTTACAAGGAGATCTTATAAGCTTTGAGCCCAAGAGAAGACCAACAATGATGTCACAGGTAAAATAGAAGACACAGTTGTGGTGCCTGGGAGCAGTGAGATTAGTCCCTTTGCTGGAAGGGGCTTAGCACCATTTTCCAGCCCAGCTGTCCTGCTTTGGCCCAAACTTGTCTGGCTACTCCACCAACCCAACTACTAGTAGCCAAGTGAGCAATGGTTACTCAAGATTCCAACCCACTGGTCACATTTTAGTGTAAACTGAGCTGGAGTGCATAGTCTCCTCATGTCCCAGGAAACACCCAGATGACAGGGCATGTGACCTCACTAAACCACATCAATTATAGCCAGGTGAGCAATGCCTCTAGAACTTCTGACCCAGTATCCCTGCATCTGTGTGTACTCAGAGCATGCAGCATTCCATTGGTCCAGGAAATACCTAGGTGAAAGAGTATATGAGGTTGCTCACCTCCATCACTTGTAGTCAGGTGGGCAATACATGTTAGAGCTTCTGACCCACCGGTCCTGCTTCTGTGGGAATTCAAGCAGTAGGTACAGCCTCTTGTTGTCCCAGGAAACACCCATCCAGGAGGGCAGGTGTCCCCCAGAATTACTGCTGCTGATAGCCAGGTAAGCCAAACCTGCTAGAGCTTTCTGCCCAGTAGTTCTACTGCTGTCTGAATTTGCTGGGCAGCACACTCTGCTATTGCCTTGGAAACACCCAGACTATAAGGCAGACAACTACACCCACCCCTACCTCCAATAGTCAGATGGGCCATAACTGTTTAGAGTTTCCAATCAGTATCCCCCTTTCCATCCAAATTCTACTGACAGGTGTAACCCTGGGCTGTCCCAGAAAGCATAAAGACAACACTCCAGGGCTGACCTGTCAAGGATATGGCTTGTCTGCCAACAGTGGCCCCTGCCTGAGAAAGCCCCATGGACTGGAACAATCAACAATAGAAACAAGGATATGGAGATTGTAATTAGAGACAAAACACAAACAGTCCACTCTTCCAAACCCAGGAGTGGACTAGAATTGAAGCCAGTCAACTAAACCCATGTAATATCATAATCACTCACAGAAGAAAAAAGCAAAATATTTGATACAAAGGACAGCAACTTCAAATAATAAAGGAATATTAGTTCACACAAATGAGAAAGAATGAGTGCAACAAGTCTGGCAACTCACAAAGTGAGAGTGCCTTCTTCTTCCCAAATGACTGCACTAGTTCTCCAGCAAAGTTTATTAACCAGACTGAAATGGCTACAATGACAGAAATAGAATTTAAGATATGGATATATATAAAGATCATTGAGATTCAGGAGAATGTCAAAACCCAATTCAACAAAGCTAAGAATCACAATAAAACAATACAGGAGCTGAAAGATGAAATAGTCATTATAGAAAAGAATGAAACTGATCTGTTAGAGCTGAAAAACACACTACAACAGTTGCATCATGCAATCACAAATACTAAGGACAGAATAGGCTACACCGAGGAAAGGATCTTAGAACTTAATGATAGGCTTTTGAAATAACGCAGTCAGGCAAAAATAAATAAAAATAAGCAATATCTGAGAAATATAGAATTATGTAAAGAGACAAAATATGCGACTCATTGGCATCACTGATAGAGACAGGGAAAAAGCAAGCAACTTGGAAACTATATTTCAGGATATCATCCATAAAACTTTCCCAAACTAACTAGAGAGGCCAACATTCAAATTCAAGAAATGCAGAGAACACCTGCAAGTATGCAAAAAGACACCCATGCCCAAGACACATAATCATCAGATTCTCCAAGGTTGAAATGAAATTTTAAAAATATGAAAGGTGGCTAGAGAGAAGAGACTATTCACCTACAAAGGGAACCTCTTTAGGCTAACAGCAGACTTTTAAACAGAAAATCTACAAGCCAGAAGAGATTGGGGACATATACTCAGCATTCTTCAAGAAGGAAATTTCTAAGCAAGATTTCATATCCAGCCATATTGATGCATAATGAAGGAGAAATAAGAATCTTTTCAGATAAGTAAATTCTGAGAGAATTTACCACCAAACCTGACTTTAAAAAGATCCAGAAAGAAGTGGTGAATATGGAAAGGAAAGATGATTATCAAACACTACAAAAGCATATTTAAGTACTGAGATTATTGACACTATAAAGTAACCACACAAACTGGTCTGCATTATAATGAGCTAAAAATACAATAACAGGATCAAATCTGCACATATCAATACTAACCTTCAATATAAATAGGCTTAGGGTCCCTCAAAAGGCACAGAGTGACAAGCTGGATAAAGAAGCAAGACCCAGTATCATGCTATCTTCAAGAGATGCATGTCTCATGCTATGACATCCATAGGCTCAAAACAAAGGGATGGAGAAAAAGCTACCAAACAAATACAAAACAGAAAAAAGCAGAGCTTGCAATCCTAATTACAGATCAAATGGATTTTAAGAAAGGCAAAGAAGAGCATTATATAATGGTAAAGATTCAATTAAACAAGAGAACATACCTTAAATATGTATGCACCCAACAATAGAGCACGCAGATTTGTAAAGCAAGTTATTTTAAATCTATGAAGAGACTGAGATTCCTATACAATAATAGCAGGAGATCTCAATACCCCACTGACAATATTAGACAGATCATCAAGGCAGAAAATTGACAAAGATATTCATGACCGGAACTCAAAACTTGACCAAATAGACCTAACAGACATCTACAGAAGTCTTCACCCAAACCAACAGAGTACACATTCTTCTCACAGCCATGTAGCTCATACTTCAAACTTAACCACATAAATAGACAAAATACAATAATCAGCAAATTCAAACAAACAAACAAAAAATCATATCAACCATTCTCATAGACCAAGCACAATAGTAATAGAAATTAATAGCAAAAAAAAAACACTCAAAACCATACAATTACATGTAAAATAAAATAAAATAAAAAATTTACTACTGAATGACTTTGGCAGAAATAAAGAAATTCTTTGAAACTAAGGAGAACAAAGATACAAAATACCAGATTCTCCAGAATACAGTTAAACAGTTTTAGAGGGAAGTTGATAGCACTGTATGCCCACATGAAACATTTTAAAGTATTTCAAATTAACAAACTAGCATCACAACTAGAAGAACTAGGGAAGCAAGAGCAAATCAACCCCAAAGATATCAAAAGAAAAAAAAAATCAGTCACAGCTGAACTGAAGAAAATTGAGATACAAAAAAACAAACAAAAAAGTCAATGAATCCAGAAATTAGTTCTCTGTAAGAATTAAAAGAAAAATACACTTCTAGCTAGAGTAAAAAGAAATGAAAAAAGAGAGAATATCCAAATAATCACAATTGCAAATGACAAAGGGGATTTTTCCACCAACTACGTAGAAAAACAAAACAAAGCAAAAATCAGAGCCTAAAATGAAAACAATACTCCAGGCACACAAATTACAAAATCCAGAGGAAATAGATGAATTCATAGACACATTCAGCCTACCAAGACTGAACGTGGAAGAAATTAAATCCCTAAACAGACTAACAGCAAGTTCTGAAATTGAATAAGTAATAAAAAGTCTGCAGACCAAAAATAGCCCAGGACCAGGTAGAGTTACAGTCAAATTCTACCATATGTATAGAGAAAAGATGATTCCACAATTTCTTTAAACTGTTCCAAAAAAATGAGAAAGAGGTATTGCTTCCCAACTCATTATATGAAGACAGCATCATCCTGATACCAAAACCTGGCAGAGACACAAAAAAATGAAAACCTCATCCCAATATCCTTGATGAACATAAATGCAAAAATCCTTAATAAAATACCAGTAAACTAAATGCACAAGCATATCAAAAATCTAATCCACCATAATCAAGTAAGCTTTATTCATGGGGTACAAGGTTGATTCAACTTATGGAAATCAATAAATATGGTTCCTCTCATAAACAGAACTAAACACAAAAAAACACATGACTATTTCAATAGATGCAGAAAAGGTTTTCAATAAAATTCAACATCTCATCATGTTAAAAGCCCTCAATAAAAATAAGCATTGAAGGAACATACATCAAAATAATAAAAGCCGTCTATAACAAAACGACTGTCACCATAATATGGAATTGGCAAAAGTTGGAAGCATTCCCTTTGAAAACTGGCACAAGACAAGGATGCCCTCTCTCACCCCTCTTATTTAACATGGTACTGGAAGTCCCAGCTAGAGCTGTCAGACAAAGGATATAAATATAAGGCATCCAAATAGAAAGAAGAAAGTCAAACTCTCCATGTTTGCAGATGACATGATTCTATATCTAGAAAACCACAGTCTTTGCCTAAAAGTTTCTTGTTCTGAGAAACAACTTCACAAAGTCTCAGGATACAAAACCCAAGTTCAAAACCAGTATAATTTCTATATGCCAACATCCTTCAGGTTGAGAGCCAAATCAGGTACATAATTACATTCAAAATTGACACTAAAAGAATGAAATACTTGGGAATACAGCTCACCAGGTATGTGGAAGATCTTTGCAACGAGAACCACAGAGCACTCCGCAAGGAAATCACAGAAGACACAAACAAGTGGAAAAACATCTCACTCATGGATAAGAAGAATCAGTATCGTTAAAATGGCCATACTCCCCAAAGCAGTTTACCAGATTCAATATTATTTCTATCAAACTACCAATGGCATTCTTCACAGAATTAGAAAAAGAAAAACTGTTTTCAAATTCATATGGAACCAAAAAGAGCCCAAATAGCCAAGGCAATTCCAAGTATAAAGAACAAAGCTGGAGGCATCGCATTGCCTTAGTTTCAGCTGCACTACTGGACTATAGTAACCAAAAGAGCATGCTACTAGTACCAAAACAGGCGCATTAAACGAGTGGATCAGAATAGGGAGTCCACAAGTAATGTTTCACACTGACAACCATCTGATCTTTAACAAAACTGACAAAAACAAGCAATTGGGAAATTATTGTCTATTAAATAATTGATGTTGGAATAATTGGTTAGCTATATGCAGAAGAATGAAATGGGGACACTTCCTTTCACTATATACAAACATCAACTCAAGATGGAAGAAAGATAAATGTAAAACCTAAAACTATAAATAGGCTGGAAGATAACCTAGGCAATACCATTCTGGATATAGGAATCGGCTAAGATTTTGTGGCAAAGGTCCAGCTTAAATTTTCACTTTAAGCTGGTCCCAGCTATGTTTTGTGTACAATGCTTTAACTTACATCTGGAAAGGGCACTGTTAGTCAATCTACTTTTCCAATTAGTAGAGTGGCCACAAGGATTACAGTACTGATTTCTGTGAATTTGAGCAGGGGTTTTGAAAACGTATTAGTCTGTTTTCATGCTACTAATAAAGACATACCTGAGACAAGGTAATTTATAAAGGAAAGAGGTGTAATTGATGCACAGTTTCACATGGCTAGGGAGGCCTCACAATCATGCCTGAAGGCAAAGGAGGAGCAAATGCACGTCTTACCTGGTAGCAGGCAATATAAGGTGTGCAAGGGATCTCCCACTTATAAAACTATCAGATCTCATGAGACTTATTCACTGTCGTGAGAACAGCAGGGGAAGATCCACTCCCATGATCCAATTGCCTCACACCAGGTTTCTTCCATGACATGAGGGAATTATGGAAGCTACAATTTAAGATGAGATTTGGGTGGTGACACAGCCAAACCACATCAGGAAGTAAGATCGATGTTTCTTCTGTGAGATTTTTGACTATTGATCTTAGAGATAATAAAAACCCCATCTCCATCTAAATTTTGTGCAAAATCTTATCTTTCTTGTGAAGGTAAAATTCTCTCTATTACCAAGGTGCAGTGTCATACAGGAAAAGAAAATTTTCACATATACTTCTAACTGGAAGCAGTAAAGAAGTTTCAGACACATCGGTAGGTTGATTCTTTCTTTTGACAAGTAGAGCTGTCTAGTCTCCTGAAAAAATCAGTATGATTCTAATACTTATGGTTTAAATGCATTATCAGTGATCACAAGTAAAAACATGAAACAAAATTGGATCAGAAAATGAGTAGATGATAAAGAGTAATTCTTCTCATGGTGCATGAACTGTTACCTGACCAGCGTAATTTAACCAACCAGAAAAGTTGTTTGCAAATATACTAAAATATTCTTTGGATGGAAGCCCAAGAGAGTCCTGAGCTCTTTGCTTTTGAAATAAGCAATATGCCAATTTACAATCAAAAATTATTAATAAAATGATCTTCATTTCTCTTAGGCAAGCATTGAGTACTATTTTCTTCATGTTGATACATTCCATTATTAATAGAGCTAAGGAGAAATTTCTTAGAAAGAAAATACCGAGTAATATATTTGTTTTATGTTTTTGTTTTGTTTTCTTTAGGTGGAATTTCACTCTTGTTGCTCAGGCTGGAGTGCAATGGCACTATCTCAGGTCACTGCAACCTCCGCCTCCCAGATTCAAGCGACTTTCCAAGTAGCTGGGATTACAGGGACATGCCGTTATGCCCAGCTAATGTTTGTATTTTTAATGGACATGGGTTTCATCATGTTGGCCAGGCTGGTCTTGAACTCCTGACCTCAAGTTATCTGCCTGCCTTAGACTCCCAAAGTGCTGGGATTACAGACATGAGCCAAAAATACATTGTAATATATTTTAATAGACGATAACACAATTAAACTCCTGTGATACTTGCTTTTACATTAATGCAAAAGGGCTCCTCTGCCTTACTGATGTGCAGATTACCATGCGATTGTGACACTAGCTGCAGATCTTTAGTTTGAGGTTTAGCACAATAGTGAACATCAGTGGTGATCTGTCAGAACCCACTGTAAACTGGTGGTGGTGGCCACCATAAGGGGATCCTTTGCCTGTGCGAAGGAGACGAAAGACAGAAAAGGCTTTGTATTGTGCTTTGAGTGCCAGAGCAGAATCAAACATCAAGTCAATTTCTAACGTTCTTGACTCCAGTCTCTGGCTCCCAGACAGCATCTCTGAACATACCTGGCGCCTGGGCCAAACAGACAACCTAAAAGGAATGGGCTTTGACAAGGTCCTGTACTGACTTCAGATCTAGTCTAGCAATGTTACAGTGGTGGTGGCCACAGGGTTGCTGGCATTTCTACATTCACAGTTGCAGGTGGCTCAGCACAGAGGAAGAAATTCCATTTGTTTGGAAGAAAGTAGTGAAAAAGAGCGAGAGTCTCTGCCTGATAATCCAGAGAATGTTTGCAGATCTTATCCAAAATCACTAAGGCAATACTTCTATCTGCAAAAACCACAGCATTATTGCATTTGGGTCCAAAGTCTCTGAATACATGGAAAGCCATTCTAAGAAAGACAGGCAGAAACAAACTCAGACCGTGAAGACCACAATAAATACCTTAGTCTTCAATTTGCAGACATCAACGGACATCTAAAACCATCAACACCAACCTCATTAAATTAGTCACCAGGGACCAATCCTTGAGAAAGAGATACTTAGTCTTTCAAAAAAATATCAAAATAACTGTTTTAAGGAAGCTCAAAGAAATTCAAGATAACACAGAGAATGAATTCAGAATTCTATTACATACATTTAAAGAAGAGATTGAAATTATAAAAAAGGCCTGTAATCCCAGCACTTTGGGAGGCCAAGACGGGCGGATCACGAGGTCAGGAGATAGAGACCATCCTGGCTAACATGGTGAAACCCTATCCCTACTAAAAAATACAAAAAACTAGCCGGGCGACGTGGCGGGCGCCTGTAGTCCCAGCTACTCGGGAGGCTGAGGCAGGAGAATGGCGTGAACCCGGGAGGCAGAGCTTGCAGTGAGCCGAGATCCGGCCACTGCACTCCAGCCTGGGCGGCAGAGCGAGACTCCGTCTCAAAAAAATAAATAAATAAATAAATTATAATAAAGAATCCAGCAGACATTCTAGAGTGGAAAAATGCAATCAACATGCTGAAGATTGCATCAGAGTCTCTGAATAGCAGAATTGATAAAGCAAATGAAAGAATTACAGATGAACATGGTGGCTCATGTCTGTAACCCTAGCCCTTTAGGAAGCCAATGGAGGAGGATCATTTGAGTTCAGGAATTTTAAACAAGCCTAGGCAATATAGGGAGACCTCATCTCTACAAAAAGATAAAATGATTAGCCAAGAAAGGTGATGTGAATCTATAGTCTGAACTACTCAGGAGGCTGAAGTGGGAGCACCACTTGAGCCCAAGAGGTAAAGGTTGTCCTTAATTATTATCAAACTACTGAAAAACAGCCTGAGTGACAAAGTGAGACCAAGATAATAATGATAATGATAATAATAATAACTTTGTTATGCTTGAAGACAGGCTAATTGAAAATATGCAGAGGAGACAAAAGGAAAAAGGAGTAAAAAATCAATAAAGCAGTAATTCATATCTACAAGATTTAGAGAACAGCCTCAAAATGACAAATCAAAAAGTTATTTGCCTTAAAGAGGAGCTAGAGAAAGAGACAGAGGTAGAAGGTTTATTCAAAGGGATATCAGAAAACCTCCCAAACCTAGAGAAAAGTATCAACATTCAAGTTCAAGAAGGTTATAGAAAACCAAACAGATTTAACTCCCCCCAAAAAACTACTTCAAGGCATTTAATATCATCAAATTCCCAAAGATCAGGAGTGAAAAAAAAAATCCTAAAAGCAGCAAAAGGAAAGAAAATATAACATATAATAGAACTGCAATAAGTCTACTGGCATACTTTTCAATAAGCCTTACAAGCCAGGAGAAAGTGACATGATATTTTTAAGGGGTTGAAGAATAAAACTTCTACTTTAGAATGATATGTCTAGTAAAAACACCCTTTAATCAAGAAAGAGAAATAAAGACCTTCTCAAACAAACAAAAGCTTAAAGAGTTAATCAACAGCAGACATGTAGCATAAGAAATGCTAAAGAGAGTTCTAGCTGAAAGAAAAAGATGTTAATAAGCAAGAAAAAATAATCTGAAGTTTAAAACTCATTGGTAATAGTAAGCACACAGAAAACACAGGATTCTGTAACACTGAAATTATGGTGTGTAAACTTTTGATGTAAGAAGAAAGATAAATGATAAAACAATCAAAAAGGATAATGACAACTTTTCAAGACAGACAGTACAATAAGTCATACAGAGAAACAAGAAAAGCTAAAAAATCAGATCAAGTTAATGTGTAGAGTTTCTATTAGTTCCCTTTTGCATGTTTGTTTGTTTATGCAATCAGTGTTAAGTTGTCAATAGTTTAAAATAATGTGTGATAAGATAGTACTTGTTAGCCTCATGATAACCTCACATAGAAAAACATAACACTGAAACCAAAATAAATTAAAAAGCAATAAATTAAAGCATAGTACCAGAGAAAATCACCTTCACTAAAAGGAAGATAGAGAGTAAAGAAAGAAAAAGCTAAGACCACAGAACAATTATAAAACTTATAACAAATTGGAAGGAGTAGGTCTCTACTTATGAATAATAACACTGAATGTAGACTATTAAACTCTCTGATTACAAGACATAGAGTGAATGGATAAATGAGAAAACAATACCCATTGCTCTGTTGCGTGCAAGAAATATACTTCAGCTATGAAGACACTCATAGATTGAGAATAAAGAGATGAAAAATATACTTCATGCCAATGGAAACCAAAAAAAGAGTAGGAGTTACTATACTTATATCAGACAAAATAGGTATCAAGACAATAACTATAGGAAAGACAATGAAGTACACTATATATTAATAAAGTAGTCAATTCAGCAGACAACATAAAAATTTAAAATATATATACACTCAACACTGGGTCACTCAGATATACAAAGTAAATCTTATTAGAGATAAAGAAAGATATAGACCCTAATAAGATAAGAATGGAAGAATTTGATACCCCATTTTCAGCACTGGACATATTTCTCAGAAAAAAAATAAAATAAAATAACAAACAAACATGGGACCAAATCTGCACAATCAGCCAAATGAACCTGACAAATATTTACAGAACATTTCATCCGGTGGCCGAAGAACAGATCATTCTTGAGAAGACACCATATATTAGGTTACAAAACAAATTTTCAAAAATTTAGAAAAAAAAGTGAAATAATACTAAGCATTTTGTCTAAACACCCTGGAATAAAACTATAAAACAATAATGAGAAATTTTGGAAACCATATAAAAACATAGAAATTAAACAATAGGTTTTTGAATGACTATTGGATCAATGCAGTAATTTTTAAAAATTAAAAAATTTCTTGCAAAAAATATAATGAAATCACAAGATGCCAAACCTAAGGGATTCAGTGAAAGCAGTACTAAAAAGATACCTGTAAGTGCTGACAACAAAACAGAAAAACTTCAAATAAGTAACCTAACAATGCCTCTTTAAAAATAAGAAAAGCAAAAGCAAAATGAACAGAAAATTAGTGGAAGAAAAGAAAGGATAAAATTAGAGCAGAAATAGATTAATTTGAATTTAAAAAGTGCAAAATATCCATGAAACAAAAAGTTGGTTTTTTTGAGAAGATAAACAAGATAAATCTTTAGCTAGACTAAAAAGAAGAGAGAAGACATAGATAAATAGAATCAGATATGTAAAAGGAGACATAATTGATACTGCATAAATTCAAAGGATCATTGGTGGCTACTATGAACCACTATATGCTGAAAATTTACAAAAATCTAGGAGAAATGAACAAATTCCTAGACGCATGCAGTCTATCAAGATTGAACCATAAAAAGACCCAAAATCTGTCCATGCTTATGTCCCGAATGAGGATTTTTATGGATTTCGTTCCTACATTTAAGTCCTTAATTTATCTTGAGTTAATTTTTGTATAAGGTATAAGGAATGGGTCCAGTTTCGGTTTTCTGCATATGGCTA
Source organism: Trachypithecus francoisi (assembly GCF_009764315.1). Taxonomy (NCBI): domain Eukaryota; kingdom Metazoa; phylum Chordata; class Mammalia; order Primates; family Cercopithecidae; genus Trachypithecus; species Trachypithecus francoisi. Next base: position 63,869,926 of record NW_022681454.1, on the reverse strand, counting down.
GCCAGTTTTCTGAACACCATTTATTAAATAGGGAATCCCTTCCCCATTGCTTGTTTGTGTCAGGTTTGTCAAAGATCAGTTGGATGTAGATATGTGGTGATATTTCTGAGGCCTCTGTTCTGTTCCATTTATCTATATATCTGTTTTGTTAGCAACACCGTGCTGTTTTGGTTACTGTAGCCTTGCAGTATAGTCTGAAGTCAGGTAGCATGATGCCTCCAGCTTTGTTCTTTTTGCTTAGGACTGTCTTTGCTATGTGGACTTTTTTTGGGTTCCATATGAAGTTTAAAGTAGTTTTCTCCAATTATGTGAAGAAAGTCAGTGGTAGCTTGATGGGGATAGCATTGAATCTATAAATTACTTTGGGCAATATGGCCAGTTTCATGACACCGATTCTTCCTACCCATGAACATGGAATGTTTTTCCATTTGTTTGTGTGCTCTCTCATTTCCTTGAGCAGTGATTTGTAGTTCTTCTTGAAGAGGTCCTTCACATTCCTTCCAGGGTATTTTATTCTCTTTGTAACTACTGTGAATGGGAGTTCACTCATGATTTGGCTCTCTGTTTGTCTACTATTAGTGTATAGGAATACTTGTAATTTTTGCACATTTATTTTGTATGCTGAGACATTGTTGAAGTTGCTTATCAGCTTAAGGAGATTTTGGGATGAGATAGTGATGTTTTCTAAATATACAATCATGTCTTCTGAAAACAGATATAATTTGACTTTTTTTCCTATTTAAATACCCTTTATTTCTTTATCTTGTCTGATTGCCCTGGTCAGAAAAATAGCAAGTAACAAAATCAAAGTCATACCCTAGGAGAGAAAATCCCAGGACCCAATCACTTCACTGTTGAATACTTCCAAACACTAAAAAGTTTTTTTTGTTTTTGTTTTTTTTAAAAAACGCAAAACTAATATCAATACCTTTCAAGCTCTGCCATAACAGAATAAGAGGAACACTTCCAAACTCATTCTCTGGGGCTAACAGAAAACCAGAAGAAGACCCATTGGAAAAAAAAAAAAAAAAAAAGATAGAGTACTACAGACTAATATCACTGATAAATATTGGGGTAAAAATCCTGAACAAAATAGTAATAAATCCAATTCAACAGCATATTATATAAAAATCATTCATTATGACCAATTGAGATTTATCTCAGTGATGCTAGGAAAATTAAGTATATGCAAATCAATCGATGCAATACATCTTGTCAATTGAAGGGCAAAATCCATATGAACATTTCAATGTATGCTGAAAATGCATTTGATAATGCTTAACATATCTTCCTGATGAAAGCTTCAACAAAATGAGTGTACAAGAAACATACCTCAACGTAATAGAATCCATCTATGACAGACCCACAGTTAGTATCATACTGAACAGGAAAAAACTAAGTCTTTCTTCTTAAATCTGGAACACAATAAGGATTCCCACTGTCACCACTGTCATTCAACATAGTCCTGGAAGTCTTAGGTAGAGCCAAAAGACCAGTGAAAAAAATAAAGGACATTAAAATTTGAGAGGAAGAAGTAAAATGATCCTTGTTTGCAGATGGTATGTCTTATATTTCAAAAAACCTGAAGGCTTCACCAAAGAAAAAAAATTAAAACTGATAAATAAATTCCATGAAGTTGCAGTTACAAAATGGACACACATAAATGAGTAGCGTTTCTATATACCAACAGTAAGCAATCTAGAAAAGAAATAAAAATATAATCCCATTTGCAAGATCAACAAATAAAATTAAATACCTAAAATTTATCTTAACCAATAAATTGAAAGATATCTACAATAAAAACCATAAAATATTGGTGCAAGAAATGGAAGAGGACACAAAATATAAAAAGATATTTCATTTTCATGAATTAGAAGAAGAAATTTTATTAAAATGCTTATATTTCCTATTCATTCTACAGATTTGACACAATGCCTATCAGAATACCAATTACATTCTTCACAGATATAGAAAAAAAAATCCCTAAGATGTATGTGAAGTCACAAAAGACCCAGAATAATCAAAGATATTTTGAGCAAAAAGAACAAAACTGGAAGAATCATATTATCTGACTTCAAATTATACTACAGCATTATTATATTATACAGCATGGTAATGACATCAAAAGACAAACATAAGTCAATGGAACATTATTGAGAACCCAGAAACAAACCCACACATGTAAACTCATTTTTGAGAAAGTTGCCAAGAACATGCATTACAAAAAAGACAGTCTCTTTAATAAATGGTTCTGGGGAAAACAGATATTTATCTACAGAATAATGGTATAATCCCTACTTCTTACCTTACACAAAAATCAAATTAAAATGGATTAAAGACTTAAATATAAGACCTCAATCTATAAAACTAATACAGGGACACATCGGGAAAACTCTCCGGGACATTGGTCTGGGCAAAAAATTTCTTGAGAAATTCCCTAGAAGCAGAGGCAACCAAAGCAAAAATGGAAAAATGGGATCAAAAGTAGAATTATGGAGCCAAAGAGTATCTTCACATTTAATGTGAAAACGTTATTCCAAGTTGCACTTCATCAAAAAAAATTTTCTTAGATTCATTTAAGTTGTAAATCTTCTCTGGAAAAAGAACTCATTGACGTAAAGTTTATTTCTCTAAGTATCAGTGACTTTTGCTGTCTTCTATGTGAATTGCCTGTTCATTTATGACCTATATTCATATTGGTCTGTTTGTTATTTTGATTGATAATTTTTACTAGTTTCACCGCACAATGAACCAATCTTTTGTTACATGTTTTGTGGGATAGATTTGGAAAAAAATAATTCTGACTTATGCGAAAAATGTTAAAGTATCTACCATGGTAGTATATTAGTTCTATACTACAAGGCTACAGTAACCAAAACAGCATGGTACTGGTACCAAAACAGATATATAGACCAATGGAACAGAACAGAGTCCTCTGAAATAATACCACACATCTACAACCATCTGATCTTTGACAAACCTAAGAGAAACAAGAAATGGGGAAAGGATTCCCTATTTAATAAATGGTGCTGGGAAAATTGGCTAGCCATAAGTAGAAAGCTGAAACTGGATCCTTTCCTTACTCCTTATACGAAAATTAATTCAAGATGGATTAGAGACTTAAATGTTAGACCTAATACCATAAAAACCCTAGAAGAAAACCTAGGTAGTACCATTCAGGACATAGGCATGGGCAAGGAGTTCATGTCTAAAACACCAAAAGCAACCGCAGCAAAAGCCAAAATTGACAAATGGGATCTAATTAAAGAGCTTCTGCACAGCAAAAGAAACTACCATCAGAGTGAACAGGCAACCTACAGAATGGGAGAAAATTTTTGCAATCTACTTATCTGACAAAGGGCTAATATCCAGAACCTACAAAAAACTCAAACAAATTTACAAGAAAAAAACAACCAACCCCATCAAAAAGTGGGCAAAGGATATGAACAGACATTTCTCAAAAGAAGACATTCATACAGCCAACAGACACATGAAAAAATGCTCATCATCACTGGCCATCAGAGAAATGCACATCAAAAGCATGTTAAGATACCATCTCATACCAGTTAGAATGGCAATCATTAAAAAGTCAGGAAACAACAGGTGCTGGAGAGGATGTGGAGAAATAGGAACATTTTTACACTGTTGGTGGGATTGTAAACTAGTTCAACCACTATGGAAAACAGTATGGCGATTCCTCAAGGATCTAGAACTAGATGTACCATATGACCCAGCCATCCCATTACTGGGTATATACCCAAAGGATTATAAATCATGCTGCTATAAAGACACATGCACACGTATGTTTATTGTGGCACTATTCACAATAGCAAAGACTTGGAATCAACTCAAATGTCCATCAGTGACAGACTGGATTAAGAAAATGTGGCACATATACACCATGGAATACTATGCAGCCATAAAAAAGGGTGAGTTTGTGTCCTTTGTAGGGACATGGATGCAGCTGGAAACCATCATTCTTAGCGAACTATCACAAGAACAGAAAACCAAACACCGCATGTTCTCACTCATAGGTGGGAACTGAACAGTGAGATCACTTGGACTCGGGAAGGGGAACATCACACACCGGGGCCTATTACGGGGAGGGTGGAGGGGAGAGGGATTGCATTGGGCGTTATACCTGATGTAAATGACGAGTTGATGGGTGCTGATGAGTTGATGGGTGCAGCATACCAACATGGCACAAGTATACATATGTAACAAACCTGCACGTTATGCACATGTACTCTAGAACTTAAAGTATAATAATAAGAAGAAATAAATTAATAAATATATCAATTATCTACGTGAGTTAAAAATTCTGTTGTAAACTCTTTCTATAATTGTCTTAGTGTCAAAGTTTTAATACGTTTTTATGTTTAGTTTATACCTCAACCTGGAGGATGTTTCTTGTGCAGTTTGAATGACCGTCTTCTTACTAATAAAGGCAACTGTTGTTGTTTAACTCAAAAGTTTTGATTATAAAGTGCTTTGCTAATTTGTAGCTTTCAGAAGGGCCTGGAATATCCCTGTGACTATCTCATAAGATTGTTGTAATTTTTGTATTTTTTGCATTATTACTGATTATGGTTAACCACAGTTTGCAGAGATTTAAAAAATTGTTATTATCCTATTTTTAATCATGCCAAATTATGTAGTGTTTTCATATTATGGTTATGAGAAGAGTGTAGCAACAGTCTTCTGAGGAAAGAGAGAAGGAATAAGACATGCTCATCTAAATTATGGCTACATAAAAATAATAATTATTAGTGTAAACTGTCTTTTACAAACATATGTTCAATGTCACAACATACCTGAAAAGTAGTTACGGAAAGCAAAACCTTCCCTAAATGGCTCAATTTTATAGCAAGAAGCAGATTGATGTTGCTATTTTTTTTCCCATTCCACATAAATTCTACTGGAAAATGCTTTAATGTATGTTTTTGGGGAGAAAAAGTTATCCTGACTCTGGATGCACATTAAAGTTAAGTAGCGCTATTTGTCTCCCAAACCCTGAAGGAGTATATGAGAGTATTAACATGGTTTGGCTCTGTGTCCCCATGTAAATCTCATTGAATTGTAATAATCCCCATGTGTTATGGGAGGGACCTGGTGGGAGATAATTGAATCATGGGGTCGGTTTTCCCCATATTGTTCCTGCGATAGTGGGTGAGTTCCATGAGATCTGATGGTTTCATAAGCGTCTAGCATTTCCCCGCTGGCATTCATTTCTCTCTTGCCTGTCGCCATGTACGATGTCATGTACAACATGTCTTTTGCCTTCCACCATGATTGTGAGGCCTCCCCAGCCACATGGAACTGTGAGTCTATCAAACCTCTTTTTCTTTATAAATTACCCAGTCTGGGGTATGTTTTTATCAGCAGTGTGAAAATTGACTAACACAATTTTATAAATTTCTTTGACCTTGGCTTCAGGCAAGGTCACAGATGAGATCTCAACAAATTCTAAAGTATTTATTTTAGACATATCTGACTACAGTGCAATAAAAAATTTTTAAAAAATAATTGATTTAAAAAGAATGCACCACTATTCAAATTACATGTACAAAAATACATACATTTCAGTGTTTCATACAGTGTAATATACTGAAATGATTATAAGTGATTCAATTTTTTCCCACTTCTTCTGCTCCAGAAATATATACTTCCAGAAGAAAAAATTACATTGATCAACATATGCAGACTAGCATAAAATGAAGACATTATGTCCACCAAGTGTTAACATTAGAGGGAATTCTATGATTAGATCCTTGTAAAAGCTATGAAAAAAAATGACTTTTGGGAGGAAACCAAATGAGACATAGTCCCTGGAAGTACAGAATACAATTTAGAGTGCAATGAATTCTGGCTTAAAAAACTAAAATAAAACAAATATAATGGAACTAGAGATCTTCCTAGACTAAAGCAGAGTCAATTAAAAAAATTGTGAAGACATGGTCTTACATGCAGAGTGTTCATAAATCAATACCTGTTGAAAATTTCCTAAAGCAAATCATATAAGAAAATAATCATATACAATAGAAAGATTTACATCCAAGATTTGCAGATAGAGAAAAATGTCAGAATGAGATGTTTGTGTTTTATTTTTATTTTTATTTTTGAGATAGGGTGTTGCTGTATTGCTCAGAGTGGTATGTTTTCAGTGATATGATTATAACTCATTGCAGCTTCAACCTTCCCAGCTCAAGCAATTGTCTCATCTCAGCCCCCTGAACAGGTCACAGATTCATGCCACCATATCCAGCTAATGTTTTCAATTTTTTGTGGAGACGAGCTCTCGTTATGTTGCTCCTGGGCTCGAGCAATCCTTCCACTTTGGCCTCTCAAAGTTTTGGAATTATAGGTGTGTGGCACTGAAACTGGACAGAATAAAAATTATAAATAAGCACGATTTGAATATGCAGAGAAAAAAGAGTCACTAACATAAGACAAAGACGGGATGGGATAAGAAGCATGAATTCTAAAAACCAAACAAACATAATGCAATACTACCTTACTCCTGCAAGAATGGCCATAATTAAAAAAAACAAAACAGTAGATGTTGGCATGGATGTGGTGATCAGGTAACACTTCCACACTGCTAGTAAGTATGTAAACTAGTACAAACACTATGGAAAACAGTGTGGAGATTCCCTAGAGAACTAAAAGTAGAACTACCATTTGATCCAGCAATCCCACTACTGAGTATCTATCCAGAGGAAAATAAGTCATTATATACAAAAGTTACTTGCACATTCATGTTTATAGCAGCATAATTTGCAATTGCAAAATCGTGGACCAATGCAAATATATATGATGGAATACTACTCAGCCATAATCAGGAATGAATTAACAGCATTCACAGCAACCTGGATGAGATTGGAAACTATTATTCTCAGTGAAGTAATTCAGGAATGGAAAATCACACATCATATATTCTCACTGATATGTGGGAATTAAGCTATCAGGATGCAAAGGTGTAAGAATGACACAATGGACTTTGGGGACTTGTGAGTAAGGGTGGGGGGGTGAGGGGTGAGGAATAAAAGACTACAAATAAGGTGCAGTGTCTACTGTTCAGGTTATGGGTGCACCAAAATCTCACAGATCACCACTAGAGAACTTACTCATGTAACCAAATACCACTTGTACCCCAATAACCTATGGAAAAATAAATAAAATAAATAAAATAGATATTTTTATTTTTGAAATTAGAAATTGGCTCCCTAAGTATATGAAATATTGCCCCCAAGAGAAATCATCTAATGCTCTAGACACTGCCAATAAACTGATGAAAACATATATATTTTTTTGTCAACAACTTACATTAGAGCTGTCCTCATCACTTGCTTTTCTTCTAAAGCTCTCATGTTTCTAGTTGTTTGCTTGATCTTAACAACTGATTCCATGCTTTTTTGAAATGTTTGTGATCTGATTCAATGTGTTTGTTTCCATTTTTATTTCATGCTATCCCAGCTCTTGCAACTTGCATGTCCTCATTATGATTGATCAATTCAACTACAAAGATCACCTTATCTGACCAAGGACTGTTCATTAATTTTTACTAGTTTATCTGACCTTGGCTAACCTTATATCCTTTGCCAGTCACTCTGAACCACAGTCATGATGACTCAGGATTGTAGATCTCTTTCAATTAGCAACTATTTGTTTTTTTGTAAAATATCTATACCACAGAAGAATCTATAGAAAAAAATGCAACATGAAAAATTGAGGACAGCATATGAACAAAATTCTGACTGGATTATAAACCAAGAAAGTGATTAATCAGATTAATAACTAGGGATTTACAGTAAAATCACTGATACATTTTTATATTTTGCACTGATAAAATTAATATTTATTTACGGACCAAGCACCAGATAACTGGAGACTCCAGGGCTGGTTTGTTGGGCATATGACAGGTGATAGGTGAATGGTACACAGGGGCCCAGAAGAGCAGATTGAAACTTACTAGGATCTCAATTCTTATTATACTTTTGGACATTAGGAAACAGACCACCAGTGGGACTGAAAATTCTGTGGGCCAACTCTAAGCTCATCCTTGTTGGAAACTCTATATGCCCCAACTTACAAAAACCTTATTTTCTAAAGAAAGCCATGTCTCTTACTCATCTGAATCTAAGATTCAATGGCCAGTGGTACAAGAACTTTGGGGATACTAACAAATGAGCAGTTTGAAATTTGTTTACCAGTTTTCAATGGATTGTTCACCAGGTGCAGATAAAGTTTTGTGATGTTGAATCAGGACCCTGTAAACATTCCTCATTTGCCAGCTGTCTGAGTGGTAAGCTTCATCAATAGAGAACACTGGAGTGACTGCAAGGGTATGGAGGCAGGAAGACACTTCCCTCCCAAGGCCCAACTCTTCACTGTTATTCAGTAATTTTTATGAAGATTATTGGGTTTTAATAATATGTATTTTAAAGAATATGCTTAAAAATATACTTAAAGAATATAAGAAGGACATTTTCAATTAGTGTATTTGTTTTATCTTTTAGGAAATGTAGCATTCTGCTCAGGAATCAATATAGAAAACTCCTACATATACAATTTGTCCTTGACATAGATAGACTCAGCTTTATATGTTATTTTCAAGACTAACTTCACAATTATTTGATTTTTGCCTTCAACCTCTGTGGTGCTTGCACATTCCTGTCTTTAAGTATCATATTCAAAATAAAAATAAAAGAGATTATCACAGAGATGAAGAATGTTACATAAATTCAGTCATTCTATGTGATTACTTAAAGTTTATGTGTTTACATATTGTTAATGGCTGAGACATTTAAAAGTTTGCTAAATCAATATCAAAAAGACAGATGCACAGTATTATTATAATTTTTTGAATTTAATATACTTTGGGATTTTGATGACTGTCTATCAAGTATACCTTTATATGTACATATTTTCCTAAGTATACATGTATATATCACTTTACATAAAAAGACTTTTCAAAATTAAACCAACCAAAGTGAAAGTATTCTTTGATCTCCTATGGATAGATATAAATTTATGTATCTGACTATGTGGTCTAAGAATTGCAAAGAAGATCTATTTTGACAAAGTTATTAATACATTTCGAGATTTTTTTTAAGAAAATATAAATAAACTAGTATTTAGCTTCCATAGTACATGTTGAGCTTCATTATTGACTTAGGCTAATATTTACATGTAAGGTTTACCCCTTTAAAAAAAACACATTAAAATAATTAAAGAGCATTAATACATTACGTTTTTCCTTCCTGGTATTTCACTATTATTTCTTTTTAATGGAATGACTATATGTTCAGTTTAATAAAATATTCAGGGCATATTTCTTTTCTAGACATTATCATACTTAGTTTTATCACCAATTATTGTTAAAAATATTATTTATAGATGAGCACTGTAAAATTATTTGCCATGTGTCATAAATTATTATTATACTTTTTTTTTTCATTCAACTGTTCAGATATATTCATCAGACAAAAGAACTGCTCTTAAGTTGGTTTCTTTCTTCTCTGTGATTTGCTTTTCAATTCTTGTTCTGAATTTAAAGGCTATAATGACCAAAATTTAAAGGCAAGATTTAAAGAGCTTTTGTCGTTTATCATGCTTTCTCCAGCATAGACTTTAAAAATTATTGTACAGAATATTTGGTTCTTTGTTCAATCTACAATTTTTTTTTTCTGTGTTATGAGAGGATAGTAAGTAAAATGACTATATACATTTCTGGTTTGTATATCCTCAGTATGCCAGGTATTAAAGTAATTGGAAGTATCTAACTTGACATGGTAAGGCTAAGAAGTGTGCCATCTTAGTTCAGAAGAGAAATCTTGTAAACTTATAATCTAGAGGGAGTGGACTAAACTTTTTGGGCTCCATCTATCATTCCTAACTAAAAGGAACCAGCTTTTCCTTTTGTTTTGTGTATTACTATCCAATTACAAAGGGTCACCACTAAGGCAAAAATGGCAACTCAAGCACACTTAAGGCCATGTGAGGAAAACATCTTTAGAGTTTCTAAACAAATAGTTTACCAAGTTGCATAGTTTTAGACAGGAAGCCAGTTATGACCATCTAGCATTTTTGAAACAAAGAATATTTTCAAGAGGAAATACTGTGTATTTCATATAAAATGTGAACTTAAACTTCTGTGTAACACAAAAGACTTGGCTAAACACCATGCTAAGAGACTTGGCCAAGTTTAGCTCAGCTTATATGTGCACTAGGTGATGGATTTGTCCTGAAAAGTGACCCCAGCCTTCATGTTGAGACTTTGCTGAAAATAGCATGAACCTGCCAGACTGCAAAACATACGCTATTTAGCTGATGTTCCTGAGCAATTAGCAATTATTTTCCACTTCCTTTTTATGTAATATTCTATTTTCATATAGTCCTACTAGTCCCTTGTTTTCCTCATTTTTGTTTCCTCATATTTCCTTTTTATTCATATCAGTTTTCTCTTTATAAACCTCAGTACCTTTGTTTCAGTTGGAGTTGAGCTCAGTTTATACAGTAGTCTCTATCCCCTACTTCAGTAGTCAAAATAACATCTGCCTTGCAATCTTTAACAAGGACCTTGCTTTGATTTTCTTTGACAGAAACACATACATTCTGTTTGATTGTATTTTGTTTATACAGAAGATGTTGTTAAAATGCACAGTGAAAACATCTAGTCTTTCTGATTTCAAATCAACAGATTGAAATTCCAGTGAATCTTGTTTTTTTTTTAAACTTTAAAAATATACACTTGTAAGCATAAAAATTCAATTATTTGAGGCTTTCTAAAATTATAATTACACAATACTTAATGTTTAACCAAGAGTAAAATATTTAAATAAATCAGGAATTACAGGTTTTATGAAATGTAGAGGAGAATCTTGCCACAACTTAATGCATAGATGTGGAATTAAATGGAATGATCTCCGGTGTCATGCCTACCAGCCTTAGATCTCAAAGAGTGCTAATATATCTTTTCTTTCTTTATGGACTTAACAAACTTTTGATAACCAAAAAAGCAATATTTTATGACAAATAGAGTAAGAATTTTCATGCACGCCAGCACATGCAGAGAGCAGAACTGGAACCAGGTGAGGTTGTGTGCAGTTGGTACAGGTACTTGGTTGCTTTTTGGTGTGTGACAAACTCAGTCCAGAAGACTTCTTAAGACTTCATAGCCTGAGCATAATGAATGATCCATAACCATGTAACATTCTCTCTACAGCTAAAATAAAATCAAATAGACAACAACGTATAGAATAAACTAGAAAAGATAAATATGTGAAAATTTTTTGCAGAAGTTTAAAATGAGTGCCACATAACATGGATGAAAACTAAAATATTTTATTTCAAAGTGATTATAGATATTTTGGTTTATGGACTAGAATTTGTTGGATGCATAAGTTTTCAAGATGTGAAGAGAGAATTTAAGAGAGAACAAGTATTTCTAGCCTAGAGAGTGGAAGAAGTTAAAGCCAAAAGGAAATATACATACACACACACACACACACATATATATACACAGATATATATACATATATACATATATATACACATATGTATAATTTGAGAATACAAAGTTTAATTATCTGCTATAACAATTATTAATGGATGTTGTATACAAGGTTCAAAGTAGTAATGGATGTGGAATACAAGGTTCAAAATAGTATCAAAGCCTAGAGATAGGAAACAAATCTATGGCAAGGTTCAGGTCCACTTCCAGACAAAGCTGATAAGAAGTTAGTATTGATCAGGAGTTAGTATTGACATTACATCAGTGGATTAATGTTTAAAAGCATGAAACTGGTTGTATTTAGTTTGAATCTTAGAATACCTGGTGGAATTATTCTCACAATAAAGAGGTTCTCAGTAAACATTTGCAATTATTACTCTCTTTTTTGTATTGTGGTTTTTAGAATCTAAGTGGTGCTCAATATTTTAATTTGAGGCATTGTACTTCCATTTGTTTTGCTGTTGAAATAATTATAGACTAATAGACAAAGAATAAGAATGCGTGTCAGTATTTGGCTTACCATGTCAAAACCAAAAACTGCTATATGGAAGCCTCGTATTTCTGGCTGGAGACATTTTGACTACTTATTTCTTTCAAGTCAATTATTTTTTGATTTTATATTTCGTTTCAAAGAAAAGCAGCCACAGCTATAAAACAAAGAATATAGCTACATGTATACTAGTATCTTCTTTTTATAATAATTTTTAAAAGTCAAATTTGAAAGCTCTGTTAGTTTAAAATTTATCAGTGATAGGGACAAAATGTTAGCATGAAAAATTTGGAAGGCATTAAATATAATGGCAATTAGAGTTTCATTATGTCATTCTGATTTAATGAAAATGAATTATTTTTTCCATCATCAATATTTATTGAGCATTTACAGTGTACTAGCACAATAGAATATACAGAAAACATTGTCCCTGCTCTTGAGGAGCTTACATTCTAAAAGAAAAAATACACTTCTTTTAAAATGGCATTTTTGTTTGGTGTTTTCTGCAAAGTACTGAGGAAATATTTTGTTAAAGTGAGCTTTGGGTATAACTTAGCCCCATCATTATTTAGAGAAGAGAGGAAGAAGAAAGAAGAAGGATTTTAAAGGCAGACAATGACAGACCATTCAGGATAGGTAGGGTTTTAAAGGGAGATAAACACAATCTCATCAACTAAGGACAGATTTGTTACAGTAAATAGGATGAGGGATATAGTCTGTAGGGTGCAAACAAAGGAAACAGGGTGCCTTAGACATTGAGTAGAGCCAGAAAGATCATGCGGCCTTTTCCCAAGTACATGGCCACCAAGTAGGAATGGTTGGTGACAAGACAGAGGCTAAAAAAGGAAGGTAATCTTGTGCACCTGACAAATAGAACAAAGGATCAAAATCGAAGGCAGGCTGTAAGAGTATCAAGAAATTCTTAAAAACCAAAAAGTGATTTGGAAGCACAAAACTTATAGTTAATGCTGCCCAGTGTCATGATGGGCCAAGAACATTGTGGCTTCCTAAGTTAGAAAATGCCATATACCAAAATTTTAAATGGAACATATTACATTGTTTTCCAATCAATCTCCCCCCTTCCCAGAAAAAAAAGGAACTCATTTTTTTCAGGGTGGAGAGGAAGAGAGGGGATCATGGGACATGGAAACAGTAGTTATATTAGTAGTTTTGTTGTTACAATAAATTTCTTGTTTAAACTTGGTAAAAGCCCATTAGCTGCCAAGAGGGAATAAGGAATACATTTCAAAAAACATACAATTTCCTTTAGAGCAGTTTCAGAACCAAAAGACTAATTTACATGAAAAGCTGTAGAGAAAGTAGTTGAAAAGTCCATTCATAAAACTTTTATTCCACTTACATGAATTTAATACACATGTTCTTAACAATTATGCTTGGATTGTTCAAGAAAATATCATAAGACATTAAACAAAGCTAGCCATCATCTCAAGTTATTTCCCTGTTAACTATTTTTACAGCACATGCATGTTAGGCAAGTATCAAAAAAAAAAAAAATCACAAAAGCAAAACACCTTAAAAAAAGTTAAATACATGGGTTTTTGTTTTACTGCTGTGCTTGATATACATGAAGTAATCAATACCAAGCAATTTATTTTTACTACATCTTACTTTTACATTTGCTCTTAGGTTGCCTAAAACATTTAAATACAAATAAAATGAGTGTAGCAAAAATAATGAAAGCTAACAGCAGGTAACTTTACAACTAATGGAATGTGAACTGTTTCTGACCTTATCCAGAGTAAAATGGGTCAAAACTTTGTCTAAAGGAACACTTCTGCAGTTGTAGTCAAAGATGTGCACATTGAGATTGAGTGTTCCACAGATACACATGGTTTAACCTGTGGTGTCCATGGGGTATGTTTCTACCACAGCATTCTAAGTGCTCCAGACCTTAAAGTACCCACAATTACTACACCTGTGACTGGAACCAATGATCCCTTTTATTCCCCACCAGGACAAACCAATATGTAGGCAATTTTCTTTGCTTAAACACAGAAGTGGTTTTACATTGGCCCTTGTGAAGCCACAATGTACCAAAAGTACTAGGCCAAACATTTATAGCTTGTATAAAAATTCCACATCCTCATATTGGCCACCTCAAGATGAAAACAGATAACTCCCTAAACGTTAACTGGCTCTACTCCCCTAATAGTAAACATAAAAACCACATGGGAAATACAGAAATTCAAATAGAAGTAACATAAACCTGTCATAAATCGTAAACAAAAAACTATTTGTGGGAGGGCATGGATGACAAATGATCTACTGTGTAAATTTTAGAATGAGGCAGACAAAAGTTGGAAGTCCGGTTAATTTTCCCCTCCTTCTCCTGCTTCAGCTTTGCCTCCTTGGGTATCCGATGTCCACAATGTCAAGTTGTCTCTCAGTAATTGCATTATTACCGTGCTGTCTTTGTATGACCCTTCACTTAATGTATCAAGTTCAGCAATGGCTTCATCAAAAGCTGTCTTTGCAAGAGAGCAGGCTTTCTCTGGGCAGTTCGGAATCTCATAATAGAACACAGAGAAGTCAAGGGCCAGACCCAGTCTGATAGGATATGTTGGTTGCATTTCCTTTTTGCTGATTTCAAAAGCTTCTTGGTATGCTTGTTGTGACCGATCCACAATCCCTTTCTTGTCATCACCAGTGGCAACCTCAGCCAAGTAACGATAGTAATCTCCTTTCATTTTCAAATAGAAGACTTTGCTCTCTGCTTGTGAAGCACTGCGGATCAAGAACTTTTCCAAAAGAGACAGTACATCATTGCAGGTATCTCTTAGCTCCCTCTCAATTTTCTCTCTGTATTCTCGAGCCATCTGCTGTTTTTTCTTAGCACCTTTCGTCTTTTGTTCAATACTTGAGATGACCCTCCAAGATGATCTACGGGCTCCTATAACATTTTTGTAAGCAACTGAGAGAAGATTCCTCTCCTCATTGGATAATTCAGCTCCTTGCTCAGTTATAGACTTCATGCAGGCTGCCATGTCATCATATCGCTCAGCCTGCTCGACTAGTTTGGCTTTCTGAACCAGCTCATTTTTATCCATGACTGGATGTTCTTTTTGTCTCCTAGAAGCAAGGTTTGAGGGATGTCGTAGTCCCCAGGGTTCCAGCTGGTGGTGGGAGTGGACCACAGGCTGGGTAATGAGCGAGGATGGTAGCAGAAAATGAATTATTTTTAAAGAGTTTTAAAGATAAGGGAAAATGTGCAACTAATGTGAGATGCTGGACATGTTTATTTGCTTCCCTGTGGTAAAATTTTTACTCTGTATTTATATCCCATAACATCACTTTGTATACCTTCAAAATACAAAATACAATTTATTTAAAATATAACATTTGATGAGCTCTCTTACTGAAAGACCTGCATAAATTAGTCAGTACTGTCATAACATTCATGGTTCCCTGCTTCAGGTTTGTTCTCAATCTTCCTCATAATCCTTCTGTTACCATCAGCAGCAATTTCTCTTATTTCACTTTTCAACTATTTCAAAACGTATACACTATCCTAAAACCTCTGTCAAATGTTTCCATTAAAACCACACACACACACACACACAAAACAGATTGTGATACAATGGTTTCTTAACGATTGTCTTCAAGCATTAAAAAATACATATATGTACTCAGCATTGTGTTCATGTTCAGAGTCACTGCTGCTCCCCTGGTCTTCATGTAAGAACTCATCAATACATGCTATGTAGTTAAAAAAAAAAAACCCTGTACATTCATGAAGGATCATTAATGACTGCTTTTAATGCATTGAACAAATCTGTAGTTGACATCATTTTTGTGTCCAGTTTAACAGCTTCTCCCCTAGCCTTCATGTGAACAATGTTATCAGGTTGATCTGCAAACAAAGGAAGCCTCCTTCACATAAGGATCCCATGGTAGATCCTCTCATAGGTGCCGTTGGCTCCACCATGAGTTATGAAAGCTGTGGTTTTTGGATGACCTAGGATTCGATGAATTTCTGAATAATTATTCGTTGTAAGTCTTAGAAATAAAATGAGCAATACACAATATGAAGCAATGAAAAGGACAGTGTTCTCTAGATAACAAATTACCATTACAGTAAAACTGCATTAAAATTGCTTTAGATCTCAGAGAAAGAAGCACCTCTGGGGCGAAAAGTGAAGGCTCCACAAGTGGTATGTGACTTGAGGCTTGAAGAATGAATACAAGATTGTTAAGTGGACAAATAGAAAGGGCACACCATGGATAAAGAAAACCTGCATATCCCCCACTCCAGCCCTCAAAACCAGAATGCATGATAGAACATGTTCTTTTAGCGAAATAGTCAAGTCACAGAGTGTGATAGGGCGTGGTGTCCAGGGCAGCAGGGAGTGGGGTGGTGGTGATTCTTGAATAGAGGAAGGACAGGCCACACTCTATCACAAAATGCATTAACACTTCATAATAAAGACTGGGGATTTATTCCCATAGAAAATACAGTCACTGATAATAAAAGAAGGGCTGTTATTTTTTAGTTGTATTTGAAATATCTATATATTAGGAGAAAGTGTAGGTGTAACATTCAAATTAGGAGACAGACAAACCAGAAAATTATTGGGAAGTTATCTGTGCAACGTTAACTACACTAGAAACAAAGGC
The DNA here is from genome assembly GCF_009764315.1 of Trachypithecus francoisi. Classification (NCBI taxonomy): domain Eukaryota; kingdom Metazoa; phylum Chordata; class Mammalia; order Primates; family Cercopithecidae; genus Trachypithecus; species Trachypithecus francoisi. The sequence goes on along the minus strand of NW_022681454.1, from coordinate 63,853,286 downwards.
AGTTTGTTTCTGGCCATAAATGATGTGACTGTGTATGATAAAACGCAAACTGTTATAGTTTATTGTATTTTTCCCCAGGACTGGGATAGTAATGTCATGAAGTTAGATTTTGAGTTTTTAAATAACAAATGGTGAAAGAGTTAGTTTTCTGTTGGATCATTTTCAACCTGTTTGGCTGATACCCACTTATACAGCTGAGTATTGGTACTAATGTGTCTGATTTCCTGTCACCAAATTTCCATAGAACCATACAGATAAGGGACCGTAACGATGATAACACGTGGCCACAACACACACTGGGGTTTTTCAGAGGGTAGAAGTTGTGAGGAGGGAGAGGATCAGGAAAAACAACTAGTGGGTACTAGGCTTAATACCTGGGTGATGAAATAATCTGTACAGCAAATCCCTATGACACAAGTTTACCTATGGAACAAACCGTCACTTGTACCCCTGAACTTAAAGTGCAAGTTAAAAAAAAAAAGTACTTTGTCATATGAGTCAAATTCAAATTATAGCATATTTGTAAGAATTCTAAAATGACAAAGAGATCACCTAGTTAAATGCCTTCCATAAAGCTGGTAAGGATATGAGGACAGGACAGGTTAAGTAACCGAACTATGGAAACCTGAAGTGAAAACAAATAAATAAATAAATAGTTAATTAAATAAATGAAATATTTGGTTGGTGTAAAAGTAATTGCAGTTTTTAAAAAAGTAATGTCAAAAACCTCAATTACATTTGCACCAACCTATTTTTTATTTATTTTTACATTAAATTAGATTAAACGCAATCATGATGTTTCACACATAGTGACTTAGACAAATAAGATAATAAGTGATAAATTCAAACATTTAAGTAATTGTTAAGCAGTCACAATTCTAACGTAAAGAATAATAATAAATTATTAATCATCTACACCTTTTTTATTAATGTATTTACTATACTCACTTCCATCTACAGAATTTAGTATTAAGCTTTTTATTTTTAAATCAATTAAATTGGAGATAATTTACTTTTATTCACTTGTGCCATAAGTTAAGTCTGACAGCTGATGATTTACAAAAAATCAAATATATGCAATCATTTATATATGAGAACTAAGCTAGTTCTGCTTAGAAATTACATATAACTTGTTTCTAATTACAAATTACTAAGCATTTCTTCCATAAAAAAAATCAAGTGACAGCGGGGCACTGTGGCTCACTCCTGTAATTCCAGCACTTTGGGAGGCCGAGGTGGGTGGATCACAAAGTCAGGAGATCGAGACCATCCTGACTAACATGGTGAAACCCTGTCTCTACTAAAAATACAAAAAATTAGCCGGGTGTGGTGGCAGACACCTGTAGTCTCAGCTACTCAGGAGGCTGAGGCAGGAGAATGGCGTGAACCCCAGAGGCAGAGCTTGCAGAGAGCCAAGATCGCACCACTGCCCTCCAGCCTGGGCGACAGAGCGAGACTCCATATCAAAAAAAAAAAAAAAAAAAATTCCAGTGACATTTTCACATATATTCAGAATATTATCATATTTGCTAGCATTGTAAATTCTTTAACTATTGGACTGACTGATAGTTCATAAATAATAAGGCATTTGAAAATTTTCCAAAATTGTGATGATGCTAAATTTTGTTCAACTTACTGTTAACTTTTCAGTGACAAACTACAAAGCATAGACAGCAGTGATCATTATGGTCATCTATAGCTAAGCCATTTGGTATATGCCTAATACCAAAATGAAGTACTGATTTTGTTTTTTTTTTTTTTTTTTTGAGGCGGAGTCTCGCTCTGTCGCCCGGACTGGAGTGCAGTGGCCAATCTCAGCTCACTGCAAGCTCCGCCTCCCGGGTTTACGCCATTCTCCTGCCTCAGCCTCCCGAGTAGCTGGGACTACAGGCGCCCGCCACCTCGCCCAGCTAGTTTTTGTATTTTTAGTAGAGACGGGGTTTCACCGTGTTAGCCAGGATGGTCTCGATCTCCTGACCTCGTGATCCGCCCGTCTCGGCCTCCCAAAGTGCTGGGATTACAGGCTTGAGCCACTGCGCCCGGCCGAAGTACTGATTTTGGAGTTACCAAACAATCTTCATAAACTAGAGTATAATGAACACATTTTTAACATACATTTGCTATATAAGCATTAAATGTAACTTCAGGTTTACAGCAAAAAAAATTAGTAAAGGTGATTATAGGAAAACTACATAGGATATAAAACTAAAGAATATCTCATAAATATTTAACACAATATTTAGATCAAAGTTGTATTGTACATAATTGAAAGTTAGCTATTACTGTATTTTATGGGGTATCTGAACCTCTCTCCATACCTGGCTTCCTTCTGCTTGACCCTGATCTGAAGTGTTTGGCACATATTAGGAAATTAATAGTGTTAGTAACAAGAAATAGCAATAATGTTACTAGTCAACATTAATTCAAATCACTGACTAGGTATCAAATATATTTTAACAGTTTTGTCTCTATTAACTGCTTTTCCCACACAATGCAATTATAAGATTTGTACTACTATTATTAGAGTAGTCATAGTCATCTCGGATAAGAATATTCTTGAATAATTTTATCAACTGTTGCCTGAACTCTTACATCCATCTCCTAAATGCTACTTTGCATACTCTTAGCCCTCTGCAGTCAAAACCAGGCACTGTATCTTAAGGCTTTTTTTTTTTTTTTTTTTTTTTGAGACGGAGTCTCGCTCTGTCGCTTAGGCTGGAGTGCAGTGGCTGGATCTCAGCTCACTGCAAGCTCCGCCTCCCGCGTTTACAACATTCTCCTGCCTCAGCCTCCGGAGTGGCTGGGACTACAGGCGCCCGCCACCTCGCCCGGCTAGTTTTTTTGTATTTTTTTTTTTTGGTAGAGACGGGGTTTCACCGTGTTAGCCAGGATGGTCTCGATCTCTTGACCTCGTGATCCGCCCGTCTCGGCCTCCCAAAGTGCTGGGATTACAGCGTAAGGCTTTTTTTAAGTGAAGTCTGATCATATCTTTCCCCAGCTCATTTTTTTTTTTTTTTTCCCTCTGTCTCCCCAATGCCTTCCTCACATGTTTCAAATGTATTTCTGTTATCTGATTCCAAACTATCTCTCTAAGGAAATCTGCCTCTTTATTCAACCTCTTCCTGCTAAACTAAACTTGGAATCTTTGGAACTGAACTATCATTACTACTCTACCTGCTTTCATTTTGTGTCTTCCTCTCACTTCACCTGTTTCTGCAAATCATTCAGGTCTCACTTTTATGATCAGTGTCGCTGGTGTACTTACTATTCCTACTGAACGTTCTGTAAGCATTGTGGTCCTTCCTTTCTAAAACATTTTATACACATTTTATGACATGCTTTTTATTCTACAATTCCAAATAGAATTTCAAGTCTATGGGAGTGGAAAAGGTGCCTAAATTTGTTTCTCTGCAAATCCAGCACTTACCTCTGGTGTATTTTAATCACTTTATAAATAGTTTTTGAGGAAATGGTTTATACTGTCTTATGTGTTGAGTAATGAATTCCTTAGTTTCAGTGACCCTATTCTTAGTGTCTCACAGGCGTCTCAGTTTATTCTATAATGATAATGATAGTTACCTTAGACAGGAGGTTAGCAGGTTTTCAGTGGGATCCTTTAACAAAATCAAAGCTTGGTGAGTTTGAGAGAGAAAATACTAAATACTATTCGGTTCTAATTAGCCATATTTCTGTTTCCCCATTGTCTTAGACAATGCAGTGGGTCTCCCTGAATGAGTAAAATAACAGACAGCATAATGAGACTATTGTTATGTGAATAGACTGTGTACTTTTCCAAAATACGTTGGAATAATACAGCCAATGCTTTAGAAAGTATCTGTGCATTAATGAAATAATTACACTAACGTGTACATAATATAATTTGTATCAATAATTTGTGTTATATAGTATATATATACACACACATACATACACATATATATGAAAGGTAAAGTGAGAGGAGACTGTCTCTAACATCATCTAGCCATTAAAATAACGCACTATAAGATTGAATATGCATTTATTTTCTCTCTAAAGACATACATGTAAACAACTATTTTATCCCCAGAATCAAGTAATCTTAACATATCCATGGAAAAAGGTTTCCCAGGAGCATCCATTTTAGTTTCTACTATTTAGCAAACTGGTTCCTGAACTCTGGCTTTCCAAGTGAATGTGATGTTTTTGAGAGAATGTCTGAATTTCTGGTACCCACTAATGCTTTTGGTTATGTTAAGAACTGAAGAATATTGTTTATAGAAATATTTGCAAATAGCAGCTGGAATGTTTTCATAAATTGTGGAAATAAAAATTTGTGCTCACCCTTAGTTTTGGCAGAGTTTTTAAATGGAGGAAAATAGATTTTAGAAAGTAAAGACTAATTACATATATCTCCAAGCATTAATCGGGTTTTATGTATTTAAAACGGACTTGTGAGGACTTAATAAAGAAATGCATAATTATTAAAAACCTCAAAATACAGGGTTTTTTTTTTTTTTGCATCTGGAGATAAAGATAATGTATTTCTCACCTGTGACGAGTCCTTTAAGTAATATGAAATAAATATTTTCATTTTTAATAAGGAAACTGATCTGTACAAGGACATGCAATTTCCTCAGTGCTACACAACTGTGCTAGAAATATATGTGTGCCTCATCAATCTATGTCTTTGTTTATCGAGATATTAGGAAGACGTCTGCTGAGTTTTTATAAGATAAAAATGAATATATGGAAAATGTATATCTAATTGCTTAAATAAATCTGAAATTCACTAATTCATGGTCGTATGACTTCCTACAGTGTCCTGTATTAGTGATGGCCACAGGCTTCTATCTGATCCGGTAACAGCAGACTTTCCCCCATATTTGTAAGATTATTGATCATTTTATCTTTGCATTTTATCATTTCACCTATAAAACATACAGTTTTTTGATTTTATATTTATATAACTTACCTTAAAAGGCACAAGGAAAGGTAGGGCTTCAGACTACCAATCAAAAACTTACAGAGTTCTTCACTGTAAAACTAATCCCATTTCCTTTAAAAAAAAAAAAAAAAGAAAAGTATGATCTTATTCTCTTTGTCAAGCTCACAGTTTTTTTTTTTTTTTTTAGTAGTGACAATCCATAGATATAGACATTCCTAAAAGAAATAAAAATAATTCAGTAGACATGTCACTGTTACAGAACCTGAATATGGAATGCAGTCGATGTTTTTGTCTCATTTTGTTGAGACAGGGTCTTGCTCTGTCACCCAGACTGGAGTGCAGTGGCATGACCACACCTCGCTGCAGCCTTGGCCTCTTGGGCTCAAGTGATCCTCCTGCCTCTACCTCCCAAGTAGTTGGGAATACAGGCGTGTACCGCCTGTCCCAGCTAATTTTTTGTAGCTATGGGTTTCCAATATATTGATCAGGCTGAATTTGATGTTATTTCAAGTTGATTTTCATGTGGTTGGGAGCTTGTCTTGTTCCTCAACTACTACGCAGGTTAGATAGGTGTCCCCGGCCAAGAGATCCACTAGATTGCAATATAAAGGCACTTTCTCATTTCCCTATTGTTTCTAATACAGAATTGTAGAGCTGGAGAGTACCTTCAGTTTTCTAAATCTATTCCCAAAAAGGATATCCCTAACCTCTTTAGAATCATTCTTCAGTATACATCAATTTATTGAGAACTGCCTAATACTCAAAGAAATAAAATCTTGAGTTCAATAAGCTGTGTTTCAAGCAGGAATTATTTTCACTTACCAAAATATCTTCTATTACCTCAAGATATCCTTGTTGAGGAATGCTGAAAATTAAATTTTAAGTATCAAGTCTAGACCATTGAGTGCTTTGGTGGGAGTATTTTTATTATATACCTCCTACCAATCAGAAGCAGGCAGCTAATATTGTGAACTGAGCATTTTTCTCAAAAGTCACAGAGAAAAGACTAGAGAAGAATGAGAAAGGTCAAATGGACCTTGTGTGGCTGACTACATGGATCTTGTCTCTTGGAGGTCTGTCGTAGAAGAGAAAACACATCGAGGTGAAGAAACTGAACAGGCTCAGTCAGCATCCTTACCCAGAGATGGCAACATCTCTATTAAGACCAGTGTAATACCTTTTCATCTTCAACAAATGTTGTTTTATCTGTTTTTGATCCTTGGTATTATCAAAAACTTAACTGCAGATCCAGTGTATTTTTTTTTCTTATTTTCCCTTTTAGCTATCTGGGAAAATGAGTAAATATCACAATTGTACTTTTCCAAAGAAACAGAATGATTGACAACTTATAGCCTATTATGCAGGTCACGTTTCAAATTGAGGCTAAAATTTTCAACAACTATGGGAAAAAATAATGTAAAACACAGAAACATTGTACAATACTAGCGTTTTTTTTTTTTTTTTTTTAAAGAAAATGTTAGTGCATGGAGTGTACTAAATATCTATGATAGATTAAATATATTAGTTCTAATCTTACTTTTGATTTTGAGAGCCCAAAATAAAGGCAGTGTTATTTTCATGGTTATGCCTTCTTTGTGGAGTCCAGTGTTGACATACTTGAGGCATGTTGTGCATTTTCTAATTAATATTTTTATCATCTTGAATTTGTGTCTCTTCCAAGCATTAAACTTTTACTATGGATCTTAAATTCCTTATTTAAAAATGAAAGTGTGAATACTTTGTTTAGCTTATGTTATTTATTGTGATTGACCACATTTTATGGCTCCTGAGTGCCTTCACAAGCTACACTTTCCCTTGTGTCTATAAAAGTGTAATTTAGAGTAAATACATTGTCTGTAAAGTCGAGATCAGGTGCTCTTCACCAAAAGCAAGACAAAACTGCTGAAATGTGCCAAGGTTTCTCAGTATAAGCTTAAATGTTTAAACTTTTTACCATTTGGAAAATACTGGACAAAGGGGAAGGACACAACATCATTTGCAATAGTTAAAGGTTGTGCAAGGCAAGGTAACATTATACTTTTTGACTAAGTTATTCTTAAAGGTTAAATGCATTTCTTCTTGTGAAGTGTGGATTATAAAAGCCAATCAAAGACAAAACCAGTTTGAAAAACATTTTGGATTCTACAATACCTTTTATGAGTAAAAGTAAAACATAAATTTTTTACTTGTAATTTTATCTAGGGAGAAATACTCTTTCTCTTTGGTATGACCACAATATTATAAACAGCAAGAACATAATATTCTTTCTGCAATTTTAGATTGCAGAAATTTACACAAATTTCAAATTTACAAAATTACAAATTTACAAAAATTACACAAAATTTATATTAATATGCTTTCTGCAATTTTAGAAAGTCATTCAACCCTGTATGACAAAATGAGGTAAGACTGTCTCTTAAAAAAAAAAAAAAAAAAAAAAACTCACACCTGTAATCCCAGCACTTTGGGCACCAAGGCGAGAAGATCGCTTGAGCCCAGGAGTTCGAGATCAACCTGGCAACAATGTTAAATTCCCCCTCCTCTCGATAAAAAGTGAAAATATCATTTGGTCATGGTGGCACACGTCTGTGGTCCCAGTCACATGAAAGCAGGTGGATCCACCTGAAGCAGGTGGATCTCTTGAGCCTGGGAGGTTGAGGTTACAAGTGAGCCATGCTCATGCCACCATATTCCAGCCTGTGCAACACAGAGCTTGTCTCAGAAAAAGGTCATCTGTGTGTTTCTTTCAAGCACATCTATGGTAATTCTTGTACCATGAATTTAAAACTTCTAACTTGATGGCACATTTTTACTGTATTTTTTGAGACGGAGTCTCACTCGGTCACCCAAGCTGAAGAAATGGGGCGTGATTCTGGCCCACTGCAACCTCTGACCCCGAGTTCAACATGAGGCAGCCTTCCCGAGTAGCTGAAACTACAGGCATATGCTACCATGCTCAGCCAATTTTGCATTTTTAGGTCAGACAGGGTTCCACCGTGCTGGCCAGGCTGGTCTCAAACTTCTGACCTGAAATGATCCACCCACCTCAGCCTCCCAAAGAACTGAGACCACAGGCATGAGCCACCACATCAGGCCCTGATGGCACACTTTAAAAGTGATCCCATTTCTTATTGAATGTTTGAAACCAAGAGTCAAAAGAAAACGCATATATATACATATATATATATATATATGTAGTGTTCTCCATTTATGCTATTTGATTATAAAATTTTGACAGAACAACATGCATGTAGGAAAGAGGTAATTGAAGTCCTCCACTATATTTCTCCAGTATGTATCCAGGAAAGAAGCAGAAACTGTACAAAAGGATGCTTTAGTAGCTCAGTCAGCAGCTCACCACTGAGACCACCGGCATGTGCAAGAATGACATCAAACCTCAAATTTTGTATATTTTTTTAAGTTTCTTGTTCAAAACCAAATTTTTACAAAGATTTTCATGACATTCAGAATATCCTCATAATTGTTTCCTAGTAGTGCCATATCTGTCCAAAATGTATCTTTGCGCACATCTTTTATGCATTGATCTATCCTGTCAAAAAATTCTACAATCCATCGGTAGTGCAACATGTATTAAAAAGTTCAAATTTAATACTAGATAGTCTATTGAGATCAAGGAAAATGGAAACTAAAGGTCTAGAACAGTCACTGCATGACCTCTCTGTACAAGTTTATTCAATACTCACTTCATATGAGTTCTCAATTCACTTCATTACAGTTCTCAATTCACTTCATATTAATCCAATGTCTATATTTTACCAGCACCTTTCCACAACTCCTCTACCTAAAGTAACAACTCAACTGTAGGGGGAGCAAAACTGAAGTACATTTCACAGGCATCCTAGTTAATTGCAATGCTTATTTCTCTATGCTATTGCTGTTGCTTCTAACTAAGGAGAAATCATCAAGAATTTAAAAGAAAACTCCAACACATCTGGCTTACACAGCTTTGCTATTATAACAAGATACATGAGACTGGATAATTTACCAAGAATAGAAATTGTTTTCTCACAGTTCTGGAAGCTGGCAAGTTAAAGAGGAAGATGCTGCTATCTAGGGAAAGCCTTCTTGCTGCATCCTCACATGGTGAAAGTGGAATGGCAAAAGTGACCAATCCTGTATTTTCATGTGGTGGAAAAGCAAGCCTGCTGAATGCTGCTTGAATCCTCTTCTATAAAGACCTTCATCCCATTCACGAAGAAGGAGATATCACTTCTAAGAGGCCCCTCCTCACAATCTGTCACATTGGCAACCCCTGAATTTTGGAAGGGACACATTCAAACCATAGTAATGTCAAAGTAAATACATTATCTGAACAATCAGTTTCTGGATGGCAAATGGATCAAGAAAAGGCAGATGATCTCATGCTTACAAGTGTGTGTTAATGTGTCTTTTAAAATTACAAGTGTTTTACTCCCCAGTAAGACTTGAACTTGTGTTTTCTAGACACCTAAGTCATGTAAGACGTTTGTGAATTGTCAAGTACAGTGACAAATGGAGACTTCTTTGTCTGCAGTCTCCTTGACACAGAACTGAAGATAAAGTAATTATACAGCTGAATTACCATTTCTTGGATGTCACCATTCAAGATACTTTTGTGTGTAAAAAATTTGTAGGCATACAAAACACATATCATATATTTATCAGTTTAAAGTGTACAACTCAATGGCCGGGTGCAATGGCTCACGTCTGTAATCGCAGGACTTTGTGAAACCCAGGAAGGTGGGTTGCTTAAACCCAGGGATTTGATATCAACATGGGCAACACAGTGAATCTTCATCTCTACGAAAACAAAAACAAAAACAAAATGAACAATTAGCTGGCTGTGGTGGTGCACACCTGTAGTCCCAGCAACTTGGGAGGCTGAGGTGGGAGGATGCCATGAGCCCAGGAGGTTGAGGCTGCAGTGAGTGGAGACTGCAATACTGCACTCCAGCCTTGGTGATAAGTGAAGCCTGTCTTCCAAAAAAAAAGTTTTTAATATACAATTCAACGGTTAATCGTATATTCATAGAATTTCTCAACAACTAGAACACGATTTAGAGTATTTTATCACCCACCAAAAGAAACACTGTACCCTTAGCCATTCTTTATCCTCCATTTTAGGCAAACACTAACCTACATTTTTTTTTTTTTTTTTTTTTTTTTTTTTTTGAGACAGAGTCTCGCTCTGTCACCCAGGCTGGAGTGCAGTGGCGCCATCTCGGCTCACTGGAAGCTCCTCCTCCCGGGTTCACGCCATTCTCCTGCCTCAGCTCCCGAGTAGCTGGGGCTACAGGCGCCCGCCACCGCTCCTGGCTAATTTTTTGTATTTTTAATAGTGACGCAGTTTCATCGTGGTCTCCATCTCCTGAGCTTGTGATCCTCCCGCCTCGGCCTCCCAAAGTGCTGGGATTACAGGCGTGAGCCACTGCGCTCGGCTCCCCTACTTTTTATCTCTATCGATTTTCCTATTAAGAGCATTTCATATGAAGGGACTTACACGGTATGTGATCTTTGTTGTTTGACATCTATACTTAGTATAATGTTTTTAAAAGTTTCATTAATGGTATAGCATGCATCAAGACTTCATTATTTTTATTGCCAAATAATATTCTACATCATATTGTTTATTCATTTATCAATGATGACTGTAGTTTTCCTTCCAGTTTTGGTTAAGATGTTGTTTATCAACACGCACGTATTAATTTTGTATAGACTCATTCCCATTTGTCTCTGGTATACTACTAGAGGTAGAATTGCTGGGTCATATTGTAACTCTATGTGTAAACTTTTGATAAACTGGCAGATTGTTTCAAAACGCCTGAATAATTTTTGATTCACACAAGTAAAGTATGAAGATTCCAAATTCTCCACATCCTTGCCAACACTTTTAATTATTTATCTTTTTGATAATAGCCATGTTAGTAAGAGTCAAGTGGTATCTCATTGTGATTTTTAGTAACATTTTCCTGTAATAATGTTGAACGTAATGATGCAGAGCATTTTTCTCATTTGTTCTTATTGGACATTACATTTGTTCATTTGTCCTCATTGGACATTTACATATTCCTTAGAGAAATGACTGTTCAGATCTTATGCACATTTTTGGATTGGGTCATTTGTTTTTTTTATCATTGAGCTGTGAGCTTTCTTTATAAATTTCTTACACAAGTCATTTACCATGTATGTAATTTGCAACTATATCCTCCAAAGTCTGGTTTCTCTTCAGACTTCAGTGATGGTGTTGTCGGATGTACAAAAAATTTAATTTCAATGAAGTCCAATTTATCAATTTTAATTTGGTTGCTTCTGCTTTTGGTGTCATATCTAAAAACCTTGCAAAATTCAGGGTTAGAAAGTTATACCCATATTCTTCCTGCTAAGCATTTTATAGTTCTTGCTTTTACATTTGGATTTTTTTTTAATCATCTATTTTGAGTCCATTTTTATATATGGCTTGAGGTAAGGGGTTCAATTTTATTCTTTTGAATATTGATAAATCTGTTTGCCCACTGGTATTTGTTAAAGAGACTATTTTTTTCTTCATTGTATAGTTTTGCATTCTTGTCAAATATCAGTTGACTCTATGTTTGGCTATATTTCTAGATTTTACAAACTATTAAAATTGAGTGTATGCCTAGCTATAGGCCTGTAGGTAATGCATGCTAGGTTTAATACATAGGTGATGGACTGATAGGTGCTGCAAACCACCATGGCACACGTTTACTGTGTAACAAAACTGCACGTATATCCTGGAACTTAAAATAATGTAAAATTGAAAAAAGAAAGGGTGAAAGAAAGAAGAATTTCAAAAATTTTACTAAGCCAATGAATGTAATTTATTTTCTCAATCTCAAATATTGAAATTAACACTTTAGTTAGAAATGTCATTAAATTTATAAAGGGTAAATAAAGTAAAATCTTTAATATATTTATTAAATTAATGCAAAGCTGAATCAAGTAAAAGCATTTGCCTTCAACTAGTGCTTTCCATTGGTAAAAATTTATTATGCCATATCCTTGGTCAAGCTCTTAGTCTTTTATATACATAGCATAACAATTAATTGATAAATTTAAATTTGTGGAAGATAAAGACAAAAATAATGCAATGACCTCAACTTCCAAGTAAGCATTTTTTATTTTTTGGCATAAAATTAAACTTTTGGTTACAAATAGTGATTATATATTATGAACATTAGTGATTTTTAAACATAATTGATGTTTAATGTAATTATTTGTACACTTAACTAAAAATTTTATAAAATTATTAATCATTTTCTAGATTTCTCTTTGTTATATCCTCTAACTGTGATCTGTTCACCTTCAACATATAACATAGAACTTTCTCCTTGAAATCAAAGAGTCAATTGATTTATTTATTAAAGACAGTACCCAAATCTTGCACTACAGCTTATATAAGAATATATGTTGAAGAAAGGCAGGCAAGTTACACCGTGATTTTCTGGATATGCTCAATGAAAATTTTGTAGACATTAAATAGGGATGCACATCACACTTAAAATTCATTCTCTAACTCCTGCAAAATTGAGCACACAGAAGAGTTTATTTTTATTAAAACAAGGAAATCATAACCTTTCTCATAACACACTACTGTCCTATGGTGGCCCCCTGAATTATTTGGTATATGAAAACTTGTGAATTTGACTCTTCCTTACACCTATCAAATTCCATCTACACTGTATGCATTACCAGGATTCAGCATAATGTTAATCATTAAGGTGAACTATAAAATAATTTGATACTATGAATAGCACATATTTAAAATTAGGTAGTATCCTAGTGTCAGAACAGTGAAAGGAAGAGGGTATAGTCAGCAGGGAGAGACAAAGGAGAAATAGAAGACTACAACTCACAAGTTAATGATAATCATGCCAAAATCGACCTATTCTCTTTTTTTCTTCTTTCCTATCTTACCAAATTTTTGACAGGAAAACAAACAACATTGTATGACCAAAAATATAGCCATTGTCACACAGACCAGCAAGAACCCGATTACATCCAAAGAGTGGTACTGGAACCAGGTGAGGTTATGGGCAGCTGGGCGCAGGTGCTTGGCTCCTTTGTGGCGCATGACAAACTCGATCCAGAAGACTGCTCGATCCAGGGGCTTTACAAGTTGATCATGGTGAATTCTTGATAACCTCATAGCATTCTCTTTATAACTAGAAGACAAATAAATAGGCAGAAATTAGATAATTTTTGTTTTCATTTTCATTGAAGATAAACATGTGATACATATTTGCTATACAAGTTAAAGGCCATAATTATGTTGAGAAAGAATATAATTTTTGCATGAACTTTGCTAGTGCATAGGATTTTAAGAGTTATGAAAGGGAAGATGTGGATGAAATATATTCTTAACACAAGTATGATCAAATGTAGACATAAAAAAGTAGAGTAAGCCAGTTGTAAACATATATATCTAGCATAATTTTTCCAAAAGTAATTTTGATATTGTGTGAATTATACTTGTGCAGGATGATTCCAAGACCAAGATGGTTCATAACCTAATATGGTGGGATAAAAATCATTTAACACATACATAAGCATATCCTCTAATGTCTGACTAGTTCATATGACAGACAAAGGATATTGGCAGTAAGCATTAGTGAGTCATTTGACAGTTCTAAGATGTTGGCACTGTGATAATTACTCTGTGGCACACATTTGTATGTTTGTGATGAAAAGGACAGTGTCTGTATCTATAACATGAAGACTGAACAAAACTACTCTGGTGATTTAAGAAGTGGCATATCCAAGTACCTGAACTTTGATGTTTCAATTGAAACATCTCCCTAGAATTAGAGCTCTTAATCAACTTGCCATCACAATAGCAATAGTCACAGAGATAACAGTTCTAATGGCTTCTCAAACAATATTGGATGGATATCTACATATTTAAAAGACAAATTATGTCTTCACTTGCAGTTTCCCCAGTTGTTAAACCAAAGTTAATAGGTTTCATTTTGGTTTGTGTCTGGAATAAAAGTTCCAGCCTGGATTCATGAAGATGAGAGAAGGTAAAGGGTTTGTGTAGAGATGTCCTGGTGTTGGCAGGACATTGTTAGGACTGGGGAATGGGGAATACGGTGATCATTTACAAGAGAACATGGTACACTAAATTAAGCAGCAGGAGTAGTTTACATGTGTTGAATGTATGTGTGTGTGTGTGTGTGTGTGTCTGTCTGTCTAGTGAAAAAGAATATTCATACTTTCAACTGCATTGAACCTTAGGAAGGGTCAAGACAGTAATTTCACATGGATCATCCTAATATACTTTAGACAATAAATAAATTTGTACATGTGAATCAAAAAATAATAAGAAGAAGAAAACATGTTTTCCTATAAAGACCATACTCAAAAATTCATTATTTCATGTTTTATTATATACTAATGTTTTATGACTGATATGTTAAAATATTCTGAATAATTAGATTATGATTGTCTATTCAAATGTAATTGTTAATGTTTATTAATTTCTTTAATGAATAACAGAATGGAGTACAAACACATCCATATGTATACTCTAAACTGTACCCTGTGTTCCCAGAGGTAGTATTTGGTTTAGGGTTAAAGTGACGGTATTGCAAATTAAATAATTTTTAGGCATTTGTTTAGAAATTTCTAACAGTATTTATAGTTCTTGGTTTTTGTATCAATATTTTTGTCAATGAAATGAGTCAAAATCTAAAATATTTGAAGATATTTACTCACAGCAAAATATGAGTGTTCATGGCCCATGACACAGCCCTCAGGAGGTCCTTAGCATATGTGCCCAAGGTTTTGGGGATGCAGCTTGGTTTTTACATTTTAGGAAGGCATAAACATTAATCAAATACATTTAAGAAATACATTGGTTTGGTTTAGAAAAGTGGGACAACTTGAAGTGGGGGTGCATCTAGGCTACAGGTCAATTCAAACATTTTCCGGTTGACAATTGGTTCAGTTTGTCTAAAGACCTGCGATCAAAGGGAAGGAATGCCTTGGTTAAGATAAAGGATTGTAGAGACCCAAGTCCTTATTTGCAGAGGGAGCCTTCAGGTAGTAGGCTTCAGAGAGAATAGATTGTGAAATGTTTCTTATCAGACTTAAAGTCTGTGTTGATGCTAATGCCAGAGAGGTATACTGAGGCATGTTTGATCCTCACTTCCCATCATGGCCTAAAACAGACTCTAAGATTAAATTTAAAGGAGCCCTGGTTGAGGAGGAAGTCCATTCAGACGGTTAGGTGGGAGGCTTAGAATTTTATTTTTGGTTTACAGTTTTAAGTCAATAATAATATTTAATGATCATTTTAAGCATTAGAGTTAAAGAGAATCATAGACCGTACCTATGCTGAAAATTAACAAAATGAACCAAATTGTCAGCCACTAACAATTTTGTAATCGTCTAATTGACTAGACACTGAAGTCAAAAAAAGTTCATACTGAGTCTTGCAGAAGCTCCTAACCCACCACTTAGCTCCTGAATTATGATTTCTAAAATTATGACTTATACAACATGTATGTATTAATAAAAGTCAATTAATTTGAATGTGGATGGGAAGCAAAAGTGGACAACCAGGGCTGAGTCTTGGTATGAATCTAAACCAAGTGTTGAGTGTCTTTCTTTTCTGAAATGAGTACACTTGCCCCCGTGTCTAAAATGCCTGGCAAAGGGCACTGAATAGATGTTTTAAGCAGGTTAGTTCCATTAAGAAAAAGCACTAAATTCCATCGGAGTTTACCTTCTCCTCTACTTCCTGAATTTCAGCCTTCAGGAAAACTGAATGAAATATTACATCTATTCTTCAAGCTTTGACTCTGCATGAAAACAATTAAGTCCAATACAACATAGAAGCAAGTTTAAGGCATCTGCCCAAATTCAGAGCAAACACCAAGACCAAGAAAAAATAACAGCCTGATAACCACTTACATATATTGAAAAATAAATGAGAAATTAAAAATGCATTTAGGTATGGCATATAGTCCAAAGAAGAGGAGATTCAAAATATAATAACAGTGGGAGGGTAATGAATACACTATCAAAATTGAATTATAAAGCAAGAGGAAGTGATAAGGAGATAGGTGAGCTGATGAAATAAGTTGTTAAAAATGACAGTTTAAAGGATTAATAAAGAAATTAGAAATAGCAAGCAATGCTCATGGTAAAAATAATAAATTTACTAATTTGTGAACTATTTGAGGCAATCTCAATGAATTAAGAATAGTAAAAATTGATTAGAACAATTAGGAATTAATAGAGGAAAACATACCAAAATATTTTATCATAGGGAAGACTAAACTGGTGCTCCAGAAGTAAAGATAAAAAGTGGAAATAGGGAGCAAGATGGCCGAATAGGAACAGCTCCAGTCTCCAACTCCCAACGCGAGCGACACAGAAGACCGGTGATTTCTGCATTTTCAACTGAGGTACTGGGGTCATCTCTCTAGGGAGTGCCGGACAATCAGTGCGGGTCAGCTGCTGCAGCCTGACCAGCGTGAGCTGAAGCAGGGCGAGGCATCGCCTCACCTGGAAGCGCAAGGGGGAAGGAAATCCCTTTTCCTAGCCAGGGGAACTGAGACACACACCACATGGAAAATCGGGTAACTCCCACCCCAATACTGCGCTTTAAGGAAACAGGCACACCAGGAGAATATATCCCACACCTGGCCGGGAGGGTCCCACGCCCACGGAGCCTCCCTCACTGCTAACACAGCCGTCTGCAGCGATCTATCCGCAAGGCAGCAGCGAGGCTGGGGGAGGGGCGCCCGCCATTGCTGAGGCTTAAGTAGGTAAACAAAGCCGCTGGGAAGCTTGAACTGGGTGGAGCTCACAGCAGCTCAAGGAAGCCTGCCTGTCTCTGTAGACTCTACCGCTGCGGACAGCGCACAGCTGCAGTCCATTAGGGGAAAGAGCGGGGCCGCTGCAGACCCGAACGACTCTGTCTGACAGCTTTGGGGAGAGCCGTGGATCTCCTAACGCGGAGGTTGAGATCTGAGAACGGACAGACTGCCTGCTCAGGTGGGTCCCTGACCCCTGAGTAGCCTAGCTGGGAGACATCCCCCACTAGAGGCAGTCTGATACCCCACACCTCACAGGGTGGCGTCACCCCTGAGAGGAAACTTCCAAAGAAAGAATCAGACAGGTACACTCGCTGTTCAGCAATATTCTATCTTCGGCAACCTCTGCTGCTGATACCCAGGCAAACAGGGTCTGGAGTGGACCTCAAGCAATCTCTAACAGACCAACAGACAGTCCTTCTGACTGTCAGACGGAAAACTATCAAACAGGAAGGACACCTATACCAAAACCCCATCAGTACGTCACCATCATCAAAGTCCAGAGACAGATAAAACCACAAAGATGGGGAAGAAGCAGGGCAGAAAAGCTGGAAATTCAAAAAATAAGAGCGCATCTCCCCCTGCAAAGGAGCGCAGCCCATCGCCAGCAACGGATCAAAGCTGGTCAGAGAATGACTTTGACGAGATGAGAGAAGAAGGCTTCAGTCCATCAAACCTCTCAGAGCTAAAGGAGGAATTACGTACCCAGCGCAAAGAAACTAAAAATCTTGAAAAAAAAGTGGAAGAATTGACAGCTAGACTAATTAATGCAGAGAAGATCATAAACGAAATGACAGAGATGAAAACCATGACACGAGAAATACGTGACAAATGCACAAGCTTCGGTAACCGACTCGATCAACTGGAGGAAAGAGTATCAGCGATTGAGGATCAAATGAATGAAATGAAGCGAGAAGAGAAACCAAAAGAAAAAAGAAGAAAAAGAAATGAACAAAGCCTGCAAGAAGTATGGGATTATGTAAAAAGACCAAATCTACGTCTGATTGGGGTGCCTGAAAGTGAGGGGGAAAATGGAACCAAGTTGGAAAACACTCTTCAGGATATCATCCAGGAGAACTTCCCCAACCTAGTAGGGCAGGCCAACATTCAAATTCAGGAAATACAGAGAACGCCACAAAGATACTCCTCCAGAAGAGCAACTCCAAGACACACAATTGCCAGATTCACCAAAGTTGAAATGAAGGAAAAAATCTTAAGGGCAGCCAGAGAGAAAGGTCGGGTTACCCACAAAGGGAAGCCCATCAGAATAACAGCAGACCTCTCGGCAGAAACTCTACAAGCCAGAAGAGAGTGGGGGCCAATATTCAACGTTCTTAAAGAAAAGAATTTTCAACCGAGAATTTCATATCCAGCCAAACTAAGCTTCATCAGTGAAGGAGAAATAAAATCCTTTACAGATAAGCAAATGCTTAGAGATTTTGTCACCACCAGGCCTGCCTTATAAGAGACCCTGAAGGAAGCCCTAAACATGGAAAGGAACAACCGGTACCAGCCATTGCAAAAACATGCCAAAATGTAAAGACCATCGAGGCTAGGAAGAAACTGCATCAACTAACGAGCAAAATAACCAGTTAATATCATAATGACAGGATCAAGTTCACACATAACAATATTAACCTTAAATGTCAATGGACTAAATGCTCCAATTAAAAGACACAGACTGGCAAACTGGATCAAGAGTCAAGACCCATCAGTCTGCTGTATTCAGGAGACCCATCTCACATGCAGAGACATACATAGGCTCAAAATAAAGGGATGGAGGAAGATCTACCAAGCAAATGGAGAACAAAAAAAAGCAGGGGTTGCAATCCTAGTCTCTGATAAAACAGACTTTAAACCATCAAAGATCAAAAGAGACAAAGAAGGCCATTACATAATGGTAAAGGGATCAATTCAACAGGAAGAGCTAACTCTCCTAAATATATATGCACCCAATACAGGAGCACCCAGATTCATAAAGCAAGTCCTTAGAGACCTACAAAGAGACTTAGACTCCCATACAATAATAATGGGAGACTTCAACACTCCACTGTCAACATTAGACAAATCAACGAGACAGAAAGTTAACAAGGATATCCAGGAATTGAACTCATCTCTGCACCAAGCGGACCTAATAGACATCTATAGAACTCTCCACCCCAAATCAACAGAATATACATTCTTCTCAGCACCACATCGCACTTATTCCAAAATTGACCACATAATTGGAAGTAAAGCACTCCTCAGCAAATGTACAAGAACTGAAATTATAACAAACTGTCTCTCAGACCACAGTGCAATCAAACTAGAACTCAGGACTAAGAAACTCAATCAAAACCGCTCAACTACATGGAAACTGAACAACCTGCTCCTGAATGACTACTGGGTACATAACGAAATGAAAGCAGAAATAAAGATGTTCTTTGAAACCAATGAGAACAAAGATACAACATACCAGAATCTCTGGGACACATTTAAAGCAGTGTGTAGAGGGAAATTTATAGCACTAAATGCCCACAAGAGAAAGCAGGAGAGATCTAAAATTGACACTCTAACATCACAATTAAAAGAACTAGAGAGGCAAGAGCAAACACATTCAAAAGCTAGCAGAAGGCAAGAAATAACTAAGATCAGAGCAGAACTGAAGGAGATAGAGACACAAAAAACCCTCCAAAAAATCAATGAATCCAGGAGTTGGTTTTTTGGAAAGATAAACAAAATTGACAGACCGCTAGCTAGACTAATAAAGAAGAAAAGAGAGAAGAATCAAATAGACGCAATAAAAAATGATAAAGGGGATATCACCACCGACCCCACAGAAATACAAACAACCATCAGAGAATACTATAAATGCCTCTACGCAAATCAACTAGAAAATCTAGAAGAAATGGATAATTTCCTGGACACTTACACTCTCCCAAGACTAAACCAGGAAGAAGTTGAATCCCTGAATAGACCAATAGCAGGCTCTGAAATTGAGGCAACAATTAATAGCCTACCCACCAAAAAAAGTCCAGGACCAGATGGATTCACAGCTGAATTCTACCAGAGGTACAAGGAGGAGCTGGTACCATTCCTTCTGAAACTATTTCAATCAATAGAAAAAGAGGGAATCCTCCCTAACTCTTTTTATGAGGCCAACATCATCCTGATACCAAAGCCTGGCAGAGACACAACAAAAAAAGAGAATTTTAGACCAATATCCCTGATGAACATCGATGCAAAAATCCTCAATAAAATACTGGCAAACCGGATTCAGCAGCACATCAAAAAGCTTATCCACCATGATCAAGTGGGCTTCATCCCTGGGATGCAAGGCTGGTTCAACATTCGCAAATCAATAAACGTAATCCAGCATATAAACAGAACCAAAGACAAGAACCACATAATTATCTCAATAGATGCAGAAAAGGCCTTTGACAAAATTCAACAGCCCTTTATGCTAAAAACGCTCAATAAATTTGGTATTAATGGAACGTACCTCAAAATAATAAGAGCTATTTATGACAAACCCACAGCTAATATCATACTGAATGGGCAAAAACTGGAAAAATTCCCTTTGAAAACTGGCACAAGACAGGGATGCCCTCTCTCACCACTCCTATTCAACATAGTGTTGGAAGTTCTGGCTAGGGCAATCAGGCAAGAGAAAGAAATCAAGGGTATCCAGTTAGGAAAAGAAGAAGTCAAATTGTCCCTGTTTGCAGATGACATGATTGTATATTTAGAAAACCCCATCGTCTCAGCCCAAAATCTCCTTAAGCTGATAAGCAACTTCAGCAAAGTCTCAGGATACAAAATTAATGTGCAAAAATCACAAGCATTCTTATACACCAGTAACAGACAAGCAGAGAGCCAAATCAGGAATGAACTTCCATTCACAATTGCTTCAAAGAGAATAAAATACCTAGGAATCCAGCTTACAAGGGACGTAAAGGACCTCTTCAAGGAGAACTACAAACCACTGCTCAGTGAAATCAAAGAGGACACAAACAAATGGAAGAACATACCATGCTCATGGATAGGAAGAATCAATATCGTGAAAATGGCCATACTGCCCAAGGTGATTTATAGATTCAATGCCATCCCCATCAAGCTACCAATGACTTTCTTCACAGAATTGGAAAAAACTGCTTTAAAGTTCATATGGAACCAAAAAAGAGCCCGCATTGCCAAGACAATCCTAAGTCAAAAGGACAAAGCTGGAGGCGTCACGCTACCTGACTTCAAACTATACTACAAGGCTACAGTAACCAAAACAGCATGGTACTGGTACCACAACAGAGATATAGACCAATGGAACAGAACAGAGTCCTCAGAAATAATACCACACATCTACAGCCATCTGATCTTTGACAAACCTGAGAGAAACAAGAAATGGGGAAAGGATTCCCTATTTAATAAATGGTGCTGGGAAAATTGGCTAGCCATAAGTAGAAAGCTGAAACTGGATCCTTCCTTACCCCTTATACGAAAATTAATTCAAGATGGATTAGAGACTTAAATGTTAGACCTAATACCATAAAAACCCTAGAAGAAAATCTAGGTAGTACCATTCAGGACATAGGCATGGGCAAGGACTTCATGTCTAAAACACCAAAAGCAACGGCAGCAAAAGCAAAAATTGACACATGGGATCTAATTAAACTAAAGAGCTTTTGCACAGCTAAAGAAACTACCATCAGAGTGAACAGGCAACCTACAGAATGGGAAAAAATTTTTGCAACCTACTCATCTGACAAAGGGCTAATATCCAGAATCTACAAAGAACTCAAACAAATATACAAGAAAAAAACAAACAACCCCATCAAAAAGTGGGGAAAGGATATGAACAGACATTTCTCAAAAGAAGACATCCATACAGCCAACAGACACATGAAAAAATGCTCATCATCATTCGCCATCAGAGAAATGCAAATCAAAACTACAATGAGATACCATCTCACACCAGTTAGAATGGCAATCATTAAGAAGTCAGGAAACAACAGGTGTTGGAGAGGATGTGGAGAAATAGGAACACTTTTACACTGTTGGTGGGATTGTAAACTAGTTCAACCATTATGGAAAACAGTATGGCGATTCCTCAAGGATCTAGAACTAGATGTACCATATGACCCAGCCATCCCACTACTGGGTATATACCCAAAGGATTATAAATTACTCTACTACAAAGACACATGCACACGTATGTTTATTGCGGCACTATTCACAATAGCAGACTTGGAATCAACCCAAATGTCCATCTGTGACAGACTGGATTCAGAAAATGTGGCACATATACACCATGGAATACTATGCAGCCATCAAAAAGGATGAGTTTGCGTCCTTTGTAGGGACATGGATGCAGCTGGAAACCATCATTCTTAGCAAACTATCACAAGAAGAGAAACCAAACACCGCATGTTCTCACTCATAGGTGGGAACTGAACAATGAGATCACTTGGACTCCGGAAGGGGAACATCACACACTGGGGCCTATCATGGGGAGGGGGGAGGAGGGAGGGATTGCATTGGGGAGGTATACGTGATATAAAAGTCATGCACATGTACCCTAGAACTTAAAGTATAATAAAAAAAAAAAAAAAAAAGTGGAAATAAAAGGTATTCTAAGAAATAATACACAAAAGATTTACTTTCTGAAAAGAAAAACTGGATTTTTTTATGCTAGATTAACAGTGCTGTAAGGACACAGTATAACTGAAGAAAAATATATAAAATAATTTGTAAGAATACACCATAATTGAGTTTCTGATTTCTAAAAAGTAACAATTTCTTTTTCCAAATTGAAATGAAAGCAAAATGATAAAATGGTCAGGCAGGACTCAGAAATCCTATAGCACAATTTAACCTGGAAGGCCATAAGTAATATTTCCACAGGTCTGAAGGAAAGAAAGCAAGAGCTAAATAAATTATATTCAGATAGAAGTCATTCTCATAACAAAGCAGTGAGCGAATATTGCTAAACATTATCTCGGAGAATTCAATATCCAAGTCTTTATTGAAATAAAATTCCATGTGAGATAATCAGTCAAGAAATAAATCCTAAATATTTTAGAATAAAGAATCTGTAATTCAGTGGTGAACACTGAGTCACTTAAAATATAGGAAAAAGACTAAATAAATGTGAGAAAAAATGACAAATATTGGTAAAGTAAAATTACAATATAAGTAATACAAATTTGGAATGAAATAGAGAGAAATTTCAAAGCAGGAGTTGAACTATATGTGGCTAAAATTAAAACATATCATCAAAAATATATAGCTCAATATATTTTATAGATTCATTTCAATCTAAAAGCTAAATCAGATAAAATTATACTTAAATTTTATTTAAAATATCACAGATAGTACCCATCAATATTTAAACAATTATTCACTACCCTATATATTTTCTCTCTATGTGTATACATACACTAATGAAAGGTATAGAATGGTAAATACTCAGTGTTAATACTTATTTCTGAATGATTATTAGTGGGCATATTATCATTTCAATTTTGTATTTACTGATTAGTTTATAATATGTACACACTTACTAATTAGTTTATAAAATTAAGCAGATTACCCAGAAAAAATGATAATTTATATAATCATACCATTCTTTATTTTGAAAAATATTGAAAGAATATTTGAAGTCTTAGGATTTTCTTTTTTTCCTGATTCCAGGAAATCACCTCAGCAGTTTGGCAAATAAAATAGTTTTTATATTGGACAGGTTATGGTTGGTATTGGAAAATAATTACAAAAGTATTAAAGAATGTACATTTTCTGGTATTTAAAAAACGTAATTAATGTTAGACAAATCTTTAGGAGGCTTAGTACTTACGAAGGTTCATTAATGATTGTTCTCAAAGCTCTAAGCAAATCCACACTTGTCATTGTGTTCAGGTTCACTTCCACAGCTGCTCCTTTGGCCTTCATGTGAGCGATGTTATCATGCTGATCAGAAAACATGGGAACTCCCACCATAGGGACTCCATGGTAAATAGCTTCATAGAGCCCATTAGTTCCACCATGAGTGATAAAAGCTTTGGTTTTGGGATGACCTGATTTGAGGATGGAGTGAGAAGTGGGTGTGTAATAATAACACATTAGCAGAATTTGAGAGACAGAAGGGGTCCAAAAGCTGTAATATAACTCTCTAAAGAAGGATACGTTTCCTACAAAAGCAGATCACAGAGGGCATTGCCCTCTCAGAAAACTGTGATCCCAGGAAAAGCAGTAATTAACAGCATTTGCATTTTCTGGGAATATATTACTGAGGAGATGGTATCTGAACTGAAAATGAAACTTGAAATATAATTATCTTAACTGAAAATGCTCTTTTGTGAAACAGAAAGTATGAATCTATAAAATTAACTGCCAATTATGTAATTACATCTGCTTTAAAATTGGGTGTCAAAATTTTAAATTATTAAAAATTTATGTAATTTATTTGCTATGAAACAGTTACTTAACTTGTCTATTGTCCTACTGTACAGCTTTTCTTCCCCCACAATCTTACCAAGAAGATCATTCTGGGGTATCCAATCATAGAGCTGAGTATTGTTTCCTAATGTGGCTGGTTTCTTTCCTATGTATCTCCATAAAACCTGTGGAAAATTTTGCAAGAAAAACACAACAAGGACATTTTAAGTTGGTAGAATTATTTAGAAATCATTTAGCCAGCTACATGGAAGATGGCAATTATGTAAGCAGAAGTTTACAAACGTTGAGATATATAGTAGGACTGTTATATCTACCTTTTTGTAAAGTCTTGTACTAATAATCTATTAAGTATAGTATTATTGTTTTGATATTTATCACTTAAAAGCTTTTGGAAGTTAGATTTTAAGTGAAGAAATAGAACATAAACAGGACCAGTTTAATCAATCACAACATGGAGGAGAAAAATCATGAAGCGTGTTATGTGCTTTAACCAATACATAAATATAGAGAGTCCTAGGATGTTTCATGAATAGAAGTATAAAAAGAATAGTAATGCAAAATTGTAGAGATAAAAATTAAGGTTAATTGAATAACATAAATCAGAAAATGCATGTTGTTGGACTATAATATTTGAATTTTAATTGTTTTTAGCTAGAGATTATTCAACTTAGAAAGACTAGTTGAATCTAGACTTCTACTTCTAAACCAACTACATTTTGATAAGAGTTGTAATAAAACCTAGACATTTGAATTACATTTTTAGCATGATTTCTCCCTGCTTTGTGTATACATACTCTCTTTTCCTGGGCCATGGAGCTAACAAACTTCAGAAATTTTGAAAGTAGTCAGTGGAGAACAAAAAAATTTCAAATAGTAAAAGTTCAGTGGGGGCTTAAAGTTTTCATTTCTATTCCATTAAAAATCAATGACTTCAAAAAAGTATGTGTTCCCAAAATAATGTCAAGGCTCAGTAGGGAAATGATTCGATGTGCTAATGTACATAATTTTAATATATTACACAATTTTACTTAACAACTGTTACTAATGGTACTTGGTATAATGAGTTTCAATTTTCATATGGAAAGAATGTTACTAGACGCACTGTGTCTCCCCTTAGTAAAAGGTTGTGTACCAGGATCCCAGGCTGTACTGACCTTCTGTGGAATCTGGGCAAGGGCTGAGGCAATAAGATTGGCTTTTTCTTCTGTAAGGTTTTTGACCATTGATCCCAGAGAAAACACCACAACACCATCTTTACCTGAGCTCTGGATAAATTCTTCCATTTCCTGCATACATAATATATTTTCTATTACAAAGGTGTAGCATCATAAGAAAAAATAAGTTTACTTACATGTTTAAGTAGGTTAAATTAAGATATATGTCAGAGAAATTATTAACCTGGTCTGTCTTCTGACATGTAGAAAGATCTAGTTTCTTTTTTTTTTTTTTTTTTTTGACAGAGTCTCTCTCTGTCGCCCAGGCTGGAGCGCAGTGGTGTGATCTCCGCTTACTGCAAACTCACCTCCCCAGTTCAAGTGATTCTCACACCTCAGCCTCCTGAGTAACTGGAATTATAGTCACATGCCACCATGCCTGGCTAAATTTTATATTTTTAGTAGAGATGGGGTTTCACCATGTTGGCCAGGCTGGTCTCGAGCTCCTGACCTCCAGTGATCCACCTGTCTCGGCCTCCTACAGTGCTGGAATTATAGGCATGAGGCACTGTACCCAGTCAGATCTAGTCTCCTTAAGAGGAAACATGTCTCTGAAATGTATAACTTAAATATAAAATCGGTGATTACAAATTCAAGCATGGAACCAAAACCATGACAGAAATGAACACTAAATAAGAGACAACCTTTCTCATGGTAACTGAAATTGCTACCCCCAAGGCTTAATTTAACCAACCAACAGGGATGTTTGCAAACTCATAAAAACGGTTTTTGGAAGGAAGCCCAATAAAGGGTACTGAGTTAGGCTTTTAAAATTATTAGCATGCCAGTTGTATCTAATCAATTATTAATAAATGTACTGATTTCTGTTAAGCATTCAAGATATTTTTGTCAAGTTTATGCCTTCCTTGTTTAATAGGTCCAAGAAAAAATTTGTGTAAAATGTCATCTTATAGTAACATATTTTAGAACGAGACAACAAAGTGCATCTCCAACTATAATCACAATGATGCTTATGAGACAGTGCATCTCTTCTTCCTGATGTATAAGCTGCCATGAGTGTGATGTTAGCTATGTGCCCTTAATTTGAGCCTTAAAGCAAAAGTAAAATATAAATTTCTCTGCCAATAAAATTCCCCAGGTCATTACTTATAGTTTTGCAAATTTGATACTGCAAAATCTGAGATTAAGGCCTTTCACATCATAATCTATGTGAATGCTACTTTATAGAGATGTATTCTGCATTCCATGTGCAAATATTTGTCATGATCACACTGGAATCACTGATGGATCAGTTTCTGACTAGCCAAATTATTAGGGGAGGGTAGTATCTTAAGTGAAAATAGATTGCAATTTTTGGCTTAATGTCAGGAGAATATTTCTGAAGTCCCAGGAATTGGTGCTTTTCCATATTGATTTAGTTTCCAAACAGGTATTCATTAATTAAAATAATACACACACACACACACACACACACACACAACATACACACACATTCAAATCTACCATACTGATACGGATTTTTCACTTGACAGTCTCTTCTTACTTTTGTATTCTGTGTATCCAGTGATTGACGTAATTATCATCAACATAATCCATGATTGGTATTGATATTTCCGAAGCCTATATCAATATTTAAATTGATTGAACACGTAATGGCATAATGTCTGCTATTGTAAAACATGACTGATTTGTCTTTGTGAAATTGTGAGAGCATATGTATTTGTGTGTGTTTGTGTAAAAAGTGGGTTTGGGAGGAAAAACATAATAGTGTGGCATGGGTTATTATCCAGTGACCTATGGATATGTCATGTATATTTCTGTGTCTTTATTTAGATATTGGTACATTATCTCCTATAGTAAACATTCACTAGAGCTTGCCTGCAGTCATAACTTGACTGGCAAGAAAATCCTTAAATAAAATTTTTAGAATCCTGAAATAAAATTTTAAACTTAAATATATCTTTTACCCTAAACAGAAATTTAGTATTCTTATGGGAACCAGGAACTTTCTAAAAAGATTGCTTTTGTTTGTGTATGAACCAAATAAATAACAGCCTGTTTCCTCACTCCCTATTGATAGTTAAATACATTGTTCCTACCATGTGGACCTGTACTCTATTTTGCTTCGTTTTCTGTATAACTTTTTTCTGTATAACATTTCTTACATTCCACATTTCTTCTCTGAAGACTTCATATTGTAATATACAATTTCTTTTTGATGCCATAAAACTTGACATTATATTTATAAAGAACCAATACAATATTTGAGTCTCTCAGGTTTTTTTTTTTTTTTTTTTTTTTTTTTTTGAGGCAGAGTCTCGCTCTGTGGCCCGGACTGGAGTGCAGTGGCCGGATCTCAGCTCACTGCAAGCTCCGCCTCCTGGGTTTACGCCATTCTCCTGCCTCAGCCTCCCGAGTAGCTGGGACTACAGGCGCCCGCCACCTCGCCCAGCTAGTTTTTGTATTTTTAGTAGAGACGGGGTTTCACCGTGTTAGCCAGGATGGTCTCGATCTCCTGACCTCGTGATCTGCCCATCTCGGCCTCCCAAAGTGCTGGGATTACAGGCTTGAGCCACCGCGCCCGGCTGAGTCTCTCAGTTTTATAATAGTTACTTTATGCTGATGAATCTGAATCTATTTCTAAATGCTTTCTGCTTGGATTTACACTTCGTACTACTTAAATGATTTCTAGAAATTACCGAAAATCCTTTTGGTTCCTTAAAGTAAATAGGTCAAAAACTAACTCACCATTGTTAATGCAAAAGAGTTTTTGTTTTGTTTTGTTTTACCAATTGTTTCCTGACAGTAGAAGTCACAACTATCTAATAAATTCTCAAGATGAAAACCTAAGAGCCCTGCCTCATTTCATTGTCTTTCTTCAATAATGACTTCTTACTCACCAAGTTATGTGGAATTCACCCAAGAGTTTTCATGAAGACATCTTTATCTCTTAAGAAATTTGGCACATATACACCATGGAATACTATGCAGCCATAAAAAAAGATGAGTTCATGTCTTTGTAGGGACATGGATGAAACTGGAAACCATCATTTTCAGCAAACTATCGCAAGAACAGAAAACCAAATACCACATGTTCTCACTCATAGGTGGGAATTGAACAATGAGAACACTTGGACACAGGAAGGGAACAACACGCACTGGGGCCTGTCGTGAGGTGGAGGGAAGGGGGAGGGATAGCATTAGGAGGTATACCTAATGTAAATGACGAATTAATGGGTGCAGCACACCAACATGGCACATGTGTACATATGTAACAAACCTGCACATTGTGTACATGTACCCTAGAACTTAAAATATAATTTAAAAAAGTGAAAAAAAAAAGAAATTTGGTAAATATTCCTGTTCATAATGCTATGTGTCTTGTTAAGAAGACTAGGGCAGTCTCCTTAGTAATTTCTATGATCTGGTTTTCTATCTCCCCAGGTCCAGCATCAAGGTATAGACACACTGATATTTGTAACACACAACTTGAATCATTTTATTCTTCAGTTTAAATTATCAATGTAAAGTCCAAAACACCTAATATTACTTATAGGAGACCTCTATCATGAGGAAAATAGATGTGGAGTAGCAAACCGAAATGTCCAACAAAATTTATTTGTTATTGAAGCTATAAACTTTAAAAGAAAATTAGGTATTTTATTATGAGGAGCATAAAGTCCTCCACTGTTGTAGACCTACCTTAGGTAAGGGTTTGGCAGGTTTGCAGTGTAATCCTCCAACAAATTCAAAATTAGGTAAGTATGGACGAGGAAATTCAAAATCCCAATATGTTCGGATTAACCAAATTTCAGCTTTCCCCATAGTCTCACACAAGGTGGTGGGTCTTCCTGGAGAAAAAAGTTGAATGGATAAAATTAGCTTGTATGTTTGCTGAGGAGAAAAAAACTACCAGTAATTTCCTGAAAACTATTAAGAAAAAATTCAGTTAGGTCTTCTAGAATACTTACCACGTTTATATATTAAGGAGAAGGAGAAATTAAAGAGGATGGAAGAAAGGAAGGAGGGAGGAAGAAAAGAAGAACGAAAGGGAGGGAGGAAGGAAGGAAGGAAGGAAGGAAGGAAGGAAGGAAGGAAAGAAGGAAGGAAGGAGAAAAGAAGGGAGGAAGGGAGGAAGGAAGGAAGGCAGGCAGGCAGGCAAGCAAGGAGGGAGAGAGAGACGAAATCAAGAAAAAGGGAGAACAAAGGAAGAAAGAGGTAGAAATAAAGAGACAGAGGGAGAGAGAGAGGGAGAAATGGAGACAGGGAAGAAGAGAGGGAGTAGAGTGGGGTCTGAGAAAGGAAGGAAGGAGGGAGGCTTTTTAGTTAGTGAAAAAGAAGTAATGTGTAAGTGTCATTTCACAATAATAAATCAACTAAAATTAAACTATAACTGCAAATACTGATAAATTTAACATTCATATTCTCTCTTCAATTAAATGCCAGATAACATTTTTCCCCAGGACAGCATACTGGAGACATTGTTAGCATGCCTCTCCCACTTGAAAAGACAACATAGTGAGTAGAGATTCACGCTGTGATTTTTTTTACAAGAAGCAACACAGAAACTTAACAAAAAAACCAAAAGTAACCATAAACCCTTTGAAAAAAGTGGTGGGCAGCAGCCTATCCTGTGACCTATGTGAAAAATTATGAGTCCCAAAAGTGTGAGTGGGGAGAAACTGCCTATGGGATATGTATTCCCACTGGGAAACCTGGCCATCCAGGACATGGGGAAATGCCTTAACCATACCCAGTACTGGAGCTGCTTCCGTGAGCAGTGGGAAATAGATGAGAAAGAGCAGCATCTGGACATGGTTTGTGTGCACCCCTAGACTCCAGCAGGAACAGAGAAAAGTCGCTCCTAATCCTACATCACAAGGGATCTTGCGGAAGTCTGCCAACTAACTCAGGTTGTGGTCACAGGTTGAGAGAAACTCCCAAGTGAGAATCACAATACAGTCTTGAGTAGGGACAAACTCCCTTTGGTCAGAATTGAGGAATGAGTAGGAAGTGTGCTATGGCCACAGCCACAGGAGATGGACACCCCTGCTTCAGAGGAGCACGGCCTGAAAGCAACAGTATATCTCAGTGGGTGTGTTAGGCCATTCTCTTATTCCTATAAAGAAATACTTGAAACTGGGTAATTTATTTTTTTAAAAAAGAGGTTTAATTGGCTTATGGTCCCATAGGCTGTATAGGAAGCATAGTGGTTTCTGCTTCTGGAGAGGCCTCAGGAAGATTCTAATCATGGCAGAAGGCAACGGAGCAGCAGGTTGTTTTGCATGATGGGAGCAGGAGCAAGAGAGAGAGTGAGGGCAAAGGTGATATACACTTAAAAAAAAAAAAGCAGACCTCATGATAACTCACTCACTATCACAAGAACAGTACTAAGGGAGGATGGTGCTAAACCATTCATGAATACTCTACCCCCATGATCCAATCCTCTCCAACCAGGCCCCTCTTCCAACATTAGGGATTATAATTTGACATAAGATTTGGGCAGAGACACAGATCCAAACCATATCAGTGGGGAAGGCTTATGACCTGGGGCATTTTTGAGTTTTGAGAGTAGTGTGCCTGGAATCCAGTTACCTCATGCTAGTAGAACACTGCAAATGTGAGACCTGCCTTGCCAAATGTGTAAGAGCCAGGTGAGGTTTACTTCTTACTGCTACACATACTCCCCATGTGGATTCTTCTGTGCAGCAGAAGAAGCTGCACTTCTCCCTCGGACGTTACCCCAGCAGACAGAGACCTTCTCTCTGATCCTCATTGTGACCACTGATCATGCCTACACAGGGGGAGCCAGAGCACAGACTTGACTGACCCAGCCTCCACCTGTCCTTGCCCCTGCACCTGCCCTGGTAGCTTAACAGAAAGGACAGAGAATGTGGGGAGCTCCATGGCCCACTCCCAGCCAAGAGTACTTATCCTGGGTAACACAAGGCAAACACAAAACTCACTTCTACCACTACAGTTGGAGTTCTTTTTCAAGTGCCTCCTCCTGGCTAGAGGCCAACTGATAGTCCATTACAGCATCTGCAGGCAGAAAAACACAACACCAGGAAGGAAAAAACCTTGTGCATGACCTCCGCTATCACTATTGCCTGCATCACTTTGGGTAACCAGGAGGTCCTGAGTTTGTCCACATGCCAGTACATTACTACCACAGTAATTTGAGAAAGTCAGCATTGCTAAGGCCAATAACCAAGGAATCTCACAAAGTCTATGTAATTCCCCTGCCACCCCTGTCAGAGCTGGTGCTGGTATCCACTCATGGGAGACTAGAGGACAGGTCACATCCCTTGTAGACATTCCCTAGCACCAGTCTGTAGGCTGACAGCCCTCTGGGTGGCCAGGTCCAGAGGAGCAGCAGCATTCACAGTAGTCTGGCCCTCAGAGACTCCTACTCTTAGGCAAAGGAGAACTGCACCACACATGCAACTTGAGAATTTAAAGGGTAGAGTAAAACTGAGAAAACTTAAATAATTAATATAATCAATAAAAACTATATTATTGAAATAGAAATCAAATTAAAAGTCAATCATACTCAAAAATAGATGCTGTTACACTTAAAATGATAATCTAACTAAATCTAGTAATATTTTAACAAAAGATATGAAAAAGTTAGACACATTATAGCAATGAAATGATAGCATAAAACTGAAAAATAAATAAGTTCACTTTATTAAAAGGTAAAAAGAGAAAAATCTTATCATCTCAAGCAATAAAAACTCAACAGTTGTTCATAATCTTCAAATTCTATTAGTAAACTACAAATAGAAAATAATTTCTTTACACCAACAACGACACTCCAAACAAAATGTTTCATCAAATGTAACCTTTATGTTAAAATAGTAAGAGCATTCTTAGCAAGATGAGAAAAAAGTCAGTGGTATATACTAATGACAACTTTAATTCAGCAATATTTTACACTACTGCAGTTAAACAAGAAAAACAATTTTTAGAATAAAAAAGATTTAGGAGTTCTATCTATCTATCTGTCTGATATCATGTTATGTAACAAATCCAAAATAATATACAGATAAATCTTCAGAATGAGCAAGAGAAGTTTTAGTTTTACTCAATGCAAAACTGTAACATAGCAACTGAAAGTTCTGTGCACAAGTAGATGAAAATTTAATTTAAAATCTAAATTTCCACTTGAAAAGCTGGAATAATTTTTATAAAAGTTACATACTCTATTCATGCTTAGAATTACAAAATTGTATTAAAACCCGCAATAGAAAAGTAAATAGAGCTAACATGTTCTCACATAAGAAGATCAAAATTCATAAAGATGTCCATTCTTGGCCGGGCGCGGTGGCTCAAGCCTGTAATCCCAGCACTTTGGGAGGCCGAGACGGGCGGATCACGAGGTCAGGAGATCGAGACCATCCTGGCTAACACGGTGAAACCCCATCTCTACTAAAAATACAAAAACTAGCTGGGCGAGGTGGCAGGCGCCTGTAGTCCCAGCTACTCGGGAGGCTGAGGCAGGAGAATGGCATAAACCCGGGAGGCGGAGCTTGCAGTGAGCTGAGATCCGGCCACTGCACTCTAGTCCGAGCGACAGAGCAAGACTCCGCGTCAAAAAAAAAAAAAAAAAAAAAAAAAAAAAAAAAGATGTCCATTCTCTAAAATCAACTTATAGATTAATTATGAATCTTATTAAGAGTCAGGAGTTCAAGACCAGCATGGCCAAGATGGTGAAACCCCGTCTCTACTAAAAATACAAAAAAAATTAGCCAGGCGTGGTGGCGGGTGCCTGTAATCCCAGCTACTCCAGAGGCTAAGGCAGAGAATTGCTTGAACCTGGGAGGCGGAGGTTGCAGTGAGCCCAGATCATACCACTGCACTCCAGCCTGGGTGAAAGAGTGAGACTCTGTCTAAAAAAACTTAAAAATTTAAAATTTAAAAACTTATTAAAATTTCAAAATTACAAATTTCATAAACCTTTACAATTTTTGTAGAACTTTATATGTGATTCTAAAATCCATATGGAAAAGCAAAGGGCCAAAAATAAAGTACTCCAGATGAAGAGATACAAGGGGAAAGAATATTATTTTATCAGATATCAAGAACTAATATAAAGGAAAGTAGGTAAGATAGTGAAAAAAAAAAAAACAAAACCACTTAAGTAATGAAATTCATGAATGACAAAGATGCAGACATGCAGGAAAAAATGTTTTCAATAAATAGTGATGGGACAACTCCTTACACTTGTGCAAAGGTGAAAAAAATAAAATAGATAGGCTGAGAGAGAGTCAGGGAAGAAGGAAAGAGGGAAAAAATGAAAAATATGCAAAGAAATGAATTCAGCTCTACAAAATGCACACGAAAAATAATTTATTTTATTATTATTATTTTTTGAGACAGAATTTCACTCTTGTTGCCCAGGCTGGAGTGCAGTGGCATGATCTAAGCTCACTGCAACCTCCGCCTCCCGGGTTTAAGCCATTCTCCCGCCTCAGCCTCCTGAGTAGCTGGGACCACAGGCACACGCCACCATGTCTGGTAATTTTTGTAAAAAATAAATAATTGCAAATAAATTCAGATATTTAAAGTAAAAGCAAAACCATAGCTTCCATGAAGACAGCATAAAAAATATATTTTTTTAATTTCATAGTAGAAAAGGATTTCCTTAGGAGCATAAAGAAAAATTATAAAGAAAATAATTAGTATATTAAGTTCCATTAAATTTAAAATCTACAATTCATTATCTGATATTAAAAGATAATGAGAAAACAATCATAAACTATAGGAGGATATCTGCAATATATAAAACTGGCCCAGGCTTATATAGAATATACAAGAATTTTTTTGTTTGTTTGTTTGTTTGTTTTTGTTTGTTGACACAGGGTTTTTCTCTGTCTTCCAGGCTGGAATGCAGTGGTGCCAACACAGCTCACTGAAGCCTTGACCTTATGGGCTCAAGCAATCCTCCTACCTCAGCCTCTCAGTAGCTGGGATCAGAGGTGCACGCCACAAACCTAGCTATTCTTTTTTTTTTTTTTCTTTTCTTTTTTTAATATTTATTTATTTATTTATGTAGAGATGATGTCTCTCTCTGTTTCCCAGGCTGATCTCAAACTCTTGGGTTCAAGTGATACACTTTGACCTCCTAAAGAGCTGGGATTACAGGTGCAGCAATCATTGAATTGTAGACTTAAACTGTGAATTTTAAAGAGTGTATATTATATCTCAATACAACTGTTAATAAAGGTCATTAAATGAATTGAATAGTTTGCAGAACAATGGGAAATATAACACCCTATTCATGAAAGTATAAACTAGTATAATCTCTCTGACATGAGATTATTTATAGCTATACATATCCCTATACCTATACCCATACCCACACCCATACTCATACCTATACCTATACCTATACCTATACCTACACTTATACCTTTTCCCATACCTATACCCATACCCACACCCATACCCAAACCAATACCTATACCTATACCTACACTTATACCTTTTCCTATACCTATACCCATACCCACACCCATACCCATACCAATACCTATACCTATACCTACACTTATACCTATACCTATACTTATTGGGTGAAAATAAATGGCTTATATCCTGTAAATACAATTGCTCTTATGGAACAGGAGAAACATACCAAATGTTCACTGCATTCCACACACACAAAAAATCTATAGTCAATTGCCATTTGACAGAATGTCATGATATAGTCACCTGATGGAAAACTGTCTATAGAACTTGGGGAAAAATAAAAAGGAAATACACGACTGTATCTCTACACTAATGTTGAACATAAGTAGAAATTTTGCCCATGTATTTGTATACATTTCAAAAAACTAAATAATAGAATATTGAGGTAATAACACACAAGTAGCAGACCTATAAAATTTTTAGAGAAAACATTAAAACCAGTCAGGCTTCTGGTTTCCATTGGAAGCATCATGTTTCTAATACTGAAGGCAAAACTTTACACTCATATATTATCAAAGTTGATATAGTTTCTAAAAGCTGAAAATACATGCATATTTTAAAATATATATAAAATTTTTTAAATGTGCACAAATTAAAGTTCATGGGTTAATCTTGCATTGTTCCATTTCTGCTATTACCAAAAATAAGTTGCGTTTAATTCATTGTCCTTATGTCTCTAGCATGAAGCACCCTAAAATTGTTTAATCATTTAGTGTTTACCCTCAGACATTTTCTGGGGCAGGGTACAAATCATTTCATTTTCTATTTAGCCACTTATCCTCTTGACTTGTAACTGTTATGGCATTTTAGGTAATTTAAGCCTTTTTCCTGTGTTATCTATTACAAATATTTTTTTCAGTTGACTTATGAACCGATTAACATTATGCACCCTGTAAAACTTTAAACATAAACTTTAAATAATCTATTTTATAAGTCAGTGTTATGAATTGAATTGTATTCCACTAAAATTTGTATATGAAGCCTGACTGTATTTGAAGATAGGGCCTTCAGAGATAATTAAGCTTAAAATGGTTCAAGGGTGGGTCTCCAATTCATCATGACTAATGTCCTTCCAAGAAGAGGAAGTGACACCAGGAACGTCCATATGCAGAGAAAAAGCCATATGAGAACATAAGATAGTGACTATAAAAGCTTCAACAATAAACACACCTGGCAAACCCTGATTTTGGACGTCTAACCATCAGAACGGTAAGAAAATAAACTTTTGTTATTATTAGTTCTTGTATTAGTTTGCTAGCACTGCTATAGCTACACACCAGTGGTTAGGAAGTTAAATTAGCTAATATTTTTCATACCCAGTATAATCTTTGGTTTTTTAGTTCACATTTCTTTATGATTCTCAAAAATAATAGTTGGAGTGGAAGCCTACCTCAGTTGATGGATTTAGATGAGAGCTGTGTATATAAAAATTAGAAAGCAAAACCATTTTTTAGCAGAATTGGCAAATAATTTTAAAATAGGTAGAATAAATGTTATCAGTGAAGTTAAAAAAGAAAACCACTGTTTTTTTTTTTGTTTTTGTGTGGGTGTGTTTTATTTTTTTGAGACAGAATCTTGCTCTGTCACTCAAGCTGGAGTGCAGTGGCACCAACACAGCTCACTGCAGTCTCGACCTCCTGGTTTCAAGCAATCCTCCTACCTCAATCTCCCAGTAGCTACAATCACAGGTGTTTACCGTCGAGTCTGGCTATTCTTAATTGCTATTAATTGTGCCAAATTTTAAAAAAGGTCAGAAACAACAAAATATAGCAGGGTCATAAAAGTACTCTAAGAAAATAGAGGTAACATTATAACCTTAGAGAATGGAAGTCCTTTTCTACAAGATAAACCAGAAATGATAAGAAAAAAACTGATAAACATATACACATGCTATGACAAGGTTCATCATGAAGTACTTTAAATGAAGAGCAATGCTACATAATATAGCTCAGAGTTTTTTTTTTTTTTTCTCCAGATCTTTGTGTTAGCATAGAAATACCTCTAAATTATTTTATCTGAGAAAACTAAGGTCTAGCTCACGTTAAACAGTAGAACTTAATTGCATAAATTTAAAAGTATGGGAATATTTTTCATTAGGCTGGGTGAAATATAAAATTGTTCCCTTTCCAAGTCACTTTTGAGTCAGCAAGAAAATGAAAATCAGCACACTGCCAAAAAAAGGAAAAACAGGAATTCTGAAATATACAATTTAGTAAAACTTGAATGATTCCTTCTGAAAATACACAGTATGTTTTAGGGTGGGAAAGTAGATGAGCCTAATGGGTTGCCGTAGTGTCCCTCACTACACATATGCATTCACATAAGTTCAACTCCCCAAATCTACCCTCACTCTTACAAATAAATTCCATTACATGCAAGTGTACAGTAAGAAAAATTTCCTGTGTTGACTTGTCCCTGTGTGGAAGAAAAATATCTTCTCTGAGAATTAACATAGTCAGCACTCATGTGAGGTTCCAGTTAAAATTCAAGCTAGAAAAGCATTTTGGAAAAAACTGACCCTAGCCGCAAACACTTCCCACAGATTAAATTCCAAGGTTAATAGGCAGCTCCTGTTTACCAAGAAGCAAGACTTCATGTCTGAAAATCAGCAAAAGTAACGGAGAGTAGAAATATTAGCATAATTATTTCAAATATTAGAATTATTTTAAATAAAATATAAAATTATTCTGTATACTATAGTGAGTTGGAAGATAGCTCATGAGTTGGAAGAATCAGTTTCATTAAAAAGACTAAATTGCACAAAGCAATTTACACATTCAATGATATTCATGTCAAACTACCAAAATCATCACATAATTAGATAAAAACTATTCTAAAATGCATATGGAACCAAAATAGCAAGAATAGTCAAATTAAAGAGCTAAGCCAGAAGCACCATACTATCCAACTTCAAACTATAAGACTACACTAATTTAAAAAGCATGGCACTAGTTTGAAAAGAGACACATAGATGAATGGAGTAGAAAACAAAACTCATTAATAAAGCCACATAAAACCATTTGATTTTTCACAATATGGACAAAAACAAGAAATAGGGAAAGCACTCCCTATTCAGTAAATTGTCCTGGGATAAGTGGCTAGCCATATGCAGAAGAAACTGGATTGTCACAATTTACCGTATACAAACATTGTTGCAATGTGGATCGAAGATTTAAATGGAAGACCTCAAAGTATAAAAATCTCTGAAGAAAACTTAGGATATTATTTATTTATTTATTTATTATGTTTTTTTGAGACGGAGTCTCGCGCTGTCGCCCAGGCTGGAGTGCAGTGGCCAGATCTCAGCTCACTTCAAGCTCCGCCTCCCGGGTTTAAGCCATTCTCCTGCCTCAGCCTCCCGAGTAGTTGGGACTACATTAGCTGGGACTACAGGCACCCGCCACCTCGCCCTGCTAGTTTTTTTGTATTTTTTAGTAGAGACGTGGTTTCACCGTGTTAGCCAGGATGGTCTTGATCTCCTGATCTCGTGATCCGCCCTTCTCGGCCTCCCAAAGTGCTGGGATTACAGGCTTGAGCCACCGCGCCCTGCCCACAATGCTATATTATTTCACACCAGTCACAATGACTCTTATTAAAAAGTTAATAAACAACAGAAGCTGACTAGGTTCTGAAGAAAAGGGCTTAGAAACTGTTGTTCGGAATGTAAATTAGTTAAGCCAACATATGTAACAGTTTGCAAGTTTCTCAGAAAAATTAAAACAGATCTACCATTTCACCCAGCCATCCCATTACTGAGTATATACCCAAAGGAAAATAAATCATTCCATAAAATGATACGTGTACTAATACGTTCATCATTGTGCTTTTCACAATACCAAAGACAAGAAATCATCTGCCAAGAATGGTGGATTGGGTAAATAAAATATGGTACATATACACCATGGAATACTATGCAGCCATAAAGAGAACAAAATCATGTATTTTACAGCAACATGGATGCAGCTGGAATCAATTTTCCTAAGTGAATTAAGGCAGGAACAAAAAACAAAATATCCTGAGTTCTCACTTATCAGTGGGAGCTAAACACTGAGCACATATGCACTTAAATATGGGAACAATAGACACTGTGGACTTCTAGAGTGGAGACAGAAGAAGGGAGCTGTGGGCTAAAATACTAACTTTTGGGTACTGTGTTTACTACCAGGGTGACAGAATGCATACCACAAACGTTAGCATTGCACAATATACCCTTATAACAAACCTAAACACCTACCCCTATATCTAAAATAAAAGTTGAAATTTAAAACAAAACAAAAACAAAAACAGGAAATGCAAACTAGAAAAGCAAGAGAAAACCAAATCAAAAGTTAGTAGAAGGAAAAACAATAAAGATTAGAACATAATAAATAAAATTGTGTCTAATAAAATAATACAAAAGATAAACAGTTATCTATTTGAAGATAAACAAAATCAACAAAACTTTAGCTAGACTAATGAAAAGAAGGAAAGGTCCAAATGAGTAAAATCAGAGGCAAAAAAAAGTAGCTATTAGGACTGGTGCCACAGAAATTGAAATACAGGACACTACGAGCAATTATATGCAAATAAATTGGAAAACCTAGAAATAAACAGTTACCTAGACAAATACAACCCATAAGATTGAGCTGTGAAGAAATCCAAAACCTGAACAAACCATTATTAAATAATGGTGTAAAGCAGTGATAAAAATTATCCCATCAAAGTAAAGCCCAGGACCTGAAGACTTTCACTGCTGAATTCTACCTAACATTTGAATAACTAATGTCAACTCTACTTAAACTATTCCAAACATCGTTGAAATATGTTCCAAAACATAGCATTCCAACTATGTTTCGAATATCAAAACCAAAGATACAACAACAACAACAACAGCAGACCAATATCTGTGATGAACATAGACCAAACATCTTACCAAAATGTTAGCAGTCTGAATTCGACAACATATCAAAAAGATCATTCATCATTATTACATGTGATTCATCTCATGGATGCGAGAATGTTTCAACATATGCAAATCAATAAATGTGATACATCATATCAACAGTACCAGGACAAAACCCATATGATTATTTTATTTGATGATGAAAAAAAATTTGAGAACATTAACATCCCTTCATGATTAAAAACTCTCAAAACAACTGATTATAGAAGGAACATAGCTCAACATGATAAAAGCCATAAACTGCAAACCTACAGGAAACATGATATTGAATGAGTATAAATTGAAAAACTTTCTTCTAAGATCTGGAGGAAGAGTAGGATACGCATTTTCACAACTTTTACTTAACGTCATAGTAGTAGTCCTAGCCAGAGCAATTAGACGAGTGAAAGAAGTAAAGGGCATTCAAATTGCAAAGAAAATAAAATCGATTATTCTTATTTACAAAAAATATGATATTATATCTAGAAAAACCTAATAACCCTACCACAAACTGTTTTAAGCTGATAAACTCATTCAGTAGTTCCAGGACACAAAATCAACGTACAAATATCAGTAGCATTTCTATATGCCAACAGTGAACCATACGTTAAAAAAGGAAGTAATCCCATTTGCCACAGCTACAGATAAAATAAAATACCTGTTAAACTGAATCAATAAAAGAAATATATCTACAATGAAAACTATAAAATATGGATGAAAAAATTGAACAGGACACAAAAAATGAAAATATGTTTTCTGTTCATAGAATAGAGGAATAAAAAGTATTCAAACGTCTATAGCACCCAAAACAATCTACAGATTCAATGCAATCCCTATGAAAATATGAATAAAATTATTCACAAATTGAAAAAAAATATGTATCTAAACTTTGTATGGAACCAAAAAAGACAAGAATAGCTAAAGCTATTCTGAGCAAAAAGAACAAAGTTGGAAGAATTATGTTACTTGACTTCAAATTATACTTCAAAGCTAGTAGCCATAACAGCATGGCACTATCATAAAAACAGAAATAAATCTGTATATCTACGGTAAACTGTCTTTCAATGAAGCTGCCAAATACATATATTGGGAAAGGAATGGACTCTTAATGGTGCTGGGAAGCTGGGTATGTATATGTAGAAGAATGAAACTGGACTTCTGAGTAGTCTGTTCTCACATTACTATAAAGAACTACCTGAGACTCTGTAGTTTATAAAGAAAAGAGGTTTAATTGACTCACAGCTCCACAGGCTATACAAGAGGCATGGTTGGGAGGCCTCAGGCAACTTACAATTGTAGTGGAAGGGCAATGGGGAAGCAAGCACATGGTGGCAGGAGAGAGAAAGAGATAAGGGGAAAGTGTTACACACTTTTAAACAACTATATCTCATGAGAACTCACTATTACTAGAAGAGCAAGTGGAAAATCCAAACTCATGATCCACTAACGTTTCAACAGGTCCCTCCCCCAACATTGGTAATTACAATTCAACATGAGATTTGGGTGGGGACAAAGGAGCCAAGCCACATCAGTCTCTATCTCTAACCATATACAAACATCAAATCACACTGAAAAATTAAATCACTCTAATTTAAATCTAATCTTTCTAATCTTTAAGTTAAATCTCACTGATTTAAAACTCAAAACTCTGAGGAAACACTAAGACAGTGTTTTGGGCAGATATGGTTAGTAAGACCTCAGAAGCACAGGGATCCAAAGCCAAAATGGACAGATGGGATCACATCACCCTCAACCTAAAAAGTTCCTGCACATTAAAGAAAACAATCAACAAACTGAAGAAAGAGTCTACAAAATGGGAGAAAATATTTTCCATGTACCAATCTGACAAGGGATTGATAAGTGGAATATATCAGGAGCTCAAACAATTCAATAAGGAAAGAACAAGTAATCCCGAAAAAAAAAAAAAAAAAATGGGTAAAAGATCTGAATAGACATTTCTCAAAAGAACAGACAACAGGCAAATGAAGAAATGGTCACCATCACTAATCATCAAAGAAATACAAGTAAAAACTATAATGAGATATCATCTCAGCCCAACTCAAATGGTTTTTACCTGTCCCCCCTCCACCGCCCCCCCCAAAAAAAGGCAACAACAAATGGTGGTGAGGATGTGGAAAAAGGGAACCCTTGTGCACTGTTGGTGGCGATATAAAATTAGTACAGCCACTGTGGAGAAGAGTGTGGATGTTTCTAAAAAAAAATAAAACTACCATATGATCCTACAATCCCACTGCTGGGTATATATCCAAATAAAGGAACCAGTATATCAAAGAAATATCTGCACACCCTTGTTTATTGCAGTACTGTTCCCAATAGCCAAGATATGGAATCATCCTATATGTTCATCAATGGGTGAATCAATGGACAAGTGAAAATCCTGTCATTTGCAATAACTTGGATGAAATTAGAGTTTCCTCCAGTTAAGTCAGGTGAAATAAGCCAGGCACAGAAAGACAAAAATGCCGTGTTTTTATTCACATGTGGAAGCTAAAAACAATAATTAACGAATGAAGATATAGAGAAGATACAGAGTAGAAGGATGGTTACCAGAGACTGGGAAAGGTCTTACAGGGTGAGGAGAGTATAAAGAAGGCATGATTAATAGCTACAAAAATATAGTTAGAATGAAAAAATCTAGTATTTGGCAGCACAATAGGGTGACTATAGTTAATAATAATTTATTGTGTGTTTAAAAATAACTAAGAGTGGAATTGGAATTTTCCTAACATAGAAAAGATAAATGTTTGAGGTTATGAGTATCCCAATTATCCTGATTTGATCATTACACATTTTATGCTTGCATCAAAATATCAACATTTCCTGTAAATAGGTACAAATGTTATGTATACAT
Organism: Trachypithecus francoisi; assembly: GCF_009764315.1. NCBI lineage: Eukaryota > Metazoa > Chordata > Mammalia > Primates > Cercopithecidae > Trachypithecus > Trachypithecus francoisi. Next base: position 63,810,649 of record NW_022681454.1, on the reverse strand, counting down.
GATAATTAAAAATGAAAACTTAAACAATTATAACATGCATCCCACCAACAAAAAGGAACTGAAGCATTCGAAACTTCCAGTTTACCATTTCCTAGAAAGCCACTGGCTTACTCATTCAATTAATTTGAGAGAAACGAAGACAGAAAAAAAAATGATATTTTTGTCTTCTAACTAGGATATGCAATAGTTCATTTAGGGAGATAAGAAATGGAAAAGTATAAGCTATAAATCCTCCATTTAGTTGGAACTGTAGCTTCTCATTATAACAAAAATCAAAAACTAATGACACTTTCTAAATTTCTCTGCCAATTTTTTTTTTTTTTTTTTGAGTAGTGGTTTGTAAGTTTCGTTTTCCCACTTGAAATTGCCTTCTGAGTATGCGACATCTACAATCAATGACAATGGAGTAAAGAAACATCTGCATAAGTTTCTGCCCACGCTTTTTTCACTACTGCTTTGTAGGTGAATAAGAAATATGTAGCTCGTGGAAATGGGATATAATTTCAGTTTCCAATTGCCAAAAAATTCTCAACTTCTCTGATCTTGATTTCTTCATCTGTAAAATAAAGTTAGAATCACAGAACTTTTGCAAGTGTTCAACAATAAACTATGTGTAAAAACACTTTCATAACTATAAAACAAATATGTGCATCCTTTGGCAGTTGTTGAATGTTAGGCCTTAGGTTAAAGCTAAATCTCACTTGAGACTTCCTTTTTCGGCAACAGTTTACCAAGCTTTAGGAAGTGCTGCCCTCCTGTGGATGATGCTTGATAGTGCTGAATAAGTATGATGAGTCCAGATTATTAGAAGTTTAGTAATTTTGTTGATGGCGTAAAAATAAAGTTCATTTAGATCTATTTATGTTTATACAAATATATATGTGTTTATAACATATAAGAAATGTATATTATAAAACAAATTATATGTGCGTATATAAGTAGACGTATAAAACCAAGATGAACACACACAACGTATTTAATATTAAATATTGTAGCCACTCTCTAAGCACTAGTTTCCTTCAGATTCAGGAAGAAAGGCTGTTTCAAATTAGGGCTAGCGCTATTTATAAGTTAAAATAATGATATTACTTTATATTATTATAAAATATTAACATTAACATTAAAAGTTTAAGGAGATTTCATTAGCAACATACAGGATCCATTAATACTTTCTTTAAAATAATTTTAAACACTAAAATAACAAATTATTATTCATTATTGGGAAATAACATTTCTAAAAATATTTCCATTATAATCCACTTACTATCTAGGATTTTCTGATGTAATTTTCAAGGTAATTGAAATAAAATATAACTAGGTTTAAAAATAGAATAGAACAATAACTTTTATCTAAAAATCTTCAATACTTAGTTTCCTGAGGAAAGAACAAACCAACACAGTAACAACAACAACAAACAATGATAAACAAGACTTTATATTCCTAACATTATTATGTTTAAATATGTTTTTCAGAAATCATTCACATTTGGGATTTAATGAGAGAAAATTTTCCAGGTCTTAAGAATCCAGGCCAGGCACGGTGGCAAAAGCCTGTAATCCCAGCACTTTGGGAGGCCGAGACGGGCGGATCACGGGGTCAGGAGATCAAGACCATCCTGGCTAACATGGTGAAACCCCATCTCTACTAAAAAATACGAAAAACTAGCCGGGCGAGGTGGCGGGCACCTGTAGTCCCAGCTACTCGGGAGGCTGAGGCAGGAGAATGGCGTAAACCTGGGAGGCGGAGCTTGCAGTGAGCCAAGATCGCACCACTGCACTCCAGCCTGGGCGACACAGCGAGACTCCGTCTCAAAAAAAAAAAAAAAAAAAAAGAATCTGTTTGACATCATTTAATTAGGACTCTAAATAGATTCAAATTAAAGAAAAATTGGACTACATGTTTTTATACAGAGATTCAGTATCCGTGTATGTGATCATCATAATTCTATGATAAAATATTATTTCACAGAGAAATAGGACAGTAAGCGTGCGTGTGTGTGTATGTTTGTGTGTGTGTGTGTGTGTGTGTTGAAGTGGGAAGAATGTATTAAGTTTGGTAAGACTGGTTATAGTTCTCTTAAAAATATTTTTTGGGGTGTTAAATTAAATAGAACCAGTAACCCCAGGAACTCGTAACTAATCAATCTAATTGGGAGATAGCTATGTTAAAGCTACCTTTGTAATTTCCCCAGCACCACAAGCCATAGTTTTTATCAAGCATTACTATTCCCTCTCCTTTTAACCACCTTCATTTGAATTTTGCAGAATCAATGATATTTACACATTCTACTCTGAGCTACTATAAATCAATGTGAATATTAATATTCCTCCAAGTAGAAAAGGGTTATAAACAGGGAATTATAAAATAGGCCTCTAAGAAAACCCCAAGGAATGCAAATTAAAATGAGACACATATTTTCAACAAACTGGTCACAAAATAAAAACTATTTATTATAGCCAAGTTGACAAGGATGTATGAAAATTATATATGTTTTATTATGTTAGTGAAGTGGTATACAGACCCTAAAGATGAAACTGTGAATGCAATTCTACTGCTGGAGGAAGTCTTAATTTACCAAGTCTCCAGCATACCCACATTCACACAACACGCAATTACACTATATATCAACTATACATATATTATATATATGCATACATGTAAGAATTATTACATTGTGATGTGTGCTAAAGAATACATGACTAAGTGGCAGAGTTAACAATATTATTTACATGTCATTAATAACTTGAATCTGATTTATGTGATAGGATGTCCCAGCTCTCTAGATACGGAACCACTGACATAACCTTTCTATTGTTCTCTTTCTTAAACTATGACACTGCTTTCTCATCTGAAAAAGAGAATCAGTGAGACTTGTCTCAATATCAAATGCTCTATTTTTCACTTCCTATTGGCATCTTTTCTTTGGAAAAGCAGAGAGCTAGGACTTGAGTGAATCCTAGAATCACAAAGATACCTATACAATTTTAGGGAAATTAGTTATGTGGACTTTGGAGGTAAATAGATCTATTTCCCATTATTTTTTCAAAATGACGTTTGTCAATGAGAGACTTACTTAATTTTTCTCTGTTTTTATTTTATCGTAATATTTTATAAATATATTGTGAAAATTAGTAATAATAATCCAAATGTTCAGAAAAATGCTTCAGTGGAGAGTTTAGTCAGCATAAATTTTAATACTAAACTGAAGATTATAGCACCAGCAAGTAGACTGTCCACAGATTTACTGCCTAATCATCAATATTGAGAAATAGTTTAGTTATCTTTCCAAGGTGTATAACAGAATACACCAAAATATAACAGAATGAAGAAAACTGTTTGAGATGAGGGGCCATAACTTCAATATAGTCAGATATTTGTGTATCTAAACCAGCCAAGCAAGGAGAGGAGTGTGTACATGGGCATTGCTGGATGTGTCCACTAATTATCCCAGCTAACAACCTGAAAATGAGAACAACTGTAGCCACTACATCAGGATATTTTGAGAATTTGAAGACTACTGACGTACTACTAGGTTCCACTGATGTTGGGATACCAATTTTAATGAAGTCACAACTGAGCTAAAAACAAAGATTGTTTGAATTCAATTTCTATTTTAACACAAGGCCACCACTTCACACTACCTTTAGTTGGCACTTTTGTCAAGAAAAGACAGAAAATATCTGGAAACATGGATTCCAAAATAATGTCATTAAAAGGATAATAAAAGCACCACAATTTGTATGAATCCAATAAATACCACATTATAGTTATTAGTTTTTATTTATTCCTAAAATTGTTCACTTATATGATGTATATTTTTATCTGTATTTTTGAGATTCACAAAAATGAAAGATCTATTCCTATATGTTTATTTGCAATAACAAAATGGCCTATGAATTCAAAGATAATTACATAAAAATAAATTTTTAAAAGGTTCAAGTTGATTTGCTATAAATATAAAAGAAATTACAAAATAATTTGATTTGCTACCAGGAAGGAAGAGGGAAGGCATAACATGTAATGTTACAAAGCTCAAAAGAACTAGGTTTGGGGGTTAATAAGGGGCCTGTATTAAAGATAAGGTAAATTTTTTTTTCCACAACTAGGGAAATTCTTTTTTAGTTTACCTACAGCACCTTTCAGAGTCGAAGCTGAGTTGCTGATGATGCCAGTACACCGACATTATGATTTCTTTGAAACATCCAGTGGCTTCATCATTTAGGCCAAAAGAGCACACTCTCACTGACAACAATTTCTATTTATGACAAGCTAAAAACAGGCAGGTGGCAAACTTCTTAAGCATGACAACAGTAAATATGGAACTCAGCCTTAGTGAATATATTTTTAAAAAGTATTAACTGGCCGGGTGTGGTGACTCACGCCTATAATTCCAGCACTTTTGGAGGTAGAGGCAGGCAGATCACGAGGTCAGGAGTTGGAGACTAGCCTGGCCAACATAGGGAAACCCCGTCCCTACTAAAAATACAACAATTAGCCAGACATGGTGGCGGGAGCCTGTAATCCCAGCTACTCAGGAGGCTGAGGCAGGAAAATCGCTTGAACCCAGGAGGCAGGGGTTGCAGTGAGCCGAGATCGTGCCATTGCACTCCAGCCCAAGCAACAGTGTAAGACTCAGTCAAAAAAAAAAAAAAAAGTAACTATATTTAAGACAACTTTTTATTTTTAATCAAGGAATACGTTATGCACTAGAGATTCTTGATGGCTTACAAACCGGACATGAGCGACAATTTAATCATGATGTTAAAGTCAAAATGATAAGAGGATGTAGTAAAAAGTTCACCAAAGAAAACTAAAAGAGAGTAAAAATGAAGAATTAGAACTGAGAAGTGGGAGTTATTCAGCCTAAGTATCTGAAAAGGTCTGGGTAGTGGCCTTGTTAGAAAGGAATCCCAGAGAATGATTGATATGTTAGTTATACACATAACATATTTGATGAAACAAATCACACTATACACTTTATGTACTTTTTATCACATAAAAACTATACCTTAATACAAACAATACAGATCAACAAAATGGTTGCAATGAAAATAAATAACAAAAAGAACAATACCAAGTGTTGATGACAATGGAGAACAGCTGGAACCCTAGTATATGGCTAGTAGGTTTACTGGTGTGTACAACCATTTGGGAAACTACATTTTAATGGTATCTCTGACTTGTCAATTCCACTCTCACGAATATATCTAACAGTATAGCATACATGTATTCACCAATATTAGGTACAAGAATGTTCAAAGCACTGTTCATCATAAAGTGGCAAAACCAAAATAGCCTAAATGTCCATCAGCAGTAGAATGGATAAATAAAATGCAATACATTAATTCAATATAGACTCCATATAGCTATAAGAATGAACACAACATATCTACATGCAACAACTTATATGAATTTCAAAAACATAATATTAATCAAAATAAGAAAAAATACAAAGGAGTACATAATGTGTGATTCATCTATATAACGTTTAAAGTCAAGGAAAATTGATATATGGTATTAGAAGCCAAGAAAGTGTTTACCCTTAGATAGGAGTTGTAGGGACTCATAAGCAGAAGAAGGAGGAGTTAAGGATTGCATTCATGTTTTGTTTAATTAATTTGAATGCTGGTTGCAAGAGTGGGGTTATTTCGTGAAACTTCAATGAGCTATAAAGTTTAGGATAAATGTTTTACAGAAAGATTACACAAAAATTTAAAAATCCGGCGGCGTGCAGTGGCTCACGCCTGTAATCTCAGCACTTTGGGAGGCCGAGGCGGACGGATCACGAGTTCAGGAGGTCCAGACCATCCTGTCTAACACGGTGAAACCCCGTCTCTACTAAAAGTACAAAAAATTAGCCGTGCGTGGTGGCGGGCGCCTGTAGTCCCAGCTACTAGGGAGGCTGAGGCAGGAGAATGGCATGAACCCGGGAACCGGCGCTTGCAGTGAGCCGAGATCTCACCACCGCACTACAGCCTGGGCGACAGAGCCAGGCTCCATCTCAAAAAACAAACAAAACAAAACAACGACAACAACCCACAACACTGATCACAGGAAAGCTACATATAAGAAAGAACTGGAAGCCTTATGTGAGGAAAGATTAACAGAAAGCTCCAAGTTTTCCAGAGAAAGAGTGGGAAGCAGGTTAAGAGAATTAGAGTTGGGATAGGAAATGAAGACAACCAATAAATAAAACACTGTGCCCAGGAAAGAAACTATAGTTGAAATACAAATAATACATTACTGTGATTAATCTAGTTCAGTTCCAGACAAGTTGGATAGAGGGAGAAGGTTAAGAGGCTATTTTTTTCTTAAGTTAATTGGGGTTTATTCCAAAAATAAAAAGTTGATTTAACAACTGATAATCACTTTATATATTTTACCATATTGGCAGAACAAAGAGAAGAAAAATATAATAATTTCAACAGACACAGAAAAACATTTGATAAAATTCGTCATCCTTTTACGATGATAATTTATTTGAATTAAAAAGAAAAAGGGAGATTCCTCAATCTAATAAGAAGTATCTAAAATTAGCCTAGAGCAAACATCGCACTTAGTGGTAAACAATGAATGATTTTCCATTGACATCTAGAATGAGACAAAAGGCCCATTACCCTCATTTTTATCTTATATTGTGCGAGAGTGTCTCATTAACTGTTAGATTTGTTTTCTTCATGGGCTGGGATAAGGTAACATTAGATCTAAGAATCTATCTGAAATTTATCAGCAGGAAATGCTTGAGGGGATGGATACTCTAGACTTCAGGATGTGCTTATTTTACATTGCATGCCTATACCAAAACATCGCATGTACCCCCTAAATGTACACTACTATGTACCCACAAAAATGTTTAAAAATAAAAATAAATTTAAAAAGAGGAGTAAAGATTAAAATTCAGATTTAAATTGAATATTAAAAGTCAAAAAATAAAAATGAATAAATAAAATATATCAGCAGGGAAGGAGGGCCCAACATGGTACTGACAGTGAAAACGAAATTATACCAGCCAAGTGTCATATAGCTTATTACTGGGCTTTCTGTTCTCCCGATCTACAGTGCGCTGGGATGGATGGAGACAGACTGGAAACCCAAAAGACCCATGCAAAATGGAGTCATCCAGTTTCCAGTTGCCTTACCTGTCTAACCATTTTCACTACAGTGTTCAAGGGTTTAACCTTTCTATTGCTGCAGCAAAGGCTAGTCTCAAATTCTACAGTGAGAACTATCTATGTGCTGTACAGCAGATCTCTTAGAAGTTGAGGAAGAAATAAGGTTCAGAGGCTGGGCGTGTTGGCTCAAGCATGTAATCCCAGCAATTTGTGAGGCCAAAGCGGGTGGATCACTTGAGGTCAGGAATTTGAGACTAGCCTGGCCAACACAGTGAAACCTTGTCTCTCCTAAAAATACAAAACTTAGCTTGTCCTGGTGGCATGCCTGTAATCCCAACTACATTGGAGGCTGAGGCAGGAGAATCACTTGAACCTGGGAAGCGGAGGTTGCAGTGAGCCAAGATCCGCCACTGGCCTCCAGCCTGGGAAACAGAGTGAGAGTCCATCTCAAAAAAAAATTTTTTTTAATAAAAAGAGAGAAAGAGAGAGATAAGGTTCAGTTAAATTTGTTGGTGCCATGCGGAACACTTGGCCTGCCCAAAATTTATTAATAGATTCGCTTCTGGATATGAGTAGCAATGATTTTCATAATTCCTGATATCCCTGTTCCCTTAGCTATTAAAGGTATTTTTAAAATGTTAATTGTTTTATTCATTTCATCTGTCACAGTTAAGACTTCCTCACTGATACAGAAAACAAGTGTCTTAACTGGTGCAATCAAATATATCCTTGTACTTATTCCGATGTCCTTCAAGACAGTTGGAGTTTTTCTTTGTCACAATTTAACATATCATTTCTCTAGTCTATTTTTCCTACACAGAACTGAAGAACAACTACTGTAATGGAAACTCCACAAAAATTTGACATGTTGATAGCTTTCCTGTGGTCAAACAGAATTATGTAAAATTGTATATCTGCCCTCTTTCAATATCAGTTTACAGTTAGCAGGTGTTCTTAATGCTTTGAGAATGTGATGGCAAACAAAACACAAAATGTGGTTTTACCAGTTCTTCACAGTATACCTTAATTTGAAATAAAATATTCAAGGCAGTTATTTGTTGTTCAGATATGTTTAGTAACATAAGAAGCATGAAGGATTTAAGTAAATAGGTATTTAATTTCTGAAGTGATAGAATTTCTGAACCTAGATTATTATTCTATAAAGGTGAGAAGTTGGGAACTTGCTGTTTTACAAAGTCTTTTTCACATTTATCTAATTTTTTATGGCTTCCTTTGAGAAGGAAGGTTTAGTACATACCAGAAACCATTTATTTTTGGCAGATTTTTTTGGCTACTTTCCATTTACAGAGCCCCATGGTAATGTAACTAGGGTTTTATCATTGCAGGCTTCCTAAGTAGTTTGGTGTAAATAATATTTAATATAAGTATGATTCTTTATAATTGATATGGAATAGTCACACATGATGCCATATGATCCTCCTAACGAGTATACTGAAATTTTTAACCCTATTTTAAAGAAGAGAAAGCGCTGTGACTCAAAAATTCCAGCTACTTGTCTAAGATCACAGTTAGCAAGTGGAATCAGAACCTGAAGCCACATGCATTTTTCAGGACCCTTCACCTTCTTACTTTTTGTATGTCTCTTATTTAAGGTGTATAGATTGTTAACTCATTCAGTAACTATAATAATCACTATCCAATGCGTACCCAGCTAGTGACAATTATCATAGAACACATTTTAAATGTCTTGAAACATACTCATGTGAATCATATACCTACATTAAAAGAAAAATGTGGTTTGAAGGCATATAAAATTTGAAAGCCAGGGAAAAAAAAAAAGGAAATCTGGTTACATTATGCCTTAAAGCAACTTTAAAAACACAGAATTATAAAATTTTAATTACCTCATCTTCAAAAATAAACTGAAATTTTATTTACCTTGCATATGTTTTTTATGTGGTATATTTAATATCTTTCCTCTAGACAAATTCTATGAAAAAGTTGGAAAGTTTTTGATAAAAATTATTGCAAGAGTTTTGCAATATCAAGAGGGGAAAAAAGACACACACAAATACCACTTGTGAAAGATGAGAGTAAGATCAAGTGAGTTGATGAACATTCTTGTGTGTATGGCTTGCCACAGGTCTTTGTACTTGTTCTTACCTACTCCTAAAAGGCTTTCTTCACTTCTCTCAGGTCTTTGGCCTGATGTCATTCTTTTATTTGATACTTTCTCTGCCTGCTCTATTTAAATATGCAACCTCACTCTAAGAACTATCTGTTCTTCTTACTTTATTACATCGCATATATGACAGGCTAACATCCACATATTTCATATATTTATTTTATTTATGGGTTGTCTCTTCTCATTAGAATGTAAGTTCCATGAGATAGAGTAGATAATTTGGTCTGTTTTGCTTATTGTTGTATTCCTACCACTTAGCCAAGTTGTAGAAATTAGGTTGGCATTCAACAAATACTTTTTTTACACAAAGAAAACGAGAGAGAATGAACTAAGAAAAGTAAAAATGGAAGGCAGGCAGGCAGGAAGGCAGGCAGGCAGGAAGGAAGGAACGAAGAAAGGAACGAAGGAAGGAAAGAAGGAAAAAAGGAAGGACCAAGGGGAGTGAGGGAGAAAGAAAGGAAAGTCAAAAGGTATGTAAAAAGTCTTTCATATTACCTCTGTAAGAAAGTACCAGTGGTAGCATCATCTTTTAATTCCTGCTATTAATTAGTGTCCCAAGTACTAAGAGATCTGGAGGCAAAACCATTCAAGAGAGAAGGAAATAAAAATATAAAGGTAGGCTCATAAAAGTCAGGGAAAATAAGTAATATAAACAACCAATCAGGACTGGCCTTGATGGTTAATATTATTGTGCTTGATTCTCATAAGGAATGCTTCATGAAAGGAAATGTGAGGCTGGCCACAGGATAGAGAGAAGTTAATTTGAGAGATGGTGCCCAAGTACCCGGAGAAATGTAAAGACAGATAGTGAGAACTAGAGTAGAGTGTAAACTCTGGTTTTCTATTGCCTGATTCTATGCTTTTCAAAGCTTTCTGTAGACAAAGAAAATAATGAAGGACAAAAGAGGGACAGTAAGTCATGCATCACCTCGAAAATATTTGCCAGGGTATTTTTGAGTAGTGTTATAATGTATCCTAATACAGGCACTTTCATTTATATTTTGAAATTGATTTATGCATTGAAAAGCTATTACCTAAATAGACACAAACTTGTTTGCATTAAGAGATAATAGCATACATATTAAATCCACCACTTCATTTTTAAGGATTTGTTCAAAGAGAATAATCAGGGAGTTGTTTGTACAGAGATATTAGAAGTCCATTATCTTAAGCTCAGCATATGCAGTGGAATGGAAATCTTTTGCCGTACAACAATAAGCACAAACAAGGGATGTGGAGTCATTAAAAAGAGAAAATTTTAGACTTACCTAAAATTTTGCTATAGTATGAATTCCATTCTCCCCAGTAGGACTGAAATATATAGTCTTGCAGTAAATAAGATATGATATTTTTAATCCTTTCACCAAAAGTCATCTGGTCAGTGAGCTCTGACAAGGCTGCCGGTACATAGGAGACCGGTGCTGGGATTTTCCCACAGTGTCTCTCCACTGTTGATGCTGGAGAGAACCTCAATGTGTACACAAATGGAATTCCTAATTTCAGAGCAATGAGATCACCACAGATTGTTACTGGGTCTGCTACTAACACATCAAAACCACCTTTCTGAAGTCTGGCCATTAACTTGGGGTTGTTTAGTATACCATCACAGATTTGTTTATTAATTTGAAAGAAAGTGTCTAGAAGGTTTCCTAGTTCTTTGTAGAAAGCCCATATTGTGAGAGGAGTTGGTCTCTGGTCAATCCACAGCATTATCATATGCTCAATTAAGGAATCTATATTGCTCTTCTTGTAGGAAACAGGTATCACTTCAAAATTCACAGGAGAATCAGGATTGGAATTGATGAATAGAGTTGCTGATGAAGCCAGTACAGTCACATTGTGATTTCTTTGAATCAACTCTTCTAGAATAATCTTAATATTTAACCAATGGCTACCATCTGTAGGCCAAATTAACACATTCCCACTTAGAACAATTTCAGTCAGAGTCAAGTTAAAAACCAGCATCTGGACAAACTTCTTAGTCATGGTGAAATCCATTATGGAAACCATCCTACTGTAGGTCCTTCAAGATGTAAAAAAACAAAACAAACAAAAAAACTTCAAAGTACATTTAGGTCAATTTTTAAATAAAATAATATTTAATGCGATGGTTACATTCAGTCATGGGTCAACTGATCTTTAGATTAAAATATAATATAATTCAAATTCCTATATGCACTAACATAATTATTTCAATAACAGAAATAAAATCTGTTTTTTTTTTAGAAAAAAGGAGGCAGGGGTGTTATAAACCTACAATCTGTATATTCTGGGATAATAACTATGATTTATGAAATACATCTTTAATATAATACATTTTTCACAAAATTGATTAAACAACTTTCTCTCAGAGGAAGTTTGCTCAAACATTTCAAGGTGTTTTAGATTATATGGATTACAGAGTAAAATACTATGCATTTGGTACAGAATAGCTTTCTTCTCCATAAAGCCAATTGATCATTGTCTCCTATGCCTTTGTTACAGGGAATTTATCAGTTTCTTCCATATGACATAAATGAAGAATATATGGCCTGGTACTCCAAAGAAGCACAGACTTTGTTATTTAGAGAAGTTAGGTAGACACTGGAGTTCAACAGACTCAGATTCAAATATTGTCCTTTTATAAGATTTCTGACCTCAGGGAATTATCGAGTCCCTCCCATTCTAAGTTTTCTCAAAGAAAAATGAGAGGTAATGACATTAATTTGTTGTATTACTTTGTAGATTAACAATAGTATCTGTAAAGCTACTTTTCCATCTTCTTGGTACAGAGCAAGGGTTTAGTAATGTTAGAGGTTTAATAAATTTGTCTAAAGATTGATTAGGAAATCCATGGGCCACCTACACAATGACTGGCTAGACTTGGATATAGCAGTATCAGATATGAATATAGTGTTGCAATTCTTAGTGAATTCCAAACTGAACAGTAGCAATTACATAAGAATGCTGTTTTGAAATTGTTAAAGGCCACCATTAAAAAGAGAAATAAGAACAAATAAAGTGATTAAAAGGATAAAAATCCAAAATTAAGATTAGAAAATAAGTGATGTATTTTAAATTTATACTCAGTTGCCCTTAAATTTTGTAATTTCAGGCCCTTGAATAACAAAAGAACCAGGAAGGCAGAGAACAGGAAAGACAAGAGAGAGAAGTGATGGTTTTAGAATTTTTGCATTTATGTCCTTTCAAGAGTAAACCTCAATTTGAATATAGTGGCAGTACCTTAAAAATTAATTAGATTTTGAAACAAGACAGCCAGAGAAGAGTGTAAATAATCTTAATGATCTTCAAAATAAGCCCAGGAAAAGGGGATTAAAAATCTTCATAAAGAAATCTGTTGCTGTCAAACTTTCAATAAAAAGTAAAGAAAACATAACATTATAGAAAACATGAAAGTCTACCTAGAAAATACTTAGATTTGTTCAAATATTGAGTTACATGTGAGGAAAATATAATAATTAATTAGGGATTACTCACAAATGTAGCTACAATGGCACATAAAAGCTTATCAAAATATGCTTCAAAATCTCAATACATATGGATATCCCTAAATTACCGAGAGTAAGGGGAAAATGATTTTAGTCAGCTTCCACTTTTAAGTAATGTCTACAGGGCAATAAAATATTTATCTAATTTAGTGAAGAACAATAAAATGTATATAATGCTTTTAATTTGAATTGATTATCCTTAAAACAACATTTTATTTAGTAAAATGTATATAATGCCATTAGCCTGAATTAATAATCCTCAAAACAACATTCTGGTATGAAAATATTTTTCCACTAAAGACGTGCCCTTGCCTGAAAGTCTTCTCTTCCTAAGGGCTCCCAGAACATTGCACCTGATGGCTAGGACTCAACTCTGCTAGCTCTTTTTTCATTGTCTCCCCAAGGCCAGAAAAGCCTGGAAACCAGCTTTTATACTGTTTTGGGTATGAGTGATTCAGTTTTATTTGAGTTTCTTGATTTTTATTTACCTAATTCTCTAAAAGCTTAAATTTAGATGTACTTTTAGTTTTGCTTTGTTTTGCTAAACAGAAACTGAGTATATTCTAGCACTTTGCTTTTTACCTCAGAGTGGAGTCTAATATCAAATGATTCACCACTTTCTGAATTGTAACTAGGCAAGTTACTTAGCCTCCTCATTTACCAAACGATGAGAACAATGACACCTATTTCCTATAGTTTTGGGTATGGTGTGACACAATGCAGGTAAATTATTCAGAACAGCACCTGGGCTCCATAAGTGATAGCTACCCATGATGTTTTAGGGAGATAATCTTATTTTTTAAATGATCAAATAAATCAGATCTCATTAACTTGACCCTTCTCTACTCTTTCTCTCCTCCTACAGTGACAGACTGGAGAATCTAGGGTTTGGTGCAGAATTTCTCAAACACTGAAAGTTTCCCCACAAGGCAGTCCCACCTGTGGTCTTTCGGCAGACTACAAGTGACAGGTTATTAACAATGCAAAGAGTACCAAAGTTTACAAATTACTTATGTTAAGAAATATAGGCATATAAAACTCAAGATTATATCCACACAAATAATAACTTCCATATTTCCTTTTGTTCTAATATCCTTTCATGAGTGGGAGCAAAAAAGATAGAGTGATCACTATCTCCAAGAATTTCCAATGTCCCAATGTCAATGACATCTCCAATGTAATGCCTGTGACTATCATTCAGCTTATGGGTCATTGCAGAAAAGGGAATGATACTAGAGGGTTTTTCAAAGAGTCTAACCAATCAAGATTAATCAAACAGAAATTATGTAAATTAAAACAGAAGAAGAACAACGGAAAAAAGGAAGGAGAGAAGAAAGCAAAGGAATAATTAGTAAGAAAGAGAAAAAGAAAAAAAAAGAAGACTTAAGTAGAAATGTATTATTCTACAGGAAAAGATTCCAGTGCATTTTTTCTTCTTTAAAATTACTGCTGAAAATCAAGAATCATGGAAGTATATACATTTCATGTTTCATTTCTAGCATGTTATTTTATATTAATTACTCATGCTCAGGGAGTCCAGAGTTCATGCAAAGATCTAGATACTATGATCATTCTTTTTGAAAATCTAGATTTCTTATTTAATAGACTTGCAAAAAAGTCTGTTATTATACATGGCATTCATCTTAGAGATTACTCACCTAATTATTCATACATAATGTTGTGTATTTTTACATGTTATATACCTCTAATATAGAGAGATTTTTCACCAAAAAAAACCTTGCTTTTACAGTGGTCAAAGGGTAAAGTGCTGTTGGTAACAACATGCAATGCTTATGGATTATAAGTATTTTTAGTGACAAAAAATGTTACATTTTTCTCCCCTTAAAGTGTGCCCCAGTTTTGGTGGTTTTTTTTTTTTTTTTTAATAAAAGCGAAAATGAAATTTACCTGGTTCCATTTTTAAAAATGCATAAAAATTCAAAAATTTTTTCAATGTATACATTAGAAACTGTGGGACTCGTTACTTCCTTTCAGTTAGAAGTGGCTTATAAAGCTCTCTTAACGCCAAAAACATATCCCTAGACAACCCTCCCCAGACAACAGAATCACATAATGACCTACCCCTTAATGAATAGTAAGTTACCTAGTGATACAATGGCCGAATTATATTCATTCAACAAATCAAACATAGGCAAGAAATAGAATAGCACATTTCAAAAGCTAAACACATTGAAAAGAAGAAAAGTGTCCAAGAAAAATTTAACCTAAAATATTCTGAACAGTTGATAGATTTGCACCTGAAATTTAAAAAAAAGAAAAAACAATTTCTAGAATTAGGAAATATGACCTCGAAGCTTTGATATGAGATTTTCATTTGAATACTATTTTCTCATCATTTTAACATGTTTGATATTTCCAAGTCTCAATATTCTTTTCTGTGTTACAACTGCAATAGTTCAAGGATTGAGAGAAAATATACATAAATCACTTATCACAGTGGCTAGTGCATAGAAAGATACTAATATATACTGCTCTCATTATTATGATATCCATCAGTTTGAGCTAAATGCCCATGATCTGAAATAAAATGAGTAATTTTACATTATAAATATCCAATTTCTACCAATTATCAGAGATTAAGGACTCACTCTGAGCTTCTTATTGCATTCAACAGCAGAGAAGTAAATTTAGAGACTTGTTCTATTTATTTACTCAGGTGAGACTGTTCGAGGTCTGAGTGGATATAAATTTGTTACAATGATTTGATTAAAAAATTTTAAGTAAATGTGGAACATCAATTCAAATTACGAATTGGAAAGGAGTTATTTTTACAAGTCAGTTCCATTTATCATTCTCCTTTCTCACTCTACATCCACAAAGTCTTGCACAGAAATAAGTTACTCTATCATGTCAATACTTCTTACCTGGTCTTTTAAATACGACTGTTCATGTTCCTGGCATCAGTAAGAATATTGTGTTTTAATAAAGACAAACTTAAGTAGTCATTCTAAGTCAAAAGAGGGTAATTTGATCAGAAACATGATATATCAAAATCAGAGGATAAGAACATCTTTAGAAATCTGCATTATGTTCCTCTGAACAAATTGTTAAGAAAGATTAGCCTCATGTATTAAGACTGAAAGAATAGTGTGCTTCTATTACCAGTATTAACTTACTGGCAAAATAAAATGGAACATGTGATTCTGAGACTGCCAGCCTAGTTAAAGTAAACTGTCAGATAACTTTGCAAATAAAGAGATTAGTAATCATGAGAATTAGAATTCCAAGGTTGATGATGAGCAGTTGACAAAACTGAAGCGGTAGGATTGAAAATACAAACATAAATTATGACCAAGAGACTGTCTATGTACATTCCACTCTTACCTGAACGGAGATGCTGCACTTACTCTGATGTCCCTTTTAGTTTACCACATTCTTGAGGATGTGAAGGAGATTTTGCCATCTTGACAGTTTCATTGCTTCACAAAACTTCAATTTTTTTCTCCTCTCTCTTTTAAGATCTAGTTTCAGCCATAAGATGTTTCCCATTCACTTTTATCTCTATAGGACACTTGAAGGTTCATCTATAATCATCGTAGCAAGGTTTGTATTCTCTGAATAATAGAATAACTAGCTTTTCTTTTACTTTCCAAGAGATAAAGATCTGTTTTTGAATTTTAGACCAATCCTAGGCCACACCCAGAGGAGATGATGACTTTTGCAATCGGTGTTAATTACAACTGGCTTACCAGCTTTTGATAATAATCATTCACATGGCTGTAGTATCTCACATCTTCATTCACATACTAACCTATGCATATTTATTTTGATTGATATAGATCAACTTTACAGTTATTTTAGAACAGAGGTCTGTAGAAAAGAAGCTAACGTGTCAGTAAGTATCACTACACAGAAATCTCACTTTCTTCTTTTGCCAACATTCATGCAACCCACTGTTTTACCTAGTACACTTTGTCATCTTTAAATTATTTTTAATAGCATGTAGGCTGTTCATTCATTAGCTAGTAACCATCTCTAGGCCTTACAAGCTCTGCTTAGCAAACATTACAGTCTCTGCAGTCTGTGGATTATTACTTTGTTATCAATAAATGAATGCACATAAATTAATATGCCAGTGTTACTAATGAGAAGCTACAGCCTCAGAACTTAATAACAGCTAGGAAGAGTAAGGAGAGGGAGGATGAAGAGAGGTTGATTAATGGGTACAAATAGACAGTTGAGCCCAGTCTTTGATAGACCAGTAGGGTGACTACAGTTAGCAATCTGTTGTACATTTCAAAATTGCTAGATGATAATTTGAATGTTCCTATTATCAAGAAAAGATGGATATTTAAGGTTACAGATATTCCAATTATCCTCAATTGATCTTTACATATCATATGTATCAAAATAACACATGTACCCCCAAAATATGTGCATCTATTACTTATCAATAAGATAAAAAATCTTAGAGAAATATAACTTATCAAATTTGGAAAACATTCCTCCTCTATCTGACTATCATTGGGTTTATGTCTGCATTTGTAAGGTTTAGCAAGAAAGCAACGTAAACATTAAATATATAATACTTAACCCTACATACAAAGTATCAGCTGCAACTGTGTATTGTGAAATAATTTTACCCGCCTGTGAAGAAAATCATGTTTAGAATATGTAAATGCATTGCTTGAGTTCAAATCTTTTGATTGTTGACAATTTCAGAAATATGTTATGTATGAAAGCAGAAAAATAGCAGGTAACCTGCATGTAATAAGATAGCAGAAAACATAGAAACTAGATTACCATAAGAGAGATAAAATTACATAAGTGTCATCTTTATTTAGATGACACTTAAATCTCTAACCCATGAAATTACCTCTGAGATCTCACCCCATATATCCAGCTGCTTACTGGATTTTGCTAAATATTCCCCAAAGTATCACATACACAACATGTCCAAAATTCAATACAGAATTAATTTTTATTCTCCCATATTCACTGTCATGGCTGATTGGGCCACACCATTCTAAATCCTTTCAGATGTAAATTTAGTCCTTTTAGTAGCCCTGTCAGAGATGACATAAATGAGGTTCAGGTGCAAGGAGACTGAATTACTTTTCAAAGCCACAGACTGCTATGTGGATGTTGTCTGTAAGCTCCTGCTCTCCTAATTGTGTTGCTATGTAGTCTCATACTGCACTATTTTCCTCCATTTATCAGCCACTTGTGTAGGGCAGGCTCTTAGCATATCTTTCCTAGAGTGATAACTTAGTCTAGTCTCACACCTCTCAACTCTACTGCCACATCTGTCCAAGTGTTTTACATAAAATGAAAATCAGGTCATAATATTTCCCTTTAGATGGTTCTCAATTGCTTATTAGATTAAGATGTTTTCAGAATGATGTACAGGAGACTGACTTTGAAATATTCATTGAATTAATTCACTCATTCTTGTGGTTCCAACGTCATTAGCATCTTCCCCCATGCCTCCCTACCTTACACTTGAACCTTCAGCAATACTAAATTATCAGAAATATCCATCGCCCCTGGGCTGTTTTGTCTTCAACTTCAAGCATGCTTTTTCCTTCCCTGTTCTTACCTTGCAGGAAAACTCACATTCAGTATTTTAAAGTATCCTTATGCACCACCTGAACTCCGAAGTTTTCAGAATAACACACTTTGTCAACATAATACCTAACTCCTCTACATTTTGTATTTGGTACATATTTCCATATTTATGTAATTCACATAATAAATATTCCTTTTAATGTCTCATTTATTTGTTTGTGAAATCCTTGAACAGATGGATTTATTTTAGTCTTCCTATCTAAAAGAGTGCTCAGTAAAGAGTAAGAAATCTATAATTAATGAAGAATAAATGGTAAAATTCAAAAGCAAAAAAATAGACAAAGCCTGTTTGATTTTTAGACAAAGATGTGCATAAATATATCAACATAATCAATATAGGCTTTTTGATGCTAGTACCATGGATTACATTTTTACTTATCAGGTAAACACCGTATCACACTTAAGCAAGTTAAATAAGCTTAGCATGGATAAATCATCTAGATCAATGGTTTTAGTTCACATCTTACAATTAAAGGTGATAAAGCCTTAATGTATTTCCTTTATGAGCCTTAATATTTATTAAATGATGATCAGAGATTATCAACATATATGTATGTTCTTAAACATGCATAATAATGTCAGTATTAATAATAGGCTTCTGGAAAGTTTGACATTTTCTGGCTTTCTCCACACATCCCTGCAGTTTCTAGGCAATTTCTATTTTGAGCATAATATCTACATGAGATAGAGTCTGACTTTTAGACTAAAGTATTTGTCACTATATTTTATCCATAAAAGAACTGAATTGATATCTTTAAGTCCATGCAATTAGAAAACAACACATTGTGCTTCTGAAGTACAATGTCTTTTATCTTCTTTTGTGCTATCAAGTGATAGTAATACATAGTATATCAATACTTGGAATTAAAAAAGAGTAGACATAGAGAAATAAAGAAGGTGCTCCACAAAGTTCTGTTTTTTCAAATTCAAGTAATAGAAACAAAATTTGTTACATACCTAAAGCTTTACTATAGTATGAATCCCATGATTTCCAAAGAGTTTCAAACATGTAGTCCTGTAGGTGGTAGGAGATGAAATTTCTTATTCTGTCAGTGAAAGACATTTGGTCGGTGAGTTCTGATAAAACAGCAGGAACATAGGAAGGTGGGTATGGTACCTTCCCACAGTGCTTTTCCACTGTTGAGGCTGGAGAAAACCTCAAAGAGTAGATAAATGGAATTCCAAGTTTTAGAGCTACTATATCGCCACAAGGAAATAGTGGATCTGACACCAAGACTTCAAACTTGCTTTTCTTTAGCTTTTCCATCAGCTGTTGGTCTTTAAGAACACCATCACAGATCTGCTGAGATACTATGTGGAAGTCCTTGATTACTATGGCCATCTTCTGATAGAATCTCCAAATGGTTGAAGGAGATGGTCTATTTTCCAGCCATGTCAAAACGAAGTCGTTCATTACTCCCTCTATTCTTTCTTTGCCAAAGGGCACCTTATATATTTCAAATGTCAGAGATGAGTTAGAGGTTGGCGTGATGAAAAGTGCACCCGAGGCAACTAGGACAGTCACATTATGCTCTTTTTTAATGAGCTCATCTATAATTACCTTAACATTTAGCCAATGACTACCTTCCATTGGCCAAATCAAAACATTCCCACCAAGAGTGGTTCCTATGAGACTTATCTGAAGGGAGAACAGGAGCAGCTTGTTTAACATGATGTGGCTTGATGCAGAAGATTTGATGAGATGTGAAGCAAATGTTTTTCTCTGCTTTTAAAGGAAAAAGAAAAGGAAAGACAAAAGGATTTCTCAGTTTTGAGG
This sequence comes from Trachypithecus francoisi, assembly GCF_009764315.1. Lineage (NCBI taxonomy): Eukaryota > Metazoa > Chordata > Mammalia > Primates > Cercopithecidae > Trachypithecus > Trachypithecus francoisi. The sequence continues at coordinate 63,790,536 of NW_022681454.1, read as the reverse complement.
CAAACCATTAATACCCTTAAAACACTTCTCTCTACAAAGTGATACTAGTCATAGTAGCTCCATATTTTAGGGTATTTACAGATGTATGGGTAATGTGTCTTACTTCTCAACCTGTTGCTTTAATTTTAATGTTTTAGTTATGATTCCTGCTGTCTAATCCTCCTTTTGAACTTAATCCTCCAATCTTTTTTTGTGTGTTTCATAATTGTTAAATTTTTACAATTAAATTAGATAAAAGCTTCTGTATATCTCAACTCTACATTCATGTCTAGATATTGAAACCTCAGTTAGTACCAAAACTCATTCAGAAATTTAAAGTTGTTGATGCTGTCAGTTTTAAAATTTTTAATGCATTAATATAATTTCATTTGTCACAATTAGACATTATAATAATAGTTATAATATATAACATTATGTCAAATAATATTTATAAATATATATTACTATATTTATAAATTCATATATTTATAAATTCAAGTAATACTTATAAATAATATGTATAACACATATAGTATATAACCACTTTAGTAACATGTTTACAAAAATAGTTTATGTTAATCACCAAGTAAATATTATAAATAAATGAATAAAATAAAATATGTGCAAGAGATTATAGGTTATGTTACTAGTGAATAGGAGCTATTTAAAGAGAATTACTAAGTCAAGCATACATCTACCAAAAGTGCTGCTCAAAAGCTATCTAACCTGCATGAAAAACAGCTACTTGACATCTAGACTCACCCTTCAATGATTGCTAGCGTTTATTAAGTCTTCGTTGTATGTCAGACGTTATGCAAACTCTTTAACACGTTAATTTCATTTCTTGCTTATTTTAAAAAAGATCCAATTATGGATCTTTTATAATTATTCCCACATCAAAGAAAAAGAAACCACTGCCCAAAGAGATTGAATAACTTGCCATGTTCCTAAAGCAAAATAAGAAAATATTACTTATTGGGTACAATGGAAATACAGTGTACACTACTTGGGTGATGGCTACACTAAAAGCTCAGATTTCACCACTACACAGTGTACCCAGACAGCACAACTGCACTTGAACCCCTAAAATAAGAATAAATAAAAGATGGGAACTAATGGTAGCAGTCTTAAGGATCTCTAACTCCCACAGCCTATTGTATTAACCACTGGGATAGACTGCCCCATCAAAATGTATCATGTCCCCTTACCAACTAAGGAATCCACATGAATAGCAGCCTTCTAAAAGCAAGATAACACAATACAAAATTGTGTAACACACATTGGATAATATCGGATCAAGTAATTTAAGTAAAGCAATCTCTGTGAAAATATTATGTCTGTATGCATGTGCCTGTGAATAAGCAGAGTGATCTTTTTTGTGTTAATAAATCTTCTGAAATTATAAATGCTATATTCTTAGTGATATCATAAAATAGTCTCTTCTAAGCTCTCTCATCACCAAAGATAATCTGTATGAAAACATCAACTGCTTCATTCAAACAATTACTTTTATAAAGTACTGTTCAAAGTTTAACAGAGTGATCATAAAATTCCTTGAATGTATTTCCATTCTAGGCTCTCTGCAGAAGATGTTATGGTGTGCACAAAATTTTTGCCTTCCTGGTGTCGGCCTGGTTCATAGTGACTTGGCAAGAAACTTTAAAATAATTGTCATGATTCACTAGGATGTCATGATTCACTGATGTTATTTTCTTCATTTTATTTATTGGCTGGGAATCAGATTCAGTTTTAGATAAGTAAATATGGCATTTTATTCAAGTACTGTTGAGAAAGGAGAAATCAAGAAACCAGTTAGGCAGATAGTTAGAACAAGGTCCTTTGGTAAAATTCTTTCTAACAAAAGGGCAGCCTGAAGCTGCACAATCTTCAAGCACAGATAAAGAGGCAAGGTAGACCATAAAAGACCCTTGTCTTTTGTAACCAGCAAAAGACATACACATATACACACTGTGGGCTTCAGTGAGCATGTTCCTTTTCTTTTTTGTTCCTATCCTCTTCAGATAAGAGAACTTACACAGGGAAGCTTGCCTAAGACATGCCTGCATGTGCACAGATAAGATTAGTTACACAGAACCAGACATGTCTGCAATGGAAAATTCCATCTCCTGATACATGCACAGTAAGGAAACAGGATAATATGGAATAACTCAGGGCCTGCATGCACACAAGAGGGAGTGGGTGGAGTTGTGAGAAATTCGCACCTTTGCAAATAAAAAACACTCCACCCCATTGGCTTGCTTATAAAAGTCTTTGCATTCAACTGAGAAATGGCAATCCTCTCGGTCCCCCTCTCTGCTGTGGAGAACTTTCCCCTTTCACTTACTAGACTTTCACTCCAACCTCACCCTTGATGTCCATGCACCTTAATTTTCTTGATCCTAAGACAAAGACCTCTGGGTAATACCTCAGACAGGGAGACTGCTCCAGTGACCTTAAGCTGCTTCACTATGTGTTTATTGGGTACCTATTATTCACACACAGCAGTACCTACTAGGTAGAAGAGGAAGCCAAGAGATCTTTCTCATATTACTTTTATAGTCTATCAGTGAAAGATAAGAAAAATGCATACATATCTGTGACAAAAATCATTGTAATACATTATAGTAAGCAAGATATTATAATTTAGATTTTAGAATAAACTAGGCCAAAGAATCCTAGCTTAACATTATGCTGTTTAACATTTATTAGACCAAATTTTCTCATATATAAAATGAAAATTAAAAACAACTTGGGTTTGAGAATATAAATAAAATAAAATAAACATATTTGTTAATATACTAAAAATGAATATACAATAAATACCATAAATTATGTAATAATACAACATATAAGAAAACTATATATTTAAATAGATACAATTGTATTTATTAAGCCTCAAGTATATTACCTGGAGTAAAGGTGATGTTTAAAATGTATTATCTTTTTCTTGTAATCCCTTCTCTTCTCTTCCCTAGAGAAATTAACAAGGGCCTTCATATGAAATGACATAGGTATAGTGTTTTCAGAGATCCATAGAGATTACTTACAGCTTTTTGGGGGGATTAAGGGTAGGGTGGAGGATAGAAAAGTCTTCATGAAAGGTATGATATTTGATACTTGTGTTGAAGTACAAGGTACCTGGATGTGCATGACAAGCAGTGTGCACAAAAGCAATTGGTGTTATGCCACTGATGAACTTTAGTGTTTTCAAATGTTTTCTATTTTAATTTTTGTGGACTACATAATAGATGCATAAATGCATGTGATACATGTGATGTGCTAATACAGCATAAATAGCCAGAAATATGATCACTATTAAAAAATTTCTCACACTAGTCAGGTTAAATTTTAGATTGATTTGTGTTTTCAAATTTAATAGAAGACTAAATGAAGTTATATTGACAACAAAAGGCATAAAGAGGTGGTTAAATAGAAAGATTTTGCCTAAAATGTGTGTCTGAATTTGTGTTTGTAATTATTCTGATCTTAAAATCACTGAAAAGCTAATCTGCCCTTGCCAGAAAAATGTTGAAAGAAATACATTGTATCCCTGTATCAAAACATCACAAATATGTCATAAAATATACATATATATATATATACTATGCACACATAAAAATTAAAAATAAAAATAAACTAAGTGTAATATGATTACAGTATTTGTGAACGCTCATGAGTTCGGAGAAAAAAACTAACATATTTCAGAAGAAGTTAGCATACTCAAATATTTTCATCTTAGATAATGATAATAAAATATATACTTTGCTTAACTGTGTTACAGGTAATTAGATAGGCATTAGGAATGTCAGGTGACAGTTTGATGATTATCACACTGCCTCTCTAAAAATGAGAATTTTGCAGCCAGTGCCTGGGAGAGACAAGCTCGCTATGATCCACAGCTGTTAACATTAAAGCATTAATTGAATGTAGATGCCAGAGAGGAGCGACTTCCTGGGCACGTGCATTAAGAGGCAAAATGTTGAAGTGCGATCATCCAGGGACACTTTACCAAAAAATGGAAGAAAGCCTCAGATGAGCATATATACAGCTTCCTAAACAGACTGTACATGCTCACTTCCCAAGGGTAAGAAGGACACTGTACATGTGGGCAGCCGACCCTAAAGGAAGAATCATGGAAAAGAGGCGAGCCTATAAAGTCCTAGGATCAAGGTTAAACGGGGCACTTCAGGTGCCCACTTGAGTCCCTTCCAAGACTCGTGTCAGTCTCATCTTCTCTTCCTTATGCCCCTCAGTCAAATTCTTTCTTCTGAGGAGGCAAGAATTGAAGGTGCTGCAGACATGTAAAGATTCGCCACTGATAACTCACATGCCTTCTACTGGTTAACAGTTGCACCCAAAAGGAGTAAGCATGTCATTAATATTAACACAATTGGTTATTACTTGGTTATTACTTTTATAGCAGTATTTTCTTTAGAAAAACTTTATGTCTTTTTTTCTTTCTTTCTTTTTTTTTTTTTTTGAGACAAAGTTTCACTCCTGTTGTCCAAGCTGGAGTGCAAGGGCATGATCTCGGCTCACTGCAACCTCCGCCTCCCGGGTTCGAGCTATTCTCCTGCCTCAGCCTCCTGAGTAGCTGGGATTACAGGAGACCACCATCATGCCTAGCTAATTTTTGTATATGTAGTAGAGACAGGTTTCACCTGGTCTTGAACTTCTGACCGCAGGTGATCCACCTCCCAAAGTGCTGGGATTACAGGCGTGAGCCACCGTGCCCGGCCATCGTTTTTCTTTTTTTAATAAATAAAATTAATTTGGCATAAAACTTACTTGATGTATAGCATAAAACTTATATTTAAAGTAGATTTTAAAATAAATATTTAAAAATCTATTAATATTAAGAAAATAAAATTCCCACTGAGGATGACATCTTACATCCGGTTATTCACGTGTTGTCTTTTTTTTTTTATTATTGATCTGATGTCTCTTTTATTTATAACAATGTTAAATGCAATTGTCTTGTACCTTGAGTTAAGTATTACACATTAAAGTAAAACAAGTTGTAAACTTGGGTTTTTGTGATGTAGGAAATGGTTTCCATCTGTGTTTTGGTCCTCTGATTTCACATATAACAACCTAGTACTTTATTAGTTTAAAAAGAAACTGAGGTTGTTCAAAGTTTAAGCAATTCATCCTCTCTGAACACACATTGCTATTCCCATCCCACTCCCAATGCACAGGGCCGCAACACCACAACTTCCTCCCGTTCTCTTCAGTGTGTGTAACAGGGTCACAAGAATTCGACAGCCAGATGCTCCAAGAGGGTGGCCCACGGCTATAGCCCCTCTTTCAATGTTGACCTTCTCTGGGTTTCATCCAAGTTCTTTAACTATGACAACAGAGAGGGCTGCAAAGGCTTCATTGATTCCAAATATATCAACATCCTCCAGTGACCAACCTGCTTTTGTACCAGCTTGCTTTGTGGCTGGAATTGATCCTATTCCCATAATGGAAGGCTCCACATCCACTTGGGACCAGGAAACTATCCGTGCTAAAGGTGTAAGCCCATGTTTATCAGCTTCTGACTTCTTCATAAGAACCACAGCTGCAGCACCATCATTTATTCCTGAAGCATTGGCTGGGGTGATGGTTCCCGTTCCATTGGTAAGAAAGTAAGGCTTTAGCTTGGACATGGCTTCTATGTTGCTCCCATGGTGAGGAAACTCATCTGTTTTAACTTCAATAAGACCTTTTCTAGATGACACCAAAACTGGTACAATCTCTTTGTCAAAATGGTCAGCTTTCTGTGTATTATCTGTCCTATTCTGGGACAGACTGCAACTTCGTCCTGATCTTCTCTAATCACTTGCCATTTTTTGGCTACGTTTTCAGCTGTAATACCCATATGACAGTTGTAAAATGCATCTGTAAGACCATCACAGAGTATACTGTCAGTCAGCAGCATCTCACCTATCTTTATTCCTGTTCTCAAGTGAGCCAAGTGAGGAGCCTTGCTCATATTTTCCATGCCTCCTACAACCACAGTGCTGGAGTCTCCTATCCCTATTGACTGGGGTGCAAGGCACACAGCTTTTAGACCTGACCAACAGATCATCTGGCAGCTCCATGCTGGAACAGAGTAGGGAATTCCTGCACTCACACTGGCTTGTCTAACAGGATTCTGCCCACAGCCTGCTGCCAAAACATGTCCAAAGATGACTTCACACACATCTTCAGGAACCACAGTGGCCCTCTTCAAGACTTCTTTGATGACAGTGGAGCCCAGGTTCTGGACAGGAACAGTAGCTAAGGAACCATTGAAGGAACCTATGAGGGTTCGCGCAGCCGAGACAATGACCACAGGATCTGAGCCTGCATTCATCCTGCTCACGAACGCTTCTCCTGCCGCTGTCTGCCCTGCCCTGCCTGCAAGTTAGGCAAGGCTCCTCCTCGCAGCCCACAGGTCGCCCCCTCATGTGTTGTCTTAAAGACCACAGTGGTCGCTTGTCTACATTATCCTTGTCTTCACCATATGTCAGTATAAAGTTTCTTATTTGTTACTTTATGTGTCATCTAATGAAGGATCAAACAACTCTCCACTGGTAGGAACAAGAGGCATGAGAAGAACCCCTAAAGAGGACTGTGAGTTCACACTTAGACAAAACTCTCAACTTACTGCTCTTTCCATACAGTTCCCTCAATATCTGCAAAAATAGTTTGAAGTATAAAATCTGGGAGAAAAATCCCTCAAATTATAAATTAGAACTAATAACGCTTTCATGGGTAAGCAATGAAACAAACCAAAAGCTAAACCAACCTTTCAATGATTGATATTTCTTTAAGAAGAAAATGGAAAATAAATTTAAATATACATTTTATATTGATTATCATGAAGTTTTCTAGTTTCTTACCTGAAGTTTCCTGAAGGAACTTTAACAGCACTCATTTGACATTAAGGAAGAAGCTGAATGTAAATAAATCCTAGGTGAATAAGAATAATATAATCAGTAATACGATCTTAAATGGAATAAAGATTACGTAAAGTCGTTTATACTTAACGTTTTCCACCCACTACACTGTGAAGCAGATTAACCTTTTGTCAAAGGTGTAACCTTCTGTTGGTTCCCTAGCAACTATGTGCGCTGAATTTTGCATTTACTCTCATGATCTCTGCCCCCACCCCCACTAACCAAGTATGTCAGGATATATCTAAAATAAGATTGACAATAATTAGTAATCTTGAGATTGTTATGAATAAGTATGAGCATTTAATGTCCCTCAAACGCATGAAACAATTATGTTTATTATTATTATGAAAAGAAATTTAAGAAAATTAAAGTCTTTATTTTTATTTATTTATATATTTATTTTCCTGATTCATGATGATGAAAGTGGGTGGTTTAATTGATCTTTGCCATAAAGAAGATAGTAATGTAGATCATGAAATAACTTTTTTAGAATTGCACACCTTCATTATGCACCATCCTTGGGGAAGAAAATTACTGCTCTTTCTTTGTGCAAATATTTTGAAGTAGCAAAAAATAACTTAGTATTTTTTTGGCATAGTGTCCTAAATATGTCATATTTAGTAACAACTAATTACTGAGATAGAACGTCACCATTTGTTGTTTTTGCTGATAAACAAACTTATGGAAATGTGGAAATAAATTTCATACAGTTAATAAGTATGGCACGGTCCCGCAGAGACACACTTTGTATGATAACATTAAAGAGGAAATAAAGGAGAACAGTGGAAGCCCCACACAAGTCTTTAAGTTCAAATTAGCTTGGATTGCATGCATCTGACTACAAATATTCATCAGTTTATGGAGTGCAAGTTCAATCTTGATAAAAGAGAAGTAATGTGTGTACTTCATATAATGATTTCTCCATTTTGAATAGCTAAAATAATTAACTTCTCAGCTAAATAAAATGAGTCTTCATGCAAATATTTCAACATGAGCCCTCAAATGGAAACTTTTCTGAGTCTTTTCACTTATAGTAATATATCTTTTGCCTTCACACTTGTAACACAGCATGTGTGTTAATTTTTTTGATTACCATAGTTTTCACTCCAATCTGTTTGATCATACTCTATTTATTGTCTTTTTATAATCCCAATCACAAACACACACACACACGCATGCACACACAAACACACACACATTCCTTTTAAGCCAAATAATTGATAGCTATTTAAAAAAATTCTGTTTGGTTCTCTGTACTGTAAAATTCATATCAAATATATTAACTGTAATATAAAAGTTTTTTTTTTGTTTGCTTGTCCAAGATTTTTACTTGCTACAAGTGGTTAAATTTCTATCTAAGACAGAATGAGAAAAGCCAGTAACTGAAAATATTGAACAGCATGATTCCCAACTTGACAAAAGAGAGACTCAAAATAAGAAAAATTTGTAATGAACACTGGACACAGTAGGCCTGAAGACTTCCTATGATTCCAATACATTTCTAGGTGTAAAAGATCACTGTTATTCTACTTACCCTCCCATGAAGACTGACAGGTAAAGACCTGACTAACTCTGTAACAAGAAAATAGTTTAAATTGGTGAAGCTTTTCTTGGAAATGACTCATTTTACTCAATTCAATGACAGCAATTTTCACCACTTATAATTAATGAGAAATACTGGATAAACTGTTATCAATTTCAAGGTTAGCCAATAAACTTCTTTGTAAAACAGCAATATTTCATACCATGTATGCCAATAATTTGTATCAATGTTTAAAAAGTATTTCGAAAAATTCATGTCAAATATTTTCTTTTCATTTTAATTTCTGAGTTATTTTTCCTATGTGTATCAGTTGTTTATTGCTGCAAAAAAAGTTCCTTCAAATTTAATAGCTTCAACCAACAATCATTTTATTTGCTACCAATTTTTTGGGTGAGAAGTTTGTGCTGGGCTCAGTTGGACAGTTCTACTGATTTCCCTGTATACACCTCATGCAGCAAAAGTCATCCTGGGGACTCTATGTGATGGCTAATTTTTGTACCAACTTGGCTGGATCATAGTGCCCAGATATTTGGTCAAACATCATTCTAAATATTTCTGTCTAGGTGTTTTGGGAATGAGAGAATATTTTACTGGATTATTTTTCACAATGTGGGTGGGCCTCATCCAGTTGGTAGAAGGCCTTAATAGACAATAATTGGCATCACACCTAAGTAAGAAGTAATTCTGCCAGCAGACTGCTGTTGGATTCAAATTGCAACTCTTCCCTAAGTCTCAAGCCTGCTGGTCTACCTTGCAGATTTTGGACTTATCAAGCTTCCACAATTGTATGAAGCATTTCCTTAAAATAAATGTACGTATCTCTCTCTCTCTCTACATACATACACACACACACACACAGTCACACACACACATCCTGTTGGTTCTCTTTCTCTGGAGAACCCTAATGCACTCCACTTAGATTGTCTAAGGTGGCTTCACTTGAGTTTTGGATGTAGACTCTTGCCCTCACTCTCTTGAAACAATGTTCTTAGACTCTCATGTAAAGAAACTCCATCTAGCTGCACCCTGGCATTGTCCCAAAAAAGTGAGGATAATACTTACAAGGTTTCTTAAGGATTACACCTTGAAGTCATAGTTTACTTCTGTAGAGTTCTATTAGATCAAACAAGTGACCTGGCCAAGCCTAGGGTCATAGTGGGAGAATTTTGAAGGCCATATGGCAAACAGCCTACAACACAATACATTCTTAAATGGCTTCTCAGATTTTACATTCTTGTGAATGATTCTCTTCTTGTGATTAATTTTATACTTGTTACTTCAATATAAATTTTTATTTCATTTCATTTTCAGATTTTTTTGTAATTTCACATTTATGGTGCACTCACAATGTTCCATGTGCTATTCTGAGAATTCTATGTACATGAATTCTTACAACAACTTTTTGAGGTAGGTAATATTATTTTTTCCCATTTTCAGATGAAAATGCTAAGGCATGGAAAGCTTATGTAACTTGCCCAGTATCACTCAGAAACTTAATGTCACAAGCATTACTTAAATGTATACGATCTGACTACAGAGTATGCATGCTTAGTCATAGTGTTATTAAAAGATCATTTGTGATGACTGAGGCATCATGGCAGATGGGAAGCAGGACTAGATTGCAGTTCCAGACATAGCAGGAGACAGAGGCTTGCACTGTGAATTTTAGCTCAAGATCTACTGCAAGAGCAAACCAGTAATCCTGAGAGGACCCACAGATCCTATGATGGAAGCAGACTGTTTCTTCAGGTCCCAGGAGACACCATAAATACTGTGGCTGTCCCAACTGCAGAAATTGTAAAGGGAGACCCTTCTCTTCTGAACACACACCTTCACTAGAGAATCTGAATGTCTGCTTGTCAGGGAAGTTTTTGACTTTACCTGGAGCTGAGTCAAGTTAGAGAGCTGAGTCAAGCGAAATACAGTGGCAGGAGAAATAGCAGAAAGGCCCTGGGAGCTCGCTGGGTCCCCCAAGCAGCCCGTACCTGCCTGGCACCACAGGGATCCACTAGGAGGTTGACCAGAGAAGTAGGGGGTAAATACCACAGGCAGAAGGAATTCTCTACCTGAACTTTGTAACAATTTGAATGGGACGTGAAGCCTCCTGGCAAGTACTTGGAAGAGGGCATGAATCCAGCATGCAGACTTCACAGACGGGCGGCAAAACTAAAGCCCTTTCCTTTGGCAGCTGGGAGGTGGAAAGCCTCAGGCAAGTTTTCAAGTGGATCTCACCCTCCACCTGGAAACAGACTCCAAGTTGTTGAGGGGGACATGGTGGAAGTTAGACTGGCCCTTCAGTTTGCATGAGAGCTGAGTAAGGCCTGTGACTGCTGGCTTTCCCTCACTTACCTGACAACCTGCATGACTCAGCAGAGGCAGCCATATCCTCCCAGTGTGTCTGGAATTGGTAGGTTCTTGGTCTGGCTGACTTCAAGAATGAAGCTGCCGACCCTCACAGTGAGTATTATAGTTCTTAAGGATGGTGTGTCCAGAGTTTGTTCCTTCTGATGTTCAGATGTGTCCGGAGTTTCTTCCTTCTGGTGGGTTCGTGGTCTCACTGACTTAAGGAGTGAAGCTGCAGACGTTCAGGGTGCGTGTTACAGCTCTTAAACGCCCCGCATCTGGAGTTGTTCATTCCTTATGGTGGGTTCATTCATGGCCTCGCTGGCTTCAGGAGTGAAGCTACAGACCTTTGCATTGAGTGTTACAGCTCTTAAAGGTCGTAAGGATCCAAAGAGTGAGCAGCAGCAAGATTTATTGTGAAGTGCAAAAGAACAAAGCTTCCACAGTGTGGAAGGAGACCCAAGCAGGTTGACACTGCTGGCTTGAGTGGCCTGCTTTCATTCCCTTATTTGGCCCCACCCACATCCTGTTGATTGGTCCATTTTACAGAGAGTTGATGGGTCCATTTTACAGAGAGCTGATTGGTTCATTTTGACAGAGCGCTGATTGGTGCATTTCCAAACCTTTAGCTAGGCACAGAGTGCTGATTGGTGTGTTTACAAACCTTTAGCTAGACAGAAAAGTTCTCCAGGTCCCCACCCAACCCAGAAGACCATCCAGCTTCACCTCTCAATGGCATTCACTGTGGGACTTTGCAGCACCTAGCCTGGGCACTCCAGCAGCCCAGAGAAAGCCTGTGCCCCCGATCAAGCCCCACAGGCACGGAACTGCTGTGCTGAGTGTGGGGCCCACCAAGCCCATGCCCATCCAGACCCTGCACCGCCCACGATCACCGGCAGCCCTGCTCCTGCCCATGCCTCTCCCTCCACACCTCCCTGTAAGCAGAGGGAGCTGGCTCCAGCCTTTTCCAGCCCCAGAAAGGGGTGCCCACAGCACAGCAGAGGGCTGAAGGGCTCTTCCAGGGCAGCCAGAGCAGACACCAAGGCCAAGGAGGCACCAAGAGCAAGGGAAGGCTGCTAGCACGTTGTCACCTCTTTACTAGGTACACAACTCCAGTGACCTGGGAGTCTCACTCCCATCTCCAAAAGCAGTCACAGCAAGACCTGCCCAAGGATACTCTGAGCTCACACAGGCCTATATCACCCCATCTGATGGGCCTTCCCTATCCACCCTGGTAGAAGAAAACAAAGGACATTTAACCTTGGGAGTTCTGGGGTCCCATCCACTGTGGGTATCTCTCCACACTACTACAGCTGTGCTTTCTGGAAAGTGCCATCTCCTGGCAGGAGGCCAAGCAGCACAAAAATAGATAATTAAACCACCAAAGCTAGGACCCTCACAGAGTCCATTGCACCTTCTGCCACCTCCAATGGAACAGGCGCTGGTATCCACAGCTGAGAAACTCATAGATGGTTCACATCACAGGATTCTGTGCAGACAACCCCCAGTACCAGCCCAGAGCTGGGTAGACTCACTGGGTGGCTAGACCCAGAAGAGAGACAACAATCATTGCAATTGGGCTCACATGAAGTCACATCTACAGGAAAAGGGGGAGAGTACTACATCATGAGATCACCCCATAGGACAAAAAAAAAAAAAATCTGAACAACAACCTTCAGCCCTAGACCTTCCCTGTGACTTAGTATACACAAATGAGAAGGAACCAGAAAACCAACCCTGGTAATATGACAAAACAAGGCACTTCAGCCACCCCAAAAAATCACACTAGCTCCCCAGCAATGGCTCCAAAACAATAAGAAATTCCTGATTTACCCGAAAAAGAATTCAGGAGGTTAGTTATGAAGCTAATCAAGGAGGCACCAGAGAAAATTGAAGCCCAATGCAAGGAAATCCAAAAATATGGTGCAAGAATTGAAGGAGAAATATTCAAGGAAATAGACAGCTTAAAGAAAGAAACCATCAAAAATTCAGGAAACTTTCAGCAGACTTTTAGAAATGTGAAATCCTCTGTAGCATCTCAGTAATACCACTGAACAAGTAGAAGAAAACTTCAGAGCTCAAAGACAAGGTCTTTGAATTAACCTAATCTAACAAAGACAAAGAAAGAAAGAAAAAAGAATAAGAAAATATGAACAAAGCCTCCAAGAAGTCTGGGATTATGTTAAACAACCAAACTTAAGAATAATCAGTGTTCCTGAGGAGGAAGACAATTCTAAAAGCTTGGAAAACATGTTTGGGGGAATAACTGTGGAAAACTTCCCTGACATTGTTAGAGACCTAGACATGCAAATACAAGAAGTGTAAAGAACACCCAGGAAATTCATTGCAAAAAGATTTTCACCTATGCACATTGTCATCAGGTTAGCCAAAGTGAAAATGAAGGAAAGAATCTTAACAGCTATGAGACAGAAGCACCAGGCAACCTATAAAGGAAAACCTATCAGGTTAACAACAGATTTTTCAACAGAAACCCTACAAGCTAAAATGGATGAGGCCCTATCTTTAGCTTCCTCAAACAAAACGAGTATCAGCCAAGAATTTTGTATCCAGCAACACTAAGCATCATATATGAAGGAAAGATTCAGCCATTTTCACACAAACAAATTCTGAGAATTCAATACCAACCCAGTACAAGAACTGCTAAAAGGAGCTCTAAATCTTGAAACAAATCCTAGAATCACATCAAACAGAACATCTTTAAAGCATAAATCACACAGAATCTATAAAACAAAAATACAAGTTTAAAAGCAAAAACAAACAAACAAAAATAACAAAAATTACCAAAGTACACAGCAACAAAGAGCATGATGAATGCAATTGTACCTCACATTTCAAAACTAACATTGAGTGTAAATGGCCTAAATGCTCCAATTAAAAGATACAAAACTTCAGAATCATTAAGAACTCACCAACCGGCCGGGCGCGGTGGCTCAAGCCTGTAATCCCAGCACTTTGGGAGGCCGAGACGGGAGGATCACGAGGTCAGGAGATCGAGACCATCCTGGCTAATACGGTGAAACCCTGTCTCTACTTAAAAATACAAAAAAACTAGCCGGGCGACGAGGCGGGTGCCTGTAGTCCCAGCTACTCGGGAGGCTGAGACAGGAGAATGGCATAAACCCGGGAGGCGGAGCTTGCAGTGAGCTGAGATCTGGCCACTGCACTCCAGCCTGGGTGGCAGAGCAAGACTCCGTCTCAAAAAAAAAAAAAAAAAAAAAGAACTCACCAACCAACTATCTTCTGCCTTCAGGATACTCACCTGACACATAAGAACTCACATAAACTTCAAGTAAAGGGTTAGAAAAAGACATTTCATGCAAATGGACACCAAATGCAAGCAGGAGTAGCTATTCTTATATCAGACAAAACAAACTTTAAAGTAAGAGAATTTAAAAGGCACAAAGAGAATCATTATATAATGGGAAAAGGCCTTGACCAACAGGAAAATATCACAATTTTAAAAACATATGCACTTAAAACTGGAGCTCCTAAATTTATAAAACAATTACCAATAGACCTAAGAAATGAGATAGACAGCAACACAATCATAGCGGGGGACTTTAGTACTCCACTGACAGCACTAGACAGGTCATCAACACAGATAGTCACCAAGGAAACAATGGATTTAAACTACACCTTGGAACAAATGGACTTGATTGATATGTAGATAGATAGATAGATAGATAGATAGATAGATAGATAGATAGAACATTTCATTTAACAATTGCAGGATGCACATTTTATTCAATAGTGCATGGAACTTTCTTCAAGTTAAACTATGTGATAGGCCACAAAATGAGTCTCAACACATTTAAGAAAACTGAAATTGGAGTTTGCTAGAGGTCCACTCTAGACCTTGTTTGCGCGGGTATCAGCAGTGGAGGCTGCAGAACAGCAAATATTACAGAACAGCAGATGTTGCTGCCTGATCCTTCCTCTGGAAGCTTCATCTCAGAGGGCTGTATGAGGCTGTATAAGTGGTCAGTCAGACCCTACTGGGAGGTGTCTCCCAGTTAGGCTACTCGGGGGTCAGGGAACCACTTGAGGAGGCAGTCTGTCTGTTCTCAGATCTCAAACTCCATGCTGAGAGAACCACTACTCTCTTCAAAGCTGTCAGACAGGGACATTTAAGTCTGCAGAAGTTTCTGCTGTCTTTTGTTCAGCTATGCCCTGCCCCCAGAGGAGAAGTCTACAGAGGCAAGCAGTCCTCCTTGAGCTGCGGTGAGCTTCACCCAGTTCGAGCTTCCTGGCTGCTTTGTTTACCTACTCAAGCCTCAGCAATGGCAGACACACCTCCCCCAGCTTCACTGCTGCCTTGCACTTTGATCTCAGACTGCTGTGCTAGCAGTTAGCAAGGCTCTGTGGGTGTGGGACCCTCCAAGGCAGGTGTGGGATATAATCTCCTAGTGTGCTATTTGCTAAGGCTGTTGGAAAAGCACAGTATTAGGGTGGGAGTGTCCCAGTTTTCCAGGTACTGTCTGTCACAGTTTCCCTTTGCTAGGAAAGGGAATTCCCCTACCCCTTGTGCTTGCTGTGTGAGGCGATATCCTGCCCTTCTCTGTGGGTTGCACCCACTGTTTGACAAGCCCCAGTGAGTTGAACCTGGTACCTCCGTTGGAAATGCAGAAATCACCCATCTTCTGTGTTGCTCATGCTGGGAGCTGCAGACTGGAGCTGAGTGTCCTGACTGTTAGAAGGAAAACTAACAAACAGCACATTCACACAAAAACCCCATCTGCATGTCACCATTGTCAAAGACCAAAGGTAAATAAAACCACAAAGATGGGGAGAAATCAGAGGAGAAAAGCTGAAAATTCTAAAAATCAGAGCACCTCTCAGACCACAGTGCAATCAAACTAGAACTCAGGATTAATAAAAGCACTCAAAACTGCTCAACTACATGGAAACTGAACAACCTGCTCCTCAATGACTACTGGGTACATAATGAAATGAAGACAGAAATAAAGGTGTTCTTTGAAACCAATGAGAACAAAGACACAACATGCCAGAATCTCTGGGACACATTTAAAGCAGTGTGTATCGGGAAATTTATAGTACTAAATGCCCACAAGAGAAAGCAGGAAAGATCTAAAATTGACACTCTAACATCACAATTAAAAGAACTAGACAACCAAGAGCAAACACATTCAAAAGCTATCAGAAGGCAAGAAATAACTAAGATCAGAGCAGAACAGAAGGAGATAGAGACACAAAAAATCCTTCAGAAATCAATGAATTCAGGAGCTGGTTTTATGAAGAGATCAACAAAACAGATAGACCACTAGCCAGATTAATAAAGAAGAAAAAGAGAAGAATCAAATAGAAGTAATAACAAATGATAAAGGGGATATCACCACCAATCCCACAGAAATATAAACTACCATCAGATAATTCTATAAACACCTCTACACAAATAAACTAGAAAATCTAGAAGAAATGGATAAATTCCTGGACACATACACCCTCTCAAGACTAAACAAGGAAGAAGTTGAATCCCTGAATAGACCAACAACAGGTTCTGAAATTGGAGCAATAATTAATAGCCTACCAACCAAAAAAAGTCCAGGACCAGATGGATTCATAGCCGAATTCTACCAGATGTACAAAGAGGAGCTGGTACCATTCCTTCTGAAACTATTCCAATCCAAAGAAAAAGAGGGAATATGCCCTAACTCATTTTATGAGGCCAGCATCATACTGATACTAAATTCAAAGTAAGATACGGAGGCCATTATCTTTACTACAATTAAACGTGTGTTTTGAGGTATAGATGAGAAAAGTTAGACAAAAGAAGACAATCTGTTATGTCAAAAATAGAGAGGGAGAGGTAATTTATCTTTAGTTGCAGTTCATATGGAGGAATATTTGAAAAACTATTATAAAGTTCAAGAGAGTATATAGAGGAAAATAATAAGATATAAAATTTAAATTGAGATATGTGTAGAATTTTATACAATAAGAAAGATAAATTGTTCTTAATCCAATAAAAAAGAAAATGTAACTAAGCATTTTGGGGTCCGTGTGTTTCCTAAACAAAGGAATGAACACACAAGACAACACAAGACAAGACAAACATGGCAGCCACCCCAAACGGCAGGCTCCACTTTATTTTATACAATCGTTTGTGAAATGTTACCAAGTCACAAGACACATTGTTTTTCTGACCTTTCCCTGACTTTCTGGATTTTCAAGATGTTTACACATAAACAAGCCCCCAGGGTCTGCTGTTTGCAAAGGGCTCCTTTGTCCTTCCCTGTTTGCAGGGAAGGAACACCCTGCTTCATTTACAAGAGCAGGACTTATTGGGAACATCTTGTTTGCGAGCAGGTAGTTCTCTACATTTCCCCTTTCCTTATTTACAAGTTTGAGTTTCTTTCAAAACCATCATTACATGTTGGGCTCGCTGGGATTCAGTGTTTGCCCTTTGGCACTGTCTCCAGCAGACTGTGAAAATGACAAAGGCAAGAACAACAATCAATACATTGCTAGAAACAGAGGTCAGCAAAGTTTTTACAGGGCTCATAGGGTCCAAAGTCGTCAAACTTTGTGCGATATCCATCATCAAATCTGCACCAGTCAGCAACAGTAACTGATTGCAAAATGTTTCAGAAATGTTCTGTGTTAATTCTTGTATTTCTAGGGAAAGATTATTATGACCAATTAAAAGTCTCTTTATCTCAGTCCAATTATGTACAGTGCTGTTAAAAGGAACAGGAGTAATACAAAATTGGGTAGTATTCCAATCACATTTCAACAAAGCTCGGGTATTCAACACTGTTAGCTGATCTCCCAACCAAGAAACCACTTGCTCCAGATTATCCACTCATTCAGTCAAATGAGCATCTATGTCTCGTTGCTGCTGCCACAACAAATGTGATTGTTCATGCCATTGTTGCACAAATTCTGCATTTTGTATACTCTGGTGTAGAGCTAATTCAGCAACAGCGGCGGTGGAAGCAATTGCTACAAGTCCTATCACCACGGTCACGACGATTTCAACCATCCTCTGACTGCAGTGGACAAGATCTTGCATAACCTTGTAAATTTGAGTAAACCCAGCAGATTCATTCCAAGTACGTGTTAAGTTTACAGGCAGTCAGGTTTCTTTTCTGGCTCTTAGTATATATAAATCAGAATGAGACTCATTCCAATTATTATTCCACCAAGTAGTATTTATACAACTTAAGAATGTACAATTGTTTGTACAGTTAACTACCTCTGTATTATTATCCCATTTAAGAATTCCTGTCAACAACAAGTAAGGCTTTCTTACACATGCAATAACATATCTAGAACTATTTCGATGCAAAGATAAATGGAAAGGGTTAGCAATATTAATAAGATTTAAGGACATGTTTCCATGAAAGTGAACATTGGTTTACCAGCAGCTAGCAACTTTCAAATATGACTTTGTATTTGTGAAGTATTAGCCAAATGTGGCATAGGGGGTGATAGACCACCACCATGCCAAATAATAGTTTCATTGCCATCCACAGCAATGCTGTGATTAGCTTTATGCCAACGTAGGTTGACATGACTAAATTTAGTTTGAAAATCTCCACGTACACTCCAATCTGTGATAAGGTAATTACGACTTTTTCCTTTTACTTCTAATAATAATCATGGCCCACTACCTCTGCATCTAGTCCACTCTAATTGGGAAACACCTCTGGACACATCAGAGATAGGGCATAAAGATAATGTAGTTGGTAGAGTTTCATTAAGTACTGCAGTATGATTATACTTAAAACTTTGAGTACAATAATCATAGTAAAGGCAGAGATATGGCTATGGTTACAGTGAACAGCCCAAGCCTCATGAGAAAGATGCAGACAATGTGGACTACTCCCAAGACATATAGGTAACCCTTCAACCCCAAATTGATATGAACTATTTACTGTGCCAGTGTCTAATTCAGGATTCTGGTTTAAAAAAGGCGATGGCATCCAAGCAGTATAATTAGTAAATACTGGGACTTCTCTCTCTCCTGAGGCCACACCTTGATATAAGGGTGGAAAAGGAATATAAGCCCAGTATGTAAATTCTCCAGCCATTACCTGACAATTTACTATGGCCAGCATAGCCAGGAATAAAGTCAGTGGGGTTTTGGGCTGCCCAGCTTGTTGAACAACCCCTTCAGCTTCCTGAGTAAGCTTTTTCAGTTGATCCCATGTCGGGGGCTCTGCACGTCGAGTTCCAAAGGTAATGTTCTCTGAGCACTCGGATTCAGCTCCTGAAATTTCTTGAGGAACTCTTTGGATCGGCTCCTCTTCGCCATGGCACTGTTTCAACTGTCGAGATGGAAACCACTCGTTTCCAGCACCTGTACAGACAAGAGCATAGCCTCGGCCTCATTGTAAAACTTTTCCTTTTAAATATTTCCCTTGTAATGAAGGATAATACACCCACAGATTACTGTTTTGCGGCTTTTCTAAAGGCTGTTGAAAATGTTTCACCACTGCAGACTGCTGTAATTGATGCCAATGTTTGAGAAAATTTGAAGTAAAAAGGGCTTTCAGAATTTGATGTTTTGGGGAATCTCGCCCATTTCCCCCTTTTTGTTTTAAAAGTTGTAATTTTAGGGTAGCATTGGCTCTTTTAACAATTGCTTGACCTTGACTGTTAAATGGAATATCAGTGGAATGATGAATATGGTATAAAGAGAGGAAGGCAGCCAATTTGCGAGAGCAATAAGTAGGGGCATTATCAGTTTTTAATTTAGCAGGGACTCCCATAACTGCAAAGCAAGTAAGTAAATGAGTCATAACAGAGTTAGCCTTTTCAGAGGGTAATGGCGTAGTCCACTGGAAATGTGACCACGTATCAATAGTATAATGAACATATTTTAAACGACCAAGGGAAGGAACATAAGTTACATCCATTTGCCAAATGTGATTTTGTTGAATGCCTCGAGGATTAATACCTAGACTTTAAAAAAGGTGCAATAATAGGAGCACAAGATGGGCAGGCTCCGACAATAGCTCGGGCTTGACGGCGTGTTATAGAAAATCGCTGTTGTAATCCTAAACTATTAGTATGATGTAGTTGGTGCTCATCCTGAGCCCGTTGGAAGTAAGAGTTACAAATAATAAAGAAAATAATTTTTGTAAAGGAGTTTGAGGAAATAATGGTAAAGGAGTCTGAGAAATATATTTAGTTACATATACAGCATATTGGGTATCACTAACTATATTACAAGGGGTTTGAGGCCAGTCTTGTAGAACCATAAGAATGGCAAAAAGTTTTCCTTGTTGTACGGATTCAAATGGATAGAGAGAAATTTTTGAATTGTCTGAAGTCCAGTATCCAGCCTTTCCATTGCTGGAAGCATCAGTAAAAAAGGTGGTATCTTTAACTGGAGTGTAAGAGATAGGATTATATGGCAGTAAAAAATATTGTTGCAGAAAAGCAAATAATTTATTACTAGGATAATGCTGAGAAAAAGAACCAGTATACTCAGTGCAAGCCACTTGCCAACCTTCATGAGTTTTCAATAGAGGTGAATTTTTTTTTTAATGCCTTTATTAGCCAAAAACAGCCACTCTAGAATATTATTATCTTGGTGTAAAATGGCCGTTGGGGAATGGGGAGTATGAAAAAGACACAACGAAAGTGGAAGATTGGGTGCAATATAATCAAGGTGAGCTTTACTAATTCTATTTTCTACAAATTTGTATATATATATATATATATATATATATACACACAAATATATATATTTGCTACAGGGGATAATTGACGAGAACTATTTAAATCTGAATCTCTTTCTAAGGTAGCAAATAGATGTCGCAATTTGTAAGTAGGGATGCCTAAGATGGGGCGAAGCCAATTTATGTCTCCTAACAGTTTTTGAAAATCATTAAGGGTTAAAAGTTGATCTCTTTGAATTTAAACTTTTTATGGCCGAATTTTTTTTTGCTAAAAGGTATCCCAAATATTGAATAGGAAATTGAGTCTGTATTTTCTCAGAAGAAATATGTAAATTATATTGAGTTAATTGTTGTTATAAGACCTGAAAAACTTGACCTTGTAGGACTTCGTCAGGAGTTGCTAATAGAATATCATCCATATAATGGTATATTAACACAGTATGGAATTGACATCTAACAGGATTTAAGGCTCTATGAACAAACTCTTGACATAAGGTAGGACAATTAAGCATACCTTGAGGAAGAACTTTCCATTCATATCTTTGAGTAGGCTGTCCATTATTATATTCGGGAACAGTAAAGGCAAATTTTTCACAATCTTGGGGTTGCAACGGGATAGTAAAAAAAAAAAATCTTTAAGATCTATAACCATTAATTTCCAATTTTGTGGGATAAGAGTTGGATTAGGAAGCCCAGGTTGTAAAGTCCCCATAGGTTGAATACAAGCATTTACAGCTCTAAGATCAGTTAATAAGTGCCATTTTCCTTTTTTTTTTTTTTTTTTGACGAGACAAACACAGGGGAATTCCATGCAGAAGTACTTGGTTCAATATGCCCCTCGGCCAATTGTTCCTTAACTAAATTCTTTAAAGCCTTAAGTTTTTCTTTAGATAATGGCCACTGTTCCACCCAAAGAGGAGTTGTAGTTTTCCACTTCAATTGTAAAGTTTGAGGCTTGTGGACAGTGGCTAAGAGTTTAAAGGATTGTAGCCCATTTTGAACATCATATTTTTGGCAGCTGAAGAAATATTAGGAATGCTTAAAAAGGCACCAAATTGTTGTAAAAGATCATGGCCCCAAAAGTTAATATTAATGAGAACAATATAAAAGAACACTTTTCTTTGTTGTCCTTCAGGTCCTACACAGCTCAGGGGCTCGACACTTTGGTAGACTATAGAAGCAGTACCTAGGCTGGATACAGTAACCGATACTTGTTTCTTTTTCCAATGATCAGGCCATTGAGCCAAGCATATAATAGATACATCCGCTCTTGTGTCGACTAATCCCTCAAAAGGTATCCCATTAATTTGCAATGAACATAAAGGTTTTTGATCAGAAACTAAAGTTTCCCAGAAAACAGTTTTCCCAGTACTACCGAAACCTCCTTGACGAGACACACCTCTAGATAAGAAAGGAAAAAAAGGCAATAAAAGCAATTGTGCAATATGTTTCCCTACCTCTGGGTGCATAAATTGTGAAACTTGTACCATAATAAGGATTTCATCAGTAAAATCAGGATCAATAATTCCTGGGACCACCATTAACCCCCACAGAGTGCTGCTGCTTCGACCTAACAAAAGTCCTACATATCCCTTTGGCAAAGGACCACACACTCCAGTAGCCAACTTATATATTCCTCCATTAGGAGATAAAGTATAAGGCTGGACAATAGGTAGGTCAGCAGCGGCACTCTGCTTAGTGACAGCATAAAGCTGAGAAACTGGGGTAGGGTAAGATGTCTTTAAGGAGGGCTTGAGGTCATTCCTTGATGTTGTAAGCCACTGCTCACTGGGTACTGGGGTAGGCCTGCATTGTGGTTGTTGGGGCCCCAAGCCTGCGGGCCCCGGCTCCTGTTTCCCAAGAGGGGTGACAATACATTCCCACTTTTATCAGTTTTTGAACGGCATTCATTGGTCCAATGTCAACCCTTGCCACATCATTTACACATATCAGATGGTAACCTTTTTTTCTTTTAGAGCAGAAGAGCCTAATTTTTTCCAGCATTCCTTTTTAAAATGACCAGGTTTCCCACACTGATAGCATACACCTTGTTTAGAATTGCCTTTTAAAGCCTTAGAAAGTGCCCCAGCAAACAATTGAGCATTATAAATAGCTCCTCCAACACCTGCACAAGCCCGAATGTATTCATCTAAATCAGCTCCACTAGCTTTTAGAGGATGCAGCAATTTTTGGCACTCGGGATTAGCACTCTCAAAAGTCAGAGTGTCCAAAATAATTTTAGCAGCAGAGCCTGAACCTACAGTCTTTAATACAGCATCTTGAAGACGGGCTACAAAATCTGAATACGGCTCAATGGCTCCTTGTAGGATCTTTGCAAAAGATAAAAAAGTTTTACCCACTATTTCAACCTTAGTCCACACTTTTATAAACAAGGCTTTAATCTGAGTGAGAGCAATATCATCTAGGCCTGTCTGAGCATAAAGAGTGGCGTATTGCTCTGAACCCATAAGCTGCTCTTCAGTAGGTCCTGGGGGATTTCGGGTATCATTTTTTCTAGCTTTTCTTTCTTGCTTCCTCCCACCACCAACTTTTTAATTGAAGCCATTGCAAATGATCAAGGACAGCCTGTCCCAACGTTTCCCAGTCAATAGGAATCATCATATGTTCTGAAGAGAAGGAATCAAGAAGGCCAAGAACAAACGGTGACTGAGGTCCATAATTGGAAATTGCAGCTTTCATTTCTTTCAAAAATTTAAATTGTAGGGCTGTAAAAGTCACATTCTGGCCACCGTTTGGGAACTGAGCATTGGGGCCGAAAGCAGCCCGTGTTATTGGGAATAAATTTAATTCCTCGAAATCATCCTTTTCCTTCGATTCCTTCTTTTCTCCTACAGGAGGAAAAGGCACAGAGAAAACCTGACCTGACATAGGCAAAGAGGTTGGAGGTGGAGGCAAAGGGAAATCTTTTTCAAGGTAACAGGGAAGGCTCATGGTGGAGAGATAGGAGAAACAAGAGCAGTGGCACCTTGCAATTTTAACAACTGTTGTAACATCTCTAAAATACGCTGCAAATCAGAATTTCCTTCAGATGAAGGAGGCAGTAGCTCTTCTTCCAATTCCTCTTCCTCAGCAACCAGGGCATAAATATGTTTCTCTCTAGGATCATTCCTCTCTAAAGCTTCAGATGCCTCACCTCCCGTGGCAGTATCACCACTCTCTGAGTCAGTTTCAAGTAACTCTAATGCCTGAGTAATGGAGCTACACAAATTCCACAAAGTCAGAGGCATCGTTTGCCCTCGCTGATGAGCTTGATGCAGGACTTTAACCACTTGTAACCATTCCTTTTGATTTAATTGCACTTTGGTTTGATATTGAAACCAATAACAATGTTGTTCAACATGGGCAAACAATCACTTCAAAGTCTTATGTTCCTTAACTAACTTCTACTCCTACAGACATCAACAGTCCCTGGAGTAACTGCAAATATTCAGAGGCCAGAGAGGTGGAATTCCCCATAATTTTCCCATGGGTCCCCCTTCATTTATTTATTTACCTGCCCGCAGTCTCCCCTCGCCTGCTTGGGGTGTTCCCCCTCCGGTTCCTTGCTCTGGTGGAGCCAGGGACCCTGCTCTCTGTGCCAGATGTTGGGGTCCACGTGTTTCCTAAACAAAGGAATAAACACACAAGACAACATAAGACAAGACAAACATGGCGGCCGCCCCGAACCACACACTCCGCTTTATTTTATACAGTCGTTTGTGGAATGTTACAAAGTCACAAGACACGTTTTTCTGACCTTTCCCTGACTTTCTGGATTTTCAAGATGTTTACACATAAACAAGCCCCCAGGGTCTGCTGTTTGCAACAGGCCCCGTTGTCCTCCCTGTTTGCAGGGAAGGAATGCCCTGCTTCATTTACAGGAGCAGGACTTACCGGGAACGTCTCATTTGCAAGCACGTAGTCCTCTACAAAGCATAAATTTAATAAAACAAATACAAAATCTATATGAGGAACAATTTTAAACACTTTAGAGATACACGAAAATGGTCACTTTTTATTAAATTAAATTAGTGTTTTTCTTCCAATCTTCTTTAAATTCTAATTTTCTTTTCTTTTCCATTTTCATTCTCTGTACTTAGAGCACTCAAAGAGTATTGGTTACAGTATAATCTGTCCATACTACCTGATATCTGGAGATATGTGATAATGCAATATGGTAAAGAAAAAATAAAAATTAAGGGTAACATTTGTATCTGTGCTTATTTTAGCATAGTCAGAAAAAATCCCTGTGCTTATCAGGTGACATTTTTGTATTCTACTCACCCAGTATATGAGATTTTAAAATTTTGTCAATTTCTATAGAATATCAAATAAGAGGAAAGCTAAAGTTCAGAACAATGGTCTTTGACAGCTAATCTGCCTTCTCATTTGGAAAAATAACAAGTAAATGTTTTTCTTTTTTCCTTAGGAAATTCTAGCTGATTTTATAGCTAATAAATTAATCTTTGCTATCCTTATCTCCTCCAGAAACAACCATGCAAATATCAAGCCATGCAATAAGAACAACAACAAAAAACAAAGAACAAAAAACAAACCAAAAAAAACCTTGGTATTGGGTTCTCCATTTTTTTTCAAGACATTAAATTTTGTATTCATTTAAGAATATTTCACAAGAGATGGAGCAAGATGGTGGAATAGAAACCTCCATCAATATTCCTCCACACACCACAAGGACACCAAGTTAACAAATATCTATGCAGAAAAAAAAAAATCTTTATAAGAAAAATCAGGTGATCGCTCATAGCACCAGCTTTTAACTTGATATAACTGAAAGAGGCATTGAAGAGTTAAAAAAAAAAAAAAAAAAGTCAGGAATCGCAGATGCTACCCCTCCTCACTCCACAGCAGCAATGTGGTGTGGAGAGCACTTCCAGGCACTGGACGAGGAGAACACAGCAAGAGTGAGGTATTGAACTCAGAGAAGAAAGTAAACCCAGACAGAACTCAGCTAACATCCAGCCACAGAGGGAGCATTTAAACCAGCCCTAATCAGAGGGGGTTTGACCTGACCAAGTCCAGTGGTCAGAATTTGAGTGCCTGCAAACCTCACCACAGAGGACTACAGTGCTCTGTGTCTCCAAGTAAACCTGAAAGGCAGTCTAGGACATAAGGATTGCAACGTTTATGTGAGTCCTACTGCTGTTGTTATGCCCAGACCCTTTGTTCCCCGAAAAAGACCACCAGAGTCCAGAGTCAAAGCCAAGCGGCAAGGATCTTTAATGCAAGTTCGAACTTGGTCCCTCCGTTCCACAACATACAGGAGGGCCCAGAACAATGCGTGCGCTTGCCTTTTATAGCCTAATGTAAACAGGACTTGTAAAGTTGCAGAGGAACGAGGGAATTCTCTAGGTTACAGCATTACAATTGGTTAACATTTTAAGTTTATACATTTAGCAGTTTTTTTATTGGTTCCCGTGCTCTCACAAACGGCTGTTTTCTTATCGGGGATTTTCCAGGTGGTGTCCTTCTAAAGTTGAGATATATGGTAGTCTTTGAATTGAAAGATATATGGTAGGGAGACATATGGTGGGATGAGCCCAGGAAGTTGAGGGATATATGGAGGGGAGACATATGGTGGGATATGTTTATACTGGGCTCAGGAAGTTGAGAGATATATGGCAAGCACTAGTAATTAGAACAGAAAAAGAACAAGACAGGGACTTTCACATTGCTTGTCTATACAACATCTGAAATCTATAGATAACATTATCGGCTAGGTCCGGCATCAACTTTTAACTAGGCTCAAGGCGCCGCCCGGGCTGTCTGCCTGTAGGGTCAACTTCTAACTAGGCTTAAGGCGCCGCCCGGGCTGCCTGCCTGTAGATTTCATTTGGTCTCTTTCACTGTACCAGGACCAGAGAGAGTGGACTGGGGCTTATGTGATATATTGAGACATAAGATAGGACAGTCAAGGGAGTTCTGACATCACCTCTTTTCTAAACCCAGACTGTACAGCTTATGGCTCCAAAAGAGACCTCTTCCTTACACTTGAGAGGAGAAGAAGAGTGGGGAAATTTTTATCTTGAATCTAGGATACCATCTCAGACATAGCAGGATAGGGCACTAGTGAAAGTCTTAAAGTCCCTAATCCAAACTCTAGCTCCCAGATGACATTTCTAGATACATCCAGGGCCAAAAAGGAACCTGTTGCCTTGAAGGGAAAGACCCAGTCCTGACAACATTCAACACCTGCTAACTGAAGTGCCCTTGGGCCCTGAATAACAAGCAGTGATACTTAGGTTCTACATTCAGAGGCATATGTGAGACATGCTAGCTTCAGGTAAGACATAGCACATTATCAGCTCTGTTGGATATGGTTTAAAACTTCTTCTGTTTGAGAAAAGCAGAGGAACATTTAAAGGGGACTTTGTCTGGCACTTTAGGTACCAGCATGACCATAAGGGTGTAGAGCACCATTTGGGCTCTCAAAGTCCCTAGTTCAAGGACTTGACTTTTGGATGGCATTTTTGGACCTAACCTAGGCCAGAGAGGAACCCACTTCCTTAACAGGTGAGTTGCAGGGAAAGTAACATTCACCACAAGCCAACTTACGAGACCTTGGGCTGGCTGGACATGGTGGCTCATGCCATAATTTTAACACTGTAAGAGGCTGAGGCAGGCAGATTGCTTGAGCCCAGGAGTTCCAGACAAGCCTGGGCAACATGGAAAAAAACCCATCTATACTAAAACTACAAAAAATTAGCCTTGTGTAGTGGCATGTGCTTGTAGGTTCAGCTACTTGGGAGTCTGAGATGGGAGGATTGCTTGATCCTGGGAGGCAGAGGTTGCAGTGAGCCAAGACTGTGCCATTGCACTTCAGCCTGGATGACAGAGCAAGGTTTTGTCACAAAAAAAAAAGAAAGAATGAAAGAAAGAAAAAGAAAAGAGAGAGAGAGAGAGACAGAAAGAGAGAGAACCTGGGCCTTAAGAGAACATCAGTGGTAGTGTGGTAGTACACCGTGTGGGCTGGGGTGGAGGTGGCTATGGGGTGAGGCTCTTCTGCCTTTGAAAGAAGAAGGAAGAGTGACAGGAACTGAGTCCTGTGGTTTGAGTGCCAGCTCAGTCACAATACAATAGAATACCATATAGCCTTATAAGATTTTTTGCTCTAATCTCTGAATCCTGGAAAGCACTTCTGGACCCACCCAGTTCCTGAAGGACCTCACTATCCTAAAGGGAAAAACACAGGCCTGGCTGGCTTTTTCACCTGCTGATTTTGGTACCTAGGTTCTTGAGCAAATATATAGTAGTGAGGGAGTTGTTTCAGCAGGGCTTGGGTGAGACTCAGAGCTGTGTTGGCTTCATGTGTGACCCAGCATATTCATAGTGGTGGTGGCCACACAGTTCTTGTGTCACTCTACTTCCAGATATAGGTGGGTCACACAAGAGAGAGAGAGAGACTCTGAATGTTTGAGAGAAAGAAAGGGAAGGGAATAAGAGTCTCTGCTTGGTAAAACAGATAATTCATCCAAATCTTGTTTGAGACCATTAAAGCAATACCTCTATAAGCCTGCAAGAACTATAGTATTACTGAGCTTATGGTGCTCCCTGAAGAAGGTACAGCTGAGATCACAACACCCAAGTTATTTTAAGTATCTGGAAGACCTTCAAAAAAATACAGCTATTAATAACTACACACAGTGAAGACTACAATAAATAGTTAACTCCTCAATACCAAAGAACCTCTATAAGCATCAACACCATTTAGGGAAACATGGCTTCATGAAGTGAACTAAATAAGGCACCAGGGACTTCTCTAAATAAGGCACTAGGTATCTCTGTTTTTGGAGAAACAGAGATTGGTGACCTTTCAGACAGAATTCAAAATAGCTGTGTTGAAGAAAATCAAATTAATTCAAGATGACAGACGAAGAATTCAGAATTTTACTAGATAAATGTAACGAAGAGATTGAAATAATTTAAAAAATTCTCAAAAAATACTAGAGTTGAAAAAATGCAATTGCCATACTGAAGGCATCAGAGTCCCTTAATAGCATAATTGATCAAACAAAAGAAAGAATTAGTAAGCTTGAAAACAGACTACTTGAAAATATGCAGTCAGAAGACATAAAAAAAAAAAAAAACACACACACAATGAAGCATGCCTACAGAATCTAAACAGTAGTCTAAAATGGGCACATCTAAGAGTTATAGGCCTTAAAGTGGTGGCAGAGAAAGAGAAAGGTGTAGAAAGTTTATTCAAAGGAATAATAATAGAGAACACCCAAAGCTAAACAAAAAATTATATCTAAGTATGAGATGGTTTTGAACATCAAGTAGATTTAACCCAAATAAGACCACCTCAAGGCATTTAATAATAAAACTTCCAAAGGTCAAGGGTTAAAAAAAACAAGGATCCTAAAAGCACCAAGAGAAAAGAAACAAACAACATGCAATATGGTTCCAATATGCCTGACATCGGAGTATTCAGTGTAAACCTTATAGGCCAGGAGACAGTAGCATGCCATATTTAAAGGGCTGAAGGAAAAAAAACAAATAAAATAAAAATAAATAAACAAACAAGTAACCTTTACCCTAGAATAGTATATCCAGTGAAAATACTTTTCAAACATGAAAGAGAAATAAAGACTCTCCAGAAAAATAAAAGCTGAAGGATTTCAGCACCAGACCTGTCCTAAAAGAAATGCTAAAGAGAGTTATTTAATCAGAAAGACAATGACAATAATGAACAATAAATAATCACCAGAAGGTACAAAAATCCCTTGTAATAGTACATTGAAAAATACCGAATATTATAACACTGTAACTGTGGTGTACAAACTACTCTTATATTAAGTAGAAAGACTAAATAATAAACCAACAAAAAAAAATAACCACAACAACATTTCAAGACATACTCAGTACAATAAAATGTAAAGGGAGACAATAAAAAGTAAAAAAGTGAGAGGAAAAGTTTTAAACATAGAGTTTTTATTTGTTTTATTTTTGTTTGTTTGTTAAAGTAGATAGAGTTAAGTGGTTATCAGGTTAAAATAATGGGTTGTAAGAGTATTTGCAAGCCTCATGGTAAAATCAACCTAAAATGTATACAATAAATACACCAAAATTAAAAAGCAAGACATTATATCTTATCAGAGAAAATTACCTTCATGAAAGGAAGACAGGAAGAAAAGAAGGAAGGAAGAGAAGGCCATAAAACAATTAGAAAATGAATAATAAAGTGGCAGGAGCAAGTACGTATTTGTCAAATAAGAATCATATTGAATGTAAATGGATGAAACTCTTCAATCAAAAGACATAGCTGGCAAAATCATAGACTGGTTGAATGGATGAAAAAACAAGATCCATTGAACGTTGCCTATAAGAAACACAATTCCTATAAAGGTACACATAGTCTGAAAATAAAGGGATTGAAAAAGATATTCTATGCTAATGGAAACAAAAGGAGAGCAGGAGTCACTAACCTTATATCAGACAAAATAGATTTCAAGACAAAAACTATAAAAATAGACATACAAGGTCACTATATAATGATTAAAGGGTCAATTTGAGAGGTGAAGCCAGCTGGGCTTCTGGGTTGGGTGGGGACTTGGAGAACTTTTGTCTAGCTAAAGGATTGTAAATACACCAATCAGCACTCTGTGTCTAGCTAAAGTTTTGTAACGCACCAGTCAGCTCTCTATGTCTAGCTAATCGGGTGGGCACTTGGAGAACTTTTCTGTCTAGCTAAAGTTTTGTAAACACACCAATCAGCACTCTGTCAAAACAGACCAAGCAGTACTCTGCAAAATGGACCAATCAGCACTCTGTAAAATGGACCAATCAGCAGGATGTGGGTTGGGCCAAATAAGGGAATAAAAGCAGGCCAACGAGCCAGGAGCAGCAACGCTCTTGGGTCCCATTCCAAGCTGTGGAAGCTTTGTTCTTTCACTCTTCACAATAAATCTTGCTGCTGCTCACTCTTTGGGTCCATGCTGCATTTATGAGCTGTAACACTCACCGCGAAGGTCGGCAGCTTCACTCCTGAAGCCAGTGAGACCACGAACCCACTAGGAGGAATGGAGGAATGAACAACTCCAGAGGCACTGCCTTTATGAACTGTAATACTCACCGTCAAGGTCTGTGGCTTCACTCCTGAAGCCAGCAAGACCTAGCTTCAATCCTGAAGTCAGCAAGACCACAAACCCACCAGAAGGAAGAAACTCCAGACATGTCTGAACATTGGAAGGAAAAAACTCTGGACACACCATCTCTAAGAACTGTAACACTCACTGTGAGGGTCTGCGGCTTCATTCTTGAAGTCAGTGAGACCAAGAACCCACCAATTTGGGACACAAATTCTGCAAGATAATATAACAATTTTAATATATATGCACTCAACACTGGAGCACACAGACATACAAAAGAAATATTATTCGAGCTAAAGAGGGAGATAGACCCCAATACAATAATACCTGGAGACTTCAACACCCCACTTTCAGCATTGGACAGATCTTTCCAGACAGAAAATCAACAAAAATGAAACATTCTATAAAGATCTATTAGACCTGTTTGATCTATAGTACAGATCAAATAATCAGATGATTTGATTTGTACTATAGATCAAACAGGTCTAATAGGTCTTAACAGAATATTTTAACCAAGAGCTAAAAAATACACTTTCTTTTCTTCAGCACATGAATCATTTTCAAAGATAGACCATATGTTAGGTCACAAAACAAGTATTAAAACAGCCAAATGATTGAAATAATATCAAGCATCTTCTCTGACCACAGTGGAATAAAACTAGAAATTAAAAACAAAAAGAGTTTTGGAAACTATACAAACACATCAAAATTAAACAACATGTTCCTGAATGACCAAGAATCAGTGAATAAATGAAGAAGACAATTGAAAAGATTCCTGAGAAAAATGATAATGAGAATACACTACAATACCTATGAAATACAGCAAAAACAATACTGAGAGAAGTTTATTTGTGTAAGTGCCTAACATCAAAAAAGAGAAGAAATGTCAAATTAACAATCTAATGATACATCTTAAAGAACTAGAAAAACAAAGGCAAACCAAACCCAAAATTAGAAGAAAAAAATAATAAAAAAGATTAGAGCAGAAATGCATAAAACTTAAGCGAATAAACAATAAAAAGATCATTGAAGAAAAGTTCATTTTTTGAAGTGTTAAACAAAATTGACAAACCATTAGTCAGACTAAGAAAAAAAAGAGAAGATACAAATAAATAAAATTAGAAATGAAAGGAGAGATATTACAACTGATACTGCAGAAATTCAAAGCATCATTAATGGCTACTGTGAGCAACTATACAGAAATAAACTGAAAAATCTAGAAGAAATGCAACCTACCAGGACTGAACCAATAGGAAATGCAAAACCTAAACAGACCAATAACAAGTAATCACATCAAAGCTGTAAGAAAAATTCTCCCAGTAAAGAAAAGCCCAGGACCTGATGGCTTTGCTGTTGAATTCTGCCAAATATTTAAAAAAGAACTAATGCCAACCCTACTCAAATTATTCTGAAAAATAGAGGAGAGAATACTTTCAAACTTACTGTATGAGGCCAGAATAACCCTGATAACAAAACCAGAAACAAACATATCAAAAAAGAAAACTACAGGCCATTACCTCTGATGAATATTTATGCAAAAATCCTCAAGAAAATGCTGGTAAACTGAATTTGACAATACATTAGAAATATCATTTATTATAACCAAATGGGATTTACCCCTGAGATGCAAGGATGGTTCAACATATGCAAATCAAACAATGTGACACATCGTATTGACAGAATGAAGAATAAAAATCATATGAACATTTCAATTGATGCTGAAAAAGCATTTGCTAAATTCAACATCCTCTCATGATAAACACCCTTTTAGGAAGAGAAAAAAATGGCCACACTAACACCATTTTAAAATATGCCTCCATCTATAAGAGACAGGGGCACCAAAGGTGAAAAGGTAAACACTTTGTGTAAGATTTTTTCTAAAAGCCCAGAAATTACCTCAAGTCCTGGAACATGTCCCAGGACACCGCTCCTGCAATGACTGTTAAGTCCCAGAGCATGTCCTGGAACACTGCTCCCAGAACGATAAAGTCCTAGAGGGCGTCCCAGAACATTGCTCCCATAATGATTGTTTCAATGTTGCTTGCTCAGGAATGGTCTTCCCAAGCAAATAAAAGAGGGTGCCCAAAGTAACGACTGGACTTAATAAAAGGAGCTTACACGAAGGAGGTTTGAAGGCTGTTGTTGTGTGCTGGGGAACAGCACCAATTCCAACTGCAGAATCCCAGGTGTCTGCCTTCCTACTCTGGTGATGACTCTTCTTGCCGTCTGGTGAGCTGTGGTTAAATGTTGTCTTCTTTTGTTACTTCTTTTATACCTCTTAAGGCTGCTTTTGCTGTGACATTTGCTTACAACTTTGACTCCAGGATGCTAGGCATCTGCCTTCTGACTCCAGTGATGACTCTTCCTCTGGTCTAATGAGATTCTGGTTACATTTTGTTGAACTTTGGTTACATTTTTTCTTCTCTTATTACAAGGCTGTTTTTGTTGTGATATTTGCTCACAGTAATAAAGTTTGAATTTTCTCATCCCCCTCATTTAAGTGCTCAAGCTCATCCTTCCAACTCAGTCTTGAAACAACCCTCAACATAATAAAGGCCATATATGACAAATATACTAGTATATCCTTGCATCGCTATACAGAATTACCTGAGACTGGGTAATTTATAAAGAAAGGAGGTTTATTTGGCTCATAGTTCTTCAGGCTGTATAGGAAGCAGCAGTGTGTAAGCCTCAAGAAACTTACAATCATGGCAGAAGGTGAAGAGGAAGGAGGCATGTTTTCACATGGCAAGAGCAAGAGGAAGAGAGAGCAAAAGGGGAGGTACTCCACACTTTTAAACAACTATATCTAGTGTGAATTCACTCACTGTCCTGAGAACAGAAAGGAGAAAATTCACCCCCGTAATCCAATCAGCTCCCAACAGGCCTCTCCTGCAACACTGGGAATCACAAGTAGGCATGAGATTTGGGCTTGGACACGAATCCAAATGATATCAACAGACAAATATCTAGTATCATACTAAATGGGGAATAACCGAAAGCCTTTCCTCTAAGATCTGGAACATGACAAGGATGCCCACTGCCACTACTCTTATTCAACAAAGTACTTGAAGTCCTAACTGGGGAAATCCAATAAGAGAAAGATAAAGGATATGGAAATTGGAAAGGAAGAAGTCAACTTATCCTATTTGCAGATGATATGATCATATATTTGGAAAAACCTAAGGGCACCACTGAAAAACTATTAGAACTGATAAACAAATTTAGTAACGATGCAGCATATAAAATCAACATACAAAAATCAACAGCATTTCTATATTCCAACAGCATATAATATGAAAAAGAAATAAAAAAGTAATGCCATTTACAATAGCCACACATAAAATTAAATAGCTAGGAATTAACCACAGAAGTGAAAGGTCTCTATAATGTAAACTACAAAAAACTGGTGATATAAGTTGAAGAGGACACCAAAATAAATGGAAAGATATTCCATGTTCATTGGTTGGAAGAATCAATATTGTTAAAATGTCCATATTAACCAAAGCAATCTACAGATTCAATGCAATCCCTATCAAAATACCAATGACATTCTTCACAGAAATAGAAAAAAAAAAATCCTAAAATGTGTATGGAACCACAAAAGACCCGAAATATCCATAGCTATCCTAAGGAAAAAGGACACAACTGGAGGAATCACATTACCTGATTTCAAATTATATGACAGAGCTACAGTAACCAAAGCAGCATGATACTCACATAAAAACAGACACATCAACAAACAGAACAGAATAGGAAGCCCAGAAACAAAAATGACACACCTACAGGGAGCCCATTTTTGAGAAAGGTGCCAAGAATATACACCAAAAAAAAAAAGACAAGCTCTTCAATAAATAGCACTGGAAATACTGGATATTCAAATGCAGAAGAATGAAACTAGCTCCTATCTCTCTCCATCTACCAAAATCAAATTAAAATGAATTAAAGACTTATCTAAGACCTCAATCTATGAAACTACTGAAAGAAAACATTTGGGAAAATCTCCAGGACATCCTCCTACAGAAAAATTTATTAAGCAATTCCTTAGAAGCATAGGCAAACAAAGCAAAGATGGACGAATGGGATCACAAGTTAAAAAGCTTCTGCACAGGAAAAAAAAAAAATGCAATTAACAAAGTAAGGAGAAAGCCCAAAATAACTGGAGAAAACATTTGTAAACTATCCAACAAGGGTTTAATAACTAGAGTATATAAGGAGCTTGAACTATTCTATAGCAAAAAAAAAAAAAAAAAAAAACTAATAACCCATTAAAAAAATAGGCAAAGTAAGCATTTCTCAAAAGAAGAAATACAGATGGCAAATAAGCATATGAAAAGGTGTTCAACATCACTGTTCATCAGAAAAATGTAAATCAAAACTACAATGAGCTATCATCTCTCCCCAGTTGAAATGTCTTATATCCAAAAGACAGACAGTAATAATGATGCTGAGGATGTGGAGAAAAGGGAACTGTTGATGAGAATGTAAATTAACACAACCACTATGGAGAACAGTTTGAAGGTTCCTCAGAAAACTAAAAATTGAGGTTCCATATGATCCAGCAATCTCACTGCTAGGTATGTAGTTAAAAGAAAGGAAATTAGTGTATTGAAGATATCTGCATTCCTGTTTGTTGCAGCACTCTTCACAATAGTCAAGATTTGGAAGCAACCTATGTGTCCATCAGCAGATAAATGGATAAAGAAATGTGGTACATAATGCACAACAGAGTACTACTCAATCATAAGAAAGAATGAGATTCTGTCATTTGCAACAACATTGGTGGGACTGCAGATCATTATTTTAAGTGAAATAAGACAGGCACAGAGAGACAAACATCACATGTTCTCACTTGCCTGTGGAATCTAAGAGTCAAAACAATTCAACTCTTAGACATACAGAAGAAGGATGGTTTCCAGAGGTTGAGAATGGTAGTGAGGGGTTGGAGGGAGAAAGGAGGTGGAGATGGTTAATGTGTACAAAATAAATAGAAAGAATAAATAAGACCTACGGTTCATAGCAGAATAGGGTGATTATAGTGAGTAATAATTTTACATTATAAAATAACTTAAAAGATGCAATTGAGTTGTAACTCAAGGGATAAATGCTTGAAGAGACAGATACTCCGTTCTCCATAAGGTGGCTATTTTGGTTATTTCACATTGCATGCCTTTATGAAAGGCATACCATGTATCCCATAAATATACACATCTACCGTGTACTCAAAAGAAATTTTAAAATTGAAAAAACATTTAAGTATATTTTAGAGATCCTGAGAGCCTATCTTCCATATTCTGTTGATTTTGAAAGCATTTCTTTGATTTTGCATATTTTTTGATATCAAGTGAGTAAAAATATGACACAGAGAAACTCAATTACTTTTCTGAAAGCACACATTTATCTTGTAAAAATTTTATATTGTTTCTTCATATATATTACTCATGTCAAAATTCAGTATGTATAACCAAAGATAATATCAACATTACCTTTATATCACGAAGTCTATAGGTCTTCAAAACCTTAACATTTCATTAAGTACCCTAGTTTTTTTATCTTTAGTTACAATGATAGGTAATAATACCTAATAATCTGTTTACAGAAATGAACATTATATGTATATTACTGTTTTTAAAATCTCAACCACAAATAGTAGAAAGGGTTAATGCCTAGCTAACAAAATTCATTTTTTAAAAATTTTAGTTTAGTTTTATGAGCAGCTCCTCTTGCAATTTTATTGTCTTAAGATACTATTCTTTTCATTATTATAATTATACTTTAAGTTCTAGGGTACATGTGCACAATGTGCAGGTTTGGTACATAGGTATACATGTGCCATGGTGGTTTGCTGCACCCATCAACTCGTCATTTACCTTAGGTGTTTCTCCTAATGCTTATCCCTACCCCAGCCCCCACCCCCTGACAAGCCCCAGTGTGTGATGTTCCCCACCCTGTGTCCAAGTGTTCTCATTGTTAAATTCCCACATATGAGTGAGAACATGTGGTGTTTGGTTTTCTGTCCTTGTGATAGTTTGCTCAGAATGATGGTTTCCAGCTGCATTCATGGCCCTGCAAAGGACATAAACTCATCCTTTTTTATGGCTGCATACTATTCCATGGTGTCTATGTGTCACATTTTCTTAAACCAGTCTATGATTGATGGACATTTGGGTTGGTTCCAAGTCTTTACTATTGTAAATAATGCCACAATAAACTATGGCTAGCCAGCTTCCCCAGCACCATTTATTAAATATGGAATCTTTTCCCCATTTCTTGTTTTCATCTATTCTTAAGCCCAAGCTTATATGCTTGTCAGTACAATAACATTTAACTTTTTTTTCTTTTTGTGCCATAAAGATATATCTATTTCCTCAACTACACCTCCCGTAAAATTTTTTAAAGTCTTGTTTTATTGTGTTTAAAGTATATAACTCTGCAAATGACACACTGAAATATGTGGGTAAGGTAATGTGTTGGGATGCATGATACTAAGCAGTCAACGTATGTTTCACCACAGTGAGACACGTGGAGCACTCAAAAGTGCTGAAAAGACAATATTGTAAGATCTCTGTAACTCATACCTGAGTCAGTTTAATATATGGATATTTTGCTAGAATAATTTAACAATTGCTAAAAATATAATAGGGATCATATTTATGTTCAGAATAGTATACAAACACAGAACCACTCTAGTCTCCATGATATAAATTTAAGGTAATTACACAAAGAAAACACACTCAAGAAAAACATCTCTAAAAGTATAAAATAAATATTGGCACAAAAAATATGTAGAATAAGGAGATAAAAATCATGGCACTAAAATACTGAAATAAGATCTTAATTAAAAGACAATAAAATTTGATGTAATACATTTAGAGACATACTTTTCTGCTAAAATTATGCCACATTTATTGTGTAATAAATATTGCCCAAGTCTTCTCTGACTAACAGGTGTGACAATGTATTATTCTCTAGGAAAAGATGCAGAATAAGCAAAGTTATTCCTTCTAGCTTCATGGCTTCTTGTTATGTTAAAGTAACATAGAATATTTTTCATTAAAAAGGGGAGAGATCCAGTTTGCAAAACATTTTAAGAAAGAGACTAATTCTTTTTTTCCTAATTTTAAAAATTTATTTAGTCTCGATACCTGTGACAATTATATTCTATCTAAATATATTTTAAAATGATTTATCTGCTCTCTATAAGAATATTTGATTAAGATTAAAAATAATTAAACTTTAAGTAAAAATGTATCTGTAATTATAGTCTCAGCCAGGAATGACAATATAATATGATAGGGTGATGCAATTTGATCCACAATATAACCTGATAGAACACTATAATTTTATAAAGTAGAGTAATGACTTGTTATAAAACAGTTCAATTGCTCTCTAGAAATAAAATATTTTTTTCCAAACAAAGTAATAAATCAATTTTTTGAATCATTAAAAAACATAAACAAAAGACACTTGAGGGTGATAAAAAGACTAACAGATGCTTAAGAGAGAAGGGTGTCCCATGAAGTTAAGAAAAATAAAATAGCTTGCAGCAAACATAATCACTAGAAACTAACTAAACAATTAAGTTCATTTTTTCTTCAGAAATGTGAACTATTTTGCTTCAGTAAAGAACCACTTAAAATTAAAAATAGTAATCATCAAAGCCCCTTCAATAATCATTGTCTTTGTCAGAATACTGATCTGCACATGCAGGTGAGGAAACTACTATAATAGGGCATAAAACCACTACAAACAGTAGGTGGTCCAGGAATAGTTAGTCCGTATTGGTTCCTGACATGTTGAAAAGGTCTCCATACATCAAAGCACATTCCTTAAGTGTATTACCTCATTGGTGGCGTAAAATTTACTCTGAAATAAAATGTTGGAATTTGATTTAATAAACTTTAAAACTAGCTTCTAATGGATCATTTAGAAATTTATCTCTACCAGATCAAAACTACCAAACATTTAAAAGAATATAAATAAATAAATAAATACATACATACATATATAAATAAAGTCCAGTAACCAAGGTAAAATCGTAGTGAAAAGTTCTGAAATATTCAACAAATCATAAATATGTGACATATATGATATAAAATATGCCATATTACTTAATAGACCAAGTCACAGTAATGTCACAGATGATGGAATTAGTAGACTTGAAAATAGTGATTATAAACAGCTTATGGCTATTGAGCTTTCTTTAAGATAATCCTCCAAGGATAGGTTTTGCTGTATTTTCTAATTGTATCTGGTTTAGAGAATGCTATCGAGTTTTACAACTCAATATTTTCTCAGACAATCTGTTAGACTCTTTAGTGAGTTTTAATATTTGTTTATTGATTTTGCAAGTTTTCTTGCCTGGAGCTTTTGAAAGGATATATCTTTACCATACTTAGCAGTTGCTCTGTATTTCTGTGTGTGAATTTTAAATTTACATGAATAATACAGTTTAGACCTGAAAAAAAAGTAGCTATGGCCAGAAAAACATAAAAGTGAGCATGTGAGGAGGAAAATAAAAGATCTAAATATGAGCCTATATTAAACTACCAGAGATGAAATACACAATATCTAAAATTAAGAATACTTTGGATAGTATTAACAGATTAGACATACTATAGAAAAATATCATAAACTTTAAAATAGTGTAATATAAACTACTCAAAATGAACAAAACCATTCTTCACTCCCCCTACAAAATAAACAAAGCATCCCAACATGCATATAATTAGATTCCCTAACAGAGGGAGCATCAACAGAAACCAATTTTGAAAGAAATAATAATTATTTTCAAATTTGGTGAATTCTATATATGCCTACATCCCAGAAATTCAATTAACCAGGTAAAAAGACAAAAAAATCATCCCAAACACATCATAATCAATGTATTGAACTCCAGTTATAAAGAAAAAAACCTTAAAAATTGTAGAAAAGTTTTAAAAACCGTATCACCTAATGAATGAAGAAAATATAGAAACAGACTTCTCATTAAAAGTAATGTAAGATAGAAAACAATAAAGTTAAATCTAAAAGTCCTGAAAAAAATACAATCCTTGTAATAAATATATGTATGCCCAGACAATTAAATATACAGCAAATATAATTTTAAAAATAAAGACTAAAGATTTTTTATAGCTACAAGAAACAAGAAAATTAATCTTCTCTAGAAGACCACTGCTTTACAAAAAATTAAAGGCAGAAGAAAAATAATATCTAATGGATATTTGGATGTAGGCAAGTGAATGGAGAGTGTTAAAATTATGAATATGTGTGTGATTATGAAAGACGTTTAAAAATTTTATTTAATATCACTAAAGGTTAAATGACTGCTTAAAACCAAAATAATAACTACTATTATTTATTGTATTGTGAATTTATAACACATAGATGTAAAATATATGGCAATAATAGCAGAAAATCTGGGAGGAGGTACAGGAAGTATACTGTTGTAAAGTTGTTATGCAAAAGATATTAATTGCAAACTGAACGTACAACTACAAAAAAAGGAACAAAACAAATATCTAAAAGGCCAATAAAAATGTCAAATAGAATTATAAAATATATTCTACTAATTAAAATGAAGGTAGAAAAGAAAAAAAAACAAAGAAGAGATAAGATGAATTTATAAAACAAATAGCAAAATAATAAATTTCTCTTCAAACATGTGAATAATCACAATAAATACGAATAGTCTCACTACTCTCACTAAAAGTTAGGCATAGTCAGATTGGTTTTTCTAGACATCTATATGATGTCTAGAAGAAACTCATTTTATAAATAAAAAGTTTAAAAATAAAATGAGAATACACATTTTATAGCAATACAAGTATAATAGAACAGGGGTGACTACAATAACATCAAATAAAGTAGATTTTTGGGGAAATTATTAGAGAAAAATGGTGATTTGATAATTAAAGTTGTCATTTCATCAAGAAGACATAAAAATCAGAAATATATATGTACCTAAGAGCATCAAAGTAAAGAAAGCAAATTGATGAAAATTAAAGGAGAAATAGAGTCCCATTTATACTTGGAGATTATTATGACCTTCTTTTAGTAATTGACAAAATAAGCATATAGAAAGTAAATAAGAAATAATAAAGTTCACATTCTTCATGAAAACATAATTCACAAAAATTAAATGTTCTTGTTATATTTTACAATATACAACATGCCTTTTTAAGGTGCTTTTTCTGGGCATTTTGGCCTGCATTAATTTTGTAAAATCTTCATCTTTCTTGTTGTTTTTATTTTCTGCAATGCTTTTGCTTATGTACTTTTGTTTAATTTACTTTCAAATAAATCTGTTATAAAAAGTATTAAGCTCAATTTTTTACCTTCATCTCAAAGATTTTATTTGAACTATTTTTATACATAGTCATACATAATTTCACACACAAAGTGAGGTAAAACAAATACTAATCTATTTGATAGCCATATAAAGAAATTAAATATTATGATACAATTCTATATATCTTGTCTGCTCGTTTGCTCCTTATGACTGACTTCAATTCTTTGATTCTCATGTTCTTTGTAATGATTTTTTGTATTTATTATTAAGATATATTATTTTATATATTTTTAAATATTGAACAGAATACACAATATTCTGTTAAATATTATGTTGATTTTTATTACATGTGTGCACAATTTCCCACAGTGGTAAGTGACTTAGTCATACCTTTATATTGGATCTTGTCCTTTCCCTATTTAATGTTACCCACTGCCCTTGTGGAAATACCTGGCAATGCTTCTTACAGAAATAATTTGCACTCAAATTTTTCCCTGAGAGCCTATTTCTTTGGGAACTCAAAACAGAGAATAATATTGTAGCGATGCTAGGCCATATAGCTATAAAAACTACATTACTGGTAGAAGTGAGGTAGATATCACTTGGCATGCAGTACAATCACAATTACTACTATTTTCATTATTGGTGAATTGTGGTGAGGAACAGATGGAAGAGGATGGACTATTCTTGTGCAAAATATACACTTAAGAAATATGGGACCAATAACGATTATAAGATTACGTAGCTGTTAGCTGTGTTTATTACCTTCAACAAAGTAAGGTAGAAAGAAAATAACAGAATCAATTCAGCCATGTATATCTCAGGACACAATATAAAGCAGAAGCCATCGAGGACAGGTTTTTTTTTTTTATAATAATTATTTTCTCAAACTTTTGTTTTAGGTTCAGGGGTACATGTGAAGGTTTGTTACATAGGTAAATTCTGTGTCATGGGTGTTTGATGTACGGATTATTTCATCAACCTGGTAATAAGCATAGGACTCAATAGGTAGTTTTTTAATCCTCATCCTCCTTCCTCCCTCCACTCTCAGGTGGGCCCCAATGTCTGTCGTTTCCTTCTTCATGTCCATATGTACTCAATGTTATAGCTGCCACTTATAAGTGAGAACATGTATTTGGTTTTCTGTCCTGGTGTTACTTTGCATAGGATAATGACCTCCAGCTCCATCCATGTTGCTGCAAAGGACATGATCTTGTTTTTTTGTTTTGTTTGTTTGTTTGTTTGTTTGTTTTCTGCTGCATAGTATTCAATTGTGTATATATACCACATTTTTTTCATTGAGTCTACCACTGATAAGCATTTAGGTTGAATCCATGTCTCCGCTATTGTGAATAGTGCTGTGATGAACACGTGTGCCTATGTCTTTAAGGTAAAATAATTTATATGCCTTTGAGTGTATACCCAATAATGGGATTGCTGGATTGAATGGTAATTCTGCTTTGAGTTCTTTGAGAAATCACCACACTGCTTCACAATGGCTGAACTAATTTACATTCCCACCAGCAGTATATAAGCATTACCTTTTCTTTGCAACCTGGACATCATCTGTTTATCTTTTGGCTTTTATATAATAGCAATTCTGACTGGTGTGAGATGGTATCTTGTGGTTTTGATTTGCATTTCTTTAACGATTATTGATTTTGAGTAGTTTTTCCTATGCTTATTAGCCGCATGTATGTCTGCTTTCAAAAGGTGTCTGCTAATGTTCTTTGTTCACTTCTTAATGGGGTTGTTTTGCTTGTTAGTTTAAGCTCCTTATAGATTCTGGATACTAGACTTTTGTCAGACACATAGTTTGCAAGTATTTTCTCCCATTCTGTAGGTTGTTTATTCTGTTGATAGTTTATTTTGCAGTATAGAAGCTCTTTAGTATAATTAGGTCCAATTTGTCAATTTTTGTTTCTGTTGCAATTGCTTTTCTTACCTTCATAATGAAATCTTTGCCAACTCCTATGTCCAGAATGGTATTTTCTAGGTTATCTCCCAAGATGTTTATGGTTTTAGTTTTTTACAATTAAGTCTTTAATCCATCTTGAGTTGTTTTTTGTATGTGGTGGAAAAAAGGGTCCAGTTTCAATCTTCTGCATATGGCTAGCCAGTTACTCCACCACCATGTATTGAATAGGGAATTCTTTCCCCATTGCTTGCTTATGTTGACTTTCTTAAATATCAGATGGTTGTGGGAGAGCTTGGCTCTCTATTCTGTTCCATTAGTCTATGTGTCTGTTTTTGTGCCAGTTATTTTGGTTACTGTAGCCTTATATACACTATACTGTATTTAGAGTACAGTACTTATAGTATAATTTTTAAAGAGACCCTTATGTCCCATAGCAAATGGGCAAACTGTCTTGAAAATCATAACCAGGACCTAATCTTTGGCTTATCAGAATTACAAAGGATGCTGAATTCATAACAATTATTTTTTCTAGCCAGCTCAAATATGCTACACCAAAGCCAAGACATAGGTTTGGGACAGATGGATTGATGTATTTGAGAACCTTGAACCTCCATATTCCCCGAACCCTATAGGTCAGTTGAAGACACCCTTCTCTTTGCTAGACAATTAAGCATCCTCTTGCATGCAGACAGTGCATAGAATTAAAGTTTATAACACACAAAATACTCAATATATGCCCCTCTCACCTTCAAACTTCTAGATCAGGAGTTGTTAACATAACATATAATATTAATATGTAATAAGCATTATATTGTGTATACATTAAGAGTATGTATTATATAAGTACTCTATGTCTATTTGACAGATAATATTTAATAAAAGTTATTTTTTCTAAAATCTGTTTCTTTAAGAAATTTGTCATTGGTTTTGTTAGGCAAACAAAAAAAATGCAGTTCTCTTTTGTTTCTATGTGGTTAAACAATTGTTTCAGGTCATTAATTAAGCAATCTATAATTTTTCCCATTTCCCAGTGGTATGAAATGCAGTGACATATTAGCTACACATATATGATTAGGTCTCTACCTCTCTTTATATGCTAGTTTTCCATCACTGTGTTGTTACTACACTATATTATTACTTGTGTTATTATTTATTATTTACCTTAATATCTGTTCAAGTGAGTATTTATGACTTTGTCCTTCAAATGTATTTTGGCTGTTTTGAGCCCAGTATTAGTCCATTATCATGCTACTATGAAAAAATATCCGAGGCTGGGTAATTTGTAAAGAAAGAGTTTTAATTGACTCTCAGTTTCCAGTTGGCTGGGGATGCCTCAAGAAACTTACGATCATAGCGGAAGGCAACTCTTCAAAGTGGGGACAGGAGAATGAGTGCAAGCAGGGGAAATGCCAGATGCTTATAAAACCATGAGATCTCGTGAAACTCGTTCACTGTCAGGAGAGCAGCATAGCAAAAACTGCCCCCAGGGATCCTATTACCTCCACCTGGTACCTCCCACAACATGTGGGGATAATCAAGATGAGATTTGTGTGGGGTCACAGCCAAACCATATCAAGCCCATTATTTATATCACAGATTTTGAAAATCAAGTTCATACAAACACAGAATTAACCATTGAGATAATTTATTTGAGAATTACTATAATCTTTTCATGTTACAACTATTACTAGGTATATTGTATTATTTGTAGTGTCTCATTCAGTAATTTTAAAATTTCATTTCTGATTGTTATGTGTGTATAAGACTGCAATTTACTTTTGTATATTATTTTAATATATAGCAATTCTGGTAAACTTTCCGTTTTGAATAATTCAGCAATTTCTTTGTTTTAGAAAACAATATGTAAATATGTATATTGCATTAATTAAAACATCAAATTAAACACTAAATTGAAGCGATGTTAAAGAACATCTTTGTCTTGATCCTGATTTTTAAAAATTATTCTAATCATTCATTATTAAGTAGATAATTTTCTGAAGTTAGGTTTCTTGATTGTTTTGTTGTTTTTTGTTTGTTTATTTAATAGCTGTTGTTTTTTATTTTTCATCTGATTAAGAAATTTCACTCCCAACACTATGTTGAGTAGGAGTGGTGAGAGAGGGCATCCCTGTCTTGTGCCAGTTTTCAAATGAAATGCTCCCAGTTTTTGCCCATTCAGTATGATATTGGCTGTGGGTTTGTCATAAATAGCTCTTAT
This sequence comes from Trachypithecus francoisi, assembly GCF_009764315.1. Classification (NCBI taxonomy): domain Eukaryota; kingdom Metazoa; phylum Chordata; class Mammalia; order Primates; family Cercopithecidae; genus Trachypithecus; species Trachypithecus francoisi. The sequence goes on along the minus strand of NW_022681454.1, from coordinate 63,745,538 downwards.
TATTTTGAGATACATCCCATCAAGACCGAGTTTATTGACAGTTTTTAGCATGAAGGGCATTTGAATTTTGTCAAAGGCCTTTTCTGCATCTATTGAGATAATCATGTGTTTTTTGTGTTTGGTTCTGTTTATGTGATGGATTACGTTTATTGATTTGCATATGTTGAACCAGCCTTGCATCCCAGGGATGAAGACAACTCGATCGTGGTGGATAAGCCTTTTGATGTGATGCTGGATTTGGTTTGCCAGTATTTTATTGAAGATTTTTGCATCGATGTTCTTCAGGGAAATTGGTCTAAAATCTCTTTTTTGTGTGTCTCTGCCAGGCTTTTGTATTAGGATGATGCTGGCCTCATAAAATGAGTTAGGGAGGATTCCCTTTTTTTTTCTATTGATTGGAATAGTTTCAGAAGGAATGGTACCAGCTCCTCTTTGTACTTCTGGTAGAATTTGGCTGTGAATCCGTGTGGTCCTGGAGTCTTTTTGGTTAGTAGGCTATTAATTACTGACTCAATTTCAGAACTTATTTTTGGTTTATTCAGGGATTCAACTTCTTCCTGGTTTAGTCTTGAGAGGGTCCATATGTCTGGGAATTTATCCATTTCTTCTAGATTTTCTAGTTTATTTGCATAGAGGTGTTTATATTATTTTCTGATGGTAGTTTGTATTTCTGTGGGATCGGGGGTGATATCCCCTTTATCATTTTTATTGTGTCTATTTTATTCTTCTCTCTTTTCTTCTTTCTTAGTCTTGCTAGCCGTTTATCAATTGCGTGGATCTTTTCAAAAAACCAGCACCTGGATTCATCGATATTTTGAAGGATTTTTATGTCTCTATCTCCTTCAGGTCTACATTGATCTTAGTTATTTCTTGCCTTCTGCTACTTTTTGAATGTGTTTGATCTTGCTTGTCTAGTTCTTTTAATTGTGATGTTAAGGTGTCAATTTTAGATCTTTCCTGCTTTCTCTTGTGGACATTTAGTGCTATAAATTTCCCTCTACACACTACTTTAAATATGTCCCAGAGATTCTGGTATGTTGTGTTCTGGTATGTTTGTTCTCTGGTATGGTTTCAAAGAACATCCTTATTTCTGCTTTCATTTCATTATGTACCCAGTAGTCATTCAGGAGCAGGTTGTTCAGTTTTCATGTGGCTGAGCAGTTTTGAGTGAGTTTCTTAATCCTGAGTTCTAATTTGATTGCACTGTGGTCTGAGAGACAGTTCGTTATAATTTCTGTTCTTTCACATTGGCTGAGGAGTGCTTTACTTCCAACTATGTGGTCAGTGTTGGAGTTAAGTGTGATGTGGTGCCAAGAAGAAGGTATATTCTGTTGTTTTTGGGTGGAGAGTTCTGTAGATGTCTATTAGGTCCACTTGGTGCAAAGCTGAGTTCCATTCCTGGATATCCTTGCCAACTTTCCGTCTCATTGATCTGTTTAATGTTGACAGTGGGGTGTTTAAGTCTCCCATTGTTATTGTGTGGGAGTCTAAGTCTCTTTGTAGGTCTTTAAGGACTTGCTTTATGAATCTGGGTGCTCCTGTATTGGGTTCATATATATTTATGATAGTTAGCTCTTCTTGTTGAATTGATCCCTTTACTATTATGTAATGGCCTTCTTTGTCTCTTTTGACCTTTGTTGATTTGAAGTCTGCTTTATCAGAGACTAGGATGGCAACCCTTACTTTTTTGTTTGTTTGTTTTCCGTTTGCTTGGTAGATCTTCCTCTATCCCTTATTTTGAGCTCATGTGTATCTCTGTACATGAGATAGGACTCCTGAATACAGTACACAGATGGATCTTGACTCTTTATCCAACTTGCCAGTCTCTGTCTTTTAATTGGAGCATTTACCCCATTTGCATTTAAGGTTAATATTGTTATGTGTGAATTTGATCCTGTCATTATGACGTTAGCTGATTATTTTGCTTGTTAGTTGATGCAGTTTCTTCCTAGCATCGATGGTCTTTACAATTGGCATGTTTTTCCAGTGGCTGGTACTAGTTGTTCCTTTCCATGGTTAGTACTTCCTTCAGTAGCTCTTGTAAGGCAGGCCTGGTGGTGACAAAATCTTTCAGCATTTATTTGTCTGTAAAGGATTTTATTTCTCCTTCACTTATGTAGCTTAGTTTGGTTGGATATGAAATTCTGGGTTGAAAATTATTTTCTTTAAGAATGTTGAATATTGCCCCCAGTTTCTTCTGGCTTGTAGAGTTTCTGCTGAGAGATCTGTTGTTAGTCTGATGGGCTTCCCTTTGTGGGTAATCTGACCTTTCTCTCTGGCTGCCCTTAACATTTTTTCCTTCATTTCAACTTTGGTGAATCTGACAACTATGTGTCTTGGGGTTGCTCGTCTTGAGGGGAAGTTCTGGCCAGGGCAATCAGGCAGGAGAAATAAATAAAGGATATTCATTGAGGAAAAGAAGAGGTCAAATTGTCACTGTTTGCAGATGACATGATTGTATATTTAGAAAACCCCATCGTCTCAGCCCAAAATCTCCTTAACTTGATAAGCAACTTCAGCAAAGTCTCAGGATACAAAATCAATGTGCAAAAATCACAAGCATTCCTATACAACAATAACAGGCAAACAGAGAACCAAATCATGAGTGAATTCCCATTCACAATTGCTTCAAAGATAATAAAACACCTTGGAATCCAACTTACAAGGGATGTGAAGGACCTCTTCAAGGAGAACTACAAACCACTGCTCAGCAAAATAAAAGAGGACAAACAAATGGAGAAACATTCCATGCTCATGGATAGGAAGAATCAACATCGTGAAAAAGGCCATACTGCCCAAGGTAATTTATAGATTCCATGTCATCCCCATCAAGCTACCAATGACTTTCTTCACAGAACTGGGAAAAACTACTTTAAAGTTCATATGGAACCAAAAAAGAGCCTGCAATGCCAAGACAGGCCTAAGCCAAAAGAACAAAGCCGGAGGCATCACGCTACCTGAATTCACATGATACTACAAGGCTACAGTAACCAAAACAGCATGGTACTGGTAGCAAAACAGAGCTATAGACCAATGGAACAGAACAGAGTCCTCAGAAATAATACCACACATCTACAACCATCTGATCTTTGACAAATCCAACAAAAAGAAGAAATGGGGAAAGGATTCCCTATTTAATAAATGGTGCTGGGAAAACTGGCTAGCCATATGTTGAAAGCTGAAACTGAATCCCTTCCTTACAGCTTACACAAAAATTAATTCAAGATGGATTAAAGACTTAAATGTCAGACTTAAAACCATAAAAACCCTAGATGAAAACCTAGGCAGTACCATTCAGGACATAGGCATGGGCAAGGACTTCAAGTTTAAAACACCAAAAGTAATGAAAACATAAGCCAAAATTGGCAAATGGGATCTAATTAAACTAAAGAACTTCTGCACAGCAAAGGAAACTACCATTAGAGTGAACAGGCAACCTACAGAATGGGAGAAAATTTTTGCAATCTACTCATCTGACAATGGGCTCATATCCAGAATCTGCAAATAACTCAAACAAATTTACAAGAAAAAAAACAAACAATGCCATCAAAAAGTGGGCAAAGGATATAAACAGACACTTCTCAAAAGAAGACATCTATACAGCCAACAGACATATGAAAAAATGCTCATCATCACTGGCTATCAGAGAAATGCAAATCGAAACCACAACGAGATACCATGTCACACCAGTTAGAATGGTGATCATTAAAAAGTCAGGAGACAACACGTGCTGGAGAGGATGTGGAGAAATAGGAACACTTTTACACTGTTGGTGGGACTATAAACTAGTTCAACCATTGTGGAAGACAGCGTGGTGATTCTTCAATGATCTAGAACTAGAAATACCATTTGACCCAGGCATCCCATTACTGGATATATACCCAAAGGATTATAAATCATGCTGCTATGAACACGTGAAGCACACATGAACATGTATGTTTATTGTGGCACTATTCACAATAGCAAAGACTTGGAACTAACCTGAATGTCCATCAATGATAGACTGGATTAAGAAAATGTGGCACATACATACCATGGAATGCTATGCAGTCATAAAAAAGGTTGAGTTCCTGTCTTTTGTAGGGATGGATGAAGCTGGAAACCATCATTCTGAGCAAACTATTGCAAGGACAGAAAACCAAACACCGCATGTTCTCACTCATAGGTGGGAATTGAACAATGAAAACACTTGGACACAGGAAGGCGAACATCACACACCAGGGCCTTTCATGGGGTTGTGGGAGGGAGGAGGGATAGCATTAGGAGATATATCTAATGTAAATGACAAGTTAATGGGTGCAGCACACCAACATGGCACATGTATACATATGTAACAAACTTGCATGGTGTGCACATGTACCCTAGAACTTAAAGTATAATGGAAAAAAAAAAAAAAGAAAAAGAAAAAGAAATTTCACTGCTATTTTTTTTAATCAGTAAGAGTGTTGGGTTACATTTAAGACTTTTCTACAAGTGTTGCTTAATAGAGTCAATTAAAGTTAGAAGTACATATTTAAAAATTTCAACCAAAATTGAATCTGAAAAGCATGAAGATTTTACTATATTAAGGGCTTCAGGAATTAACAGACAATATATTTTAGTCTTTACATACTTGCTTTTTGGGGGGGGTGCAAATGGAAACATTTGAAAGTGTTCAGTTATCTGTGCTCTATTTAAATGTTCATGCAACTACCATAGGCTAAAATAAATTAATTTTTGGCAGCAGGAATAGCAAAAGATCATTTAAATCAATACAATTAGAAATGTATTAGAATTTGCCTAGATATTTTTGTGCTTTTTAAATCTGGTCTCATGTGACAATAATTTTGCCAAACTTTAGTATAATTCCTCAACTATATTGATGAATTTGAGTTCCTGGAATATCTGACCCTATTTAATTTGATGTCTCAAAATATTTTCAAGTGAAATATAACCAGTTCTATCAAATTCAATGCATGCTCCCCCTTTCAACCTGTATACACAACACAGACACGCAAACACACACACACACACACACACACACACACACACACACATTTTCCCCCAGGCTTTTTCTCTGTGAAATGATATTTTCTCATAGAACTATGATGATTATACAACATGGATACAAACTCTCTATTTAAAAATCTGCAATCAAGTTTTTCTGTAATTTGAATTTATGTAGACCCCTAATTGAATGACTTTGAACAAATTAATTCTTACGACCTGGAAAATTATCTCTCATTTAAACTCAAATGTGAGTGATTTCCAAACGGCATATTAAAACACAATAACGCTAGGATTACAATGTCTTGTTTATCATTTTGTTGTTATTGTTATGTTAACTTTGTTACTTCCTCAGGAAACTAGGTATTGAACATTTTGAGATGAGACAATACTATTTTCCAGTATTATTTTGAAACTTAATTATATTTTAATTCAATGATCTTGAAAATTATATCAGACTATCCTGGATATTAATTACATTTTAGTGGAAATAGATTTAGAAGTTTTAATATACAGTATTGAGTAAAAATTATGTCATTTTAAAGTTTAAAATTATTTTAAACCTGTTAATGGAGTCTATATGTTGCTAGTGAAATCACCTTAAACCTTTAATGTACTTATATCTTTGTTTTAACTTTAACTTATGAATAGCACTAGCTCTAACCTGAAAATGTCTTTCTTGATAAACACCAAACAAACTAGCGTTTGGAGAATAACCACAGAATTTCCCAATAAATACATTGTGTGTGTTCATCTTGGTTTTGGGGGGGGGGGCGGAGAGAGAACTATTATTTTGCCATCAACAAAATTATTAAATTCCTAGTAATTTGGACCCGTCATACTTATTCAGCACTATCAACCATCATCCACATGAGGGCAGTATACCCTAAAGGATACGGATTTTTATATTAAAGTTTTGAAAGTGCTTTTACACATCGTTTCATGTTGAACCCTAGCAAAAGTTCTCTGATCCTAACTTTATTTTACTGATGAAGAAATCAAAATCAGAGAAGTTGAGAAATCCCTGGTGATTGGAAACTGGAATTATATTCCATTTTCACCAATTACATATTTCTTATTCACTTACATTTTAACTACAAAACAATAGTAAAAAAAAGTATGGGCAAAAGCTTATGCATATGTTTCTTACTCCACTATCATTAATTAGAGGTGCCACATACACCGGAGGTACTTTCAAGTGGGACAATGAAACTTAAAGACCCTTCCAAAAAAATAAAAATCTTTGGCAAAGAAATTTCAAAGTGTCGTTAGTTTTAGATTTGTGTAGTAATGACAAGCTACAATCCTAGCTAAACAGAGAATTTACAGCTTGCACTTCTCCATTTATTATTTCCCTTAATGAACTGTTGCATAATCTAGTTAGAAGATAAAAAGATTAGTTTTAATTATTATCGATACATAATAGTTGCACATATTTATGGGGTGCATGTTGTTTTGGATGCAAGTATAAAGTGTATAGTGATCAAATAAGGATAACTGGGATTCCCATCACCTCAAGCATTTATTGTTTTTGTGTTGGGAAAATTTCAATTCCACTCTTTCAGTTCTTTTAAAATATACAATAACTTACTGTTTACTATGGTCACTATATTGTGCTACCAAGTGCTGGATATTATTCATTCTAACTTGATTTTTGTAGCCATTAACCACGCTCTCTTTAAACTCCTCATTCTCACCACATTTTCCAGCCTCTGGTAACCATCCTTCTACTTTATACGCCCGTGAGTTAATTTTTGTTTTTAGCCCCAACATAAGAGTGAAAACATGCAATATTTTTCTTTCTGTGCCTGGTTTATTTAATGTAATATAACTGGAGGAAACTCCAGATCTATCCATGTTACTGCAAATGACAGGATTTCATTATTTTTATGGCTGAATATTAATTCATTGTGTATTATGTACCAGGATTTCCTTATCCATTTGTCCATTGGTAGAAATGGATGTCGATTTCATATCTTGGCTATTGTAAATAGTCCTGCATTAAACATGCATGTGCACATATTTCTTCAGTATATTGATTTCCTTTATTTGGATATATACTCAGTAGTATTAATTGCTGAATCACATGGTAGTTATATTTGTAGTTTTTTGAGGAACCACCACACTGTTTTCCATAATGGCTATACTAATTTACCTTTTCACCAACAGTGTACAAGAGTTCCCCTTTATCCACATCCTCATCAGCATTTATTATTGCTTACTTTTTTGACTAAAAGCCGCTTAAACTGGGATAAGATATCTCATTATAGATTTTATTTGCACTTGTCTGATCAGTGATGTTGAGCATTTTTTCATATACTTGTTGGTCATTCTTCTTTTGAGAAATATCCGTTCGGATATTTTGTCCTTTTTTTTTGTTTTGTTTTGTTTTGTTTTGTTTTTTTGAAACGGAGGGAGTCTGGCTCTGTCGCCCAGCCTGGAGTGCAGTAGCGTGATCTCCACTCACTGCAAGCTCCGCCTCCCGGGTTCAAGCCATTCTCCTGCCTCTACCTCCCGTGTAGCTGGGACTACAGGTGCCCACCACCGCGCCCGGCTAATTTTTGTATTTTTAGTAGAGATGGGGTTTCACCATGTTAGCCAGGATGGTCTCGATATCCTGACTTCGTGATCCGCCCACCTCGGCCTCCCAAAGCTTTTACCCATTTTTAAAATTGATAATTTGTTTTTTGGGTGTTTTTTTTTCTCCTACTGAGTTGTTTGAGCTCCTTATAGATTCTGCTTATCAATCCTTTGTCAGATGGGTACTTGGCAAATATTTTCTCCAATTTGGTAGGCTGTCTCTTCACTTTGTTGTTTGTTTACTTCACTGTGCAGAATCTTTTTAGGCTGATGTTATTTCATTGTCCCTCTTTGCTTTGGTTGTCTGTATTTTTGAGGTCTTACTCAAGAAATCTTTGTCCATAACGCTGTCCTAGAGTGCTTCCTCAATGTTTTCTTATAGTATTTTCATAGTTGAGGTATTAAATTTAAATATTTAATGCTTCTTTATTTAATTTTTATATATGGTGAGAGATAGGAGGTCTAGTTTCATTTATCTGCATACAAATACACAGTTTTCCAAGCACCATTCATTTCATTGAAAAGTCTGTCAATTCAGCAATGTATACACTTGGCATACATTGTCTGTGTTATCTCTTCATAGCTTCTCTTACTGTGCAGTTCTTTAATTATGTCTTACATGCCAATTTTTGTTTTTGTTGCAATTGCTTTTGGAGACCTATTCAAAAATATTTTACCTAGGCTCTTGACAGGAAATTCTATCCTAGATTTTCTTCAAATTTTTTATAGTTTGAAATCTTCCATTTAAATTTTTTTTATAGTTTGAAGTCTTCCCTTTAAATATTTAATCCATCTTGAGTTAGTTTTTGTATAGGGTGAAATAGAAGGGTACAGTTTCATCCCGCTGCATGTGGCTAATCAGTCATACCAGCACCATTTATAGAATAGGGAGTTCTTTCCCTATTTTCTGTTTTTGTCCACCTTTGTCAAAAATCAGATGTTTACAGGTGTGTGTCTTCAATAGTGAGTTTTCTTTTCTACTCAATTGGTCTATGTGTCTGTTCTTGTAATTGTACCATTCTGTTCTGATTACTGTAGTCTCATAATATACTTTGAATTTGGGTAGTATGGTGCCTCTGGCTTAGTTCTTTGGCTTAGAATTACTTTTGCTATTCACACTCCTTTTTTGATTCCATATGATTTTTTTTTTCTGTGAGAATTAAATAATATTTATTAAAATGCCAATGCATTATCTGGCACATAATAGGTGCTCCATAATGTGTCTTTTTCTCTCTCTTTTTCTTTATACTTTAAGTTCTAGGGTACATGTGCACACCGTGCAGGTTTGTCACATATGTATACATGTGCCATGTTGATGTGCTGCACCCATTAACTCGTCATTTACATTAGGTATATCTCCTAATGCTATCCCTCCCCCTTCCCCCCACCCCATGATAGGCCCTGGTGTGTGATGTTCCCCTTCCTGTGTCCAAGTGTTTTCATTGTTCAATTCCCACCTATGAGTGAGAACATGCGGTGTTTGGTTTTCTGTCCTTGCAATAGTTTGCTTAGAATAAGGGTTTCCAGCTTCATCCATGTCCCTATAAAGGACATTAACTCATCCTTTTTTATGGCCGCATAGTATTCCACATTGTATATGTGCCACATTTTCTTAATCCAGTTATCATCAATGGACATTTGGGTTGGTTTCAAGTCTTTGCTATTGTGAATAGTGCTTCAATAAACATACGTATTCATGTGTCTTTATAGCAGCGTGATTTACAATCTTTGGGTATATACCTAGTAATGGGATGGCTGGGTCAAATGGTATTTCTAGTTCTAGATCCTTGAGGAATGGACACACTGTCTTCCACAATAGTTGAACTAGTTTACAGTCCCACCAACAGTGTAAAAGCATTCCTATTTCCCCACATCCTCTCCAGCATCTATTGTTTCCTGACTTTTTAATGATCACCATTCTAACTGGTGTGAGATGGTATCTCATTGTGGTTTTGATTTGCATTTCTCTGGTGGCCTGTGATGATGAGCATTTTTTCATGTGTCTATTGGCTGCATTAATGTCTTCTTCTGAGAAGTGTCTGTTCATATCCTTTGCCCACTTTTTGATGGGGTTGTTTTTTTCTTGTAAATTTGTTTGAGTTCTTTGTACATTCTGGATATTAGCCCTTTGTCAGATGAGTAGATTGCAAAAATTTTCTCCCATTCTGTAGGTTGCCTGTTCATTCTGATGGTAGTTTGTTTTGCTGTGCAGAAGCTCTTTAGTTTAATTAGTTCCTGTTGGTCAATTTAGGCTTTTGTTGCCATTGGTTTTGGTGTTTTAGACATGAAGTCCTTGCCCATGCCTATGTCCTGAATGGTATTGCCTAGGTTTTCTTCTAGGGTTTTTATGGTTTTAGGTCTAACATTTAAGTCTCTAATTCATCTTGAATTAATTTTCATGGAAGGTAAAAGGAAGGGATCCAATTTCAGCTTTCTTCATGTGGTTAGCCAGTTTTCCCAGCACCATTTATTAAATAGGGAATCCTTTCCCCATTTCTTGTTTTTGTTGGATTTGTCAAAGATCAGATGGCTGTAGATGTGTGGTATTATTTCTGAGGACTCTGTTCTGTTCCATTGGTCTATTTGTCTGTTTTGGTACCAGTATCCTGCTGTTTTGGTTACTACAGTCTTGTAGTATAGAATAGAGTTTTTTCTTCTAATTCTGTGAAGAATGATTTTGGGAGTTTTATAAGAATATCATTGAATCTGTAAAATGCATTGAGCAGTATTGCCATTTTGATATTCATTCTTTCAACTAATGAGCATGGAATGTTTTCCATTTATCTCTGTCATATCTGATATCTGTCAGTAGTGTTTTGTAATTCTTCTTGTAGACATTTTCCCCTTTTTGGTTAGCTATATTTACAGATATTTCATTTTCCTTTGATAGTGTGTTCTTTATTTGGTTCTCAGCCTGGAGTTTATTGGTATATAGAAATTGCTGACATTTCTACATTGGTTTTGTATCCTGAATCTTTACGAAAGTCATTTATCAGTGCATCAGTTTTGAGCATCTTTTCTGAGCATCTTTATGGAGTCTTTAGGGTTTTCTAGGTATAGAATAACATCAAAGCAAAGAGAGATAGTTTGATTTATTCTTTTCCTATTTTGATGCCTTTTCTTATTTTCTCCGGTTGATTTTCAGCACTATGTTGAATAGGAGTGATGAAAGTGGCCATTCTTGTCTTATTCCAGTTCTCAAGGGGAATGATTACAGCTTTTACCATTCAGTTGAAGTTGGCTGTGTGTTTGTTACAAATGGCTCTTATTATTTTGACATATGTTCCTTCAATGCCTGTTAGTTGAGATTTTTACACTAAAGATATGTTGGGTTTTATCAAATACTTTTTCTGTGTCTATTGAGATGATCATGTGGCTTATGCATTTAATTCTGCTTATGGGGTGAATCACCTTTATTGATTTGTATATGTTGAACCAACTTGGCATCCCAGGAATAAAGTCTACTTGATCATGGTGAAGTAACTTTTGGATGTTCTGCTGGATTCGGTTAGATAGTATTTTGTTGAGGATTGTTTCTTCTGTGTTCATCAGGGATATTGGCCTGAAGTTTTCTTTTCTCATTGTCCTTTTGCAAGATTCTGGTGTCATAGTGATGGTGGCTTCATAGAGTGATTTAGAGAAGTGTCACTCCTCCTCAATACTTTTGGAATAGTTTTACTAAGATTGGTACCAGTTTTTCTTTATATATCTGTTAGAATTTAGGTGTGAATTCATCTGGTCCAAGGTATTTATGGTTGATTTTTTTTTATTATTACAGATTCAATTTGAGAGCTTGATATTTATCTATTCAGGGTTTCAATCTCTTCCCGATTCAACCCTGCGAGAGTGTGTGCTTCCAGGAAATTAACGTTTTCCTGTAGATTTTCTAATTTGCATGCATAAAGTTGTACATAGTATTTTCTGAGTATCTTTTCTATTTCTGCAGGATCAGTTGTTATGTAGTCTGTGTCATTTCTCAATGTGTTTATTCGGATATTCTCTTTTTTTATTTATTGATCTAGCTAGTAGTCTATTAATCTTGTTAATTTTTTCAAATAACCAACACTTGGTTTCGTTGATCCTTTGTATAGACTTTTATGTCTCATTTTGTTCCATTATTCTCTAACTTTTGTCTTTTCTTTTCTCCTGCTAGCTTTGGGGTAAGTTTGTTCTTTTTTTTTTTTTTTTTTTTTTTTTCTGTTCATTTGGATGTGAAATTAGATTGCTTATTTGAGTTTTTTGTTTGTTTGCTTTTGTTTTGTTTTGTTTTGTTTTGTTTTTTAGATGAAGTTTCACTCTTGTTGCCCAGGCTGGAGTGCAATGGCATGATCTTGGCTCACTGCAACCTCTGCCTCCTGGGTCCAAGTGATTCTCCTGCCTCAGCCTCCCGAGTAGGTGGGATTACAGGCTCCCACCACCACGCTGGCTAATTTTTGTGTATTTAGTAGAGATGAGGCTTCACCGTGTTGATCAGGCTGTTCTTGAACTTCTGACCTCAGGCGATCCACCCACCTTGGCCTCCCAAAGTACTGGGATTACAGGCGTGAGCCACTGTGCCCAGCCTATTTGAGATCTTTCTAATTTCTGGATGAAGGTGTTTCGCACTATAAACTTTCTTCTTAACACTGATTTTGCTAAAACCAAGATATTTGGGGGAAGTTGTGTCTCTATTTCATTAATTTCAAAGAATTGTTTTATTTTTTTCTTAATTTCACTGTTCATTCATGAGCCATTCAGGAGCACTTTGTTTAATTTATATGTATTTATTTAGTCTTAAGAGTTATTCTTGATATTTGATATGGTTTGGCTCTGTGCCCCCACCCAAATCTCAAATTATACTCCTCACCTGTTGAGGGCAGGACCTGCTGGGAGGTGATTGGATCATGGGGGTAGTTTCCCGCATGGTGTTCTTTTGATAGTGAGTGAATTATCACAAGATCTGATGGTTTAAAAGTGTTTTTCAAAAACTGCTTTAAAGTTCATATGGAACCAAAAAGAGCCCGCATTGCCAAGACAATCCTAAGTCAAAAGGACAAAGCTGGAGGCGTCACGCTACCTGACTTCAAACTATACTACAAGGCTACAGTAACCAAAACAGCATGGTACTGGTACCAAAACAGAGATATAGACCAATGGAACAGAACAGAGTCCTCAGAAATAATACCACACATCTACAGCCATCTGATCTTTGACAAACCTGAGACAAACAAGAAATGGGGAAAGGATTCCCTATTTAATAAATGGTGCTGGGAAAATTGGCTAGCCATAAGTAGAAAGCTGAAACTGGATCCTTTCCTTACCCCTTATACGAAAATTAATTCAAGATGGATTAGAGACTTAAATGTTAGACCTAATACCATAAAAACCCTAGAAGAAAATCTAGGTAGTACCATTCAGGACATAGGCATGGGCAAGGACTTCATGTCTAAAACACCAAAAGCAACGGCAGCAAAAGCAAAAATTGACACATGGGATCTAATTAAACTAAAGAGCTTTTGCACAGCTAAAGAAACTACCATCAGAGTGAACAGGCAACCTACAGAATGGGAAAAAATTTTTGCAACCTACTCATCTGACAAAGGGCTAATATCCAGAATCTACAAAGAACTCAAACAAATATACAAGAAAAAAACAAACAACCCCATCAAAAAGTGGGGAAAGGATATGAACAGACATTTCTCAAAAGAAGACATTCATACAGCCAACAGACACATGAAAAAATGCTCATCATCACTCGCCATCAGAGAAATGCAAATCAAAACCACAATGAGATACCATCTCACACCAGTTAGAATGGCAATCATTAAGAAGTCAGGAAACAACAGGTGTTGGAGAGGATGTGGAGAAATAGGAACACTTTTACACTGTTGGTGGGATTGTAAACTAGTTCAACCATTATGGAAAACAGTATGGCGATTCCTCAAGGATCTAGAACTAGATGTACCATATGACCCAGCCATCCCACTACTGGGTATATACCCAAAGGATTATAAATTACTCTACTACAAAGACACATGCACACGTATGTTTATTGCGGCACTATTCACAATAGCAAAGACTTGGAATCAACCCAAATGTCCATCTGTGACAGACTGGATTAAGAAAATGTGGCACATATACACCATGGAATACTATGCAGCCATCAAAAGGATGAGTTTGCGTCCTTTGTAGGGACATGGATGCAGCTGGAAACCATCATTCTTAGCAAACTATCACAAGAAGAGAAAACCAAACACCGCATGTTCTCACTCATAGGTAGGAACTGAACAATGAGATCACTTGGACTCGGGAAGGGGAACATCACACACTGGGGCCTATCATGGGGAGGGGGGAGGAGGGAGGGATTGCATTGGGGAGTTATACATGATATAACGTCATGCACATGTACCCTAGAACTTAAAGTATAATAAAAAAAAAAAAAAAAAAAAAGAAAATAAAGATAAATTGAATATATCATAAAAAAAAAAAAAAAAAAAAAAAAAAAGTGTTTTTCAGTCCCCGACCCTCTCTCTCTCGCTGGCTGCCCTGTGAGAAAAAAGGCACTTTTCCTTCACCTTCTGCCATGACTGTAAGTTTCCTGAGGCCTTTCCAGCCATGTGGAATTGTGAGTCAATTAAACCTCTTTTCTTTACAAATTACTCAGTCTCAGGTAGTTCTTTATAGCGGTTTGAAAACAGGCTAATATAAGATTAAGTATTATTTTTATCACACTGTGGTTCGAGAGCATGCTATGATTTTTATGTTATTAAATGTGTTGAGACTTGCTTTATGACTGTATTATTCCACTCTCATGCTGTTAATAAAGATATACCTGAGACTAGGTAATTTATACTGGAAAGAGGCTTAACGGACTCACAGTTCCACATGGCTGGGGAGGCCTCACAATGATGGCAGATAGCAAATGAGGAGCAAAGTCACATCTCACATGGCAGCAGGCAAGAGAATGTGTGCAGGGGAACTCCCCCGTTACAAAATCATCAGATATTATGATAATTATTCCCTTTCATGAGAATAGCATGAGAAAGTCCCGCCTCCATGATTCAATTAACTCCCACCATGTCCCTTTCATGACATGTGGGAATTATGTGAGCTACAAGTCAAGATGAGATTTGGGTGGGGACACAACCAAACCATATAAATGACTAAACATGTAGTCAACCTGAGAATATATTCTATGTGCCTATGAGAAGAATGTATATTCTGTGATTGTGGTGCAGAATGTCAGTTCCAGTTATTTAAGTATTGAGTTTAAGTTCAGAGTGTCTTTGTTAGTTTTCTGCCTTGATGATCACTCTAATGCTGTCAGTGATGTGTTGAAGTCTCCCTCTGTTATTGTGTGCTTATCTCAGTGTTTTTATAGGCTAATAAAACTTATTTTAGGAAGAAGTGTGCTCTGATGTTAAGTGCATATATATCAGATAGTTAATTTCCTTGGATTGTACTCTTTATCATTATGTAATGCTCATCTTTATCCTTCTAAATTGTTATCGTTTTAAACTCTGTTTTATTTGACGTAAGAATAGTGGTTCCTACTCTTTTTGTTTCCCATTGGCATAGTAGATCTTTCTCCACATTTTCAGTTTGAGCCTGTGGCTGTTGTTACATATGAGATGGATTTCTTGAAGAGAGCATATAGTTGGGTCTTACCTTTTTCTCCAGCTTGACACCCAAGTCCTTTTGGCGGGGTGGTTAGCTCATTTGCATTCAGGGCTAGTGTTGATATATGAGATTTTGATTTTGTCATCATATTATTAACTGGTTGCTACATAGACTTGATTGTATAGTTGCTTTATACTGCCTGGGGGCTACTTGCTTATGTGTGTTTTTGTGGTAGCAGATATTGGTCTCTTGATTCCCTGTTTATCACTCCCTTAAGGAACTCTTGTAATGTTGGTCTAGTTGATATGAATTCCCTCAGTATTTGCTTGTCTGAAAACGATTTTATTACTCTTTCACTTATGAAGCTTTGCTTGCTGGGATATGACATTCTTGGTTGGTTGGAATTTCTTTTCTTTAAAGATGTTGAAAATATGTCCCCAATCTCTTATGGCTTGTACAATTTCTGCTGAGAAGTCAACTACTAGCCTGATGAGGTTCATTTTGTATGTAACATGACTCTGTTGTGTTTACCTTGGTGCATCTGATGGCTATATGTTGCAGGGATGGTTGTATTGTTTAGTATCTAGGCAGGGTTTTCTATATATTTTTTTGAATTTGCATGTCAATCTCTAGTGAAATTAGGCAACTTTTCATGACTATATTCTCAAACAAATTTTCTACGTTTCTTATTTTCTCTCTTTTTCTATCAAGAATGCCAATGAGTTATAGATTTGGTCTCTTTACATAATCTCATATTTCTCTAAGGTTTTGTTGATCTTTAAAACTCTTTTAAATTTATTTTTGTCTGACTAAGTTGATTCAAATAACTCACCTTTGAGCTCTGAGATTGTTTTCTTAGCTTGGTCTATTCTTCTGTTAATACTTTCTACTGTATTATGAAATTACTATGAATTTTTCAGCTCTAGAAGTTTAGTTTGGTTCTTTCATAAAATGACCTTTTTGCCTTTAACTTTTGGATCATTTTATTGGATTTCCTGGATTGCTTGGATTAGGTTTCAACTTTCTCCTGAATCTTTTGAACTTCCTTGCCATTATACATCTGTCATTTCAGTATATTTAAGAACCCCTGCTAGGAAGCTATTGGACTCATTTGAAAGAAAGGGAACCTTCTGGCTTATTGAATTGCCAAAATTTTGTGCTGCTCACTTCTCAGTTGGGAGGGTTGGTGTCCCTTTAACTGTGGTATAAGTTGAGTATAGTCAGTTGACTTCATTTCTAGATGTTTTCAAAGGGTCAAGGCTAAGTACAGGGTTTTTATCTGTAGTTGAATTATTGCCCTTGGTTTCTCAGGGGAGTATATTAGTAAAATATATTTGGTGTTATACTTTGGGTTGTGATTCAGTAAGTAGTATTTAAGAGTAAGGGGCAGTAGATAAGTTCTTACTTAGCCACATGGCTCCTTTGGATTTCCTTACATTTGTAGCCATGTGCTGTGGTGCAATGGGGAGAGAAGTGGCCCCTTCAACCAGGTCTGCTCCTGGGCCTTAATGGAGCCCCCTCCAATTACTGGCACTGCACCCATATTTCTTTTTATTAGGTGCTCCAGGTCACAGGACTCACTCACCCTTTCCAGGCTGGCTTTTTTAATGGAAGCACACCAAACTCCTACTCCAGCCCACAAACACAAGCATCTCATTTTGCTCAGTGCTTTAAGAGTGTGGGCTACTTTCTGCTCAAATTATGGCCACATATCTCAGCTCCACATTTCCAAGCTTCATGCCACATCCATGGGTTTCTGGATCAGGGTGTGGCTCTGTCCTTTGGAGTTAGGGAGCATTTTGTCAGCTCAAAAGTCAACGGGGAAAGTGGGGTCCTCTGTAGCTAAAATCCCAATAGTCTCATATTTCCTTCTCTTTCTCATTTGCCAGAAGCCATTCAGGACTGGAAAGTAGCTCTAGCATTTGGGTATCCCACACGGGGTTACCAGCTTTCTTCTTTAGCTTAAGTATTTGCAATGTGTCTTCATCTACTTTCAGCAATTTCTCTATGAAGATCTTTTCAAATTATGTTTGTTTGCGCAAAATTTTGTTATCTCTGTGGGAGTGACTCTTCCTGGCTGCATCTAACTGGCCATCTTCACGTTTTGTATTTTATTTGATTTTTTAATTAATCAATTAATCAATTAATTTTTGAGATGGAGTCTCACTCTGTCACCCAGACTGGAGTGCAATGGCACAATCTTGGCTCTCTGCAACCCCCCCTCCCGGATTCAAGTGATTCTCCCGCCTCTGCCTCCTGAGTACTTGGGATTACAGGCACCCGCCACCATGCCTGGCTAATTTTTGTATTTTTAGTAGAGATGGGGTTCCACCATGTTGGTCAGGCTGGTCCTACACTGCTGACCTCAGGTCATCTTCACCTTTCTCATTTCTTGCACCTTTAATAAGATCCGTCTTTCAAACCCATAATTGTTATATTTGTTTATGTTTAAATTTTACACATTCTTGATTTCACCCTAGTTCTATTTTCCATAAGTTTTATGACTATATTATGCTTAGTAATTAAATGTACTAACTAATTTAGAGTACTTAGTTAATTAGCTCCCTCATATATATCATAGAGCTATAATGGTACCTTGGAATACATTTAATGAAGGAGGTGAAAAGAACTCTTCAAGGAGAACTCCACTGCTGAAATAAAAGATGACACAAATAAATAAAAACACTTTATGCTTAAGAATTGGAAGATCAATACGATTAAAGTATACTGCAGATTTCATGCTAGTTTTATTAAACTTCCATGTGATTTTTCACAGAATTGGAGAAAACTATTCTAAAATTCACATGGAACCAAAAAGGGACCTGAATAGCCAAAGTAATCATAGGCAAAAAGAACAAAGCTCAAGATAGTCACACTACCTGACATCAAAATACAATATAAGGCTACAGTAACCAAAACAGCATTATACTGGTACAAAAACAGACACATAGAACAATGGAACATAATGGAGAACCCAGAAGTACTGTCACACACATACAACTATCTGGTCTTTGGCAAGCTCAATAATAAGAACCAATCAAGAAAGGACCCCCTATTCAGTAAGTGGTGTTGGAATAACTGGCTAGCCATATATAGAATATTAAAACTGGACCCCATCTTTCACCATATACAAAAATTAACTCGATGAATTAAAGACTTAAAGGAAGAGCTAAAACTACAAAAATCTTAGAAGAAAACCTAGGAAATACAATTCTGGAAATTGACCTTGACAACAAATTTATAACTACATTGTTAAAGCAATTGTAAAACCCTCCAAAATTTACAAATAGGATGAATTAAACTAACGAGCTTTTGCACAGTAAAAGAAATTATCTACAGAGTACACAGACAACCTACAGAATGGAGAAAAATGCGAACTATGCATTTTATAAAGGTCTAATATCCAGAATCTAAAAGGAATTTAAACAATTTAATGAGCAAAAAAACAAATAACCTCACTAAAAAAATAGGAAAAGGATGTAAAGACACTTCTCAAAAGAAGACATACATGCAGCCAACAAATATATTTTAAAATGCTCAATATTCCTAATTATCTTTATTTTTTATTTTTTGAGACAGAGTCTTGCTTTGGTGCCCAGGCGGAAGTGTAGTGGCATTATCATTGCTCACTGCAGTCTTTAACTCTGGAGCTCAAGTGCACCCCTTATCTCAACTTCCTGAGTAGCTGGGACTACAGGCATGTGTCACCACACCTGGTTATTAAAAAAATTTTTTTTTGTACAGATCAAGTCTCACTATGTTGCCAGGGCTGAACTTCACTAATTATTAGACAAATTCAATCAAAACAAAAACATACCATCTCACACCAGTCAGAGTGGTTATTATTAAAAAGACAAAAAATAACAGATGCTGGTGAGGATGCGGAGAAAAGGGAACACTTATACACTGTTGGTAGGAATGTAAATCAGCTCAGCCAATGTTGAAAGCTGTCTTGAAGTTTTTTTAAATAACTTAGAGCAGAATTATTATTTGACATAGTAATCTCATTACTGGGTGTATACATATGCAAAGGAAAATGAATCATTCCACCAAAAAGACATATGTATTCATATGTACACCACAGCACTATTCACAATAGCAAAGACATGGAATCAAAGTAGATACTCATCATTAGTGGACTGAATAAAGAAAATGTGGTAAAAGGAATGTTTTAAGAATAAATACAATGGTACAAGATCAGCTCAGTACTTGGAACTTATAAATTATTCAATGGTAGTTATTACTGTTATATTTATGATTTTTAATTGTCTTATTTGGGGAATTATATTCAGTATACATTTCATAATAGATTATTCTAATTCCTTTCTTGTATATTCACTCAGCTTTGTTGCCTCTCTCAGCCCTCAGCATATTTGTTTTGCAAAATCCCAAGTCTAAGTTCAACATTCCACCCATTTTGTACTCAAACATGGCTAAAGAAAATACATTGCTATAGTGACTGATCTCGTTTTATATTCACGGCATGACCATTCTCCCATGGCTCTTCCTATGTTTTCCTACATTTCTAAAAAAATAACGTTCTACATCCTCTTTGCTATTTTTCCTTGCTCTATTTTGTGTTTTACTTTTAGGTCCCTATTTCTCATCTTCTTTTTTGATAAATTTGCTAACTCATCCTTTCCAGAGCATAGTGAGCCATGAAAGCCACGTGTGAGATAATTAAATACATAATTTACTGCAGCACATACTGACGTTCAATTTTGTGAGGGCTTTGTGATAAAATTATTATATACATTGGAGTTACTTATCAGCACTTTGTGGAAAGACATTTATTCATCATGGGACAGACACAATAGCCTTTAACTCACTAGACTTGCACATTATGGTGAAGGTAGTTACACATCCTGGTAGCAGATAAGGATGCCCAAGTTTACTCAGAATTATCAGGGGACTACCCAGGGTAACTCCTCACAACTCTCAATTAGAAATCAAGCCCCTGAATAAACTCCAGAGTACTAGAGAGAATTAGTTAAGACAACAAAATAAAGCACAAAAGTGAAAGATACTACCAGTGTTTCAAAAAGAAGGAAGGAAGGAAGGAAGGAAGGAAGGAAAGAAGGAAGGAAAGAAAAGAAGAAGGAAGGAAGGAAGAAGGAAGGAAAGAAGGAAGGAAAGAAAGAAGGAAGGAAGGAAAGAAGGAAAGAAAGAAGGAAGGAAGGAAAGAAGGAAAGAAGAAAGAGAAGAAAGAAAAAGAAAGAAGAAAGAAAGAAAGAAAGAAAGAAAGAAAGAAAGAAAAAAGAAAAGAAAGAAAGAAAGAAAGAAAGAAAAAAAGAAAAGAAAAGAAAGAAAGAGAGGAAGGAAGGAAGGAAGAAAGAAAGAAAGAAAGAAGAGAGAAAGAAAGAGAGAGAGAAAGAAAGAAAGAAGGAAGGAAGGAAGGAAGGAAGGAAGGAAGGAAGGAAGGAAGGAAGAGAAACGAGAGGAAAGAGGAAGAACTACTTTCACAACGGGTGCTCTATAACGACGGTGAAAGTTTGTACTTTTTCCCCACTGCTTTCAATAGAGATAAAGAGAAAGCACCACCTTTTTCACTTTAACATTGTCCTGAAAAGTAACTAATCTAATGGGTCTGCAGCCTTCCCAAATATACACCTCTTTCTTTTTCATCTTTTATCAAGAGGACACTGTATTTTATCAAGAAACTTTTGTTTCTCAAACTTAGCTCTAAGATTTTTCAGTAAGTATATGATTAAGACAAAACATTGATAAATCTTTCAGCAATTTTTCAAAAACAAGACACCACACAAGCAGTGACAATAAAAGTTTTAAAACCCTATGTATCCAGTCTTTCAGTTTCTCTTAAAGAGTAACCTTACAGAGCTCAGGGGCACCTGAAACCATATCTGAAATGATTCACTTAATCTCAGTAGCACTGTTTCATTCCCCATCGTTGTACTTTAGTCTTCTGAAATACTCCTATATATATATGAATTCATATTAAATGGTCCAATTTTAATTGGGAGAATTTCCAATATTGAACTTGCCTTTTACTCTTTATTTCATTGTAACTGACGGTTTATAAATCAACAGTAGGCAGAGTGTGGTAGCACACACCTGTAATCCCAACTACTTGGGAGGCTGAAGCACAAGAATTGCTTGAACATCATGTGTTTGGAATTGGTGGCTTCTTGGTCTTGCTGACTTCAAGAATGAAGCCACGGACCCTCGCTGTGAGTGTTACAGTTCTTAAAGATGGTATGTCCGGAGTTTGTTCCTTCAGACATTCAGATGTGTCTGGAGCTTCTTCCTTCTAGTGGGTTCATGGTCTGGCTGATACGAATGAAGCTGCAGACCTTCGCGGTGAGTGTTACAGCTCTTAGAGGCAGCACATCTGGAGTTGTTTGTTCTTCTTGGTGGGTTCGTGGTCTCGCTGGCTTCAGGAGTGAAGCTGTAAACCTTTGAAGTGAGTGTTACAGCTCATAAATGCGGCATGGACCCAGAGAGTTAGCAGCAGCACTATTCATTGCAAAGAACGAAAGAACAAATGTTCCACAGTGCAGAAGGCGACCCTAGCGGGTTGCCACTGCTAACTCAGCCAGCCTGCTGTTATTCCCTCATCTGACCCCACCCACATCCTGCTGATTGGTCCATTTTACAGAGAGCTGATTGGTCTATTTTACAGAGAGCTGATTGGTCCGTTTTGACAGAGCGCTGCTTGGTGCCTTTACAATCCTTGATCTAGACATAGAGTGCTAGACAGGAAAGTTCTCTAAGTCCTCACTAGGTTAGCTAGATACAGAGCATCAATTGGTGTCTTTACAAAGCTTGAGCTAGACACAGAGTACTGATTGGTGTATTTACAAACCCTGAGCTAGACACAGAGTGCTGATTGATGTATTTACAATCCCTTAGCTGGATATAAACGTTCTCCAAGTCCCCACTAGACTCAGCAGCCCAGCTGGCTTCACCTGGTGGATTCTACATGGGGACTGCAGGTGGAGCTGCTTGCCAGTCCCTAGCTGCCCCTGCACTGCTCAGTCCTTGGGAGGAAGATGGGACCGGGTGCCATGGAGCAGGATGGGGCACGCTTTGGGGATGCTCGGGTGGCATGGGACCCCACCGGGAAGGGGGCTCGGACATGGCAGGCTGCAGGTCCCCAGCCCTGCCCCATAGGAGGCAGCTGAGGCCCGGCGAGAACTCAAGTGCAGTGTCGGCTGCCAGCACCCTCTGCAGCTGCTGGCCCTGGTGCTAAGCTCCTCACTGCCCTGGCTCAGGGGGCCAGCCAGTCAGTCACTCCATGTGCTGGGCCACATAGCCCGCGCCTGCGCCCTCCGGAACTCGCGCTGGCCTGGAAGCCGGCCAGCACCTCTCCCTCCACACCTCCCTGCAAGTAGAGGGAGGCGGCTCCACCTCGACCAGCCCAGAGAGGGGCTCCCACAGTGCCCTGGCAGGCTGAAAGGCTCCTCAAGTGCTGCCAGAGTGGACAACCATGCCGAGAAGGCACCAAGAGCCAGGGCTGCTAGCACATTGCCACCTCTCAATAGGAGGTGGAATTTCAGTCAGCCGAGATCCACAACTGTACCCTGGCCTGGGCAACAGAGCGAGACTATCTCAAAAGAAAACAAATCATTGTTAGTACTAAAGAAACTAATTTGTAAATTATGTATTTTAGAAAATTTTTTTTCTAGTTTTACCTGTTTTATAGTTCTTAATCTGGCCTGAACACATTTTCTATAAATGATTAACTCCTTGAAATGTTATATTTAAACTATTCTATCTGCCCCAATATAGAGTACATAGAATGTACGTACAACTATATCTTTCTGCAGTGTGTGCTTAGAGTTCCAACCTGGTGTTTTGAGGGTGGTAGGTGTTCCTGTTAGTTCCTCTTGATGACTGTACACCCTGCACATTTTATTCAGACAAATATTAATACACATAGGCTGAAATAAATGAATATTTTCGTCTCTACTGACTCAAATGTCAGAAAAATAAAACTATAAACATCTGGAGAGAATAGAAAGGAATTACCATTTTATAATTTACCACTTTCTGTTTTTGCCAAATCAAAAACTTCATGGAACTGACCCACTCATAATATTTATGAGTTCTAAACAAGAATATGAATGGAAGCCCTAGCCCACAGTAACACCCAACTCCACTCACCACCAGAAGGGTCTCATATAAATATATTTGAACAAACCATACCTCAAGTTAAAGCTCTGTCCCACCCTTTCTTCCATGCAAAGAGCCACCATGGGAAGAAAGCCTCATAGGTCTGCTAGTGGGCCATGACCATATGGGCAGAGAATTTCTGAGTTCGGAACACCTGAAACATGGCCTACATAGAAGGACAGTCCCTGGCTTTTTGTCCATAGTGAGGGGTACAGCAAGAGAAAGGCCAGAGTATGAGCCCCTGAAACTTATGGCTCTCAGCAGATAGCAGCTAGGGATATATTTCTCTCAGTCAAAATGAGACTAACCTATAGGATAAGGATTATGGAGGAGATAAAAAGTAAATAGTAATAGCACCATAAATGCCCAGACTGGTGAGAGATGAGGCGAGTGGGCTTAGCCGTGAAAGAAGGTTTCATGTGTGACATCCTCTAACTGTTTGTGTTTTTATTTTCTATTTGAGGTACAGAAATTACCCTATTGCTTCAGGGTTTATCCTACGCAACTTAGGCTTTTAATCAACACTTTGCTTTTTAAAAATCTACAGTACTAATCAGCTGTCTTACAGCTTTCCTGCATGGCAGGTAAGAACTCACGGCATTGTTTTCTGTGATTTCAACATTACATAAAAAAAAAGGGAGGAGTAATCAACACTGCTTCCTAGAGATTGCGCTATTGTTCTGTTTCATAGAATTGATAGGAAGAAAAGTAGTCACAATTGCAATTGAATAATATTTGTATTCCAATGAATGAAATAAAAAGCAATGGACATTTTAACTGTAATAGAAAATTTTGTTTCAGTGTTAATTATTAGTTCCATTTGTGGTGATATTTTTAAATGACGTTAAGTTGTAACAGTCTTCTAATGAGAGGGGTCTTTGTTACCTCCGCTTGAGTGTGGACGGGCTTCAATCAAAAGAGTATAGCAAAGTGACACTATTTAAATCCTGATTCTAGGTCATAAAATGTTGTGTAACTATCCCTTTGTCAGAATATTTGCTCTTGGAGCCCTGAGTTGCCGTATAAGAAGACACTATTTTGTGTGGGAGCCCAAGCCATAAGGAAGGAACACAGGTAGCCCCCTGGTGTTCATTACCAGTTGAGTATAGTCTTCAAGTTATCACAGCCCAGACTTCCAGTCAGTGATAGAAGACACCTCCAAAATATTTCAGCACCCAGTCATTTGAATCTTCCCAGTGGAGTCTCCCAACGTTATAGAGGGAAGCCAAGCCATCTCTCTGTACCTTGTCTGGATTCCTGATCCACAGTATTTTTAAATATGTTTTTTCATACCATTATATTTTTGGGGTAGTTTGTTACATAAAAGCAGATAACCTGAAACATTTTAACAATTGTGTGTGTGTGTGTGTGTGCATATGTGTGTGTGTGTTCTACATAGGTACAAATATGTTAGATGAGAAATACTCAAATATTACAATAACTAATAAAGCTATTTAAAGTTTCATTATACAGTTCATTGTATGTTTACTTTTAATTGAATCTCTTAGTATAATATTTTGTTGTAAAGGATGAGGTGTCATGGACCTTTCTTGACTTTTCCCATTTAAACTTCTATAGTTGTGGATTCATTTGTAGAGCTGCGTTAAAATTATTACATATTTTGCATGTGTTCATCTTACTAGTGTTTGAAAGAGTAATTTGAAAAATGTTGTGGCATTTTAAATAACATTTATTATATAATACATACATCTAGGGGAAGAAGAAATTGAGATTATTCAGTCTTAAGTAGTTTGAGAAGTACTAGCATACAGATTCTTTAAAACAAAACTTCCTTTCAAAGTTGTAATAAAAAGAAATAAAACAATGATTATTATGCATAGAAATTACTTAGGTAATCTAGATCTTCAGGGGTCTTTACAAGACTTTAAATCTTCAATTCAACAACATCTGATTTAGATCTTTATACCTTGGAGAGTTCTTTATTATACATTTTCTTCATTTATTTTTGTCTCTATTTTCTGTTTTTCCCTCACTTCCCATTTGCTACTGGCCACTATATTATTAGAAAAAAACTAACCTAAGTAAAGCAAACATACTATTGCAGTTCTCATTTCTTTGCTTTTAGGGCGAGACATTTTCTACATCAATATTTGTATGAGATGAGAGCTA
The DNA here is from genome assembly GCF_009764315.1 of Trachypithecus francoisi. Taxonomy (NCBI): domain Eukaryota; kingdom Metazoa; phylum Chordata; class Mammalia; order Primates; family Cercopithecidae; genus Trachypithecus; species Trachypithecus francoisi. The sequence continues at coordinate 63,720,110 of NW_022681454.1, read as the reverse complement.
ATCAAACCAAACCTCAGTTACTTTTTTTTTTTTTTTTGAGATGGAGTCTCGCTCTGTCGCAAAGGCTGGAGTGCAGTGGTGCATCTCGGCTCACTGCAAGCTCCGCCTTCCGGATTCAAGCCAACCTCCTGCCTCAGCCTCCCGAGTAGCTGGGACTACAGGCGCCCACCACTAGGCCTGGTTAATTTTTTTGTATTTTTAGTAGAGACGGAGTTTGTGTTAGCCAGGATGGTCTCGATCTCCTGACCTCGTGATCTACCCGCCTCAGTCTCCCAAAGTGCTAGGATTACAGGCGGGAGTCATCGCGCCCGGCCCTCACTTACTTCTTTTAACTTCCTTGTAGATCATCTGCTTGAACATCTCCAATATCTCCTTCCTCTGGAGACATCATGGTGTTTTTTCCCAGAAAGAACCTTTACTTATGGGAGAATGACATTTGATGATTTTTAATACTTCTGATGAGTGGGATGGTTTGGTGATTTGGGACAATTATACTCAGATAAAATGTGAGTATGCCCAGTCTGAGAAAGAAGAAACCAGGCAAAGAAAAATAAAGTGAGTTTCTAATGATCACATAGCTATTAAAACAGAATTAGAAATCAGGTTTCACTTCTAAATGTTTCTGCTCAATTCATGCTGTTCACTTTTTGTCAGTCAGACTTTCTAACTCTACTGAATGCTGAAGGATATTCTTTTTAATTCCATCAAAATAGAAGCTCTTAGTAGTATTTTAATCTATCAAAGTTTAAAATTTCAGAAGTGGGTTCATTAAAATACATTTTGAAAAATCGATAGATAAATGATTCATTTAAGAAAGGAAACTGATTTTCCTACTGATTGCCTGTAATATTTCCATGCACTGATTTTAAATTAAAAATTATCTGGAAAATGTGATAAAGTTAATGGGATTATTTTTAACATATGTCTGGTGAGATAAAAGAGGTAAGAATATACTGATATTGAGTGAGAAAAAATTCGAGAGCGAAGGACAATTTTTTTTTTAATTTTAGAATATTTACCAAAACTCCTTATTAAGCTGTATCATTTTTACGTAATTTTGCAAGATCTTTGAATATCAGGACAAAATGAGAAGATATACATGAATTTAGTTTGAAAATTATTTATACCTCTTTAATGACTCTGTATTTTGTAAGATTATTTTCACTTCAGAAAAAAAATACCAAATTGTCTCATTGGCTTTCAGGACTCAAGAGTTCTTTTGTCTCTAATAGAAAAACTGTGAAACATGAAGTTACACTCCTGTTTATTTCTTTGGGTTTCTTTTACTCTTCAGAAGATCTACATAAGCTTCTTAAACCTGGCTTGTATAGCACTGTTTTTGGCAATGCTGAAATCATGTTTTTGGCACATCACAAACTATCTTACTATTACTTATGTCAGAATGTTCTCACTATCTGGGAAATTTCCTCTATAAATTCTTTGAACTAAACACACCGGTGATGGCTGGCTGGGGCAGAATCAACACAGCTATGAAATAAAGTGTTGCCTAAGGCAGGAGAAGTTTACAACTGCCTTTCAGTTCTGGGCATGTTGGAGTTTGTCTCCCTTTTCCTTTTCTTTACTTCTTTTTGTTATTGTTGAGTGTGTTTTTAAGTGTGCCTTTACACCAGATAATCATATTTAATTTCATATTTCATGGTATACATGTGACAGAATAATTTGATGGAAATTCATCAAATTTCATCAAAATTGACTATGAGTCAATATTCTACATGTTTCTCCCATTAAGATACATTTGTTTCTATTTTTTTTTTTTTCAAAATGAATCATCTGGATTCAATTTTATGATAAGGGTTGAAATTCTCATTTGGATATTATATTTTAAAGTTAAAAATATATTTCTGTCCATTAAAAACCAGGAAAAAATTTACTCATACAAGACATATTTGCTCTATGTGTGTGTGTGTGTGTGTGTGTGTGTGTGTGTGCACCTTTCCCATTCTGCCATGCTAATTTTTAGACAATTGTCTCATGCTTGCTTTTAGAAAAAAATATGTTGCTTTAAGAGTTTTGTTTTTGCCAGGCTAGTCTCCAACAGATAACATTCATTCTCTAAAATGATATTCACAAATGAGATGAGTAACATTTCTTTAGACCTACTATCTGTGAGTAACTTCAAAGGGCTTGACATATGCTTGCTAATTTTACCCTCGTTACACTCTCATGAGTAGCCACTATAATTGTGCTCATTTTTAAGGAAGGAAACTGAAACAGAGGCTAAGCTACCTGACCCATATCACCCTGCCGGAAAGTGGCACAGCCCACAATCTTAACTCTCATGTACTACTGCATTATATAATTTCAAAAATAATTCAAATAATTATAGTAATTACCATTTTTATATACTTTTTATGTACTCTATGTGAGATTTTGCATATGTCATTTTATTTTATTCTCTTCATAATGCTATGAAATACTTTTAGCAATGTGGAAATAGAATTAGACATGCTAACTAATAAGCCAAGGTCATGAAGCTAGTAATTGGGAACATATAGATGTTAACCTCTATATTAGTCTGTTCTCATGCTGCTAATAATTAAATTAAAAAAAAAAAAAAAGACACTCCAGAGTAGATAATTTATAAAGGAAAGAGGTTTAATGGACTCACAGTTCCGCATGACTGGGGAGGCCTCACAATCACGGCCAAAGGTGAAGGGGTAGCAAAAGCATGTCTTACATGATAGCAGGCAAGAAGATGTGTGCAGGGGAATCCCCCTTTTTAAAACCATTAGTTCTCATGAGACTTATTGACTATTACGAGAAGAGCATGGGAAAGAACTGTCCCCATGATTCAATTATCTCACACTGAGTGGGAATTATGGGAGCTACAAGTCAAGATGAAATTTGGATGGGGAGACAGCTAAACCATATCATTTGGCCCCTGGCCCCGTCCAACTCTCATGTGCTAACATTTCAAAACCAATCATGCCTTCCCAACAGTTTCCCAAAGTCTTAACTCATTTCAGCATTAACTCAAAGTCTAAGTCCAAAGTCTCATTGGAGACAAGGCAAGTCCCTTTCACTTATGAGCCTGTAAAGTCAAAAGCAAGTCAGTTACTTCCTAGACACAATGGGAGTACAGACATTGTGTAAATACACTCATTCCAAATGGGATAAGTTGGTCAAAATGAAAGGACAAGATGCTCCATGCAAGTCTGAAATCCAGCAGGGCAGTCACATCTTAAAGCTCAAAAATATCTCCTTTGACTCTTTGACTCATATTCAGGTCACACAGATGCAAGAGGCGGGTTCCCATGGTCTTGTCCCTGTGGCTTTGGAGGGTACAGTCCCCCTCCTAGCTACTTTCACAGGCTGGCATTGAGTGCTTGTGACTTCTCCAGGTGCACAGTGTAAGCTGTTGGTAGATATACCATTCTAGGGTCTGGAAGACAGTGGTCCTTTTTTCACAGCTCCACTAGGCAGTGCCCCCAAGTAGGGGCACTGTGTGGGGGTTCACAACGCACATTTTTCTTCCACACTGCCCTAGCAGAAGCTCTCCATGAGGGCTCTGTCCTTGTAGCACACATCTACCTGGACATCCAGGCATTTCCATACACCCTCCGATATCTAGGTGGAGGTTCCCAAACCTCAATTTTTGACTTGTGCACACCCACAGACCCAACACCACCTGTAAGCTGCCAAGGCTTGGGGCTTGCACTCTGAAGCAAAGACCTATGCTGTATGTTGGTCCCTTTTAGCCATGGCAGGATGCAGGACACCAAGTCCTGAGACTGCACAAAGCACAAGGCCCTGGGCCTGGCCCAGGAAACCATTTTTTCCTCCGAGGCCTCCAGACTTGTGATGGGAGAGGCTGCCATGAAGACCTCTGACATGTCCTGGAGACATTTTCCCCATTTGCTTGCTGATTAACACTTAGCTCCTAATTACTTATGCAAATTTCTGCAGCTGGTTTGAATTTCTCCTCAGAAAATTGGTTTTTCTTTTCTATTGCTTTGTCAGGCGGCAAATTTTCTGAAATTTTATTCTCTGCTTCCCTTTTTAAATAAGTTCCAACTCCAAACCATATATATGTGAATACATAAAACTGAATGCCTTTGGCTATACCCAAATCACCTCTTGAATGCTTTGCTGCTTAGAAATTTCTTCAGTCAGATGCCTTTAAACTATCTCTCTCAAGTTCAAAGTTCCACAAATCTCTAGGGCAGGGGCAAAAAGCTGCCAGTCTCTTTGCTAAAATATAGCAAGTCACCTTTGCTCCAGTTCCCAACAAGTTCCTCATCTCCATCTGAGTCCACCTCAGCCTGGATATTATTGTCCATATCACTATCAGCATTTTGGTCAAAGGTATTCAACAAGTCTCTAGGAAGTTCCAAGCTTTTCCACATCTTCCTTTGTTCTTCTGAGCCCTCCAAGCTGTTCCAATCTCTGCCTGTTACCCAGTTCCAAAGTCACATTTTCAGGTATCATTACAGCAGCACCCCACTACTTGGCACCAGTTTACTATATTAATCTCTTTTCATGCTGCTAATAAAGACATAATTGAAACTGGGTAATTTATAAAGGAAAGAAGTTTAATGGACTCACAGTTCTGCATGGCTGGGGAGGCCTCACAATCACGGTGGAAGGTAAAGGAGGAGCAAAGGCACATCTTACATAGCAACAGGCAAGTGGGCTTGTACAGGGAAACTCCCCTTTATAAAACCACCAAATCTCTTGAGACTTATTCAATATCATGAGAACAACATGGGAAAGACCTACGTTCATGATTCAATTACCTCCCACCTGCTCCCTCCCAGGACATGTGGGAATTATGGGGCTTACAATTCAAGATGAGATTTAGATGGGAACACAACCAAACCATATCAACCTCTTTTCATTTTAATTGAATGACTAAGCTCATTTTACTTTTCTAATTTGCTGTTTTTCTATTTGTTACTTATTTTATATTTGTGTGTGTTCCTCTGTGTGTGAGATAATAACAGGAAAAATGTGGATGGTTTAATAATATATTTCAGCTTCTACTAAAGGATTGAATCTAAAGTCAATTGTGCAGACAGAAAATATTGCTTTGAAGGGAATTATATACCTTGGGGAAGAAACTAGATGAGATTTTTCTGGACTAGCCAAAAACTAAAATGTTTTTAATGTCCTAGGCAAGTCACATAAATGTGAGAGTGACTGAGAAGGATAGTGGGGCTTATGTTGAACTGGAGATTATATGCCCCCAGTTAAAGACATTCAAATTCTTAAAAAAGTAAATGCCAAACAAATACATGAGTACCAACAGCAACGCTGAAAATTCTACTGGTCAAATAGAATACTTCCAAAGCCAAATTCCAGTGAATAAATTCTAACTTGCCTCTTCATTGCAGATAATAATCAACACCTCATTTTCAAAACCCAGCTAATATATCAGGAATCCAAAGTAAGTAAAAAACACTTTTTACATATTTTGTACATAAAGTTTTCAAAGTAGAGAGAAACACCAATTTGTTAAAGGGAGAGTGAGGAATTCCCAGTATTCCAGGGAAGAGAGGTGCGGAAGTAGCCAATGTGCACAGATGAATTCGTGAGAAGAGACTGAGGTCTAGGAGAAGGCAGGAGAGCACAGTGGTTAAGACTATGCTCAGATATTAGACTACCTGGTGTCAAATCCCAGCTCCACTACCTCACAACTGAAATACAATAATAATAATAATTATTATAATTATTATTATTTTGAGAAAAAGAAAATCTAGATGGAGGGCAATATCTAACTCAAATGAATGAATGAACTGATGGAATCAGGTAGGTCGTCAGAGATGAGCTTATTGAGGAAAGATTTCTTGCCAAGAGTTTCAGTATGAGCAGTTGTTGTGCTGAAATCCTGTCTACTCCAGTAAGGATGGCACCGGGTTCAAGAGGCCAAAGAAGAGATCAGAATCAGCAAATGACACATCGGGTTTTACTAGGGACTTACCTACAGGCCTAAAAATCTAGTATTAGTGGGCTGGACAGGAGAACCAACCACATAGCCCATTGGTGGCGGACTGGGCAGAAGACTGAAACTCTTGAAAAAGGAATGCAGTTTGTACAAGAATTTCACATAGTACCCTTTCCCTAACAATTTCCACCTGACAACATTTATGCAACCCAAAACTCACTTCCCTGTATGTACCATGTTCCATAGGAGAAGCCAGGGTCTTAGATGTTCCTCACAGCCATGAAACAAATCTCTGGATGGCTACTCCAAAATTCTCTAGCTCTAGCTCATAACACACATTCACATGCATGTACCATGCAGGGTCATTCTCAGAATATGCTTAAGTTATTGCTCTCAGGTGCATTTACCATACACTTGTGCCTCATCTCAGAGTGGTCAAATCCTACTCCTCAACTTCCCTGATATGGTTTGGCTCCATGTCCCCACGCAAATCTTTTCTAGAATTGTAATCCCCACATGTTGAGGGGGTTACCTGGTGGGAGGCGGTTGGCTCATGGGTGCGATTTTCCCCATGCTTTTCTCTTGATAGTGAGTGAGTTCTCAGGAGATCTGGTTGTTTGAAAAGCGTCTGGCATTTTCCCTGCTGGCTCTCTCTCTCTCCCTGGCCCCTTGTGAAGAATGTGCTTGCTTTTCCTTCACCTTCCACAAAGATGGTAAGTTTCCTGAGGTCTTCCCACCCATGTGAAACTGTGAGTCAATTAAACCTCTTTTATTTATAAACTACCCAGTTTCATGTAGTGTCTTTATAGCAGTGTGAAAATGGACTAATACACATCCCTACCTCCTTGGGTCATGTGTTGGTAGGCAGATGAGCCTTCTTCTAAGAAAAGGAGGAGAAAGAGGTCTTTATTGAGCCGCTCTCAAGGACCAGATTCAGCTGAAGTTTTATCATCTAATTTCATCCTCATAATACTATGATCCTATGACCTATCCTTGATAGAGGTATTGTTTGTCCTGGTGTTCATGCAATTGAGGAAACTGAGATTCGGCAACAGTAATAGCTTGCATAAGATGAAAGAGTTAGTATGTGGCAGAGATGGGATCCAAACTCTGGTGTGTTTGACAGGAAGGCCTGTGCTTTTCCTCTACACTACACCATCTCCCTCTGCCACTTCGTTTTACCAAATGACACTGCTGCAACCCTGGCTCTTGGCCCTAACTGTAAGGTTAATTTCTATTCTGCTCAGAACCCTGGTGGAAGAACCTCCTGTAGGCTCTGGAAAGCTGCAGGGGCACAGTGATCCTCCCTATTAACAGCATCAACCTTTTCTCCAAGGTAGAGGGAACTTAATCAACCAGGTGCTACACAGGAAACAAATGGCTAAGGGGAAAAAGGAAGGTCATAAGTAAAAACTGGTAAGTATGCAGAGGGGTCACACAGGAACATGATTCAAATTGCTGTCCTCAAAAGATGGTGCTACCTTGGATAAAATTTTCCCTAACAAATATAAGAAAATAGTTTGGGACCCATAAAGAGAAATTAAAACTTAGTTACTGGAGCTATTTGCTTGTGCATTTATTTGATCAACTGTTAAAAGAGTCTGGATATTTTTCTCTTTCAGTTCTCTTCACCCGACCTCTGGGACACTTGTTTCTGTAGGTGAAAGGGATGGGAAAATGCCCTTACCAAGGTCCAGACAATGATTTCAGAAAATAACCTCTAAAGCAACGTGAGCAGGCAATGGTGGATGGGTTCCATGAGCCAGAAAGGGCTATGAGATGTCCAGGAGCTGAACCCTGGAATCCTGCTCTCTGATTCTGTATAAAAATACAACTGATTAACAAATACAAATTGTATATATTCAAGGGATACAAAGTGATGATTTGATTATCATGCATTGAGCATCAGCTGTGGGCAGTGAGCATCAGCTGTGGTAATCATTACACAATAATCCTGCAGCGAGTGTCATCTGTGTAATAACTTGTGTAAAGATTACCATGGCTAATGCTGACTGCATGCCTGCTTGCCTGCTCTTATTGCAATGTAGCAACAACAGAATATCTCACTTCCTGGCATGCAGAAAGCCCCTGTATAAACAGCACTGTCCCTATAATCAGTGGAACTGGATTTGACCCTGGCTTTCAGGTATCAGCTCTAATTTTGTAAAAGTTACTTAACCCACTGAGCTTCGGGTATTCTTACCTTTAAACAGGATAATATAAGACAAGAAATTAAATAAATTTGTGAATTAAGTGATAATACAACTTGGCACTTCAAAAGTTGTAGTGTGGCAAGCCATAGTGGCTCATACCTGTAATCCCTGCACTTTGAGAGGTTGAGGAGAGAGAATCACTTGAGGCCAGGAGTTTGAGACCAGCCTGAGTAACAGAGCAAGATCTGTGTCACTACAAAAAAAATGTAAAAATTAGCTGAGCATGGTAATACACGTCTGTAGTCCCAGTTACATGGTTGATTGAGGTGAAAAGATCACTTGAGCCCAGGAATTTCAGGCTGCAATGAGCCATGACTGAGCCACTGCCCTCCAGTCTGGTTGAAAGAGCGAGACCCTGTCTCAAAAAAAAAAAAAAAAAAAAAGACAAAGAAGTTGAAGGGTGAAGACAAAAAATGTTTCAAGTGAATTATATTGATATGCATACATTAGAAAATTTAAATCTTGAAATTAGGAGAAATATGTTCTGGTGTTCAGCACAGGAGGGTAACTGTGGTTATGAATATTTTACTGTATATTTTTAAACGGCTGGAAGAGAAAATTTATAGTGTTCTGAACACAAATAATAAATGAGGTGATGGAAATCTCAATTACCTTGATTTGATCATTACACATTATATGCGTGTATCAAAATATCACATGTACTCCATACATATGTACAATTCTTACCTATTAACTTTTTTTTTTTTTTTTTTTTTTTTTTGAGATGGAGTCTTGCTCTGTCACCCAGGCTGGAGCTCAGCGGCACGATCCTGGCTCACTGCAACCTCTGCCTCCCGGGTTCAAGCAATTTTTCTGCCTCAGTCTCCCAAGTAGTTGAGATACAGGTGCCCACCACCATGCCTGTATAATTTTTGTATTTTTAGTAGAGACGAGGTTTCACCATGCTGGCCAGGTTACTCTCAAACTCCTGACCTCAGGTGATCTGCCTGCCTCAGCCTCCCAAAGTGTTGGGATTACAGCAACGAGCCACTACATCCTGTCATAACAACTTTAAAAGCTGAAAATTAATGATCAAAGCTTCTATATCTAGAAACTTGAAAACAACACAAAACAATCCTAAATTAAGAAAAATATAAAGACGGAATTTAATGAAATCCTACATGTAATATCAAAAAAGCCAAGTAAATTTGGTATTTTTTAAGAGTAATAAAATTGATAACTACCTGGTAAAACATATTAAAAAATAGAAAGAGAACAATCATCAATATTAGGGATGAAAAAGTGGATATCACTAATATTTCCATAGAAAATATAAAGATAAAATAATTAAAGAATAAATTAAAATTTTGAAAGAAATGGAAAAATTACTCAAAAAGCACAACTTGTTAAAACTGACAGAGAAATAGAAAATTACAATATTTTTGTGTACATTAAAGAGCTGAAATTATTATTAAGAACTTTTCCACAAAGAAAATCCTGGTCACTAATGGCTTCACCAAAGCTTAAAAGAGAAATATCGTCAATCTTATTCACACATTTCATAGGCTAGGAGTAGATAAACACTTTCCAGTTCTCCTTATGAGACTCCCATAAATTGATATAAAATCTAACATGGGAAATATAAGAAAAAATATTATATATTAGCCTCATGAATATAAGTAAAAATATCTCAAAGATTTGTAAATTGAATGTAGGAATAAACAGGATAATCCACAACAACCAGGTTGGTTCATTTCAAAAATGCAATATTGATTTTATGTTATTTTACAAAAATTAGTCATTCACTTCTATTAAAATTATAAAAGGGAATTAAATAATCTCAATATATGCATAAAGATACAATTCTAGCAACACATAGTTAAACAAAATGTTCTTAACAAATTGAAGAATTTCAATTTATGAAATACAAAAAGTAGAATTAGTGATAAAATATTAAAAGCTCTACTTCTGAGACTGAAAACAAAAGCCTAAGTTCTCAATTCACTATTTTTAAAATATTTTATTAAATGTGCTAGGCAGCACAAGAAGAACTAAAAAAATACAAAGTTTTTAAAGGAATAATTATAAACTATCATTGATAACTGACATTATACTGTATGTAAAAAGACTTGATAGAATCTGTAGACTTTTAAAATTAACAAATGAATTTAAGAAGGTCTCTGGATAAAAGGTTAAACAAAAAATCAATTGCATTTCTATATACCAGCAACAAAAATTATAAAACAGTCTTTAAAGAAAACATCATTTAAAATGACCAAGATAGGTCAAATATAGAGCACTGAATCTGACTAAAGTATATGATTTCTACACTGAAACAACAAATTATTAGAGGGAAACAAATAATTCCCAGATAAAAGCATCGTTTTTTGTAATCTTATAATTACTTGACTAATGGTCAATAGATTAAATGCAATCCTAATACAGATCATAGCAGGTTTTTTTTTTTTTTTTTTTGAGGGAAATTGGCAAGGTTCTTATAAAATGTATATGGAAAAGCAAAAGGCCAATAATCGACCAGGCATTCCTGAGGAAAAATGAAATTGAAAGAGTTCTACTATCAGTCATTCAGTCACATTGTTAAGCTATATTAATTAAAGCAATATAGTGTTAATGTAAACATTTATAAAAGACCAATGGAATAAAACAGTCCAGATACAGACCCACATTTATAAGGACAACTGATGTATGACAAACGTGCCTGCAGTAAAGTGAGGAACGAATGGCCTTTTTAGTAAATTGTACTAAGTCAACCTATCTCTAGGTGGAGAAAACCACTGGAGTTCTATCATATAAATATTCATTCCAGATATATTTTGGATTTATATGTGAAAGGCAAACAATAAATCCTGTATTTTAAAAAAGCATATATATATATATATTACCTGATTGCTAACAAATATTTCTTATGTGGGGTACAAAATGCTTACTCTGCAGAAAAAAATTATAAATTGAACAATATTAAGACTAATAATACCAAAAGACACTGTTAAGTGACTAAAAACTCAAGTCATAGAATAAGCAGATGAAATAGCAGATGCAGTATCAAAAAAGCCAACAGTTTTGTGTTTCTTAAGAGTAATAAAATTGACAACCACCTGGCAAGATATATTTAGAAAGAGAGCGAGAATAAGCATCAATATTGAGGATGAAATAGGAATATCACAAATATTTCTATAGACAATATGAAAATAAGTAAGATGCTTGAAAAGAGCAAAGATACTAAAAATCTTAAAAAGGAAAGATATATATATATATATATATCTTTGAACAGACTGCTTTGAACAGACTTTATATCTATTTATATTATATGTTTCTATCCCTTTTTTGTTTGCTTTCCTTACATTTTGGCTTTGTTGCAGATGCCCAGTGTGGTTCAAGCCCAAGACCCCAAAATATGACAATAAGAACAATTCAGGTGAAACAATAAGAGAGTATAGTTTTATCACATACTAATCTTTTTAGAAACTTAGCTTTCAAAAAGTGGAAGAAATAATTACCCTACATAAAAATATGTACATATGTGTAAGCAAACATATGCACATGCACACTCATAAATAGGCATGCATATTCTTCAAATCAGTGAAAAAAATAGGGCAACACATAAAAACTAGACAAAAGATTTGAATGGGTACTTCACAAAAGAGGTATAACAAATAAGAAATACAATGAATTAATGTGAAAACTGACTCAAAATTTATCAGCAGTGAAATATCAATTATAACCAGAACTTAATACACATTTACCAAGATGACTAAAATAAAAATCATCTAAAATAATAGGTGATAAGTATAAAATCTGGGACTGGAATGCTTTTGTACAGCTGGCATAATTTTAAATCAATATAACCACTTTGGAAAAGTACATGGTGGTATATCTTAAACTTATGCACATCACATTATTTAGTAAATCAGTACCTAGACTGCACTCAAGGAAAATGCACCTAAAATATATATACCAAAAATGTAAATAATATGTTCACTGTAGTACTATTTGTAGTAAACCAAACTCAAAATTTTGAAATGCTTACCAAAAGCAAATAAATATTGGTATAGTCTCACAATGGAATCCTATATAATAATAAAAATAAAAACTACAACTACATGCAACAACGTGGATAAATCAGTAAAATACAATGTTGAGCGAAAAAAGTCACAAAGTCCACAGAGTCCATCTGTATGCTTCCATTAACATAACTTTCAAAATAAAAGGCAAAAGTAATCCATGGTGTTAGAAATCAGACTTGTGGTTTCCAATGGGAGTAACATTGACAGGAAGAGTGAGGCTCTGGTATGCTGGTAGTATTCTATTTCTTAAATATTGATTAAATAGAGATATGAAAACTGGTTACTTGGATGTGTTTATTTGGAAGGGTTCTCTGTATACCTATGATTTTGGGGGTTTTCTATCTGTATGCTATACTTTTTTAAAAAAGATAAAACTTCAATGATCATGAAAAATTTAGATATTGAGATAAAATTTTGGTACCCCTAAAATACGCCTTGACCACTAGGCTGCTCTGAACAGACTTTCTATCTATTTATTTTTATTATATGTTGCTATCCCTTTCCTTACATTTTGGCTTTGTTGCAGATGCCCAGTGTGGTTCAAGTCCAAGACCCCAAAATATGACAATAAGAACAACACAGGCTTCTGCATTACCAATGGTAGAATATAGTTTTATCACATACTAATCTACTCAGAAACTTACCTTTCGAAAAGTGGAAGAAATAATTACCCAGGGAATAAGAAAAAAATGTTCTCAGTGGAGCCCAATGTATACTTATTGTTTAAGCAAATGAATAGTATGCACACTAAGCAAACTGTACTGGGAGAGTTGCCCATTTATTTTATTTTGAAACACACTGCATATTTGTCTAAAGGCCAGTTTTAAGCTATGTGATTCACTTAACTTCCTCTTTCCCTTCAATTATATTTAGACATTGGCTTTAAGTTTTATGTTTTCATTATTTTATTTTTCTGCATTTCTAAATATGAATTTCATTCATACAAAAGGAGCTACTTTGTAGCTGTTAAATCTGGCTACCTATCTATCTATTACTTGCAAAATGAGTAGTTCATCTTCATCACTTGGAAATTGCAATATATAATAAAGCTACTGAGTTACCCCTGGTGTCTTATAAAATGCGTAAATTAGAGTCCCTCTCCAGGCTTTCTTAATCAGATTCTCTAGAGAGAGCTACAAGAATCTTTCTTTTACAAAAACTTCTAAGATGCACAGCAGTTTTGATACTCTTGCCAATAGTTCTAGAGGAAGGGAGGGAGGGGATATAGAGGATGCAAGTTGTGAGAAAATAGTTTGCTCTCTCTCCTTTTTTCCCATATTCAAAGTTACAGGAGAAGCTTTTTCATAAGATTTGTGACATTTTGTTCTCTTTCTCTCAATAGAAGAGAACAGGACAAGGTACAGTTAGTGCCCTTCTTATGAATAGACTGCATTATCTTATTAATCATTTGTTGGGACTCTATGCATTTTACCAGAGACATTCCTTTCTAATGAGTAAGTTTTAAAATCAACACTTGAAACTCAAATTAACCTGGATGAGTTTGAACGATGGAATTGCCATCATTATTTAAGACTATAAACAAGCACCAATTATGACATAGTTTATAGAGAAAAAATACACACGAATCTAATTTTCGTAAGTTCTCAGGCAGTGTCTTTGCAATATGAAGTCTCTAAGAGAGAAAAGAACTTGTAAATTTAGCATTGTCAGCTTAGGCACCATTACTTAATTATTTCCATGACATGTTTGAGAGGTAATCTAATATCTGAAGTTGATTATTTACATATAATTCTACAAAGTATCATGTAATGTTGAATGACATTTTGAAGACAAACAGACTTTTACTTGAATCCCAGTTCTAAGTCTCAGTTTGCTTGCTTTAAAATGAAATATACTGACACTTCTACAGTATTGTCTGATATCGAATAAATTATCAGTTAAAATGGTAATAACATATAAAATATAATAATTATATATCATTCTACATATCATATTAATGTTGAATTAAATTACACAATTGTCTATATGTAATTATATTATCATATTCTATAATGATTAAGAAAATTATTTCTTCTTGTAAACTAATGAGAAAAGGCTGTGATTAGCCTTAGGTAAGATGATAAAGTAAGAGATAGAACCCATTTGGGTTTAGCCGTTTCCACATTCCTGAGCAATAAACTTATGATTTGAATAGGGCCAAGAAAACTTGCATTTAAGATTTTCAAACACATTTGAAAATTATTTTCTATGTGTCCACTGGCATTTTCTAAAAAATGCTGAGACATGGACTTTCCCAATTGCTACCAAAATGATTACAAAGCATTACTGATAGAATATATATGTGAATGTCATGACACCCAAATGCTAAGTTTGACAATGTAGACTTTTTGGCTAGGTAGGGTGGCTCATGCCTATAATCCCAGTGCTTTGTGAGGCCGAGACTGGAGGATAACTTGAGGCCAGGAGTTTGAGAGCAGCCTGGGCGACATGGCAAAAACCTGCTCTATAAATTACATAAATAAAAATTTAAAATTTAAAAAATAGGCTTCCCCATGTAACAAAATTCCCACTGAGAAATTTCAATCTACCTATGTCACAGTAGGTAACTCATCTTTATTTTTTTCAATAGCTGGATTATTACAACCTGTACGTCATTTGCAGTGTTATTCCAATCTTTAGTGTTGTTGTGCTTTTCTATTGAATGATGATCATTGACACACATTGAAAATATTAAGTACTTGAAAGTAATGGCTTAAGCAGGAGTACTTGACACATGTGAAAATTTTAACTTGGTAGCAAACAACAAAAGAACAATGGAAACAGTAATGAAGCCAGAAACCTCCTTTCCCCCAGTAATTTGCAAAATATCTGTACATTTTGAAGCCAGCTAGCAGTGTGGAACAAGAAATCCGATGCCTCAATCCCATTTAAATAAATACAATTTCAAGATTTTCACAATGATTACCTTCATGGCAGCTAATATTAAACGAGCACATTGAAGTATGCTAGGCACTGTTCTAATTGTTTTATACATTATTTCATCTTTGCAAGAAATATTCATTGTCTACATTGTACAGATAAGGAATTGAGCACAAAAAAGTTGTGACTTGCTCAATCTTTCATGGCTAGAAAGTGGCAAAGACCTAATTCTAAAATGACTTTATAATTACAGATTTTGTGCTCTTATCTTTTGTTCTGTATTGCTTGGTCTTCAATGTTGCCTCAAATATCCTCCTGATTTATCCCCTGCTCCATACACAAAAACAATATGCAGGGTTATTAACTAGGGAAGAAGCTGTTAATCTTTATGATTTTCCTACTACAAAGATACTCGTCTATATTTTGAGGGTGGAAAATTAAAATAGCCACAAAAAACAGACATGAGATTTCAAAATATAAGCCAGTTAAATGTCATAATGGCACACAAATAGTAATTAATAGGTTTACTACAGCAAAATACAATACATTATATTGTATTGTATTCATTAAGTGACAGCTAAAAAAGGATTACTTTGTTGCTAGAAGTAATGCCTAAATAATGTGGAAATTTTACATATATATAAAACAGTTCCAATGATCATACATAATAAGACATGTGTGAAGACAGCTTACATAATAAAAATAATTTATACATGGGTCCATTGATCACCACCAGTATCTCTCCTTTTCCCCTGGCCTTCCCCAGTTATCCAAAGATCACTGCACCAAATAATTGTTTTCCCATATATCATTAATATCAAGCATTTTGAAGAAATTGTACTATTTTTTTTTCTGTGTATGAAAGGAGTTACAAAATATGGAGAAGAGTTGTATGTTTATTAATGGTGAAATGGGGCATAATACTTAACCTTCAAAAGCCACAAATGATGCAATTTTTATCACACAGAACATAGGGTCAATGGAAAAGGGAGTGAAGAATGTGGATAGAAAATAATTTGGGAAGATAACACAATAGAATAGAGTGGAGTGAAAGGGAATACTTGACACTTTCCTTTGAGTGTCTGAATCTGAATGTCTATCCATGTCATGATGAAAAGTTCTTGGAAGCAATGCTTTGGCTTTTTAGAAAATAGCCCTTTAGTTGATTAAGGAGAATTTCCATGGATGAGGAAATAATCATATCATTGTCAGATATTTGTTATCACTATCCTTACATCATGGTTCTATTAGAGAAAGATAGTAATATGAGATTAAGTGTTTTCATCTGGAAATTGTACTGATGATTCAATAGGAGAAATAATGATAAAAACATTGTTTTAGAAAAATTAATTGTGCAGTATTCTGAACGATTTCAAAGGATATCAAATGTATTTGAATCATACAAGTGCCACTGTGTGGTGTTAAACATAAACTGAGGAAGTAGGATAGTGACATTTACATCATAGAATAAATATATAAGAGGCAACAACCTATTAAAAAAGTAAAGGAAAATCTAAATTCTATTTTTATCTCTACTCTTCACTCAGTGCATAGAACCATACCTGAGGCATAATTACAACTTACTAAGTTGTTGAATACAGTCGAATTACAGAGACTTATTTCTACATAGTAAAACTAGAAAAAGTGGAAATTATTTTATCTTGCTAGTGAAGAAAGTGTAGCTAATCTATTCCACAGATTAGAGGATAGTTTAGTGATGTTTTTTCCCCCAGTAATAGACTATAATATCAGAAATCCATATATATTCAGGCCACACTAACTTATTATTAAATAAAGATAATAGAGGAAATAGATACATGATTTTAGTTTACTTCTTGTGGACAAGGGTATTGGAGAAACCTGGAACTAGTTCACAATACCTTTAGATAGTCACGATTAACTCCTATAAAATATGTTTCTGTGGAACATAAACACAAATTATATACTCAAATACTTTATAATACATATTGTAATAAATCTATAGAAGCAACTATCTCCAGAATAATAGGTGTACTACTTCTATGGGGTTTGTGGTTAACATTAGACAAATCCTTTGCTGAGGTTGGAAAACAGAAACATTACAGCTTAAGGAGCTATTTTAGCTATTCCTGGCTGACAGCAGAGATTCACCTGTGAAGTCAAAATGCCATAAGCCATAGCTACCTCAGTTGTGACTCAGAAAGTCTAGCAATGTGTCTCAACCACCATCCCCACCCCTTTCAGAACAAGTAAGGGCCCAGGGTACTCTACCTTCAGCTTGAGAACCATGGCTTGGCATATAACGTGGCACTTGTGATCTGATCTCAGGAAAAATACTTTGTTGCAAATGGATATATAAACAACTACTTCTAATGCAAAGTTGGAGTTGATGAAAAAATGTCAAAAAAAACCATAGATCAGAAGCCAAGCAAATAGACATAAGCACGTAATAATAAGTAGAAGGAACATTGGGTCAGGAGGGCAGAGTGGAAATTCAGTCTAGAGAGTCCTCCTAGGGCACCAGACTGGGAAATATTCTGCAGAGGTTATGATTATGTCTAGGGTATTAAAGGTGCTATTAAAGTATCCACATCTATTCAAACATAAGATTAAGTAACTGAAGTTTCCAAATGGTGACCAGAACACAGCAGTAGGTGATTTCTCTGAAGTTCAAACGGGTCTGTTGGGAAAAAGAGGACTCCCCATAGGAAGCAGGTCACAGCCCTCGGGTTTGGTTTTCAGAACAAGGCTCCAGTTCCCAGGAAAGAATCCTACAGAGACTATTGTAGATGTTTGCCTTTGGGAGACTTAGACATTAGACATGATATAGAAAAAACATTTCCAAAATCTGAACTACACGATCGGGGACATGAACTATGTTATCCAATTAGAGGCACTGCAGGAAGATGAGCTATGACTCAGAGAACAACTTGAAACTCGGTAGACAGCAGTGGAACACAGTGTCCTGGGTCAAATTTTCAGCAAAGGGAAATTGGGGCAGAGTTAGGAAATACAGTCTCATTATGAAAACAGCATTTCTTGGACCATGGCACTAGGGAGGGGAACTTAATTCTAAATCATAATATATGGGAGATTAAGTAAAATAAATCCCTTCTTTCATATTAGTTCTAGTGTAGAAAAAGGCAGGAAGAGCCTGTGGTTACACTGTTCCTTTATTACAAAAAGTTAACAATGAACTTTAGCCTTAGAGAATTTGGAACCTCAGAATCAAAGAAACAAAATTGGGATCTGATTAATGACATTGAAAAGAATCAACATATTAAAAGCATATTATTCTCCTTCATAAATTCATTTGATTGCCCAAATCAATTCATAACTGCCCTCGTTTCAATCAACTACAGACAATCTCTTATTTCTTCAGATTTGTGATTTAGACACGTGAAATCTCTGTGCGGAATTGAAGTGCAGTTTCAGACATTTCTGTCTTATAAATTGCATCAAATTTCTCATTTTGGGCCACTGTGAAGTAATTCTTCCAGTCACCAGCCATCCCTAAAGATAAATTAAAAAAAATAGGAAAGAATAAAATATTTCCATAAGAAGAAAAAGCAGTATATACCAAAGGAAAAGGTTAGAAGGACTAAAGAAAGACTTTCATTTTATTTGAATGAATTAAAACAGCCTTTAAATTGTATTAAGCTTTAAATTTTTAAGCCTTTTAAAAATTCAATAATTTTCTTCCATCTGGAAAGGTGGCTTATAACTAAATAGAGTCTGACATTTGAAGAGGCATTCTGAGAAAGACTAATTTTCTTGTTTAAATTCCTGAGCTTTACAATAGTTTCCTGAGAGTGATAATTTCACTGTTTCTATTGGCCGTGGGTCATGAGGTTATCACTGAGCACTTGGATCAATAGTCAGGGCATATTTTATTTCATAAAGTAACTTTTGGAAACTAGACAAAAAATTAGTCATCAGCACAACAAAACTGCGAAATAAAAAGTTGATAAGTATCACTTCCTAGAATTTATAAACAAGGATGCAATGATATGGAGATGATAGTTGTTTTTCCTAAATTCACTAGGCTTGTTCTTTATTTGTAATTTAGGTGGGAATAATAACATTACTATCAAATACACAACATCCTGGAACCATGCTTTTTAAAGTAAATCTTTTAGGATAAAAATTTAAATTTAATCTCTCATACTTGGGTATCTATAAATACATATTTGGAAAATGAACAAACTTTTAATGTACTGCCAATATTTTTAGAGAAAAACATCTTAATATTTTAACACATCACATTAAATTACAAGTTATATTAATCCACAGTGGTTTGATAAAACTCCCAAGTTTTTTAAAAGAAAAACATTCTTAAAGATATGGTTGTTTCCCTAGTTGTTACATTTTGTTCTATGTTCACCAGATGTTAATAGCTCTGGAATTCAACATAGGGTTGACTAAGGGTTCAACATAAACATATTGGGGCTAATGCATCCATAAGGATGTCATTAAAAACAGAGGAGAACACAGATTTAAGCAATTAAAAGTTATACATAAATCATTCCAGTGATCTGATTTGCATATAAATTTTATAATATACACAAACACGCTTGCTTCACAAAAAAAACTTGATAAATGCTGGTCAAAGGCCAGGTTTTTCTGTTTGTTATAATTTAGGACATATGAATAAACATTGGACATAATCTATCCCACCCTCATAATAATAATATTGATTTATCTAATATGGCATCTTTCAAAATTCAGTGTACCTGGCACATTTGTTCATACTTCACTTCTTTCAGCATTCATTTATGTACATGCCCCTTGCACTACATAGTGAGCTTCTTGATTCAAAGATATGTATCATTTACCCTTGAATTTTTTAAAGAATATGTGCTGTATATAAGTATTCATGAAGAAGTTTTTCTTATTAATGAATGAATGAATGAATGAATGAATGAATACTCTAAATGTTTACTGGATACATCAGGGAAGGAAGGAAGAAGGAAGGAAGGAAGAAGGAATTCTCAAACTATTTAGACTAATAATACTTTTTACTTCTGTATGCATTATTTACTGTGAGAAAATATCCTAAATACTTGCATATCATTTACCATAATCCTCCCCAGAAACTTGTGCCACAGGTGTTATTATATTATCTATTTTGCCAGTGATGTAATCAGAGCTTTGGCAGGTTAATTAATATATTCAGGGTAATAGGTTCAGGGAATGGCATAGCCTGGATAAACCTCAGATCAATCTGACCACAAAAGTGTGTTCTTAACCCCCTAGAGAGGGGATATAAAGACTGTCTTCAATATTAGAACAGCACGTGCTTTTTTTCTGTTGAGGTTGGAGAAGCCATAGAATCCAGATACCGAGCTTGTCTTCTTTATGTCTACACCATAATTAGATGTCATGAAATGGCATCAATTTTCATATGATTTGAGATAAAA
The DNA here is from genome assembly GCF_009764315.1 of Trachypithecus francoisi. Classification (NCBI taxonomy): domain Eukaryota; kingdom Metazoa; phylum Chordata; class Mammalia; order Primates; family Cercopithecidae; genus Trachypithecus; species Trachypithecus francoisi. Next base: position 63,699,688 of record NW_022681454.1, on the reverse strand, counting down.
TTTCTGGGAAATTATATTCAGGTATTTATCAGAGTGAGAATTTGACATGTTTAATAAAGATTTATTTTCTGATTCTTCTACCAAGAAAAAGAATATATATGTACATGTACACAATTGACCCTTGAACAATACAGACTTGCACTGGCCAGGTTCACTCATATGCAGTATTTTTTTTTCAATTAAAAGCAATAAAAATACAATATTTGCATGATGAGAAACCCACCCACATTTTTGGAGTGCCAATTTTTCATATAGGCAGGTTCTAGTATATTCAGAGGCAGAGTTCCTGGAACCAATCCCCCACAATAACAAGGGATGACTGTACATACACATACATTTACATCTGTGTATAAGCATACAGATGAGATATATATACATCAGTCTTCTTTGCTCAAGCTTATAATGCATACAATTTTTGATGAAAAATATACTTGCTTTCATACTCTGTAAGTTATTTTTAATAAGTTAAATGTATTGTTTTTAGAAAAGAAAGAGCATAATTTGAAAACACTAGGACTATTTGCTACCTTAATAAGTTAACAAACAACTTTTAAAAAATATCTATCATATTACTCAAAATCAGTGGTTTTGTTTCATATGTTCATATGCATAATACATTCCTAAGGTTATGATTACTTCCTAGCATATAAATTGAAATTCTACCCTTCCCCCCCCAATTCAATCAAGGATATTGAAAACCGATTGTGGCATTATTAGGTGGATAACTTTTCAAAGTTATTTAAGTTTATAATTTGTTAAATGTATTGTTATTATTAACACATTTTTGACATATATTATGTATAATGAACCACAATAAACAGACTACCTAAATGGAAGTAATGTATTTCAACAGTAAATGCCATATTCTTCTAAGTTATATTTGGACTCTATGTTACTAATAGCTTAAACAGTATTTGTAGAGGGCTAAAACTTATTTTAAGGTCAAGTAAAAGTTTCTCCTCTTGATGAATTAATTTTAATGCGATTACCATGGTTTTCTAAGTGATATAGGGACTTTAAAGACTATGGTACTGTACTAAGTGAAATTAGTATTTCACTGAGGAGTGGAAGGAAGCTTATCTATGCCATCTTAAAGATTTAAGGGAGTAAGAAGGACAAATTTGGAATTGCTCACATCAGAATTGTCAAAAGCACTCTCATTTAGCACAGCAGTAAATAGGAAAATAAATATTTATCAAATATTCAAGATATCCCAGTAACAGATTTAAATGCATTGCTTCATTTAATAATTTTGAATCTCAGCAACTTTTGGTTGTATGTATTTACTGTGAAGCTTAAACAGGCTAAGCAACTTAGTAGAGATCACAGAACTAATCCTTAGCTCATGATAATTCATGAGAAAGTACAAAAGAGAAATTAAACCCAGCAAAGTATTTACCTTTACGCATAAAAGGGGATTTGCTATGATCCATCACTGTAGTTGGTAGATGTGTATAATTTACCAAAGGATTGTCCTTCATCACTTCGAATGAGGTGTGATTGATGATCCTATCCAAGATCTCATCATTCAGGTTCTTCTCTAGAAATCTAATGATCTTCTTGATTTCCTCCTTTGGATTCTATTAGCGGATAAAACCCAAGACAATAAACAAGTAACTCACACAATGTGAATACTTACAAAACATTTATAATCTGTTTTTCTAAATGTTAACTCTGAATAGTTTGGGAAATCCATATTTGCTTGGGTTTATTTTTCTCAAGTTTTAAATAAACTAATCATAAAATATTAAAAATCAAGAATATCTGTTTTATTTTCTTTGTCAGTCCTCTCTGACAGAAGAATGAGATCAGAACTTAAGGTGTGTCAGTGGTTAGAATGAGTAAAAGAGCAGACGTGATGATAGTAGGGATAAGCCCAAAAGAAAAGATAGTAGTTGTGCTAGGAAAACACATAGATGGACAGGCAAATTGAGAACATTTTCATTTTGGGGTCAAAAATATTTGGAGAATAATTTGGCTAATCCTAAAATATGAATGATGATATTAGTCCAGGAGTCCCCAAACCACTGGCCGCAGAGCAGTACCAATCAGTGGCCTGTTAGGAACTGGGCCACACAGGAAGATGTGAGTGGTGGAGGAACAAGCACTACTGCCTGAGCTCTGCCTCCTGTTAGATCAGTGGTGCCATTAGATTCTCACAGGAGAATGAACCCTATTGTGAATTGACTATGTGAGGGATCTAGTTTGCACACTCCTTATGAGAATCTAATGCCCGATGATCTGATGAAACAGTTTCATCTGGAAACCATCCATCTACAGCCCCCTTGCACCCTGTTCATGGAAAAATTGTCTTCCACAAACCCGGTTCCTGGTGCCAAAAAGGCTGGTAACCTCTGTGTTACTCTACAGACCAGTGGAAGTCAAAGAGACCTGGCTCTGGTCTGAATCTTCCCCTGATCTGTTACTCTTTTACCTCACTTATTAGGAATTTATAAACGTATAAGCATGTTGTAAATTACTGGATTTTTTTCAAATTTTATTATTGATATATATTCTATAATTTTCTTCCATTATTGTTGTTGTATTAAACTTCTCTATAACATTATCTACAAATGATTGTATGGCAGAAGAAAAATATTGTCTGTTAATGCAATGTATGTTGCAAGTTTGAAGGAAACTGAAAATATATGGATATGCTTAAAAAGGTAACCGGGTTAGACTATAAATCAAAATGAGTAAGTTTATTTAAATAAAGCATTTTAGCTAAATAAAGACAGAAATGGTCTCAAATATTATGTGGGAAACAGTGTAATGGTTGATTTGGAATTTGAATAACAGCCAAACAGAGAAAATGTATTTCTTAGTCTTATGGAGAAAAGGGACTATTGCCAGAAGCTAAAATTGTTCTTTTCATAAAGCTTTTAAGTGCTGCTCTGCTGTCCAAAACATGAAGAGAGATATTTGTTAGAGAGCTGGAATAATTTTCTCTCTTATGAAGAATTTATAACTTATCTCTGGCTAAACAAGCTCTCAAGAGATGTATCACTTTGTTACAGTAGTTTCATAAACCATGCAAGGTTTTGCAGCTGTATGATGTGAGCAAATTAACATTAATAATCTCAAACCCTGTATAAAGGGACAATGATAAGACATAGATCACAGATTCTTTATGGGATGTGGACAACTGTGATGGAGAAGGAAAACTTGGGCAGTGAATAAAAACTCAGAGGATTCTTTGTGCTAAGATACAAGAAACCCCTGGGAGTTTCTCAAAACTAACTAAAGCAAGGAATATTTCACATGGAGTCAAATTTCTGTGTTATGCAAAGTAGGATTAATGCCATTAAAGTTTTGGATATTACCACTCACTCATTTATTTATTGAAGCAATCAATGATCCATGCAAGTAACTTTGAGTCCCTGTTTATGTGGTATGCACTATATTAAGTACTGGGATGTAGTTACAAAGAAGACAACCTTTGTAATTTTCACTGTAGATCTGAAAGTATTCTACTTTATATGTTCAGGATTTTATAAGTAAAGGAATTAATTTCAACATGTTTTCCTGTTGTGTGTGTCTCTGTGTGTATTTGGCCAATTTAAGTAGAAGAGTTCCATAATGGTGGCATTTGTAGTTGTATTTAATTAATACTACTTCATACTAGATAGATGATTACAAGTTTCTACACTGAGTGAGGTAATGAGGAAGTAAAGGAGGGAATACTTTGAAAGATACAGTAGATACACTATCTGAACCAATTGAATGTGCGAAATATAGGAAACAAAGAGAATAAGAATAACTTTTATTGTTGAGAGAAAATAAAATAGAAAAAAGATTACATGTTGGAGAGAAAGAAAATAAGTTTAATTTTGAGTATGTTAAATTTAATACAAACATGGACTAGAAAATAGAGGTAGAAGTAAAAAATGGAGGCACAGATAACGGATGATTAGCACATAAATAGCTGTGAAAACAGTAAACATGAAAGGGGTAACTCAAATATAGCAAACAATTTTAAAAAACAATTTTAAAATATTAATGAGTAGATATCTAGAGGATAACCATAAGTGTGTGATATCCTGGAAAATGTAGGAAATAATTGCAGAAGAAAGAGTGGTCACTTACAATGCAGTGGCTAAGAGATAACACAAATAAAAATAAATAATTGATTTCACAATTAGAAAGTCATTAATTATAGCAAGATTTGGGTAAAAACACATTGTGAATAGGCAAAGCAATCAGCATTTTGGACTCCATAGACTAAGCTGAAAAGCAAATATCAATCCTTTTACACCATGATGCAGTAGGGAAATTATCCAGAATCCATATCTATCATTTTACCTCTTTCATATCTTCATAGTACAAGAAAAGTATTGGGTGTTCTTCCTTTTTCTTCCACCAGTTTTTAACATGAGTAAACCAGGAACCATAGGCCACTAAAACCAGATAAAAGTCTATTTTCATAAACATTCATCAAATTAAATATTTCTGTCCGAACAGTAAATCAAATTGTGAAAATATTTTGTGGAATTTAGTAACCAAAGGAACTGAGAATATGAGGCCAATTTTAAAAAGTAAAATTAGCTAGTTATGGATATATAAACATCAAATACTTTTTAATGTCAAGTACAAAGAAAGCATTTCAGACAAAAATACTCTGACCTCCAAAAAGTTATGTTTAGTCTCATAAAGAAGAAAACCATTATCTTACAAAGTACTCATATCAACTATTTACCTAAGTATTATAAATATATAACATGTGCATTAACAGATCTAACTAATTGCTTAAGCAAGTTAAACAAGGTCTATTGCGAGTAGGGACTGAGAATGGATTTCTAGTAACTGAGAACAGATTATAGAATACTTTCGTATGCCAATGATTAATACTAGTTTTATAAATTGAATGCCGTGGTAAAATATTAGATGCATTAGATTTAATTTTTTAGATAATATTTGAACATACTTTTCACTGGGTTGGAAAAATAAATATTTTGGAAGTCATAACAGTTATTGTTAATAGTATTATTAAAATAAAAAATACTTATCAATTTTGAGATAAAGTCCATGTACCTTTTCCAGTTATGAATTTCTCCAGATATTCTTCCCAGGTACCAGGAAAAGGTTGTAAATTATTCATTAAGTCGAAATGGTAATATGAGACTGAAACATCCTTGGCATTACGAGCCAGATAAATCATCTGCAGTGGGGGGCGGGGGGTAGGAGAAAAAAATAAAATAAAAGACATTTTATTTAGGAAAATATTAACCTATAAGCATGTAAAATAGCAGAGTATTTTTTCAACTGGAAATTGTGGGTCCGGAAGGCCCTTCTATTAGCAGCTAAAATACAGAATCAATTCAAGTGATTTGCAGTACAGCAATGAATTTTTGAGATTAGAAACATTGAGCTACAGAGGTTTTGAAACAAAGACTTCAGTTTCTGGTCACTTGACACGGTGAAGCACAAATAGACCACTGCGTCTTCTGGAAGAACTGCAAGGTTCTAGAACAAACATTATCAAGAAAATGACACTGTGAGTAGAGAGAATACCAGCAAATTGAAAATAACAAAATAGTGAGGAAAAAAATAAAAGTTTTCACTTTTCACTTCTACCAGTTAAATACCCAGAAAAATATTAGGTGCTGATAAAAATATATACAAAGGAAAAGAAGGTAAAGATAGTAAAAGACATTAAAATAAGTTTGGGGGCATCCAGTTCAGAAACTAGAAGGTATAGACTCACTATTTTCTGCCTCGCTACTTCTCTACTCTGTTTTTTTTTTTTTTTTTTTTTTTTTGAGACGGAGCCTCACTCTGTCATCCAGGCTTGAGTGCAGTGGCGTGATCTCTCGGCTCATTGCTGCAAACTCCGCCTCTCTGGTTCAGGCCATTCTCCTGCTTCAGCCTCCGGAACTACAGGCGCCTGCCACGATCCCCGGCTGATTTTTTGTATTTTTAGTAGAGACGGGGTTTCACCGTGTTAGCCAGGAAGGTCTCAATGATCTGAGATAGTGATCCGCCCGCCTCAGCCTCCCGAAGTGCTGGGATTACAGGCGTGAGCCACCGCGCCCGGCCTTCTCTACTCTTAATATCACTAAAGCCCTGGAAATTATTCAACATACAATGATACAAGAACTCTAAAGGCATACTGGATAAAGAGCTGAGTAATGCCAATGTGGTGAGTTCCTCCTAGGTGTCCTTTTTATCTCCTGTATACTCTTGGACTGTGCAGCAAAAAGGACTGTGACCTGGAACAAAAAAACAAACAAAATCTAGAAAAACCTGCTCTCCCTGGTCAAAGGATTAGGAAAGAGGGAGCCCAACAAAGACATAGTGGAGAATCCCAAACTCTGCTCCACACTCCGGGTCCCTGTAGGTGAACTAACTCACTGCCAGTAGTGGCAATGAAGCACTGGGCCAATCAAACTCCTGTGATACAAATGGGATTTCATGGGCAGTCCCACCCATTCACAGTGATAACATCAGAGAAGCCTTGTTTTTCCCAGGCCCCAAGGCTTCTCTCCTACTTTCAAATGATCAGCCAACAAGAGCAGGAAGTCCAGGAAAGTACCTTGTACCCCTTTTATGTGGCATCAGCAGGGATACTACAGTATGTCCAGCAGCCCCAGAAATCAAATAAGCAAGAAAAACAAAACTGAGATGAATCAAATGTTAAATTGTCTGACAAAGATTTAAAGGAGCTGTCATAAAAGCGCTTCAACATTCCATTACAAATTGTCTTGGAGGGTGGACCAAGATGGCTGAATAGAAGGCTCTATCAATCATCCCCCACACCTCAAAAGGAATATCAAATTTGCCAACTACCTATACAGAGAAAGTACTTTCATAAGAAACAAAAATCAGGTGAGCACTCACAGTACCTAGTTTTAACTTCATTTCACTAAAACAGCCATCAAAGATGACAGGAAAGACAGTCTTAGGATTGCCATTGACACGCCTCCCCCAACCCTGAGTAGCAGCTGTGTGGCATGGTGAGAATCTGTGCACTTGGGAGAGGGAGAGCACAGTAATTATGAGACATTGCATTGAACTCAGTGCTGCCCTGTCACAGTGGAAAGCAAAACCAGATTGAACTCAGCTGGCAGCCTTCCATGAAGGAAGCATATAGACCAAATATATCTAAAGGGAATCACACATTCCAGTGGTAGAAATATGAGTTCCAGCAAGCCTCACTACATAGGCTAAAGTGCTCCGCACCTGTAAATAAACTTGAAAGACAGTCTAGACCACATGCTTCTAGGCATGTTCTAGTGCTGAGATGGCCTCAGAGCCAGTGGACTTGAAGGTTACAAGACATACTGCGACATACAAGACTAAGGGAATGCTTGTACCACCCTTCCACAAACTCTAGGCTGCATAGTTGGTGGATTCAGAAGAGATCCCTTCTTTCCACTTGAGCAGAGGAGAGGGAAGAGAAAAGAGGACTTTGTCTTACATCTTGGATACCAGCTCAACCACAGTAGGATAAGGTACCAGTCTGAGTTATGAGGCTCCTATTCACACAAATATATATGCTTACAGTGTACCCACAAAAGTTAAAAATTGAAAAAAAAAATTAAAACAACTGAAAAAATAGAAAAGAAATTTGAGTTACATTTGTAAATTTAATTATGTGGAAAGTATAGATCTGCAATATATAATAACTGAAATAAATAAATAAATCACTAGAATAGTGTAATGGCAATGTTAGAGGACAGAATCAGTGAACATAAAGGCGTATTGATAGAATTTACTCAATGTTAACAACACAGAGAAAATAGAATAAAGACAATAAAGAGAACCTTAGGAATCTATGGGACAATAACAAGAGGCCTAACGTTTGTATATTTAGAGTTACACAATTATAGGTGGAAGAGTAAGGAACTGAAACAGTATTTGGAGAGTTGGTGACCAAAAACGTCCTGTAAGTGTTGAAATAAATAAATCAATATATCTAAGAAGTTGTGTGAACTCCAAAAAGGGAAAAAAAAAAAAAGATGTCAAGCAACATTATAAAAATACTTCTAAAAATTAAAGATGAATAAAACTCTTAGAAAAAAGCCAGATATACAGCACATTGCATAATAAAGATCACCAATTCAAATGACAACAAGTTTCTCATCTAAAACCATGAAGGCCAAAAGGAAATAGTACAATAGTTTTTCAAGTGCAGCAAGTAATATATTGTCAATTCCTAATCCTATATCCAGTAAAACTGTTCTCAGTCAAGAAGGGGAAAAAGATATTCTCAGAAAAAGGAAAACTAAGAGAATCAATTGCTAGCAGACCTATCTTATGGAATAGTTAAGGGAAGTTCTTCAAACAGAAAGAAAATGACACTAGAAAGATGAAAACTTTAGAAATGAAAAAGAAAAAGAGAATGGGTAAAAATAGAAGTAAATGTAATAGCTAATCACTCACCCAATTAATTTCTTAAGTCATATTTTACAGTTGAGGCAAAAGTTACATTATCTGATGCGGTGTTCAGTTTATGTACAGGATCACTCGAGACCATTATGTTGAAAATACGGAGAGAGTAAAGGGGCCTAAATGGAAGTAAGATATCTACACTTCACTTAAAGTGAGAAAATGTTGACACCATTAGACTGTGATGAGTTATGTATATTTATGGCAATACCTAAAGCACTCACTAAGAAAACTATGCAAAAATATATTCAAAAATACTAGAAATAAGTAAAAATTATTTCCAAAATGTTTAGGTATAACAAAGGAAAGGAAGAAAAAAAAAAAGAAATGAGATGCAGAAAGAATAAACAGATAACGAGGTAGACATAAGTCCTAAAATGCCAATAATGCATTTATTTATTTATTTATTTATTTATTTATTTATTTATTATTTTTAACTTTTAGGTCCAGTGGGCACACATGCAGATTTGTTGCTTATTTGTGTGTCACTGGGGTTTTGTGTACAAATGATTTCGTCACGCAGGTAGTAAGCATATTACATGAAAGGCAGTTTTTTGACTTGTACCCTCCTACTACCCTTCATCCTCAATTATGCCCTGGTTTCTATTGCTCCCATCTTTGTGTCCAAGTATACTCAAGGTTTACGTTCCATGTGTAAGTGAGAACATACGATATTTGGTTTTCTGCTCATAAATTAATTTGCTTAGGATAATGGCCTCCAGCTGCATCCATGTTGCTGCAGAATACATGATTTCCTTTTCTTTATAGCTGTGTAGTATTCCATGGTGTATACACAACACATTTTCTTTATGTGTTCCACCATTAATGGGGATTGTATTAACAAGTTCTCACTCTGCTGTAAAGAACTGTGTGAGACAGGATAATTTATAAAGGAAAAAGGGCCGGGCACGGTGGCTCAAGCCTGTAATCCCAGCACTTTGGGAGGCCGAGACGGGTGGATCATGAGGTCAGGAGATCAAGACCACCCTGGCTAACACGGTGAAACCCCGTCTCTACTAAAAAATACAAAAAGATTAGCTGGGCGAGGTGGCGGGCGCCTGTAGTCCCAGCTACTCAGGAGGCTGAGGCAGGAGAATGGTATAAACCCAGGAGGGGGAGCTTGCAGTGAGCTGAGATCCGGCCACTGCACTCCAGCCTGGGTGACAGAGTGAGACTCTGCCCCCAAAAAAAAAAAAGGGAAAAAGGTTTAATTGACTCACAGTTCTGCATTGCTGGAGAAGCCTCAGGAAACTTACAATCATTGAGGAAGCAAAAGAGAAGCAGGCACCTTCTTCACAGGGTGACAGGATGTAGTGAGTCCAAGCAGGGGAAGCACAAGACACTTAAAAAACCATCAGGTCTTGTGAGAACTCACTCACTATCATGAGAATATCATGGGGGAAACTGCCCTCATGATCCAATTACCTCCACATGTTCCCTCCCATGACACATGGGGATTATTACAATTCAACATTAGATTTGGGGTAGGAACCCAGAGCCAAACAATATCATCCTGCCCCGGTCCCTCCCATATCTCATGTCCTCACATTTCAAAACATAATTATGCTTTTCTAATAGTCCCCCAAAGTCTTAATCTGGCATTAACCTAAAAGTCCAAGTCCAAAGTCTCATCTGAAATAAGGCAAGTCTCTTCTGCCTATGAGCATGTAAAATTGAAAGTCAGTTATTACTTACCAGATACAATGGGGGTACAAGCATTGGGTATAGGCACCCATTCCAAATGGGAAAAAATGGTCGGAAGAAAAGGGGCTAGAGGCTCCATTCAAGACGAAATCCAGTGGGGCAGTCATTAAACCTTAAAGTTCCAAAACGATCTCCTTTTATTCCATTTCTCACATCCAGATTACACTGATATAAGAGGTAGGCTCCCACAACCTTGGTCAGCTCCACTCCTATGGCTTTGCAAGGTACAGCCCCTCTCCTGGCTGTTTTCACAGCTGGTGTTAAGTGTGTAGAGCTTTTCCAAGTGCACAGTGCAACTCTCGTTGGATCCGCTGTTCTGGGGTCTGGGGGATGGTGGTCCTCTTTTCACAGCTCCACTAGGTGATGCCTGAGTAGGGACTCTGTATGGGGGCTTCAATCCCACATTTCCCTTCTGCACTGCCCTACCAGGGGTTCTCCATGAGAGCTCCACCCATGAAGCACACCTCTGCCTGGACATCCAGGTATTTCCACATACGCTTTGAAATCTAGGCAGAGGTTCCCAAACCTCAGTTCTTGACTTCTGTGCATCCACAAGCTCAACACCATGTGGAAGCTGCCAAAGCTTGGGGCTTGCACCCTCAGAATCCATAGCACAAGCTGTACATTGGCCCCTTTTAGCCACAGTTGGAAGGTCTGGGACATAGGTCACTAAGTCCCTAGGCAGCACACAGCAGGGAGGCCCGGGTCTGGCCTGTGAAACCATTTTTTCTTCCTAGGCCTCTGGGCCTACGATTGGAGGGGCTGCTGCAAAGGTCTCTGACATGCCTTGGAGACCTTTACCACATTATCTAGGTGATTAGCATTTGGCTTCCTTTTAGTTACACAAATTTCTTCAGCCAGCTGGCTTGAATTTCTCCCCAGAAAATGGGATTTTATTTTCTACTGCACCGTCAGGCTGCAAATTTTTCAAACTTTTATGCGGTGCTTTCTGTTGAATGCTTTGCGACTTAGAAATTTCAAAGTTCCACTGATCTCTAGGGCAAAGGCAAAATGTTGCCAGTCTCTTTGATAAAGCATAGCAAGAGTGACCTTTACTCCAGTTCCCAACAAGTTCCTCATCTCCATCTGAGACCACTTCAGCTTGGACTTCATTGTATATATCACTATCAGCATTTTGGTCAAAACCATTCAGTAATTTTCTAGGAAGTTCCAAACTTTTCCACATCTTCCAGTGTTCTGAGCCCTCCAAGTCTCTAGGAAATTCCAAACTTCCCCACATTTTCCTGTCATCTTCTGAGCCCTTCTAACTGTTCCAACCTCAGCCCATTACCCAGTTCCAAATGACTTCCAGATTTTCTGGTATGTTTAATAGTAGTGCCCCACTACCTCAGTACCAATTTACTGTATTAGTTCATTCTCACACTGCTATAAAGAACTGCCTGAGACTGGATAATTTATGAAGGAAAGAAGTTTAGTTGACTCACAGTTTCCCATTGCTTGCGAGGCCCCAGGAAACTTACAGTCATGGTGGAAGGCAAAGGAGAAGCAGGTACCTTCTTTATAGGGTGGCAGGACAGAGGGAGTTTTAGCAAGGGAAATGCCAGGCACTTAAAAACTATCAGGTCTTGCAAGAAGTTATTCATTATCATGATAACAGCACAGGGAAACCAACCCAATGATTCAATTACCTCCACCTGGTCCTGCCCTTGACACATGAGGATTATTACAATTCAAGGTGAGATTTGGGTAGAGACACAGAACCAAACCATATTAGGCATCTAGGTTATTCCTTTGCTGTTGTGAATAGTGCTATGATGAACATACAAGTACAGGTGCTTCTTGATAGAACAATTTATATTCCTTCGGGTAACTATTCAGTAATGGGATTGCTGGGATTCATGGTAATTCTGTTTTAATTGTCTTATTTTGAAAAGTGCTGTTTATGTCTTTTGCCAGTTTTTAATAGGGTTGTTTCCTGCTAATTGATTTAAGTTCTTTTTAATTCTGTATATTAGATCTTTGTCAGATGTATAGTTCAAAAATATTTTCTCCCATTTTCTATGCAGAAACTATTTATTTTAATTAGGTCCCACTTCGACATTTTGTTTTTTGTTGCAATTGCTTTTAGAGATTTAATCATGAAACCTTTTCAAAGCCTATGTCCAGAATGATATTTTCTAAATTTTATTCTGGGTTTTCATAGTTTTGGGTAATACATTCAAGTCTTTAATCAATCTTCAGTTAATTTTTTGTATATGGTAATAAGGACTAAAGTTTCAATTTCCTTCATACTACTAGTCATTTATCACAGCATCATTGATTGAATAGAGTTATTTCTTCATTGCTTATTATTGTCAACTTTGTTGAAGATCAGCAGGTTGTAAGTAGGTGTGCATCTTTATTTCCAGGCTCTCTAACCTGTTCCTTTGGTATATGTGTCTGTTTTTGTACCAGTACCATGCTGTTTTGGTCATTGCAGCCTTGTAGTAAAAGGTGGATATTGTGATCCTGCTGGCTTTGTTCTTTTTGCTTATGGTTTCCTTCACTATTTGGGTTCTTTTTTGATTCCATATGAATTTTAAAATAGTTTTTTTTCTAATTATATGAAGAATATAATTAGTAGTTTGATAGGAATAACATTGAATCTGTAAATTCCTTTGGGCAGTATGGTCATCTTAACAATATTCATTCTTCCTATACATGGACATGAAATGTTATTCCATTAATTTTTTTCATCTCTGGTTTGTTTTAACCATGTTTTGTAATTCTCATTGTAGAGATCTTTTACCTCTTTGATTAGCTATATTCCTAGTATTTTATTCTTTTTGTGACTATTGTGAGTGAGATTACATTTTGATTTGGCTCTTAGCTTGGGCATTACTGGTGTATAGAAATGCTACTGATTTTTATACACTGATTTTGTATCCTGAAAATTTGCTGAAGTTAATAGGTTTAGGAGTTTTTGGGCAGAAACTGTGGAGTTTCCTAGCTAAAGAATCATATTGACTATGAAGAGAAATAATGTGATTTCCTCTATTTGCATGCCTTTTATTTCTTTCTTTTGTCTGATTGCTTCAGCTAGATCTTCCTGTACTATATTGAGAAGGAGTTGTGAAAGTGGGCATCCTTGTTTTGTTCCAGTTCTCATGGGGAATGGTTTTAGCTTTTTCCTGTTCAGAATGTTGGTTTGTCATAGACTGCTCTCATTATTTTGTATTATTTTGAGATGTGGTCCTTCAATACCTGGTTTACTGAAGGTTTTTAATATGAAAGGATGTTAAATTTTATCAAAAACCTTTTTTAAAATTTATTGAAGGCCGGGCGCGGTGGCTCAAGCCTGTAATCCCAGCACTTTGGGAGGCCGAGACGGGCGGATCACGAGGTCAGGAGATCGAGACCATCCTGGCTAACATGGTGAAACCTCGTCTCTACTAAAAATACAAAAAACTAGCCGGGCGAGGTGGCAGGCGCCTGTAGTCCCAGCTACTCTGGAGGCTGAGGCAGGAGAATGGCGTAAAACCCGGGAGGCGGAGCTTGCAGTGAGCTGAGATCCGGCCACTGCACTCCAGCCCGGGGGAAAGAGCAAGACTCCGTCTCAAAAAAAATAAATAAATAAATAAAAATTTATTGAAGTGATTTTGTGGTTTTTGTTTTTAGTACTTGCTGTGTGAATCACACCTATTAATTTCCATGTATTTAATCAACTTTGCATTCTGGGAATAAAGACTACTCGATCATGGTGGATTAGACCTTTGATGTGCTCCTGGATTCAGTTTGCTAGTATTTTGCTGAGGATTTTACCATCTATGCTGATGAGGAATATTGGCCTGAAGTTTTCTTTTTTGTTGTGTCTCTTCTAGGTTTTGGTATGAGAATGATTATGTCCTCATACAATGAGTTGTGAGGAGTCCTTCTTCCTCGACTTTTTGAAATAATTTTAGTAGGATTGGTATTAGCTCTTTTTTGTACATCTGATAGAATTCAACTGTGAATCTGTCTGGCCCAGGGCTTTGATAGATTGGTAGGTTTGTTATTACTAATTCATTTTCAAGACTGGCTATTGGTCTGTTCATGATTGAAATTTATGGGGGTTTCAATCCTAGTGTTATGAGATCCTTGGGATTTTGCTTTACCAGCCGGAAACCTCTGTGGCCAATGATGCCTTTGTTCAAGGTTTTCTCCTCTGGACTCATTCTGACCACTCAGCCTTGCAGGCTGAGCTTGGCTTGTGCTACCAACCTGGATCTCATGCCTGCCGAGGGTGAGCCAGGTGTGGAGCAGCAATGGGTGTGTGAGCAAGCCTGTAGTCTGGCCATTGTGCAAAGCCTAGCACACCAGCTGCGATGGGGTGGGCAGCTCCAGGCACCAGCATGGCCTCAGCCTCATGGCCCCAGCTCTCTGCAAGGTTGCAGCTGGACCAGGCACACCATAAACAACATCCACAGCTGATACCAGGGAACACAGTGGCACCCAGAAGCTTGGAGACACCAGGAAACATAGAGCCCTAAAGAGGGTGTCACAGCCCTGGCTCAGGGAGCTCCTAGGTCTGAGCTCCTTGAAGGGCCACAGCTCTTCTCTCTTTCTCTCTTCTGTCTTTCTTGTCGCACACAAGGTGGTGAGCAAGGTGTCTGTTTCAGGACTGTTTGTGTTACAGCTCTTTCAGCCCTGCCATTTGGTGGGTCTCAAGTTCTTGTCTTGCATCAGGAAGAATGAGGTATGTAGACAAATGGAGGTGAGCAAGATGAAGAGGAGCTTTCTTGAGCATGGTAGTCAGGGTTTCCTGATGCGTGTTCAGCTCTCAGCAGAGAGCAGACCCTGGGGTGAGTAGCTTCTCTCTGTAGCTCTTCCTCCCGTTGTCTCTTCTGGTCTGAATCTAGGACGTTTTATGGGCCTCAGATGGGAAGAAGTGCAGGCCCAGTGGTCCATGAGCAGCCATGGGTGGGCCCAGAAAAAGCACCGCAAGTTCCCACTGTGGTCCACAGGACCAGCAGTCCAGCTCCCAGGCTTCAGGCCCTCCCCAGCTTGAAGGTGGGGCTTCAGCTGGGACCCACCCTCTTCTACCCAGGAGCCTGTCTACCGCCTGCCACCCTTCATAGCACCAAGGCTGTCACTGCCAAGGGTTGCCTGCAGGCCAGCTTCGACCTACCCTCAGCAGCCCCTTGGCTTCCCTCCTGTGTCCTGGGTGCCCAAAGTCCAGAGGGGACCGAGGTGGCAGGGGGCTGGTGTGTCAGAGCTGTCCCAAGTTTGCACACATCCAACTGGGCTATGACAGCACCCGGGCTTGAAGTCAACCACTCTCCAATACTGGAGTGTGTTCCGAGAGTGGGTAGAGGCCAGACAGTGGGAGCAGACACCCCTGAGCCTGTGGGAACAAGGTGGGGGCCTTCCTTGGCCTCTAAGATTGCAGAAATGCCTGGGTCAACAGCTGCACATGGGTGGCTGCAGATGCTCCCAGGAAGGCGGTGCTCCTGCCTGCTCCTGGCCCCCAAAAGCACAGGGAGCCCTGCGTCCACCACAATTACTTGGCCTGCTGCAACTGTGCCCAGGAGGATGGGACTTCTGCCTGCTCCCTGCTCCCACTGACTTCGTGGAGCAGGGCACCACCCCAGGCCCAGCTCTGCCTTGGAACCCCTCTATCCCCTTCCCTCCATGTCTAACCACGCTGCTTCCCCATCGGTAGCTGACTCGGCGCGGCCTCATTGCAGTAGCAGGGCGATACCAGGGCAGCAGACTCTCGGGGGAGTCCCAGGAGTGGACTCTCGGGACTCCTGCCTCCTCTCTGTGTTCCCCCACAGCGGAGGTGCAGCGGCCATGGCCAATTTTCTACAAAGGAACCCGACATAGCGGAGACTCTGGGCCTGGAAGTGGGTCCTGCCCGGCCATGCAAAGGTAAGGGTGGTGCAGTAGGCTGCTGTGGGGTCACTGGGCACAGGGGTCCCACTGGTGCCTTTGCTGTTCCTGCGGCCGCTCCTGCCACCACCACCCTTGTCTCCCCACTGCAGCCGATGTGATGGCAGCAGCCACTCTGGACTCCTTGCCGCTGCCATCATTAGGAGGTTGTATTTTTCCAAAAATGTATCCCTTTCCTTCTAGGTGTTCTAGATTGTATGCATAAAGGTGTTCCTAGCAGTTTCTGCAGGTTCCTTGTAATTTTGTGGTGCTGGTGGTTATCCTTGCTTGTGTTTATTTGGATCTTCTCTCTTTTTTTTCTTTATGAATCTAGCTAGTGGTATATATTACTTATTCTTTCAAAAAACAAACTTTTGTTTTTGTTTATTTTTTGGTCTGGACTTTCACATCTCAATTTCATTCAGTTCTGCTCTGAGTTTGGTTATTTCTTTTCTTCTGCTACTTTCGGTATTGGTTTGCTCTTATTTTCCGGGTTCCTGTCGGTGCAATGTTGGGTTGTTAATGTAAGACCTTTCTAACTTCTTGGTGTAGGTATTTAGCATTATAAACTTTCCTAGTACTGCTTTTGCTGTGTCTCAGAGATTCTGATATGTTGTGTCTTTGTATCTCTGTTTTCATTTGTTTCAAAGACTTTTGAAAAACTTCTGCCTTAATTTCATTCTTTACTCTGTTTCAGGGGCAGGTCATTTAACTTCCATGTAATTGCAAGGTTTTGATAGGGATTTTTGGCGTTAATTTTTTTTTGTTTGTTTGTTTATTTTTTTATTATACTTTAAGTTCTAGGGTACATGTGCATAACGTGCAGGTTTGTTACATATGTATACTTGTACCATGCTGTTGTGCTGCACCCATCAACTCGTCAGCACCAATCAATTCATCATTTATATCATGTATAACTCCCAATGCAATCCCTCCCCCTTCCCCCCTTCCCATGATAGGCCCCAGTGTGTGATGTTCCACTTCCTGAGTCCAAGTGATCTCATTGTTCAGTTCCCACCTATGAATGAGAACATGCGGTGTTTGGTTTTCTGTTCTTGTGACAGTTTGCTAAGAATGATGTTTTCCAGCTGCATCCATGTCCCTACAAAGGATGCAAACTCATCCTTTTTTATGGCTGCATAGTATTCCATGGTGTATATGTGCCACATTTTCTTAATCCAGTCTGTCACAGATGGACATTTGGGTTGATTCCAAGTCTTTGCTATTGTGAATAGTGCCGCAATAAACATACGTGTGCATGTGTCTTTGTAGTAGAATAATTTATAATCCTTTGGGTACATACCCAGTAGTGAGATGGCTGGGTCACATGGTACCTCTAGTTCTAGATCCTTGAGGAATTGCCATACTGTTTTTCATAATGCTTGAACTAGTTTACAATCCCACTAACAGTGTAAAAGTGTTCCTATTTCTCCACATCCTCTCCAACACCTGTTGTTTCCTGACTTTTTAATGATTGCCATTCTAACTGGTGTGAGATGGTATCTCATTGTGGTTTTGATTTGCATTTCTCTGATGGCCAGTGATGATGAGCATTTTTTCATGTGTCTGTTGGCTGTATGAATGTCTTCTTTTGAGAAATGTCTGTTCATATCCTTTCCCCACTTTTTGATGGGGTTGTCTGTTTTTTTCTTGTATATTTGTTTGAGTTCTTTGTAGATTCTGGATATTAGCCCTTTGTCAGATGAGTAGATTGCAAAAATTTTCTCCCATTCTGTAGGTTGCCTGTTGACTCTGATGGTAGTTTCTTTTGCTGTGCAGAAGCTCTTTAGCTTAATTAGATCCCATTTGTCAATTTTGGCTTTTGCTGCCATTGCTTTTGGTGTTTTAGACGTGAAGTCCTTGCCCATGCCTATGTCCTGAATGGTACTACCTAGGTTTTCTTCTAGGGTTTTTATGGTATTAGATCTAACATTTAAGTCTCTAATCCATCTTGAATTAGTCTTCGTATAAGGGGTAAGGAAAGGATCCAGTTTCAGCTTTCTACTTATGGCTAGCCAATTTTCCCAGCACCATTTATTAAATAGGGAATCCTTTCCCCATTTCTTGTTTGTCTCAGGTTTGTCAAAGATCAGATGGCTGTAGATGTGTGGTATTATTTCTGAGGACTCTGTTCTGTTCCATTGGTCTATATCTCTGTTTTGGTACCAGTACCATGCTGTTTTGGTTACTGTAGCCTTGTAGTATAGTTTGAAGTCAGGTAGCGTGAAACTGGAAAAATTCCCTTTGAAAACTGGCACAAGACAGGGATGCCCTCTCTCACCACTCCTATTCAACATAGTGTTGGAAGTTCTGGCTAGGGCAATCAGGCAAGAGAAAGAAAGAAAGGGTATTCAGTTAGGAAAAGAAGAAGTCAAATTGTCCCTGTTTGCAGATGACATGATTGCATATTTAGAAAACCCCATTGTCTCAGCCCAAAATCTCCTTAAGCTGATAAGCAACTTCAGCAAAGTCTCAGGATACAAAATTAATGTGCAAAAATCACAAGCATTCTTATACACCAGTAACAGACAAACAGAGAGCCAAATCATGAATGACCTTTCATTCACAATTGCTTCAAAGAGAATAAAATACCTAGGAATCCAACTTCCAAGGGATGTAAAGGACCTCTTCAAGGAGAACTACAAACCACTGCTCAGTGAAATGAAAGAGGACACAAACAAATGGAAGAACATACCATTCTCATAGATAGGAAGAATCAATATCGTGAAAATGGCCATACTGCCCAAGGTTATTTATAGATTCAATGCCATCCCCATCAAGCTACCAATGAGTTTCTTCACAGAATTGGAAAAAACTGCTTTAAAGTTCATATGGAACCAAAAAAGAGCCCGCATTGCCAAGACAATCCTAAGTCAAAAGGACAAAGCTGGAGGCGTCACGCTACCTGACTTTTGGCATTAATTTACATTTGTATTGTGCTGTGGCCCAATGGTGCGGTTGGTATGATTTTGGTTTTCTTGTATTTATTGAGAATTGCTTTATGGCTGAGTAAAACCTGTGGTCAATCATACAATATGTGCCATCTACAGATGAGAAGAATGTATATTCTGTTGTTGGATAGATGTCTGTTAGGTACATTTAGTCAAGTGTCGAGTCTAAGTCCTGAGTGTCTTGCCTTGATGATCTGACACTATCAGCGTGGTGTTGAAGTCTTTCACTAATATTATGTGGTTATGTAAGTATCTTTGTAGGTCTGTAAGAACTTGATTTATGGATTTAGGTGCTCTAAAGTTGGGTGCATATGTATTTAGAATAGTTAAATCTTGTTGACCTGCACCTTTTATCATTGTATATTATTCTTTGTCCTTTTGATTATTGGTTTGAAGTCTCTTTTGTCTGAAATAAGATTAGCAACTCCTGCTTTTTTGTTGTTGTTGTTCTCTATTTGCTTGATATCTATTTCTCCATCCCTTTACTTTGAGACTATGGGTGTTGTTACATATGAGATGAGTTTCTTGAAGTTTGAAGGCAGCAGAGTCTTCTTGCTTCTTTATCCAACTTGCCAGTCTGTGCCTTTTAAGTTGCTCATTTAGCACATTTGTATTCCAGATCAAAATTCATATGTGAAGATTTGATCCTGTAATTGTGCTCTTAAATGGTTATTATGTAGACTTGATTATGTAATTGATTTATAGTGCCAATGTTCTGTGTGTTTTGGTATGTTTTTGTGGTAGCTGCTATATCTTTTGTTTCCATGTTTATCACTCCCTTAAGGACCTCTAGGAAGGCAAGTCTCATGTTAATGAATTCCTTTAGTATTTCCTTTTCTGAAAAGGATTTTATCTGTTCATCACTTATGAAGCGGTTTGACTGGATATGACATTCTTGGTTGGAATTTCCTTTCTTTAAGAATACAGAATATAGGCCCTCAATCTCTTCTGACTTGTAAGATTTCTGCTGAGTAGTCCACTGCTAGCCTGGTGAGGTTCCCTTTGTACATGACCTGCCCCTTTCGCTAGCTGTCTTTAAGAATTCTTATTTCATGTTGACCTTGGAGTTCCTCTTTCATTCTATATTTCGGGAATTGTTGTCTTATATAATTTGTGTGTTGGCTTCTCTAGCAAGGTTGAGAACATTTTTATTGACAGTATGCTCACATATGTTTTCCAAGTTAATTGCATCTCTCTATCTCTTTTAGAAATTCCAGTGAGTCACAGGTTTGGTGTCTATATAATCCCATGTTTCTTGGAGGTTTTGTTCATTTTTTAAAATTCCTTTTTAAAATTTTTGTCTGCCTGCTTTGATTCAAAGCAACAGTCTTCCATCTCTGACTTCACAGCTTGGTCTATTCTATTATTAATGTTTCCCATTGTATTATGAAATTCCTTTAGTAAATTTTTTATTTCCAGAAGTTCAGTTTTGTTCTTTCTCAATGTGTCTATGTTTTCTTTCTGCTCTTCATAAGTTTTACTGTTTTCCTTGGATTGGGTTTCAACCTTTTTCTATGTTTCATTGAGTTTCTTTGACATCTAGATTCTGAATTCTATGTCTGTCATTTCAACAATTTCAATCTGGTTAAGAACCATTGCTGGCAAGCTAGTTAGTTCATTTGCAGGCAAGAAGACACTGGCTTTCAGAGTTGCCAGAATTCTTGAGCTGTTTCTTTCTCATCTGTGACAGCTAATGTTTCTTTAATCTTTTAAAATCCTTTCCTTTGGACGGTGCTTTTTGCTTTTATATTCTTTGTTGTCCTTGAGGTTTTGACTCTAGTGTAAATTTGGGTTTATTAGATTGTTTTCCTTTTTGGATGCTTTTAGGGGACCAAGGCTTAATTTGGCACTCCAGGGCTATGTGCTCTGTCTCTAGTGGGCTAGAACAAGACCATTTGCTTTGCTCTCTGGCCCCTTGAAGTCAAGAACCTGCTTTGCTGGAGGTGCTGATGTGTTCCCAGACTACTGGCAACAACATTCCAATCAGGGATGCTGGCAAAGTTGCTTCACTGGGGCATTGGAGATGACATGAGACAGTGTAATCCAACAGGGAAGCAGGGGGCCAGAGGCACATATGTAGTGATGGGGCAGCCACGTGCATCCACTTGCTCATAGGGTAGCAGGAGTAGGCTGCAGGTTACTGTGCACTGGTGGGAGAAGGCTGAAAGTGAATCTGCACCAGTAAGGATCCATATGCAAAAGCAAAAACCTGGGCTAAAAACTGGAAGTTAGGGGCTGCTGGTCAAAGAACTATGACAGCAGCTGCTGGCAAGTGCTTCAGTAGGGCAGCTGAGGCTGTGCACTAAGTGAGTATGGCTATGCAGGGGCCCTAGTAGAAGCCAGCACAGAGAGGAGCAGTCAGATCAGACTGGCCCCGGCCGATGTGCAAGACAGACCTGCTTTCTCCAGACCTGGGAGCTAACAAAAGCTAAAGCCACCTAAAGAAATATGGAAAGCCTTGGGGGATGGGCACCTATGGCCGTGTTCCACTGCAGCTATTCCTGCGCCAAACCCTCTGGACTCCACACAGAATAGAGTACTGTCTCTGCCAATTCTCTGGGAAGTTCTCCCTGCCAACTAAAATGTCTCTGGGAGTGATGGAGTCTCCTGCAGCTAGGATCCTGGAGGTCCATGGTAAGAGGTGGCCATTCATGCCTGTTTAACTCACTCCTTCTCTAGGAACTGTGCAGGACCAGGAATAAGTCATGGTGCTCAACAGCCCTATTCAGAATTCCTAGCTTCCTCCCCCTGTAGCTCCACCATCTGCATTCTCCCTCTATTCACTCTTAATGCCTTTTATCCAAAGATCTTTTTGGAGTATGCCAGTTTGCTTGATATTCTGGTCTTTTTTTAGTGGGAGAAGCTCTTCCAGAATTTGTCTAGTCAACCATCTTGGCTCTACCCCATAACTACTTTAAATTTATATAATATACACACATGAATCTAAAGACAAAAATTGGCAGAGTGTATAAAAACTGAACTTAGCTGTATGCTGTTCAAAAGACACACTTCAAACAAAATGACAATGAGACATTGAGAGTAAAAGGGTAGCAAAAATACGTAATGCAAACATTAATCGGTAAAAACTAGGAGTGTCTATATCAATACAAGATAGACTTCAGTGGAAAAAAAAATCACAAGGGGCATTACATAATGATAAAAGGACTAATCTTAAGAAGATAAAGCAATTCTGAATTCCAAATAGCAAACAGCAGAACTTCAAAATACATGAAATGAAAACCAGTAAAGCTGAAGTAGGAATAGACGAATCAATAGTTACAGTTGAGCATGTTTACAAACCACTCTCAGGCAATTGCTATAATTGCTAGACAGAAAACAAGAAAGGATATAAAAGACCTGAACAACATTATTGGTCAAGAGGATGTAATAAAAATACAGAGAATACATCCACCTACAAAGAAGAATACACAGCCTGCTCAAGTGCTCACGAAACATTAAGAAGATAGAACAAGATGAACCATAAGAAATTTAAAAGAATTGCAATTATGCAGGGTATGATCTTTGACCAAAATGGAATAAAACTAGAAATCAGTAACAAAAAGAAAACATAAAAATCCTCAAACACTTAGAAATTAAATCATACACTTCAAAATCTTGCAGTAAATGAGGAAATTTCAAATAAAATAAAAATATGCATAGCATTGAGTGCAATTGAAAGCATGACATATCAAAATGTGTGGGATGCAACTAAAGCTTTACTGACGAAAAATATTTACAACACTAAATGTTTGTTTTAGAAAGTAGGAAAGAAACAAATCAACAATATCAGTTCCTGCTTAAAGAGATTAGAAAAAGGAGAGTCAAATAAACCCAAAGCAAGTAGATGGAGAGAAATAATAGAGAAAAAAAGCAGTAATCTATGACACTAAAAACAGATAACAGAAATAATTGATAAAGCAAAAAAACTAGCTTTAAAAAATCAATAAAATATACTTATGACAAGACCGACAAAGATAAGAGAGAGAAGGCACAAATAACTGAGATCAGGAACAAAACGGTATCAGAAAAAATCCTGCAGCCATTAAAATAATAATGAGTATAATATGAACAACTGTTCATTCATAAAGTCAGCAACTTAGGAAAGTTTCTCACACATCACAAATTATCAAAAGTCAGATCAGAAAAAACACATAATCTACATAGCACCTGAACTCTTAAAGCAATAGAATTTGAAATATAAAATTTCCCCCAAAGCGGATAAGCAGGAACAAATGTTTTGACAAAGATTTATACCTAATCTTCAAATAAGAACTAACGTCCTTAAGTTCAGTTTTTACAGAAGGTCTGACGATCTAGGGAGAGTTGGGAAATAATAGTAGCAATGTTGTGCTGAGATTTTTTTATTCTGTTGCTGCTCAAGTTTGGAAAACTTGAGTATATAAACTCAGACTAAAAGTTAATTTTTAATGGAAATATTTCAATGTAGCTCAGTTTTCATGACCACAAGTAAATGACTTCTGAAGATTTACATACAATGTGAGTGAGTATAGATTGTTGCAAGTATTTGGTTACACAAACAAAAAAAAAATTTTTAAATAAACTATGTGAGTGAGTAAAGGGATAGGGTCACACTAAAAAACTGACTTGGAGTCTGGAGTATACCTTGCAATTGTTCTCCCAGAAAGACTTAGGAAGAAGATCAGTTGGTAGATGTGTTTTCACAATCCGGGGTGATGGATTCTTCTCTAATTGTTCTATACCTAGAAATTGATTTAAGTATACAGAAATATTAGAGTCTCTAGAAAGGTTACGTTTCCTTATTTTGCCAATCAGTTTTTCAAGACATTTTTGAGCATTATGTAATGCAGCTAAATTCTGAACCAATCACAGGCATTTCACCACATTACTAGAGTCTGTATTGTGTAACATTCAAGGGTACACATTCTGAGGTTAGTCACCCTGAGTTCAAATGCAGACTCTCTCACTTAAGCATTGTGAGACACTTTGAAAGTATCTCAGAATCTCTGTACTTCAGTTTCCCCATCTCCAAAATGAGAGATAATAATACCCTCTTAAATAATTTGGAGTTTTATTGTACCTGTGCAATAAATGACTTTTTAAATGTTTTTTACCTGTGCAATAAATGACTTTTTAAATGTTTTTCTTCATGCCAAAGAGATATCAATAACTAGTAAGTCTAAAACTGGCTATTGTGTTGTATCAGATACTGTAGCATAGATGACATTAACTTTGCGTGTAATATCAGCTGTTGTATCTATATTTTTATTATATTCTATATGTGTCATATGTCTCTCCATATATGTATGGACAGGAAAATGTGTAATCTTTAGTTATTAGCTTAGCTCTTTAAAGTCATACAACAAATATATGGTAGAACTTGGTTTCAAATTAAGGTCTTAAGATAGATGATACATAAACTTCTTATGCATTCTTTTTGTTCCACAGTATTACTTATATGCAGTCTAAACTCTGGAATAGTGATAATCTTAAATCATCTTGCCATCGCTGAATACAAAGGCAAACCCACACAAAATTGCATCTGACTCATTGAAAACAATACTTTGTTTTAAATGTTCACAATAATTCACTGCATATGCTAAGAAATCATTCAGCCTATTACAACATTCTTCTTTTAATGTTCTATAAAACACATTTTGACTTAGTAGATTTTTAAATTATTTGTTTGTTTACTGTATGTCCTTATGCCCCTTCCTCAACCTCACTCCTAAACATACACTAACATGGAGATTTCATAAGAACAGCGATGTAACTTGTTTTATTCATAAATAAATGTCCATAGAGAACAGTGACTAGCACATGATCAGTATGAAGAAGACTATTTAATGTCAGTAGAGACAGGCTTGGCAGACAAGAAATTTAAAAATGTGAAAATCCAAGTTAAATTTGAATTATCAGATAAATAGCAGATAGTTTTTAGCATGAATATTTCCCTTACAACATTTGGAAAGTACTTGTATACTTAATAAAATGGATATTTATCTGAATTTCAAATTAATTAATTGTCCTGTATTTTATTTGCAAATATAAATGACTGTAAACATAAATTACCGTACAACTCCACCAGGGATTTTACTATGCCTCTACTGATCTAGCAACTACAGTCACTTTACCGAGCATATAAAAATGAGAAATTGTAATCTTCCACAACTCGTTATTAGTTAATGGCCATGACATGAACTTATATCTGTTTCTTTTAAGAAGTTTTTCTCACATCTGTTGTTCCTCGTTCCGCATTCAGCTTCCCTGAAAGATTTCTCAATTTCCCCTGTTTTGCAATCATTTTGCCAAGTGAGTCTTCTAAATGAACCCTTTATATCCACAAGTACGAGTGTTAGCAATGTGTAAAGACAATAAAATTATTTACACTCAGGCTCTAGAGTTTATTTATTTATTTATTTATTTATTTATTTATTATTTGAGACAGAGTCTCACTCTGTCCCCCGGGCTGGAGTGCAGTGGTGCAATCTCGGCTCACTGCAAGCTCTGCCTCCCGGGTTCAGGCCATTCTCCTGCCTCAGCCTCCCGAGTAGCTGGGACTACAGGCGCCCGCCACAATGCCTGGCTAATATTTTGTATATTTTAGTAGAGACGGGGTTTCACCATGTTAGCCAGGATGGTCTCAATCTCCTGACCTCGTGATCCACCTGCCTGGGCTTCCCAAAGTACTGGGATTACAGACGTGAGCCACTGTACCCGGCCTAGAGTAGATTTAAATGACATAGTTTACCCTCATCCACCTGCTGAATTTCAGCCATTCACTGTCAGGCGATGCTGCATAGCCTCCCTCTCTATCCCCAATCCTTTCCATCTGTTATCCCTTACTCCTATGTCTCTGATTACTTTGGTTCTGTCACTTTTTTCATTTCATACTTTCTATGGCTCTGAAGTCTTGCCTCATTCTTGAACTCATTTGGGTTCCTTGCCCCCAGCATAATATCTCAGTTCCAAGCTTTCCAAGGATAGACATGTTTAAGAACATCAAGCCTTAACATGAGCACGTTTAAGAATATCTCATCATAACCATTTGCTTTAAGAATCTTTGCAGTTTGCATTTTAAGTCCTTGACAAATGTAAGAGTAACAACTTTGTGAGAGTAACGGATTTGCTTTGTAATGCTAAGTAAAAAATGTTGAGTATTTATACTTGAATTTTAAGTTGAAATCTTGCTAAATTTCTAATTTTATTTTAAAAATTTTTTTAGAGACAGAGTCTTGCTCTGTCACCCAGGCTGGAGTACAGTGGTGGAATCATTGCTAAGTTTCTATGTAGTTTTGGAACATTTAAAATACCTAAGACTTGCTGTATTTATGAGCTTAATTTATTGGAGTATAAGTACTTGGGAAGGTTTGTCTTGGTCAGATAAAGTAAGTACTCAAGGAAATGAAATATACTGATTATATAAATGCCACTTAAGTGTTTAAAGGAGCTTAATTAAATATAACTTGGATCAAATATTAAACTCCTTTTGTTGTATAAGTAAAATAATAATATTTATAAGCTGAACTTAATGGCTTAGGGAAGAACTGGGATTTTAGATTTGTAACTTTGAAAAATTGAATCTATTTTTTAAACAAAATGAAACAAAACAAAAATTGGCATTTGCTCTCTGACTTCTGGCAATGACATAGACGGACTGACATCCTGCCAGTTGATTCGTCTCTGCCTATGGAAGCAACTAATTCAGTCAGTCTGCTGAGGGGCACTTCCATTACAGAAGAGGATTTGGATATTTCTCTTTACATTGGCATACAGGTCTATCACCATCCTACTGCTTATTTTTATCCCAGGATTCCAGCAGCATTTGACAGTCAGACTTCACTTCTTGAATACTCCTCTCATTTATCTACAAGACACCATACTCTTCCATTCCCTCTTAGCTCATTTTTTTCAGTTTCCTTTGCTAGCCCCTCTTTCTCTACCTAACTTCTGCATGTTGATGTTTTTCACAGCTCAGTCCTTCTCTTCTCATATTGCTCCACAGGCTTTCCCTGGGCAATCACATTGATTCCAATGTCCAATTATACTGAGCATTGCCTAATGAATACATTTTAACAAGCTCCAAATACCATCATTTTAATTCACTATAATTTTAACTGATTATAATATCCAATGGCATCTCAAGGTTACCATTTCACAACTAAAATATTAATAACCCTATACCCAAATGTGTTCCTCTCCAAGTATTTTTCCTTGCAAGCAAATAGTTCCACAGTCCACTTGCTTGATGAAATAAAACTATGTCATTCTTGATTCTTTCATTTGCTTCATATTTCCTTGACAGTCCATCAACAAGTCAAAAATATGTCTTCTCTAGCATCCTCAATTCCACCTCCACCAAGTGACTTGTGGAGTCTTTGTATTTAAAACAACAACAAAAACCAAAAACCCTATAACTTTTCTTTGCATAAAACCCTTCAATGTCTTCCTCAATATTCTTGGAATAAAATGAGAAAATATTTTAAGAATTACAAGTCCTACATGATCTATCCTAGCCTAATTTCCAATTGTTTTGCATCTTACTTTTTCCTTCTTTCATGGATCATTTTAGACCCCGGGCTATATCAAGATCTTCCTGGAATATGCTTTCCAGGACTATATCCTGGAATATTCTTTACCCAAGCATGTACTTTTTAATCTCAATTGGGAGTAGATGCCCCTTGTTAAATTTAGACTAAAGCTATCATCTTACACATTTTAAGTTTGGCTTAAAGGTTTCTCTATACATAGTGAATTGTAACCTAACTGGATGTGTAAACATATTACATTCTACCTTGTGCCAATCACCAAGTTTTGGCCAATGGAAGGTGGCCAACTCTTCAAACTGTGTTCAAATAAGTCAAACACTAAACTGTAACTAAGCCAGCTGTTTCTATATCTCAATTCTGTTTTCTGTGTGTCACATTCCTTCCTTCCGTAAACCATGTAGCTGTTCTGGAATCTCTGAGGCTATTTTGACTTAAGGGGCTGCCCGATTTGTGAATTGTCCTTTGCTCAATTAAACTTGTTTAATTTAATTTGTCTAAGATTTTTGTCCTTTATTACCCATTTAAAGTAAGCTTTCCTATCGTTTGCTTCCACAGAACCCTATTCTTTGGCTGTGCAAGACTACTAACATTGACATACTGTTATTTACTTTTTAACGTCACAATATTACTGTAAGCTCCCTATGATACAATATATAATTTCTAATCATTATGTATCTATACCATAGCACAGTGAATAATTATTTACAAGCATTCCATAAATACTTGTGGAAGAAAAATTAATAGTATTAGTGAATTCTATGTTTTAAGAAAAGTTGCTCCTTGTTTATTAATTACAACAATGTCCTGAATTAGGAACTTACTGATCTAATCTGACAAATTCTACCCAACAAAAGTCAATAAGACAGAGAAAGTATTGTTTATTTTATCAATCAAATTTGTAATTGTTTTGCACAGTAAGACTCTCATCTTTGATATCATACCTGGATATACAACAGACAAAAATAAAGTTTCTTCATATTCCTCAACAATTTTACATTGTTTTCCAGCTTCCATTTTATGTCACCAAATCTACTCCAGTTTCAGTGAGAGTCACAAATACAATAATGCATATGCTGTGTAAATAATATTACAAAATAATAATTCCAAGGGGGTTAAATTTACCTGATGTTCTTAATCCAGGGAGAGTCATTTCCAACATTGGAACTTTTTCGGTAATAAAACCTCGCTTACATTTTTCAATATCTCCATCATTTAGAATCATGTCTGTAATTTCACTAACCCAAGTAGTACCTGTGACAAAAGGCAACATTTTCAAAATAATTGCCCAAATTGCACAGGAGAGAGAGAAGAATCTATTGGAAAACTATCATTTTAACACATTCTATTACAAACTTAATTCCCCTTTCTGTGCCCCAAATGCCAATTTTAATATACTAAAATAGGTGACCGCACTAAATGAATATTAACTTTATTTAGAATGATAATTATTTTATGGACAAGTTGATTTCCAGGAAACAAAAATCGAGGTCGGACTTGAATTTGTCAGGCCACAGAACTCACCTGATTTAGGATAAGTGGCTATCACAATGTCATCTGGTCTGCTATGGAACTGTTCAATTTTTTCCCAATTGTTCACAAAAGCACAGGGCATGGGATAACCATGGACCAACTTCAGATCTTCTCGCAGAATATCTTTTGGGGAAAGCATTTTAATACCAGATTGTACAAATGTATAATAGATTGACAGTCGTTCTGGAGAAATATAGAGAATAAAAATCAGAATCTGAGTAACTAATGTTGGTCTTAAGACACCGCAATTTGTCACAAAGTAAAATTGGCCTTTTACATTGTGGGCACATGGAGATCTAAGTACAAAGGGTGTATTTTGTGGACTTTAGGTGCAGTAGATTGCAAGAGCAGTAACTGGCTCCGTGACAAGCAGGACAAAGGTCTCTAGGGGAAGTTTTGGAAAGAAATGAAACTGCACCTCTCTCTTTGAGTTAAAATGCATGTTTCACAGAAATATGCCAAAACAATCTGAACAATCTGGACTTAAGGCAAAATAAATCCACCGCTCATTATTAAGACTTCAGCTATACCTCATTTTTCCTTAAAGAAAATTTGCTGTCATTCTGACCTTTGATCTTCAGTTTGTAATTCATCTTCTTTCTTTGTCTGCTTCTAAGATTACTTTATCACTTATTTGGAGCAAGTGGATTATAATGTTCCTAGGTGTGGTTATTTTCGTGTGTGTGTGTGTGCACTCACATGCACATTTTAGCTTTATAGAGCTTCTTGGAATTGTGAGTTTACGGTTTCCGTCAAACTTGGATAATTTTCAGCCATTATTTCTTCAAATATTTTTTCTATCTCTCTCTCCTTCTGAGACTATAATTACATGCATATTAGGCCATATGAAGTTGCCCACAGCTGAGAGATTATCTATTTAGTTTTTTAAAAAGCTTTTCTCTATGTGTGTTTCATTTGGGATATTCTCTCTTGCTCTGTCTCTGTAATTACTAACCTTTTCTTCTGCAGTGCTTAATCTGTCCTTACTCCTTTCCAGTATGTTTTATCTTGGGCTTTGTAGTTTTAGTCTCTGGGTGTTCAATTTCAATATGCTTATATTTTTTATTCTCAATTTTAAAGCATACTAAATACAATTTTAATGATTTTTCTTCTTTGTTAACAGTAACATCTGCATAGTTCTATGTTGTTTTCAGTTGATTGATTTTTTTTCTCATTATGGTAGTTTTTTTTCCCCTTGTTTACATGTCTGATAATTTTTTATTGGATGCTTGGTGCTCCTGTTACTTCTGCTTGCTTAGAAACTGTCATTGATAATTTTTTGCGTCAACCTGACTGTGCCATGGGGTCCCCAGACATTTGGCCAAACACTATTCAGAGTGTTTCTGTATTGGTGTTTTAGGACTAGATTAATATTTAAATTGGTAGACTGAGTGATTGTTCTACCTAAGGGGGTGATCTTCATCCAATTAGTTGAAGTCTGAGTAGAACAAAAAGGGTGATGCTCCTAGGAGTGTTCCTTCTACCTAACTGCCTTTGAGCTTTAACGAAAACATCGTTGTTTTTTGTTTGTTTGTTTATTCTTGCCTGCAGACTCAAACTGAAACATTGCTCTTCCTGGATCTCCGGCCTGCCAACCTTTTGACTAGAGCTAAACCATCAGCTCTACTGGGTCTCCAGTTTGCCAGCTCACCCTACATATCCTGGAATATGCCTGCATACCTGCCTCTAAAATAATATCATATATGTATGTGTTAAAAGGCAGTCAGACAGGAAGAATTCCTCTTTACCTCCAGGAGAGTCACCCTTTTGGTTCTATTCAGCCTTCAACTGATTGCATGAGCCCCATCCACATTAGGGAAGGCAATCTGCTGTACTCAATCTACCAATTAAAATTTTAATCTCATCTAAAAACACCCTCACAGACACACACACACACACACAGAAACATACATGTACATTAATGTTTGATCAAATATCTGGGTTTCCTGTGGCCCCATCAATTGGACACATAAAATTAGCATCACAAAGAGCTACTCATTATTTATTTTTTCCATTTCATTTCCACTAAACTTTGTAGGTAAAACCATAGCCTTGCTTTTAATAATGGTTTTCATTTTACATCAATTTTATTTTATTTTACAATTTATAGATTCCTTCATAATCGATGTTCCATTTATTTCTTAAGATCTGTTAATTTAATAACATAGAACATATTTACTATTATATGGATGGAAAGAATTTGAACTAATTGCAGCATAAATTGCATAATATCTTAGAGGAAATTGTATTGCTTCCAGTAAAATAACTTTAAAGATTGCCAAAAGTTCTCAATTGATTAAGTATAATAGTTTCTGGTAAATATTTTGCAAGTAATTTGTGAACCCACAAACAAAACTCACTAACTTAACAGCTAGCTGGAGCTTAAACTAGTTTACCTAACATTAATTTGTACAGAAAGAGGTATGCTTTTGACTAGGAAGAACATGTTACGACAACAGCCTTGTATTTCAAAGCCAACTCTTCCACCATCACTACCCCCATCTACACACACATACACACACACAAATCTAGGAGGGAGAAATTTGGGTAACCACTTTTTCATTTTATATTGTAAGACATATATTACATACCACATTTTTATACATTATCATTCATGTGTTTTACACAAAAATGCTGTGTTATTTTGTTTTTCCAGTAAAAGTCATTATTCAACAATAGGTTTGTCCTGAAACATGTAGCATCTTATGCTACAAATAGAGTGAAAATTAATAAAAATAACTTGAACTTTGCATTTTCACACTGTTTATTGAGTAATGGAGTTGTAGGCCTCAGAAATCTGGAATAGAAGATATTAATGGAGGAGCAGTCTCAAAATAGATTAGATACAGACAAGTTTAGAGCATTTGAAGCCCTGGGGCAAGGATGTCAATGACAGCTGAGTGAATGGAGCCTTTTAGGAAAATTATATTAAATATTTATCTTCTATATGCTTCTCAGTTATTCTCCATTTCCAGTAAAATGTCAGGTAGTCTTTGTAATGTTTCGTTAGTGGAGGTAGTCTTGTAGAAAATATTCTCCAGCATGAAATACTGTGGAACATGTTAGCAGCTCAAGAAAGGAATAATTAATGTGGATGGTCAAGGAGTCAGCAGAAGGAGGAATTTGAAAGAAAAGAAAGTAAGTCTGTAAGTAGTGTACTTGGGATGAAGTTTGTATTGAATAAATTGAATGAAGAAATGAATGAATGATGAGATTTCCACTTCTCACCTAGAATCTTTTGATATCTCAAGAATAGTGCCCCTTCTCTGTTTGGATATAAAGGTATGAGTGCCCACAGGAGTCAACATAGTACATTTAGATATCAGACTTGATTTCCACATGATAAATGAAATAGCTCTTTCTGAAACATTTTATTTTATTAACTTCTTAACAAGTTGTTTCTTCCCAAATTATCTAAAGGTAAATATCAATGGTACACGTCATTTCAAAAATTGTCTATTCTGAATTGAGAAAAATAAATGACTCTATTCATTGGCTCCAGAATGTAATGTTTAGTAGCAGTATAACTTTGCTTATCACCTCTTATAACGCATACATATTATGCAAAAGTGAATGAATATTGATGGAGCCAATACCCTTTTCATTCTGTCTCCTAAAATTATATAGACAAATTTATTCCCCATATAGCAAGTAGCTTATATTATACATTTATAGCATCATTTCTGGTTCCATTTCATGTCTTGATTCATCCTTTGCCTTTTCTTTATTTATTCACCTTAATTTAATTTGTACTATTCTTTTATATGCATAAAATTGATTTACAATTTCTATTCAAATTACAGACCATGTATAAGTCCCATGTGTTATTGGCCTTATCGGAGAGCTTGTTAGAAATGTAGAATCTCAGGCTTCAACCCAGAAGCAGAATCTACATTTTAGTAAGATCCTCAACTAATTTGTTTGCACTTAAAACTTGAGAAAATGACTTTAAACTACCTTTAATTATCTAATGATACAGGGTGTATGTAAATGATTTATCAAAATGAATTCAGTGTCTTTTAAAACAAATTGTGTTGATCGTGCTTTGTGTATATGATCTCTAATTATTACCTACCCTGAAAAGATCAGTCTTATTTTCATTCTGTGGATAAGATTAAGAAACAGATCTTCAGAGGTCCTGCTCAAAGAAGCACAGAAAAGGAGTGGCAACCCAGGAATGGACTTTAGTTTGTCCAGCTCTGTTCATGTGATCATACTGAAAATTTCCTGTAAGCCCAATCCAGTCAAAAATGTCTGTGATTTATCTCATTCAAACAAGAGTGTTTACAAATTGGAAGAAATTTTTGCTTTGACAATGAAAATCCCCTGTGACAAAAAGGTCAGGCTCTTCATGCTGTAAAAATGTTGGTAGAGAAAAATAGAATGAGTAAGAAGATGAAAATAAGGCAACTGATTGTGAATATATGCTAGTCACCTCTGGAAAGTGTGGGTGTCCAATACAGGAAGCTACAGGGTATTAGGCATGAACTAGCATTACCTCGTTATGACCAGTGGATAAATGATGAGTTCTGAATTATATGGGGAGAAGAGTATGGAGAGGAGGACTGGAAGATATCAAATAATTGATATAATTAAACTAGATATGCTGAAAGATGATTTATGAATGACATTTACTTTAACATCTAAAAATTAGTTCATAAAATATTTTAAACACTATTGGGAAGGAGCAGGCAATTTAAAGTAGTTGTAAATTATACATGGGATCTCAAGACTTCCTATTTAAGATGAGCCATAGGCTGAAAATTAAAATGTCTAAAATTGACTTTAAGGAATATTAATGGAACAAAAGAGAAAAATAAAAAACAATGCCTGTTTTAGAAGAAACAGTCATTTAACATTAAAACTATATTTTTCTTTCAGTTAGAAAAAAACAATTTCTTCCATTTGTCATACCCTGACAAAGTTTAGCTCTATCTGCTACACATCAAATCCAGCTACTTAAATAAACGTAGTAAATGACATATTTTATATTCTGGAATGCACCTTAAAGGTGTGTGTGTGCGCATATGTCTGCATGCATGCATGTGAGTGGGACTGGATGAAAGATGGGAGCAGAGAAACAAAAACTTGAAAAAGATTTCTTTTTCCGTAAGTGGTTTACAGTTTCATGAGAAGATCTCCATTCCTTGCATGCTTCAGTTCCATTAAATGTAGACAACTAAAATTGAACATTGAAAGCTTCAGAGATGTTAGACAGCATAAACAACAGTTTTCTATAAGAAAATTGGAATTATGCCAAAGACTTTCTAATTATAAAATATGTTCAAAACAGAAATTGTTCTAAGGCACACAATATTCTGTGGGGGTAGGATAAAACCTCAAGGAAAGAAATTGAAAAGCAAATTTTACCTCACAATTTAATCTCTTTGTTCAGTTTTCATTTTCAGCCAGTGAAGCTGTTGTAGAGTAACCATGGGAAATGGTAGTGGTTCCAGCAGGGAATGGGGAGCCCAAGAAGACTCCTGGCGCCAGGAACAAAACAAGTTCAAGGTTTGATCTGAACGTAGCAATCACTGAGTTTACAGGCAGCTAAGATGTAAAAAGGTTAAACTACCCACACCCACAATCACACACACACACACACACACACACACACACGAGGCAAGCTCCACTGTTTCAACAGCTAGCAAAGCCAGGAAGACAGGAAATGGATCAGGGTGGTGACCATAAGTCAGCACAGGCACAGGTTGTTTAGATTTTAAGCTGTCTGCAAGCTTCAAAGGGTCTGAGAAATGCAGAGGGAAGAACATGAAGGGTTAGTGGATCAAAATTGTTGCTTCTCTATATCTTATAAGAATGTCTTCTAACAATTTTGGCCATAACAAAAATAAAAATTGGTTTTGCGTGTTTGTGTGCATGTGTCAGTGTATGTTTCCATCTTGAATGAAAGTGAGTTTCTAATATCATTAAATATCAAACATATTAAAGATGAAATGATTTATTACTTTGGCACCTGAAACACAAATACTCTAATCATTTCCACAACTCTTGGCTTTTTCTTCTTTTGGTATGCAGAATCACATAGACAAGAAATGACTGGAAATCAATCCATTTGTTAAGAGTGCTCGTCTCAAACTTACACACAAATACAACCACCAAGTTCTTGCCCCTGAGTTATACCTATGAAGGCCTGGGAAAGTCAGGAAGACCAGAGGGAAACTAGCACATTCCTTTAGACCATCAGTTTAACTTTTAAATTTATTAAAGAAATGTAAAGCATATTTTCTTCTTAAAAGATGCTGCCAACAGATTCCTAATCTTTGCCAGCCAGGGTTGTTTTATTTTCATTTTGTAAAGAGGGTGGAAGTGTATTACAAAGAGAATACAGAGAAAAGGGGTTTATGTGCACCTATTATGGTTGTATTTTTTTGCCCTTATAGGGAAGCATTATGCCTCCAAATGAATCGGGAACAGGCACACGGAGGGCATTGAGACTGTTATATGTCAATCTATCTCTCTTTGATTGAGAATCTGAAATGTTTGATTTTTCTGAGATGCCCTAGCTTAGAAAGTTAGCT
Organism: Trachypithecus francoisi; assembly: GCF_009764315.1. Taxonomy (NCBI): domain Eukaryota; kingdom Metazoa; phylum Chordata; class Mammalia; order Primates; family Cercopithecidae; genus Trachypithecus; species Trachypithecus francoisi. Next base: position 63,664,198 of record NW_022681454.1, on the reverse strand, counting down.
TTCTAGACCAACTTGTTTATTTTCTAAATATGGTTTTGTTATTTTATAAACTAGGATTTTCTTTTCTCCTTTTGATGACACATAAAGCCATTGGCTCCCACAGACCACCTCCCCTTCCTACCAACCTTCATGCAGTCAACTGACACATTCCATAGACGTAGAGTCTGTATAGGTCAACTTTCTGCAGTAGTGAACTACTGAAAACAAACGCTGAACAAATTATATTTTCATTTGAGTATATAAATCTGCTATTGAAAATTATTTTACAGTGTAAATTTACAACCAATTCAATAGGCAAGATAATAAAATACATTCAGACAGCCTGAAATCTGACAAATTTTGGAAACCTGTGGAATTGTACCTCAGGCTTCCTTAAGTAAATTTATCACTGAAAAAGGTGATTATTCTAACCCAGCCACAACTTGTGAAGATAGGAAAACACACTGAAGGCAGTGGGAGAGGACTAGTGAGCAAGAGGGTGGGCTATACACAGGTCCTGGGTTTTAAATCCCAAACACAATCATTAACCAGCCTTGTGAGAGGGACAGAAGATTTAGCCTCTCTGTGCCTCCATTACCCCACTGGGAATAATAGCACCTTCTTTATACAGTTGTTTCAGTTTTCTCCTTTTTCTTTTGAATGTGAAAAAATACATATAACATAAAATTTACCATCTTAATGAGTTTTAAGTGTACGTTCAGCAGTGTTAAGTATATTCACACTACAGTGCAATCAATCTACAGAACTGTTTTATCTTGTAAAACTGAAACTCTATACCCATTAAAGAACAACTTATCCTCCCTCTGATCCTTGGTAACCACCATTGTATTTCTGTTTCTATAAATTTGATTCCTCAAAACACCTCATAAATGTGTAATCAGAATGTATTTGTCCTTTTGTAACTGGCTTATTTCATGTAACATAATGTTCTTAAGGTACATTCATGTTGTAGCTTGCGTAAGATTGCTTTTTCCTTTTTAAGACTAAATATTTTACAGATACTATAATTTTTAAAAGTAATAAAAAAGTGGATACTTGGGTAGCTTCTACCTTATGGTTATTGTGAATAATGCTGCTATGAACAGGAGCATGCAAAATTTTTTTATGAGATCTTGCTTGCTTTCATTTCCTTTGGATGTGTGCCAAGAAGTAGGATTACTGGTAATTATGTTTTTAACTTTTATTATTATTATTATATTATTATTATTATTATACTTTAAGTTCTAGGGTACATGTGCACAACGTGCAGGTTTGTTACATATGTATACATGTGCCATGTTGGTGTGCAGCAACCATTAACTCGTTATTTACATTAGGTATATCTCCTGATGCTATCCCACCCCCCTCCCCCCCCTCCCTCCCCACAATAGGCCCCCGTGTGTGATGTTCCCCTTCCTGTGTCCAAGTGATCTCATTGTTCAATTCCCACCTATGAGTGAGAACATGCAGTGTTTGGCCATCAGTGACAGACTGGATGAAGAAAATGTGGCACATATACAACATGGAACACTATGCAGCCATAACAAAGGATGAGTTTGTGTCCTTTGTAGGGACATGGATGCAGCTGGAAACCAGCATTCTCAGCAAACTATTGCAAGAATGTTTTTAACTTTTTAAAGAAACCACCATACTGTTTTACTTGTCTATATCATTTTACAATCCCATCAACAATGCACAACAGTTCCCATTTGTCTACATACTTGTTTTGATTATTAAATGAGTTAATATAAATATTGCACTTAGAACATATCCTATCCATCACATTCTTTCAAAGAAATTTAGTCATTATACTTAAAAGTTTGTTTAAAATATAGTGTTTATTGTTACGAAGATACAAATGAGCTGAAACCTTAGCATCTGTCCTGTGAGAAAGTCCTATATCTGATTATTCTAGCAGCACCATATGAGGTACAATCTACAAAGCTTAAAGGAAACAGCAGAATTTTTAAAAAGTATATTTAATTTTCATGGGTCTATACTACATTATATGCTAATATTTATAGAGTATCTATGAAGTTTTAATACATGCGTACAATATGTAATAATCTTTTGCAACCCAAAAGAGAGAATCAAGTTTAGAATGAATTTAAGGAAAAGTAAATTCTAGCAAAAATATGTTTAAATACTTAATTCTTACTTGGTGTGAAATTTAAAATCATCTTGGAAGATGAGCTGTTACATCATAGAGTCATAGGGAAGAAAATGGTGAGGCTTCATGCTGCAGATATGGACCATGCTGTCTGGGCAGAAAAGGAAGATGTGTCATTATGCAAAGACACTAGAAATTAGGTCAACTGCATATCTCAAATATATAGAGCAAAAATAAAGCCCTAATGAAGAAATTTCTCTTACAATAATTAGGCTTTTGTTATTCTTGTTTACCTATTTGTTTTCATTTAAAATGTAACAGTAGTATCTGTGTGTGTGTACATGTGCAGAGATGTGTTAAAATCAAGCAACACTTATAAAAAGGAATATAAATCCTGGTTGTTGTTATTTTCTTTTTAATGAGAATAACATTGAACATTTACTGTACTACACTGATGTTAACTTAATAAGGTCTCCTTATTTGTGTGGAATTGTAGGGTTTATTCATGAGAAAAATAATCTTCCATCAGAGACTCTTGGAAACAAATTAATTTCTCTTTAGAAAATACACATATTGAGCTTTCATTAAAAAATAAATTTCAATAAACTGCTGCAATGCAAACCTACATGGTTTTATTTATATAAGAAAATAACCTGAGAACAAATTAAGAGATTTCAAAGAAGAAAATTGACTGTGGAAACTATAAGAAGCTCAAAATTAGATATACAGTGTCACTTAAACAATGTTATTATCAACAATGTTCCCACCCTGGGAAAATATTATAAATATATCTTAAAAAAACTAACAAACTGATTTATGTACAACCTTTCAGCAACATCAGGAAACTACCCAAAAGGCCTCCACCTGGTAGCTATGCATAGTCTTTGGCAAAATTGTGAAAATTGTGAACATTTATATTTAGGGCTTCTTATGACAAACAAACCAGTGAAAACAATATTACATTTTTAATCCATATATTCATAAAAGTCAGGGTTCTCAAGATATTGTGCTGACAAAGAAAGGAAGTGAAATTGATTGGGAGTTTAATCTGATGTTTATTATTATTCAATTCATGCCAAATTTTTAAAATATACTTAGTGCAAAGGCATTTCCTTAACTGATTGAAACAGTTTAAAGACATATTTCCCTTTATGTTTCTCATTTTAAAGCTGGTCTTTTAATTTTAGAGTAAATATAATAATACAGAAGGAAATATTACATAGATTTAAAGAAAAGATACAATCTTTCAAAAAATATTATTCTTGAACAGGTCATTTGAGCTATGCCTCTTAACTTTTCTTCTTTCCTTTCCTAGTGCCTACAGTCACATTTACTTTCATCTCTAATTAGAGAGAGTATTTTCAATATTAACTTTGAACAGGGCTGACATTAAGTCTGGAGTTGCAAAAACACATGCCTATAAATAGGGTGACCCATCAGTTATCATCTGAACCAAGATATTTTGGGGAATAAAGAAGAGGCTATGACGAATTATGTGGTGACAAAAGATGTAAACTGGGCCTCAAATAAACTGGGAGGATGGGTTACCCATACATTCATGGAATATTCATGAAACAGTTTGAGATTAAGAAAAGTAATAGCTCAAGCAAAACAATAAAACAATAAACTGATATATGGTCTCCATTTTGGGAGAATAATATGGTAGTAATACTGGAGAGGCTAAAGTCCAGCATATTCTTTTTTTATTATTAGTATTTTCTTTCTATTTTTTTTTTTTATTTTACTTTATGTTCTAGGGTACATGTGCACAACGTGCAGGTTTGTTTCTTTTTCTTTTTTTTTTTTTTTTTTTGAGATGGAGTCTCACTCTGTCACCCAGGCTGGAGTGCGGTGGCGCCATCTCGGCTCACTGCAAGCTCTGCCTCCTGGGTTCACGCCATTCTCCTGCCTCAGCCTCCCTAGTAGCTGGGACTACAGGCGCCCGCCACCACGCCCGGCTAATTTTTGTATTTTTTAGTAGAGACGAGGTTTCACACCGTGTTAGCCAGGAAGGTCTTGGTCTCCTGACCTCATGATCCGCCCACCTCCGCCTCCCAAAGTGTTGGGATTACAGGCGTGAGCCACCGCGCCCGGCCATGTCCAGCATATTCTTGTCATGAAGAACAACAAGGCAACATTTTAAAGATTTAGATTCTCCATGAGAAGTGTGCATACAGTAATGTTTAAGTATTGATAACCAAGCACATGCACCAGACAAACACTTTTGTATGGCACATGACGAGGTGCAGTTTGCAAACTTTGACATAAGGTATTAGTCACATAAAAATTCTACTTAAACGTACATAGGTTATCTGGAAACCACGTTATTAATTAACTAATTAAACTCCAAATCAGTATTGAAAAGCAACCTAGAGAAGAGATTCTTAAATTTTAGAATGCTTCAGAATCACCTTGAAAGGCTTGATAAAGTACGAATTCTGCTTCCCCCCGATACTCAGTGTTTTTGGTTCAGTTGGTCTAGGGAGGAGTCTGAAAATTTGCAATTCCAACTTGCTCCCAAATGATGGTAAGCTACCAGTTTGAGGACCATACTTAGAAGCATAAATAAAAAAATCACTCTTGCTTCAAAGATTTCTATGGTTAATTCATTCATGAATCATTCTTTCATGTATTTGTTCATTCAGTTACCAAATTTACCAGCTCCGAGATACTACATTAGGAAAAAAAGGCATTGGGTTTGTCCCTCAACTCATAAATAATAATTTATTGACGGCATTCTCAATCTGTTAATAGCTCAAATTTTACCTATGAGGAAACATATTCAGAAATTCTAAGGGATTTGGTTAAGATCTTATCAGTATTAGGTAAAAAGTCAGGCTCAGAAAACTACTTGTGACTTCTAAGTCATGTAGGCTTAACAAATAAAATGATACAGACAGAAGAGATTTTTTAAAGACTTAAAGATTCACAGTGAATGCATTTCTTTCTCTATAGTTGGTCCTGAATGTATATCATCCAGTCTACACAGAAGTATTTAAGAAGTTTGGATTCTTTCAACATCACTAAATTTCTAGGAATTAAAAAAAAAAAATCTATTTAGAGTTGACTGAAAATGAGAAAGAATGTTTTTCCTAGTTTACTTTATAATTTGAGGACATTTGTTTTACTTTTCTCATCTAGAGACATGCATTTTAATATTAGAATGTGTAAATTTTCCAAATGCATTAGTTCATTTACCAGCAAATTCTACATGAATTTTTTTTTACAGTTACCCCTCTTCTGAACGTGTGAGTTCAAAGAAGCAGACATTTTTTAATGCAGTTATTTGCATTCATATAAGTTCCTGTCCACAGGGTTATCATTTTTCTCTAGTGATAGAAACAATGGTAAGATTCACATCCTTGACCTCCCTTGTTTCATCATAGCTCATCCACCTGAGAAGTCAGGGATTAGAATGAAGATGAATCTACTTTTCTCTCTGAAGGTGTGTTCCACTGACAAGTGTCACCAGAATGCTTTTTCTCATTTTCTTTTGCACAATTGAAGTCTCTCATCTGAATATTGATCTCCCTGTATGCCCTGACTTATCTTTAATGAGAAAGAAGGATGGTAACAATAAAGGGACATTGTTAGATAAAGTAATATCCAGAATAAACAAAATTTTGACATTAGAAAATAAGTGAAATATTCAAAAGTAGGCTCATAGAATTTGGCTCTCCCTTCTTTAGATATGTTCAGAAGAAAAGGAATCTATTTGCTCAACACTAGCTCAGTGTCCTTTCATGGCAACACCTCTGACTTTTTCCTCTTCATAAACTGACTGTTTTCAAGATCCCACTTAGGGACACCATGTTGTGTGCTGTGATATGAAATTTACTTCCTGGAACTGTGAAGTGCACAATATGCACAATCATAAGTGCTGGTGTGGCCGGGCGCAGTGGCTCAAGCCTGTAATCCCAGCACTTTGGGAGGCCGAGATGGGCGGATCATGAGGTCAGGAGATCGAGACCATCCTGGCTAACACTGTGAAACCCCGTCTCTACTAAAAAATACAAAAAACTAGCCGGGCGAGGTGGCGGGCGCCTGTAGTCCCAGCTACTCGGGAGGCTGAGGCAGGAGAATGGCGTAAACCCGGGACAAGGAGCTTGCAGTGAGCTGAGATCCGGCCAGTGCACTCCAGCCCAGGTGACAGAGCGAGACTCTGTCTCAAAAAAAAAAAAAAAAAAAAAGTGCTGGTGTCAGAGGCTTGTGAACTAAAACTACTCCATCTTAAATAGGAACTAGGTAAAATAAGGCTGAGATCTACTTGGCTGCATTCCCAGACAGTTGAGGCATTCTAATTTACAGGATAAGATAGGAGGTTGGCACAAGACACGGGTCATAAAGACCTTGCTAACAAAACAGCATGAAATAAAGAAGCTGACTAAAACCCACCAAAACCAAGATGGTGATGAGAGTGACTTCTAGGTCATCCTCACTGCTGTGCTCCCACCAGCACCATGACAGTTTACAAATGCCGTAGCAATGACAGGAAGTTACCCTATATGGTCTAAAAAGGGTAGGCAGGAATAATCCACCCCTTGTTTAGCATATCATTAAGAAATAACCGTAAAAATGGGCAACCAGCAGCCCTCGGGGCTGCTCTGCCTATGGAGTAGCTACTCTTTTATTCCTTTACGCTCCTAATAAACTTCCTTTCACTTTACTCTATGGACTTGCCCTGAATTCTTTCTTGTATGAGATCTAAGAACCGTTTCTCAGGGTCTGGATCCAGACCCCTATCCTGTAACATCTTTGGAAAGGACGATGCTAAAGAAACCCCTGACTCAAAGGCTAACTTTGAGTACGTGGTGGGATCTAGTAACATCTTTCTGGCAAGCTTGGAAGGGACAATACTGAGGAGACTCCAACCCAAAGGAAATAGACTGCAGCACTGATTAAATGACTTTGGGTAAGCGGGGTGCATGTACCCGGGTAAAAGATGGGACTGGGTTAAAGGCCCAACTTAAAGGAGTGAGAATGTCTCCTAAGACAGAGTGGGTTAAAGGCTCGTCTCAGTAAAAGGTAAGGAGGCTTCACCGACCTTGGGTTAGAGGCCCAACTTAGGAGGGTTAGAGTCCCTTCAAAAATTTCAGTGGTTAGAGGCCCTTCTCGGTAAACTCCCTCTCTGTAAAGACTCTTTCAGCTGAAAATGGGTTTGGCACTCTGAGATGTTAACTGCTGTTCTCTCTGGATTGATCTGCCTTGCGCTTTTTGCTGACAGCTATGAGTGACAGGATTAAGCATGCACAGGATCGTGGGACATGGGGAACTTTTGCCTCCCTAAAAGGGAAAACTTGAGAGCTGATGGGACTGCTGAAAAAGATCCCTCTGTGACCAACAAGCAGTCGGCTGAAATTTAAGTGTCACTGCAATGGGTAGGCCTTTCTCTGGCCTCCCTGAGTGCTTCGCCTACACCACCCTGCCAAGGCAAAGCTTTACTCTCTCTCCTTTCCCTTTCTTTTCTTTTCTACTACTCAGGGTAACCTTCTTTCCCAGAGATCACATGTTGAAGTTCCTGGTCCGAGGTTGGATTAATAATGATGGGGACCCAACTGGGGCCAAATTTGAGCCTTGCCAGCTTGATATTGGGTGCTAAGAAGAGTGGCTAATGTATATGTTTTGTCACAGGTATCTTATTCTGGCCAGAAAGGAAAGAGATAATTTTCCTTTGTGTTGTGACTCGGCCCCTAGGGCTGTGGTGCAGCCAGAAGGGGAAGTAGGGTCAGTAGGACCCCAGAAGAGTCAGAGAAAGGAAACCCTGAAGCTTGGTATGCTGGTCAAAGGGTAAGAATTTCTTACCAGACAGACTTCTGGCATGTGTGTGTGTGTGTGTGTGTGTAAAGTGTATGTGAGTGTGTGTGTGTGTAAAGTGTATGTGATGTCCGTCTGGTTCAGGGTTCAATTCCTGGCTTAGGGGATGATCCTTTGTCTTCTATGTATTATGTGTGTGATGTTTACATATGAATAAGCTTTAATTCGTTTCATAATAAAAGCCTAAATCAAATATTTTGTCAGAAAAGTAAAAAGTGTAATGCCTTTTATTTAGTTCATGTGACTTAATTAATATTTGGGAAATAATGATACCTTTAAAGATTATTGGTAAAATAGAAGTATCTTCAAAAATGTAAACTTTTGGTTTAAATTAGGCAGTTCAGATATCAGGTTTGCTAAATGCTTTAAAGTCATAAACTGCTTCTTTGACTCTTGAAAATTGTTCAATTTATTTCAGACCATTATATTCTAGATAAGGCTTGGGGACATAGGGAATTAGCCATGCCTCCTAGTTATGCAAAGAGATTTGTACATTAAAGAGATTTTATATAAGAAAGGATCTTGTATGGCATATTCTTGTGTTAAAGTAAAATAACTGGTTGTTTTAAAAAAGGGAATTTATGCAAGAAATGTTGTACAATTTAAAGGTGATTAAGCCTCCTAAATGTTTAATTAAATGCCACTATGACTCTTAATTGTACAACCTGCCTGCTTTACAGCTAGGTAAGGCCTGGGACACATGGAGTTAAACACTAGAAAGAGTAGGCCTTATCTGTACTTCTGTATGCTGTCCTAGGCTCCATACCTAGTAGGTAATTAAAATCCTGAACTTAACAACTTTTCACTAAATGTAAAAGTCACTAAGACCTCACAGTGTAACATATAATTAAGACTACCAAAGAAACAATTCTGCATGCAAGGCATGTAAGGAAAGTGAAGTATGTTTTTGGTAAAAGATTATAAGAAGGCATGGGAATGAATGCGGATGTCCTGCCTAAATTAAAGGGTTAAAGGATGGTTTTAGGTTAAATAGAATAAAGCTAAAGGTTTGTATAAGTTGTGGAAGGCTTATGAAAAAAAATTAATTGTAAAAGAAACTCTTTCTGTGAATATATTGGCTAAAGTTAAAGGGGTATTGTTCAGTTTTTCTGTAAACTGAACATTAAAATAAAAGCATAACAGGTTTTTCTGAGAGCAAAAACCTGCTTATGATCTCTCTTTAACAAAAATTTTAAAGGTTTATAAAAAGTTTATTAGAATCTTACCTTATGGTCAAGCTGATTAAGATTGGACAGATTTATCTGTAAAGTTTTATTAAGAATTGAGTTTGACATAAATAATGCACTAATAGAACAATGAAATTTGGCTTATTTGGCATAAAAATCATACAAGAAGCATTGTCAAATATGAAATGATGTTTGGCTTTCCTTGGACTATATTTGTATAAATATATTATTGGTATTGTTCCATAATAATGGGAAACTCCTATAATTCTAATATGATTTAGGGTATACTATTAATAGTTGTAATTGTTATGTAAAATTGTTATATGCCACAGAAGTAACCAAATTTCCTTATCTATTGTGACTTTAATAGTGACTGTCCTAAGATGTTTTGTCATCTACAAACAATTGTTGTTTTAACCCTCTTTAGAGGGTGAGTTTATAATCAGCTATGAAACTCTAGCAGGTGTTCTTGAATGCAGGTTTCTGATAACTTTGGTGATTATGACATTAAAATAGAGGGGAAAACTTTCAATACTCAAAGAAAGCTGAAATGTTCATGAATATTAAGCAGAATAAGAGTAAACTGAATTAACTGAACCAATAGAAAACTGAAGTAAACTTTTTAACTTTTTTTGCTTAAAATGTTGCTGATCCTTTGCTTTGTTTCTTCAGAGTCAAGGAAAGTTTTGAGCTATTTACAGCTTGTAGAAACTGAGTAAAGTGTACTTCTGTAAACCAAATTTGGAGTATATTTGTTTCTCTCTACCTGATTTCTCCAGAATTTGGTAACTATTTGTGAGTATCTTAATTTATGACACTATAATTATTTGCATAAGTGCAATAAGAATCTGTTTTTTTTTTTTTTTTCAATGAGACACAGAGAAATTGATCATTTTACCAAGGCTTTGACTGGAATGGTGTGCTTTCCTTTAAGGAATCAAACTTGAGTTGTAAAGTCAATAAAAGCCCTTTGGGGAACTGGCCTCATACCTTGCCTACACAGTCCCTGTACAGGGTTTCCGACCTGTGGTAAGTGAAGAATGTCACTTTTTTTTTCCTTTTATTTTTATTTTTTTTGAGATGGAGTTTGTCATCCAGGCTGGAGTGCAGTGGTGCAATCTCGGCTCACTACAACCCCCACCTCCCAGGTTCAAGCAATTCTCCTGCCTCCCAAGTAGCTGCAATTACAAGCATATACCACCATGCCCAGCTAATTTTTTGTATTTTTAATAGAGACAGGGTTTTACCATGTTGGGCAGGCTGGTCTCGAACTCCTGACCTCAGGTGATCCACCCACTTTGGTCTACCAAAGTGCTGGGATTACAGGCATGAGCCACCATGCCCAACCAAGAATCTCACTTTTTGAACAGTTCCAGGAACCCCAAGTTATCTTGGGGACCCAAGGTAAGAGGAATTTACCCAATTCTTAGGTATTTGAGGGTACAAATAGCAGCGTTCAACTTCAAAAATGTCTTATCTCAGATTTTTTTCTATAGAACAGGGTTTCATCAAAACCAATTTTAAAAAGCCTATGTGAAAAATAATTATTCTTGCTGCACTTTATACGAATAATCAGGCAAAGTATAATAAGGCAAATCAGTCTCACCATGATTTGTCTTTAGTAAAAGTGGGAAACTAGAGAGAGAAATATTACATTTCAAGAACTATGTTATATTTGCTCTTAGATTCTAGTCTCCTCAGTTGTTTTTATGTTTCTGCAATTTATGGTAATCCTGAGTATTCCTGTGAACAAACCAGTGATCTCTAACTGCTGCTCAGTAGAAACAAGAGGGATGGGTATTGAAAAATCTGGATCAGTATTCTTATCCTGGGCATATACTGGAATCATCTAGCAACCCCATATCAGCTTGGTTCCAACAGTTGCCCATTTCATGGAAAGCACTGTGATTTAGTTTACTTGGGATAATTTTACTTATTTTGCTTTACTGTTGTGGAATATATTGCTGTTTTGCTCTTTGCATAGGTATTCAGGACAAGCTTACTGAATGTTTTATTATATTGAATACTTATTATTCTTCCAGATATCATCTTTTGTCAGAACTTGGAGTTATATATGGCACTAGCCATACCAACACTTTCTGACTGAGCTTCTCTCTATTCTAAACACAAGAGACTCTCATGGTTAGGCAGGAATATCATCACCTTTATTCAGCAGAAAAAGTTACAGAAGATGGATCTTCCTCCCTCTGCTCTCTTAGGATAAAGGGTTGTCCTATGAAGGGGAGGGGGTAAATGTCAGAGGCATGTGAACTGGAGCATGCCTTTTAAATAAGAGCTAGGTACAATGAGACTGAGACCTACCAAGCTGCATTCCCAGACAGTTAAGGCATTCTAGCTTATAGGATGAGATAGGAAGTTGGCACAAGGTACAGTTCATAAAGACCTTACTGATAAAACAGGTTGCAGTAAAGAAACCAGTTAAAACTCACCAAAGCCAAGATGGTGACGAGAGTGACCTCTGGTTATCCTCACTGCTATGTTCCTACTAGTGCCATGACAGTTTACAAACGCTGTGGCAATGTCAGGATGTTACCCTATATCTTCTAAAAAGGTGAGGCATGAATAATCTACCCCTTGTTTAGCATATCATCAAGAAATAACTATAAAAATGAAAAATGGGCAACCAGCAGCCCCCAGGGCTGCTGTGACTTTGGAATAGCTATTCTTTTATTCCTTCACTTTAAAAACAAAAAAAATTTTTTTTTTTTTTTTTTCGTCATCAGCTGGAGTGCAGTGGTATGATCTTAGCTCACTGCAAACTCTGCCTCCTGGGTTCAAGCAATTCTCCTGCCTCATCCTCCCAAGTAACAGGGATTACAAGCATGCTCCACCATGCTCGGATAATTTTTTGTGTTTCTAGTAGAGATGGGGTTTCACCATGTTGGCCAGACTGGTCTTAAACTCCTGACCTCAAGTGATCCACCTGCCTCGGCCTCCCAAAATGCTGGGATTACAGGTGTGAGCCACCAAAGCCCAGCCTCCTTTTCTTTATTAATAAACTTTCTTTTGCTTTGTGCTGTGGACTAGCTCTGAATTCTTTTTTGTGTGAGATCCAAGAACCCTCTCTTGGGGTCTGGAATGGGACCCCTTTTCTGTAACACTGGTACTATAGACTAACACTGATCCTAGCCTTTAGAATGTACTCAGTAAAGGTATTTCTGAATGAAAGGCTTTTAGGTATATGTTAATAATCATAGAGTTATGTGACATATAATAGGAATTTTCAGTCCTAGGCATAGAAAACAGATTAATTTTATTGAGCCAATTGTACTTGCTAAATACAATCATGTAATTGTTATCACAATTGTTTCATCTCTAATTATTTAGATGTTCCCAAACCAACTAATCAACTTTTTTTTTTTTTTTTTTTTTTTGAGGCGGAGTCTCGCTCTGTCGCCCGGACCGGAGTGCAGTGGCCAGATCTCAGCTCACTGCAAGCTCCGCCTCCCGGGTTTAGCCATTCTCCTGCCTCAGCCTCCCGAGTAGCTGGGACTACAGGCGCCTGCCACCTCGCCCAGCTAGTTTTTGTATTTTTAGTAGAGACGGGGTTTCACCGTGTTAGCCAGGATGGTCTCGATCTCCTGACCTCGTGATCCGCCCGTCTTGGCCTCCCAAAGTGCTGGGATTACAGGCTTGAGCCACCGCGCCCCAATAGAAATGTAGTACAGTGGTGAGATCATGAACTCCAGTATCAGAAAGAAAAGACTTGAGTTCAAATCAAGATTCTCCAACTTACTTGTTGCTTGTTGTGTGAACACAATTGAAACCAAAATGAGCACAAAATTAAATTCTCATACACAACTGCCACCAATCAATATATTCACTTCTTTCTCCAGAAAGGGAGATGTATCGGTTAGGCAAGACAAGATTCTTGGGGCTAAGCAGATAGGTATGTATTTTTTTCTTTCTTTCTCATTGTTAATAAAAATAAGTCTATAGAACACTAGACAATGAATGTCTCAGTACCAAAATAGTAGTAATCTTGGGAATTACATGAGTGCTTACTTTCTTAGCTGCCAAAGAAAGAAGACCTGTTTGAGGGCTATAATTTTTCTATTTACTTCTGGCCTGTTTCTTGCACTTGGAGAAGGAAATAACAAAGCTAATTACCTTATGCTCATTTATACGTATGTTTTTTCCCCACTTATACACACCCAATTCTACCTAGAGCACACATACACTCACAATCCTTTTCTCGGCAGAATAAAAGAGGATAAGAGAGTTCCTGCTTCCTCAGGAATCAGACCAACATGCACACTCTAACTTACAAAAATACAGGGAGGCTCACCTGCTTCTTCTTTACCATAAAAGGGATTGAGTTGCAAGACTACCTCTCCTTTTTATGCCAAGGTTGGAAAGAAGCAAGGGGAGACACAGATGGCCCTTTTATTCTTTTTGTAGCCTTAGGAAAGGTGAACAGCTGCCTCCACTGCCCATACATCTGCCTGTGGTTTCCATTTCAAGAAAAAGAAACAACAAAAGCTCTCTTAAAAGAGTGTGTTTTACACTGAGATCTTTTAGGTGGCTTCAGTAAAACATAAAAATTATATTTTTATTAACATGTAATTTGCGCTTTAATATCTCCAACCTTTACCCCATTGTCCCCTCCTCTGTGAACTCTTCATCTTTGGAGATACTGGCCACATCTCTGATCCTCACCATTCTCAGCCTGATAAAGTTGTTCCAATCTTTGCCTGTTACCTAATTCCAAAGTCACTTCAGCATTTTTGGGCATCCTTATAGCAGTGCCCCACTACCTGGTACCAATGTACTGTATTAGTCCATTTTCATGCTGCTATGAAGAAATATTGAAGACTGGGTAATTTATAAAGGAAACAGGTTTAATTGACTCACAGTTCCACATCGCTGACAAGGCCATAGGAAACTTAACAATTATGACATAAGGGGAAGCAAACACATCCTTCTTCATGGGCAGCAAAAGAGAGAAGTGCAAGCAGGGGAAATGCCAGATGCTTATAAACCCATCAAATCTCATGAGAACTCACTCACCATCACAATAACAGTGTGGGAGAAACCACCTCCACGACATGATCACTTCCCACCAGATCCCTCCCACAATACGTGAGGATTATGGGAACTACAGTTCAAGATGAGATTTTGGGGAAACACAGCCAAACTATATCAAAGTGTGCAGCTAGGCAAGTGTCCCTATTGAATACATTGCTTCATGTAATTTTTAACAAACGAAGAATGGTTTATGTATTAGATTGAATGCAGTTATTTGTACATACATCAAATGAATCAAAATACCACCAAATCAATTTTTAAAAACATATTTAGAAATTATTATTTTACCACTGAACAAGTCTTTAGAAGAGACTCCTGCTGCCTTTTATCCATCTGCCTTCTAGATTTTCCTCAGATTGCCTTTGGAGATGATTAGCTTCGTTTACTTCTTAAAAGTTGCATTAAATCTTTTGAGAATTTTGACTTTCCTAGCTAGATGAGGTAAACTTATCAAAGAGTGACTAGTCTAAAATGTTGTTTTATGATTATTTAAAAAACAAAATAAATGACTACTTTTATTTACCCAGAGGAAATAAAATTATTTTGAAAGGTATAATGATTTATTTCAGTTTGAGTAAAATTAAGGTGATATTATGTATTACAGCTGTTGAGCTTTCCAAGTTTACATTAAATAACTTAAGATACATGAGAACTTTTAGGTTTTTGCATATTTTTAAAGAAACAAAGAGGTGAATCTAGAGTTAATTTTGTGTCACCTGGCTATACAATGTTGAACTGACATAGGTGGTTTAATATACACCATGTGCCTATCATAATGCTCATAAAATAATAAACTTTAACCAGTAAATAAACAGAATAGTGATTCAGACTTCTAATGTAGCTGATCCATTTTTAATCTTTCCGGAAGAGCTGTAACTTCATGGACAGGTTGAATATACTGAAAATCCATAAGGGGTAAAGTAGAGAAAGTATAGAATGCTGTATTGCAACTCACCCACTGCCTGAAGCACCATGTTTTTGTGTCTTTCTTTCCAGGCTATGCCCATGTTTTATTTTGTCACAACTTTATTTTTAAATCTCCTTAACTTTCTAGTTGATACTGCTTCTTTTGTCAATTGCATTAGAGGTTTAGGGTTGAAAGTCAAAATTCAAGATACGTTCTAACCTGGTCTCTGCTATTTTGTTATCAATATAGCCCATGAAATACCTTTTAACAACTCCAGTGTCAATTTTCTAATTTGTAAAGTATAGATTTGGGGTCCAGATAAGGTAGGATTTTTATAGCAAAGTAGAAATGTCTAGTTTCAAATCCCAGTTCTTTCAGACATTGAGGAAGCTACCTAATATCTCTTTCAGTTTTATTATATATTAATGGGGATAAAACTGCACCTAATACACAGAGACGGTGTGCACATTTTCAAAGATAATGCTTGTGAAGCACTTAGTACTATCACTGATGGTCAGTATTATGCAAGTATAGGCTTTTGTAATTATTATTTTTGCATTCACTTTCTCATTAAGTAACAAAATAAGCTAGAACAATGAAGATGGCTTCTAAGCAGTGGGTTATGGGGAAAAATAGGCTATTTAGTAGAACTTTTAATGAGCCAGATGTGTTCATGCTCACAAAGAATGTTGTTCATGACAGTAGGGACTGTATCCCTATGGGAAGGTCATTGTGACTGGCTTCCTCCTCAACTGTACTAGCTACTCTTCTTTAGAGGTCAGTTCTTAGAAATCACATTTGGTTTTTTCCTTCCATTGTCCTAGGAAACTCCATTCCTGCTACTACTATATACCTACATGTACAAATAAAATTTCAGTGTATGTGTCCATCCTTCACCTTCTCTGGTTTTCTTACTATCTTTCCTCTTTTCTGATAACACTTCAACTCAAAAACTCACATAACATAAACCTCCACAGCCTCAATTATTCCCTACACTGTTCATATTTGTTCTTACTAAATTTACTCTCAGGAATTTTGAAACCATCACAGTGCCTCAGATGTAGAAGTTCTTACTGTGGACCCTGTATATCCTCTAGAAATTGTGGCTTATATTTTATTAAGAATGTATTTGCTTTTCAAATAAAACTATACCATGAATTTCTGAGTTAAGCTATGGTTTTGGTTTGTTAGGCTTCATGTTATAATCTTTAGCAGCTATATAACAAGGGGATGTAAGTAGGGCACAGATATCATGCAAACTGATTGTCAGAAACATGCAGGAACCGATGTTATCCTTCTCTGACACTGTCTGAAAATGAGGAGTGTTGATGAGCTGAGAGTGAAGTCAAGCATGGCTTCATAGTTACTAGAACTTCCTTAACATGAAGCTGTATCTTTTCTTTTCCCAATATTGCTCCGGCTGAACACTAATGGAGTCTGGTCTCATGGGCACATTTTTGGGAGTGTTGCTTGCAATAGAAATCATCACAAATATTCAGACCATAGCAGTCATTCACAACATAGTGCTGACTATTGAACAACAGAGGCCAGAAGGCAATAGAATAACATATTTCTAGGACTATGAGAAAATATCTGTGAAATTCAAATTGTGCGCACCAAAATGCTAATTGTAGGGATATGTAGGCTGTTAAGACAAATTCTAATTGTCTTCTATTATTCGGAAGCAAAAATTAAAGAGTTTGATTATTTTTATTTATTTATTTTTCTTCAACTTTTACTTTAAGTTCCAGGGTACATGCGCAGGATGTGCAGGTTTGTTACATAGGTAAACGTGTGCATTGATTATTTTTCAACTTTGTTAATTGTATGTGGACAATTTTGAGAGAAGCTACCAAAACAAAAATAAAATAAAATAAAATAAGAAACCATATAACTTCCAAACAAGTACAGGTAGAAACAAGAATAGAAAAAAATCAATTCAAAAAAATTAAGAAATAAAAAAGAAATAAAAGAGAAAGAGGAGGAGGATGGAAACAAGTTTAATAAAATAAGAACAAATAGAAAGTATAAAACAAAATGGTAGAAATAAATTCAAACGTATACGTAATTGAAAAATATTTAAAAGTATTTAATTGTACCACCTAAAATATAGAATATTACATCAAAAAATACAATAAAAGTATTTTAGAGTAAAACACCAGCAACATAAAAACAGACTAAAATTTAAAGAATGTTAGTATACTTGCAAAATACTAATCAAACAAAAATTATGTTAGCCATATTAACATCAGGTAAAATAAGAACACCCACAATTTCGATGGAAAAGCAGGTCATTGAATAGTGATATATGTATATTTCAACTCACTTGAAAACTATGATCATTCTAAAATTGTAGGCTACTAGACACAGACATTACTACACCTTTCACCAAACTTAACAGAAATGAATCACGGATCTAAAGGTAAAAGGCAAAACTATAGAACTCCTAGAAGATAACATAGGAGAAAATCTAAATGACCTTGAGTATGGCAACATTTTTTGGATATGACACCAAAGGCATGGTCCCTGAAAGAAATAATTAATAAGCTAGACTTCTTTAGAATTAAAAGTTTCTGTCCTATTAAAAACACTGTCAAGAGAATGAAAAGACAAACCATGGAATGGGAAGAATATATTTTCAAAAAATATAGCTAATAAAGGACTATTATATACAACATACAAAGAATTCCTAAAACTCAAGAATAAGAAAACAACTTGATGAAAAATGGGCCAAAGACCTTAACATATACCTCACCAAATAGGATATACAGATGGGAAATAGGCATAGGAAAAGATATTAATCATCATGGAAATGCATATGTCACTAAACAGCCATTAGAATGGCCAAAATCTAGAACACTGTCAACACCTAATGCTTAAGAGGATGAAAAGCAATAAGAACTTGAGTTCATTGCTGGTGGAAATGAAAAACTGTACAGACATTTTGAAAGACAGTTACTTATAAAACTAGAAATACGCTTACCACATGATCTAGCAGTCTAGTTCTATATGATTATTTACTCATTATTTACCCATATTTACTATATGATTATTTACCTAAAGTAGTTGAAAATATGTCCACTAAAAAACCAGTACACAGATGTTTATTGCGACTTTATTTGTAATTGCCAAAACTTGCAGGCAAACAACATATCCTTCAGTAGGTGAATTAATAAATTATGGTACATCCAGACAATGGAATATTAATCAGTGCTTAAAAGAAATCAGCTAACAAGCCTTTAAAAATGTAGAAAACTTAAACGTATATTAATAAGTAAAAGAAGCCAATCTGAAAAGACTATATACTATATTATTCCAACTATATCATATTCTGGAAAAGGCAAAACTATGGAGATGGTAAAAAGGTCAGTGATTGCCAAGGGATAAGGGGAAGGGATGGATGAAGGGGCAGAACACAGAGGATTTTTTAGGGCAATAAAACCACATCATATGATACTACAGTTGTAGGTAGATCATTATAAATTTGCTCAATCCAATACAATGTGGAATCCCAAAAGTGAGCTATAATGTAAACTATGGTCTTTGGATAGCAATGATGTGTCCATGTAAGTTTATCAATTGTAACCAATGTATGAGTCTGGTGGGGTATGTTGATAATGGGGGATGCCATATATGTGTAGGGGAAGAGCACATATGTGAAACCTCTGTACCTTTCTTTCAATTTTGCTGTAAACATAAAACAGCTCTAAAAACTAGCCTATTAAAATTTATAAGCTATTAAAAATTTTTCTTAAAATGTTAAGAAACACTGACTAAACATCCCAGAAAAATTTAATAAACCATCATATCTGTGGAGGATGCAACATACATTTCTGAGTTGTTGAGAGACTAAGAAGAACAAAACGTTAAGGCTATGGAAGACTTAGATGGAATTACACAGAATCCTATATCCAAGCAATCAAGATCATATATTCTCTTAGGTTTGTATAAAGCCATTATATATTTTAAAAAGTTGAAATCACATAGGTCTCATTTTCTGACTACAATGCAATGTTTCAAACAAAAAGTTAACATAAAATATCAGCATTTGAAAAATAAAAATCCCATTTTTATGTCATGTATGATTCAAAAAAGAATCAATGGTGTTAAAAAAAAGCAATTATCACTGAAAAATAACAAAGTCACTACATATCAAATTTGTATAAATCAGCTAAAGTAGTACTAAGTAGCATATGAAGCAAAATGTCAAAATGTATGGCCTTTTATATTTACTTTAGAAAAAATAATACTCAAAAGATGATGAGTGAAGCCCCAATAAAACCAACAAGAAATAACCAAAACCAAGTAGAAGAAAGGAGTTACTAAATGAATGAGAATTAAATAAAACAAACAAGAAGGATTCACTAGATAGGATCAGAGAAATAAAAGTTTTTACTTGGAGCAGTTTAATAGATTATAAATATCTCTGGAAAGCTTGGCTGTAAAACAAATAGAAGAGAAAAACAGTATTAGGAATAGAAGAGACTGCCACAAATTGCAGAAGTTTAAACACAGATGAGAGAAATTTATAGGCAATTTCATGCCAGTAAACATAACAAGTAATAGAAATAAATAAATCAAAAGAAAATTATGCCTAATAATTGATTCAAGAAGAAATCGAGAAATGCACTTTAATCTTTAAGGGAATTACATCTGCGATGACAATTCATCCCAAAAAGAAATTGCCAAGCCTAGATGGTTTAAGGTAAAAATTATAATTTTAAAAAAATCACTTTAATGTTTTTGTTGCTGTTCAAAAGTTTTACAACTGTTTGAAATATTTTCATTTTTTTATAAACTCTTTCAGAGAAGAAGGAATCAGAGAGTACATCCAAGTTTATTCTGTGGAGCTGATACAACCTTAGTATCAAAACCAGATACCAACAATCTCAGAAAAAATACATACAGGCCAATCTCAATAAATACAAATGCAAAAAAACAAAAAATAAAATACTGGCAAACAGAATTTAGAAAATGTAAATGATGAAACATATTAAAACCAAGTTACTTTATTTCTGGAATGAAAGTTTTGTTTAAAAGTAAAAAGAAACCTTATTAATGTAATTTTTTTCCATTAATATCTTAATGGAATAAAACCATATAACTACCTTAACAGCTGAAAGAAGTCAATAAAATCTGGCAGTATTTTATAAAAATATCTAACAAATTAGGAACAGAAAAGAATATTTTAATGTAATTTAAACTTATTAAGGTTATCTATCAGAATCTGTAATGAACCTAATGATAATCCTTTAAATGAATCCTCTGTAAAGTCAGGATAAAGATATATACTAACTGCTGCTTCTATTTAAAATAGTGAAAGGTCTCTGCTGCTAAAATAAGAGAAGAAAACAAATTATAATGCACATAAATTAGAATGAAAAAATAAAATTTTATCATTTGAAGATGCTATCATTGGAAAGCTAAAAAGATTGTACTGACCAATTATTAGATGACTAAGATGCTTCAGCAAGTTTGTTGTATAAAGAACTACATACCAAAAAGAAATTGTATTTTCACACTCTCAACAAAAAGTAGATTATATGTAAAATATTGATAATCTACAAAACTATTAAAATAAAAACAAATATAGCATCATGTGAAATATGGAGAAAATATAAAACTGTAAAGATACTAAGAAGATCTAAATTAATGAGTGAATTTCTATTATCAAGGTAACATGAATACTGGTAATAAAATGAATTTCCAATTATTCATTCTTATTTCCGTCTTTTCCTTTATGAGTCTTTTGTCAGTTTGTTTAGATAAGTCATCACAATTTTGATTAATATGATTACAGTAATCTTCTAATTTTCCCAATATAACCAGGTATGTTAACTTATAAGCCATATTAACTAAATTTGTCTTTTAAAAAGTGAATCTGGCCATGACTAAATTCCTTAAAATAATTCAAGGATAACCTCCATAACTTTTGGTTGAAGTTATAAAACCTTATATTTGCATAAATACGGTACTTCTTATAGGTCATGGTTGAGATTTTTTAAATGTAAGATACTTTCCACTTTCTTTGACAGAGTATCTCACATGTTTTTTTCACTTTGAAAAATTAGAATTCTAGACCATACTAACATGTAGGATTCATAAAGTTAGTAATTTTTGGTTTAAATTGTTCAATAAATTACACATAATTCTATATTTGTTAAAAATGATCTAGCAGACAAATGCTGGTTTCTATTATTGATAAATTTTATTTCCCTATAGAAGATAAATAAATGGAAGAAATGAAATATAAATTTCTCTTTCTCACTTTTCATGCAGTAGTCTTGTGGGAGACCCTATGTAAAACATAGTATGCTCAGTCTCTTTGTCTCTCTCTCTCACCCTCTCTCCCCCACACACACCCACATCCCCCCCCCCACACAAATTCTTTACAATTATTTTAAAAATAGATTCCTCTTTTAGAATTTAATATTATATATATATATATTATTTTAACGTAGTTATTGTTCTGATTCTAGTAATTCCCCCCACATCTTCTCAGTCCCTGTCTTTTCACATATAAAGCAGTTTGTTTAGATCACATTAATTTTTTTAAATTCTAAATTAAAATGCTCCTCTCATTCTCTTTCTAGAGACAAAAGGGGTGTCAGCGTACAATATGCAATCTGTCTCTTACAGCTGAAATAAATAGCATATCAGAATTCCTGAGATATGTAATATTTGAGCAACACAAGCGAACATTTAATATGTAGTCTCACAGTTCATTTTAATGCATTCATTTGTAAGCTCCCCAAAGAAAAACAAGTTATGTGCTCTGCACTTTTTATTTGTTCTTTTAACAATGACTAATAAAGTGATAAAAATATAGACACACAGGTTCATTAACTGATTGATGGGAAGAAGTGAAAATCAAAAATAGAAAAATGTGCATTAGAGAAAAATTTCTGACAATGATTCCTTCAGAGTTCTCTTTATTTACATAGCTTTAATTTTTGTAAATATTGCTATTTTTGATAAAATATGTATGAACTTATATTATACACATTTTTATTCCTGTTTTTATTCATTAGCAGTAACATTAGTTTTTGATTTACTTTCTTTGGATTCTGCATAGGCAATAAATATCCCAAGACATTGCCTAAAGTTACTTCACTTTGTGTGTGTATGTGTGTGCACACACACATATTAATCTTTCATGGTCATTGAATTTATGGAACATATTGCACACTTTCTAGTTATCAAGTTATCAGCTGGAGAGTGCTTATTTAAAATTATGTAGCAGTAGGCTATTAGTTTGCTGAATTAATTAATATCACAATTAAAAATGATTACATATTCATTGCAACATAGCAGGACAATTACTTTGAGCCATCACCTACAATCTTAACCTTAAGCATCTATTACATGTATTCTCAGTTTACCTTTAGAAGCATCATGTGGCTGTACTTAGATTGATATCAGAGTAACTGTCTTATTATTTGTCTTAGTTGATTGTGAGATACTCAAAGCAAAACTATCTCATTTTCTAGTAGAGATCAGGATCATGCCAAGCTCAATGACTCAACCTCTAATTCTGCTAATTCCAGTCAAGTAAAATTTCTTCATCTTAAACTAGAGCTCTTGATGATTTTTCTAAAATTAGAATAGTTGAGATTTAAAAAGGACTTAAGTATTAAAATCATAGGACATTACTGTATTTATCAATAAAAGTCCCTTCACATAATTTGTATATCAAATGTTTTACATTAAATGTACATTTCAGATAAACTCATTTGAACACTTCCATTTCAACTGAGTGATGTCACTAGACAATACTTAATATTTTAATGACCACAGTGTTATTTCTCTTCTAAGTCTAAGAATTCTAAGTGCAGTGCCATTGTTTTCTGAATCAAAATACTGATGACATAGCCTAAAAGCTACTCACATATATATGAGGGAAAGAAAACAAAATATCTGAAATGAAAACTACTATGGAAAATTTTGAATGTGTGGTTATTATAGTTCATAGCATTGTTTTCTTTACTGTCGATGCTGTATTTATAGCTGCAGCTATGTTGGGATTCACTCAGGACGGTGGCAGAAATATTAAAGGGAAATATGAGGGAAAGTTATAGGGAATAGTCACAAACCTTTTGGAGGGCCAAAAGGTTACATAGCTTGTAATAATTGAACACGCTGAAGGCAGCCAGTTCTTACTTTAGAGCATTAGATCATAGGGTAAATACGAGGGACAATAGAGGCTCCCCCAGTTAAGTCTGTTACCCTACCTGTATTAACTAACCTTTGAGCCAGATGGCCCTCTCAGGGGAAGGTCGACTAGGGATTGCCCCCTAATGGTATTTACCTTAGACCACGGATACCTGAGCTTTAATCATTCGTAGAACTACTCTCTTAACCATGTTAATGATCTGCAAGTGTGTTGACTCAAAGTTTCTGTTGTTAGTTGTATACTAAATAAATACCTGAAGTGTGAACTGCTCAGGGTCCGCAGTGACAAACCTCTCTTGATGTGTAGGAGGTCGGACACTCAGCAGGACTTGCAAAGCAGAGCATTTGTGTGTCAGTGTATGTTTTATTCATCCATCGTTTGGGTCAGGGTCTGCGGGCAGACCCCCGCAGCGGATGCCCTCAAGTGTGAGGAGCGCTACAATTGGTGCCCTGTGTGAGGACCGCGGAGTGAGGACAGCCGTGTGAAGAGCCATACCTCAACTGGTGCCTCATGTGAGGAACCGTGTGAGGAACCGTATGAGGAACGTTAGAGGTCTGCAGAAACAGACTACCCGCAGATAGAGCCCCTCATGGGGCAAGCTGCAAAGGAAGTGGGAGGAGCAATACCTCAACTGGTGCCCTGTGTGAGGACCGCTGTGTGAGGAAAGCTGTGCGAAGAGCTGTACCTCGCAGCAATAATGTGGAATGGGATTCATCTTTTGTCCACAGTTGAAAGACGTTTATATTTTCTATCAATTTTAAGTGTTTGATATCTCACTGTTATTGTACAAAAAAAAGCCTGAAATCTAGCATATTTTAAGCCAAAAATAAACAAAAACAAAAACAAAAAACACATATTGATATATTCAAAATGACGGCAGCCAGGGCCGTCTGGAGCAACTGCTGCCGTCACGCTGGCCACTGCAGGGAGGTCACGGGAAGGAGGTGACCACCCACCCCACAGCCCTGGGGCCTGCTTCAGTGGGACTGGGCTGGGTTGCCCTTTGATGGGGGAGCAGCACAGTCAGAAAGAGAGCGGCCCCAAGGCAGAGCTGGGCCTGGGGCCGTGCGGCACTCGTACGTGGACTGTAGGAGCCAAGCCTGGGGTGTGGAGCTGGGGCCCCTCTTCTGGGACCAGGGATAGGAAGTGGGAGCAATGCCTGCTTCTGGGACCTGGCCAGTGACGCAGCAACTGCACCCACCCCTCCGAGGGTGCCTGGTTCCTATGCCTCCAGAGGAAGCTCTGTGTGGAGCCACATCCCTGGATTCTGCCCTGCCATGGGTGACTGCTGAGCCTGACACTCCTGATGGCTGGGACCAGGGCCTGCAGCCCACCATCCGCTCCATTCTGGGCTACCTGGGAGCACCCGGGCAATATGGGAAGCTCCTGGCGATGTTGTCTATGCCCTGAATGCAGGCCCTGCTCCAGCGAGGATATGGAGCTCCCGGCCCAGGCTGCAAGGGGGCCGCAGCCAGGATGCATGCTCCATGGAGCCAGTAGAAGCTGGGAGCAGGTAGCAGCCCTGCCCTTCCAGTTGAGGTTGTAGAATCGGGCCTCTGTGTGCTCTTGTGGATCCAGGAAGGCACCATCCTTCCCTTGCTAGCTCAGAAGTGCCTACTTCTACTGGCTGGCCTCTCCCCACTCCCAGTGCCCACTCTGATCTTGAAGCAGGATTGGGGCCAAGCCCAGGCACTGTCACAGCCTGGCTGGGTGTATGCACACTCATGTCCCGGCACCTTGGGCAGCTGCGTGTCTTCCGGGGGTGAAGAGGAACCAGAGGGGTGGGACAGAGGGTGAGTTGGTGCTGGCCTGCAGATGCCCCTTGGCACAAGCAGCCTGGATGCCATGGACTGCAGCAGGAGGCAGACTGGCTCCTGGGTGGAAGGGGGCCAGTCCCCAGTGAGGCCCAACTTCAAGCCAGCAGGGCTGGGCCGCTAGTTGCTCAGACTAAAGTAGGGACTTCTGGTGCCTTTTCCAGGCCTGCCCATGGCTGCCCATGGATCAATCAATGCACACTTTCTCCCCACTGAGGCCTATAAAACCCCCAGGCTCAGCCAGAGCAGAGTAGAGGATGGAGAGAGGATGGGATGACCAGCTGCAGAGAGATGCTAAGCTCTCTGCTGATAGCTGAAACTTGTTGGGATGCCTGCCTGCAGAGAGGAGCTACCACCTCTGCTAGGAGCCGAACACTTGTCAGGACAACCTGGCTACAAAGAGAAGCTTCCCACTGTGGATCTTCTCTGAGCTGTTCTGTTGCTCAATAAAGCTCCTCTTCAACTTGCTCATCCTCCATTTGTCTGCATACCTCATTCTTCCTGGTCACAGGACAGAAACTCAGGACCCACTGAATGGCAAGGCTAAAAGAAGTGCTGTAACACAAACAGGGCTGCAATATTCCCATTGCTGGCCACATTGTGAATAGCTTTCCCATTTCAAAATACATGTTTTTTTTTAACCTAGGAAGAATAAATTTCCTGTTCACATGTTTCACTTTATTAGAGGAACACAGTTAAACAAATCTAAAATAATGAGAAAATTTATTGGAAGTAATTGTATTTCTAAGGCAGGTAGGAAGTAATTGTATTTCTAAGGCAGGCAGGCAACTATGTAATATTCTAAGCTATGAACAGAGAAAGTCTGAATGATTTTTAGAATTTCATACTTAAAATACAGTAGAAGTTTTAGAATTGATGCAAAGCAGCACTTTCAAAATAGGTAGGACATTTGATTTTACATTGGAGAATGGGCTGAGAAGTGTTGCTCTAAGAATGGAAAAGGTGTAATTAAGAAGATGTAATAAAGTAATTAAGAAGAACAAAAAGGCAGTGAACCTTGCCTCAGGAAATAAGGAAAAGATTTACCCCCTCCCCACCCCGGCTTAAAAGACTCAGTCTTTATACCTCAACCAGGTTATATTCCTTTTCCTTTTGGAACAACCTGAGTATAGATCTTTTTTCTCCCTGAGAACCCAATCTCTTTAATCAACTTACATTAATCCTCCTTCTTATAAGGGATTAATGATAAATCATTCACTCACTACTTTATATGTAATTGAATAATGTGAGAACATTATTGTAAGACCACCGTAATGCTAACAGGTATTATTTTCCTGAATTCGCTATGCCAAAAACAATAATGGAAAGGTCAAACTACTGAGAAAAAGTACTTGGCCTAACCTTCTGTCAGATATAGGATATTAAATCAAGAATTCTTCACATACAGATGCAATCACCACAGAAATCATGTATTGAACCCCAGTGTAATTAGAGAGCCAGGTCCACAAGTGCCATATGTAAAATATGAGAGAGGCACAGGATTCATAGCCATGCATGTGATCACTTAAACAGGATTTTATTTTATATCATTTTCTGAAGGGTCAATTTTGCTTTCATTTTCTGAGACAACGAACTCCCTGCACCCTGACTTCCTTTTCTCCCCAACTATGACAGGAAGCATAATTATTGCAAAGCAACAAGAACATCCTAAACACATGCCTTGGTTTTGTGACTTTATGGCAAAATGATTACTCCCTAATCCCTCTCACCCATCTATGCCCCATTCTGAAGAGACTGTATAGTTGTTTGGCTGTTTTTCCACACTGAGGGAATGCTGGGTCACGAGGCAAAAAGAGGCTGCCTGGATCCTTACCCAAAGTCTTTGTAGTGAGAACAGCTTTTGGGCCAAAGAGACAAAGGAAACCAAATCCAAAAAGCAAAGCTAAATGCTAATCTCTATTGTAAGAAACAGTATTTTCATACATCTGGGAAAGTTCTTCATCCCTGAAACCAGCAATTCTCCAAATAAGTAGGGAGTTTCTTTCTTGAGAGTATGTAGCATGGGAAGAGCCTAGAAGTGCTGGAAGTAAAGATCATTTTTATTTTTACCTGAAAGAGTTCCATGCACATATTCAGTGGAAGGCAGAGAGGATTTTGCCATGTACAGAATATCTACTGACCAAATGACATCTTTGTGATACTCCTGGTGTGATACTAATAATAGTAATAACCATTCCCTTTCTTTCTTTTTTCTACTTATTTTATGTCATATATTTTGTGCCTATGATTTATTATTCTTTTTTAAGAGTAGCTTTTTTCTTAATCTCTTACCAAACCTAGAATACTCCTTAGTCATTGGATACTAAATACAATAAAATCTTGTATAGTCTTCAGGTTTACATCCATGGAATGAAAGCAATTCAGACACAAAACAGCGAATGGGTTCTAAAATAGGTGAGGCTTGGATGACCAGATAAAATAATAAATAAGATTGAACTGGGGACAAAAAGCAACCATGTATAGTCATTTTGGACAAGTCAACAGAACACGAGTAATGTAGTGTACAGTCCTATTCAAATTCTGAGGGGCAAAGTTCTGAGGGGCAAAGTCATGGATCAGAATTATCTGTTAGAAGCCAAAGCTGAGCCACACACTAAAAGAAAGGCATGGATGGGAAGCTTGGCAAACCAAAAACAAGTATGGATAATAAAAATATCTAATAGCAGGCACAAGCAAGTAGGCAAGAATGTTGACTCCCTCAGTTGTGTGGTACTAACGTATGAGAAGCTTTCTGTAATTACTAAAGTTATAGATCAGTTAGTACATTGGAGTAAGGCATTGGATATGGTCAAGCTTTCTAAAGGAATTAAATATTTCAGGGTATAGATGAAGTTAAGCTAGTTAACACTTGATAATCACATAGAATTATCTGATCATTTATCTAATTTTAGGTCACTGTGTCAGACTTCAGAGAAATTTGTCTTTTTAATATAAAAATTTTACCATGGGAACTGCAGAGTTCTTGGGTTATAGCCAATATAATGCTAATGAAATTTAGAAGGTATCAGGATTCATTCTTTGCAGTAAGGCTTTTGCTATGAAAAATCCCCTTTACACAATTTAGGAAATATTTGGTTTCTAGAGTAACTG
Source organism: Trachypithecus francoisi (assembly GCF_009764315.1). Classification (NCBI taxonomy): domain Eukaryota; kingdom Metazoa; phylum Chordata; class Mammalia; order Primates; family Cercopithecidae; genus Trachypithecus; species Trachypithecus francoisi. Next base: position 63,636,054 of record NW_022681454.1, on the reverse strand, counting down.
TATGATTAGCTTTGGAAATATCTAATGTCTATATTTCCCAGAATATGAGGGTTTGCTTAGTGTGCATGGACAATTATTTTCTCTTTTTCCACATTATAGATTCAGACCCTGTCATCTACTTCTCTGGGCTCAGAGTAGAATGATAGAATATTCCTAGTCAGGAGGCCAAATAAAATGCAAATTAAAAGATAGATTTCTGCCATGTCAATCAAGAACATTCTTCAGTAAGTGCTAGGGTTTGAATATGTCCTTAGAGTTCATGTGTTGGAAACTTAATCCTTTTAATATTTTAAAGCTAATATTTTAAAAGTACAGCATATTCATTTCTGTATCCCTGGGGCTTAGAGCCAGCTGAACCCTGTGCTCAGCTAACCAAATACCCAGTAACTAGGAGATGTGGTTCACTTTAAGACTTTCTAAGTCCTAAGGATGTCCCTTTACCAAGGTTTAGAACTCTCTTAAATTCTACCATAACTGGTTTTCTTTCTCTAGGCTTTATTTTAGGCTATAATTACCATCACTTGCTTAAAATTGTTTTTTATTTATTTTCATTTTATTTTATAATATTTTAGAGATACGGTCTTACTGCGTCACCCAAGCTGGAAAACAGTGGTGTAATCACATCTCACTGTAGCCTTAAACTCCTGGGCTCAAACAATCCTTTCACTTCAGTCTCCTGAGTATCTAAGATGACAAGTGCACACAACCACCCTCAGCTAATTTTGTTTTTCAATTTATTGTAGAGATAGGGTCTTGCTGTGTTACCCAGTCTGGTTTCAAACTCCTGCTCTCAGCAATCCCCCTGCCTCTGCAATGGAAAGTGCTGGGATTACAGGTGTGAGCACGGTGCCCAGCCTGTTCTTTTTCTTTTTTTAAATAAAATTTTAAAATTTTAAGATAATTGTAGGTTTACATGAAGTTTTAAAAATTATACAAAATCACAAATGCTCTTTAGCCAGTTTTCTCTAGTGGTAACATGTTGCAAAACTGTAGTATGATATCAAAACCAGAATATGTATAGTTAATATATGACTATTTCTGTCACTACAGTATCCCTCAGGTTGCTTTTTTATAATTATATCTAATTCCCTCATGTCCTTTTCATAAATTCTGGCAATCATTAATTGGTTCTCCATTTCAAGAATGTCATATAAATAAGATCATATAGTATTTTACCTTTTGAGATTAGTTTTTTTTTTCACTCAGTATAATTTCCTTGAGATCCATTCAAGTTGTTTTGTGTGTCAATAATTTGTTTTTCTTTTTTAGTCCTCAATAGTGAATCTTGGATAGAAGGGTTTGTATCTCAACTAGAGCTGTTTAATGCCCCAGGGAGCAATGCTATAGCAAAATCACCCGGATGTGGGCCGGAAGCCGAGTGAAGAAGAGAAGAGGTCTGACTGAAATGTGATTCATTGTATATGAAGACCCTGACAGAGGTGATTCAAATCTGATTCAAATGTTGTGAACAAAAAGGTAGTCATTGATATGAATATTTTGAACAAATATCACCAGATACAGCAGTTGAATTTTACAATAGCTTCAATTTGTGTCATTAAGAACATTAATGATTAGATTACCCTAACTTTCCTTGCTTTAGATGCTACAGAATTAGTTGTGTTGGTTCATTCTTTTAAAATTGAATGTATCTGAACTAGCCATAAAGGGGAAATGAGAAAGTCTGACATCATCAGCTTGATTATATTGCCTATGTCAGTCATGATATCTTAAGATATAAAATAACACCAGATTAAGTTAAAGAGTTAATTTGAGTTTATTTAATGTAAGTTCTGTCTAGGTGGTAATCTAAATGCCAGAGACAACATCTTTCAGAAACCTGGGTTCTAAGACCATGAGAGACTGAGTAAAAAGTAATGGGAAACTTTTAGTCACTAAAAAGTAGTTTAATGTGGAGCCTTTGAAAATAATATGTTGGCAGTAAAGAATTGAAGAGAAAACTAGTGATAAACGTTCCTGAAAGATTGATAACAAGCAGAGGATTGTCTGTGATTTACGGGATTGTTCTTTAAAGTAACATACATACACTCCAAAGAGTACCTAGATTCATAAAATGTGGTTCAAGAAGAAAATGTTAATTTATTTTTCTATCAATACATGTGTGTATATATATTTTTTATTCATGTACAAAAACTTATCTGCTTGTGATGAGGCTACATCCTGGTATATCCATCAGTAAAAAAATATATTGTAAGTTGAAAATGCACTGAATGCTGGCAAACAGTAGATAGACCCCAGTTTACAATGGTTTGACTTACAATTTTTCAATTTTATGATGGTGCAGAATGTGTTATTCGTTCAATAGCAACTGCAATTCCATTGCAATTTTTAAAGAGCTCTTCAACTTAAAATGGGATCATATAATGATAAGCCCATTGTAAAGTGGAAAAATCATTAAGTCAAAACCTCATAACTTGGGGGCTGTCTATACACATACACACACACATATACACACAGTCCCCAGTTTATATGATTATATGTAATATACGTATATTTAATGATTATACATAATTATACATATATAGTGATTATATATAATTATACATATATAGTGATAATATGGAATGATATGTAATAACAAAAATGAGAAAGAAATTGATATTTATTCCAATACAATTTGCAGATTCATACTAGAATCCCCATTTGTTCCCTATGTCAGATGATTATGGAGTATGTATAGTAGTACCACCAATATTCTAAGAAGAAAGGGGAGTTCCAAGAAGACAGAATAATTAACAGTGGCATTTTCAACTGTTTTGTCTTGTTTTACTTTCAGCACACTGAAATGGGTTACTGTTTGCAGAAAAATTGGCTATCATGTATATAACTAACTTTATAAACACAATGTTCTTGAAGAACAAATTTTACCTTTTAAAAATATGAGATAAATCATACAAATATTTAAGCACAAAAGTTTTGCCATTTTTAAAATTTATCCTTAAAAATGTCCTCTCAAATTGCTGACTCTTTATGAAAAAAATGCTTGTCAGTTACATGTTTTCAGAGAAATTTAATATTAACAATGAATAGGATAATAAGGACTTCCTAAAATACAAGTAAAAAGTGAACTAAGGAGAGGGACTTTTGAAAATTTTGGAAATTGATGGTGAAAATAATGTAAATATATTATTTTAAAAACTTGAATATAAATGCATTTCCAAAAACTGGAAACAACATAGTTATTTAACTCATTTAGAAATGTTCATGGACTTTCAGTAGGTTTTGATTCTCCTTGTTAGAAACACACAAACAGAAATGCAACATGAATGATATGTCGCATAAGGACAGAGCAAAGATAGAAATGTATTACCATATTTCAGCAAAAACCTTTCTGAAAAGGTGAGTAAGTTTTAGTAGACATAGGAAAAATTTGCAATTCTTTCACTTATGCCTATTTTTTTCATCCTTATATTTACTGCAACCAAGTGCTGAAATAATTTGAATTTAGAACTCTAATTCCAAATCAAGGTGTCAAACCAAGATTTTTTAAATTAATAAAGACATTTTAATCACATTTTTCTCATTCTAAAGTATAACAATTAAAATATTTTAGTAAGAACAAATGTGCTTTTTATAGTTAATAAAAATGTATTCTAGATTATTCTATTTTGTATATTTCTTTACTTATGTGCACTCCACAATATGATTAATATATTCATACAACACACATATGTGTAATTTCCAAGAAATGAATGTGTGTATATTTTTGGAGAGTACTCAAAACTTTTTATTGCAATGGTGAATATTTCAGAAGATTTGGAGATTGCTAGATTAGAGCAGCAAACAGTCCCATAGAAGATATGAGATCTGCTATTCTCATGTCAGGAAAGATTTTCAGCTGTCTTTGTAAATGTAATCACATCTGAATTAGCTATAAATTAGAAGATCTGATTAACCTGCAATGGCAGATATGTGAGAACATAAAAGAGACAGGACACCTCCTAAGGGTTTAGTGGAATAAGGATGAGTAACTGAGACTCTTAACCCATTATGAAGAAAGCCCGGGAGCAGTGGCAAAATGATCATGCCTGTGAATAGCCAGTGCACTCCAGCTTGGGCAATGTAGTGAGACCTTGTCTCTTAAAAAATAAAATAAAATAAAAAATCAAACTATTCTTTCTCCATGCTTTTGCTGAATATCTTACATGTGTGCTTGGGTATTTTATTACCCTCTCTGTCAGTTTACTTTCAGTAAAATTAGGAAAAATTAAAATATATATGTTAAAAACTTGAACGGATGTCAGTTGAATTAAAGCTATGTAAATTGTATAGCACAGTTTGCGGCACAATTTAAGTACTCAATAAACGTCAGCTGTTAGTATTGTGGCTGTTTTGTAAGTTGTCATAATTATTTCTCTGTGTATATATTTTTATTTTGTTTTAATTGTTTTTGAGAGACTCTTATTTTTTTAAAGCAGTTTAAGTTCAGAGCAAAATTTAGCAGAAAGGACAAAATTTTCCCATGTTGTCTTTTTGTCTCTCACCTAACTTAAAGTTCTTTGCTTTCAGGGTTACTGCACAAGAGATATTTAATATATTTTAATCATTTTGATATTATTAAAACTAATTGATTTTTCTCTCTGACAGTAAATAACTCATTACTATGCAAACAATACTTCATTCAATACATTTTCTGATTACTTGTTTGGTATTATTTAAGATAATTAACATATAAAATATGGTAGTAAGATACTATGAATAATAAACTATTCAAAATTTAATCTATAGTAAACCATTCTAGGACAATAAATTTCAGCTAATTCCTTGTACAAAGATGTTGTCAAACTTATATTACACTGGGATTACTCTCAGCATAGAACAAAGAGAAATTAAGCCTTCTTTTCGTTCTGATCCATTAATCTTGAAAACTGGCCTAAACGTCTTCTTTGCAAGTCTAGCAATTCAGAATTAGACTTGAAAAATAAAGCAGGTAACTTTGTAGATTTTAAACTTTGTTTTATACTTTAATTTGTAAGGCTAGCAAAGACAGAGTGGAAGGTCATTAAAATCATAGAGATACTGTTGGGTTTTCCTATGTAGACTTTGCAATTTTTTTATTATTCTATTACAAACAATCTGGGTAAATAAGAAAACACATCACTACTTAATTTTCCTTTACCAAATACAGGAAAGATTTTTTTTCTTATAAATGAAGTGCTAACTAAAGGAGATTGAGAAAAAGCAGGTACTTCTTAGATTTCTGATTGAAACTATAGTGTGGACTCTTTCATTTTTTTTTTAATAATCTTCTTCAAATTTCTCATACTGGACTACAGTGAATTGATTCTTCCAGTCTCCTGAAACACCTAAAAAGAAATATAAAACAGCACATTTGAGACTACTGTAAAATGTTTCTTCTGAAACAAGTTTTAATTTGAATTACTATCCCCTTTATTTTTACCTCTTTAACTTTTGGATGTCATATCAGTGCCGTATCTCCCATCCTAAACTTCCACTCCCATACTTCTAGACCTTGTTAGTCTTCAAAACACTCCCACAGATTTTTTCAGTATCCTGTGTAAATAAACACATGTATATACACAGACAGTCCCCAGTTTATATGATTATATGTAATTATACATATATGTAATGATCATACATAATTATACATATATAGTGATAATATGGAATGATATGTAATGACAAAAATGAGAAAGAAATTGATATTTATTCCAATATAATTTGCAGATTCATACTAGAATGCTCATTTGTTCCCTATGTCAGATGATTATGGAGTATGTATAGTAGTACCACCAATATTCTAAGAAGAAAGGGGAGTTCCAAGAAGACAGAATAATTAACAGTGGCATTTTCAACTGTTTTGTCTTGTTTTACTGTTTAAACAATCCCTTAAATAACTTATAGAAATGTCACTGGGAAAAAAAAAAAAAACGCATCTCAAAATCTTGATTCTTTAGCTTCAAGAATTTTCTTAACAAAAGGTATACTCTAAACATCTCTCTCAAATGTAGGGACTTAGTAATTGTCTACTTCCCATATTCATTTTCACCACTTTACATTTTACACATTGTATTTAAGCATTTGTAGATCTCTAACATATCTCTTGCTGTTTCACATCTCTTAACCTATGCATACACAGTTTCCTCTCTGTGAAATGTCCTGTATATGTGAAAATGCCCCTACTCTTTCTTCAGAATGCTGACCAATTTTTTTCTCTATGGGACTTCTTTGCCAAATAGAATCTTTTTACTTAATGTATTAGGATATTTTCTAATACATTAAGAAATATTAGATAAGAAAGAATTTACCTTATTTGATCAGTAATTATTTTTCAAATATATCTTACTGATAGGAATTATTTTTCTTACTGAAAGTTAATTATTTTATCTTACTGATAGGTAATTATTCTACAAATAGATCTGTCTTTTTCACCCTACTTAAGGTATTCCACAGGACTATATGCTAAGTAGGACAAAGGTCACAGACTTCTTTAACCATTCCCCAGTAGGGTACAAGGAAGTGACTGGCATGCAGAAGAAGCTTGATGGTATTTGTAGAAATTAAACAAAATTAAATTAGATGGCAGATAATGTATGATTTATGTTTATATTTATAATACCAGTCACAATATTTGGTACATACATAGTAACATTTCCGTAAATGATTACTAATTAAATGTTTATTGACTGATTTTGCTTATAAAAAGCTGAAACAGATAGAGTTGCAAGGATAAATAAAGAATTTATGGTCAGATTTCAATACATGTCTCCAAGCAACTGATAAAATATCATGGAGAAAGTGGGTCGGCCATGGAGTGACTCATGTCCATAATCGCAGCATTTTGGGAGATGGAGTCAGAAGGATTGCTTGAGGCCAGGGGTTCCAGACCAACCTGGGCAACATAGCAAAACCCCATCTCTAAAAAAAAAAAATTAAAAAATTATCCAGATGTGGTGGCACATGACTGTGGTTCCAGCTACTCAGGAGGCTGAGGCTGAAGGATCACCTCAGTCCAGGAGTTTAAGGATGCAGTGAACTATGTTTATACCACTATACTCCAGTTGGGGTGACAGAGTGATACTTTATCTCTAAAATAAAAAATAAAAATAAAAATAAAAACATGAAGAGTGACAAAGGTGACATCTGGACAGATTCTGTAAATATTAAAGGAATATTACAAACAACTTTATTGCAAATATTTGACAATTTAAACAAAATAGATTAATTTTTTTGAAAGACACAAAATACCAAAGATTAAGGTAGGAAAGGAACATGACCAGAATGCTCCTATTTCTGTTAACTACAGTGACCTTGTAGAAAAAAAAAAAAAGACCTTTCAGACAAAGAAAATTTCAAGTTCAGCTGGCTTCAATGGTACAAATTGTTTAAGACTGAAATGACAATGATTCAACCAAACACTTCTGAAAAATTGAAGAAGAGCAAATACTTAAATATTTTCCAATTCATGAGGCCAGAACTACCCTAATATAAAAGCCATTGCACCCAATGACAAAGATATCACAATAAAACAGAACTATGGATCAATAGCATTCATGATCAAAGGTCTATTTTTAAACTAGATAACCAAATCAAAGAGTATATTAAAATATAATAATATACATAACTAAAAGCAAGGTATGTAAAGTCATTTTAACATTTGAAATCAACTGATGAAATTTATCATATTAACTGACTAAAATAATGGAAAGTCATATGATAGATCTTAATGGAGAAAAAGCATTAGACAAAATTCAATGCATACAAGGTTGTTTTAACATTGAAAAATCAGGCTGGGCAGGGTGGCTCATGCCTGTAATCCCAGCACTTTGGGAGGCAGAGGCGGATGGATCACCTGAGGTTAGGAGTTTGAGACCAGCCTGACCAATATGGTGAAGCCCTGTCTCTACTAAAAAATACAAAAATTAGCCAGATGTGGTGGCGTGTGCCTGTAGTCCCATCTACTAGGGAGGTTGTGATGGTAGAATTGCTTGAAACAGGGAGACAGAGGTTTCAGTGAGTCTTGATCACATCACTGCACTCCAGCCTGGAATGCAGCCTGTACTCCAGAGCGAGACTCTATCTCAAAAAAAAAAAAAAAAAAAAAAAAAAAAAAAAAAAAATCACTTAATATAATTCGCCATATTAAAAGACAAAAATGATGGTAAACCATGTGACGGGTCTTAATAGACACCAAGAAAGTATTAGACTGAATCTAGGATGCATGCCTAATAAAAACTTTGGAAAGGAATTCCCTCAGCCAAATAAAAGTATCTACAAAAATAAAACAGATAATACCATCATACTTAACAGTGAAATATTGCATGCACTTTTCCCAAGATCAAGAGTAAGACAAGATGTCTGCCCTCACTACTCCTATTGACATTATAGTAGATGTTCTATCCAGTTTATTAAGGCAAGAAAAAGAAGGGAAATGTATCCAGATTAGGCGAAAGGAAGTGAGAATATTTTTATTTGCTGAAAGCAGGAGCATATATATACAAATTTAAATGGAATTTATTAAAAAGCTACCAGATTTATTAAATAAGTTTAGCAAGATTTTGGAAGAAAATGTCAAATTATAAATATTACTTTTATGGCTATATATTGTTGTGAAATTGAACTAAGCTTGAACTAAACCTACCTCCATGCATATCAAACTGTAACCTCACTTAATGCAAAAACACACTGCAACCTAACCTAAGTGTATACTCTCCTAACAAGTTGCCGAGTTTCAACCAGTCATAGCAATCAAATGTTAGCCAATCATAGGCTGAAAGCTGCAAACTATGACCAAATAAGGCAACTGCCAAACTGCAGCCTACTAAGCTGTTTCTGTATCCCATTTCCATTGTTTTGGCTACAAGTATTGACACTCACTTTGTGGCATGTAGCCTCTGAACCAGTTTTGATCCTGAATTCTATCTAGTTCATAAAATTTTTTCTGCTCAATTAAAATCTGTTAAATTTAACTTGTCTTGAATTTTTTCTTTTACATTAGCAGAAAACATTTGGAAAATAACACATGGACTTGTGCATGTGTGTGATGTGTAATTACTATTTTGTTAGAAATTGTTGAAAAGACTATCACTCCTTATAAGTATTAAACAGATAGTTGGCTCTACATGTAATAACTAAAACAATAAAGCCTCTAGAAGTAAACAGAATGGAGAATATCTCATGATTTGGGGTAGGCATTTTTGAAAACAAATAAAAAGCCCTAACCATAAAGGAAAAACCATATATATTGATCACAAAAAGAAAAGTGAAAATACAAAAATAAAGCAGTAAGTTAAGATATAAAGAAATTTGATCATCTCATCAAAGAATTTGCATCCAGAATATATAATTTATCCCTTAATAATAAAAAGAAGGGAACCCCTACAGAAAAAGACGCAAAAGATTTAAACAGGGTATCTCAAAAAAGATGTCTGAATGGTCAATAAGCCATGTAAAGGGGCTTCATCTAATAAGTAATTAGGGAAATACAAAGTAAAGCAACAGTGCAATGCTACCAGACATCTACTAGTATGGCTAAAATTAAATATTATAACTATATTCTGTGTTGGTCAGGATTGTGGCATAACTTCAAATGTTATACAATGCTGATCAAAGTGAAAACTGGTGCATATGCTTTGAAAAACATTTGAAGATATCTCCTAATTTGGATAAATGCATAACCTAAGATCCAGCAATTTTATCCCAAGATATATAACCAAGATAAATCTGTAAGTATATGTGAAGTAAAAGACTTGTATAAAAATGAAAAGAGCAACACTGCTTTAATTACTGAAAACAGCAACAATCCAGCTTCACATCAACAGTACCGTGATGATATGGTTTGGCTGTGTCCTCACCCAAATCTCATCCTGAATTGTAGCTCCCATAATGCCCATGTGTTGTGGGAGAGACCAGGTGGGAGATAATTGAATTATGGAATTGGGTCTTTCTCATGCTGTTCTCATGATAGTGAACAAGTCTCACAAGATCTGATGGTTTTATAAATGGGAGTTTCTCTACACAATTTCTCTCATTCTTTCTTGTCTGCCACCATGTAAGATGTGTCTTTTACCTTCTGACATGATTGTGAGGCCTCTTCAGTCACATGGCACTGTGAGTCCATTAAACCTCTTTTTCCTTATAAATTACCCAGTCCTGGATATGTCTTTATGAGCAGTGAGAAAACAGATTAATACAGTAAATTGGTACCAGCAGAGTGGGGTGCTGCTGTAAAGATACCCAAAAATGTGGAGACAACTTTGGAACTGGGTAACAGAGGGAAGTTGGAAAAGTTTGGAGGGCCCAGAAGAAGACAGGAAAATGGGTGAAAGTTTGGAACTTCCTAGAAACTTGTTGCATGGCTTTGACAAAAATGCTGATAATGATATTGACAATGAAATCGAGGCTGAGGTGGTCTCAGATGGAGATGAGGAACTTATTGGGAACTGGAGTAAAGGTGACACTTCCTACCTTTTAGCAAATAGACTAGTGGCATTTTGCCCCTGCCCTAGAAATTTGTAACTTTGAACTTCAGAAAGATGATTTAGGGTATCTGGGGGAAGAAATCTCTAAGCAGCAAAGCATTCAAGAAGTGACTTGGATGCTGTTAAAAGCATTCAGTTTTAAAAGCAAACACAGCATAAAAGTTTGAAAAATTTGCAGTCTGACAATGTAGTGGAAAAAAAACACATTTTCTAAGGAGAAATTCAAGCCAGATGCAGAAATTTGCATATGAGGAGCCAAATGTTAATCATCAAGACAATGGGAAAATTGTCTCCAGTGAATGTCAGAGACTGTGGAAGTTCCTCCCATCACAGGCCCAGAGGCATAGGAGGATAAAATGGTTTCATGGGCCAGACCTAGGCCCCCCTACTGTGTGCAGTCTAGGGACTTGGTGCCCTGCATCTTAGCTGCTCTAGCCATAGCTAAAAAGAGTCAAGATACAGTATGGGCTGTAATTTCAGCGGATGCAAGCCCCAAGCTTTGGCAGCCTCCATGTTGTATTGAGCCTGTGGATGCACAGAAGTCAAGAATTGAGATTTGGAAACCTTCACCTTGATTTCAGAGGATGTACAGCAATGCCTGGGTGTCCAGGAATAAGTTTGCTGCAGGGGAAGGGCCCTCATGGAGAACCTCTGCTAGGGCAGTGAGGAAGGGAAATGTGGGGTGGAAGCCCCCTCACTGAGTTCCCACTGGGGCACTACCTGGTGGAACTGTGAGAAGAGGGCCACCATCCTCCAGACCCCAGAATGATAGATCCACAGACGGCTTGCACCTTGTATCTGTAAAAGCCACAGAAACTCCCTAACCAGACTATGAAAGCATCTGAGAGGGAGGCTCTATCCTGCAAACCCAGAGACAGAGCTGCCAAAGACCATGGGAACCCACCTTTTGCATCACTGTGACTGGGATATACGACATGGAGTTAAAGGAGATAATGTTGAAGCTTTAAGATTTGACTGCCCTGCTAAATTTTGTACTTGAATGGGGCCTATAACCTATTTGTTTAGTCAATTTCTCCCATTTGGGATGGCTGTATTTACCCAATACCTGTACCCTCATTGTATCTACGAAGCAACCAACACGCTTTTGATTTTACAGGCTCATAGGTGAAGGGACTTTCCTTGTCTCAGATCAGACTTTGGACTGTGGACATTTAAGTTAATGCTGAAATGAGTTAAGACTTTGGGAAACTGTTAGGAAGGCATATTCCGTTTTGAAATGGGAGGACATGAGATTTGGGAGAGGCCGGGGCAGAATGATCTGATTTGGCTTTGGGGAGGGTGTCCCCATCCAAAAGCTCATCTTGAATTATAGCTCCCATAATTCTCACATGCTATGGGAGGGACCTAGTGGGAGGTAACTGAATCATGGGGGCATGTGTTTCTCATGCTATTCTCATTATAGTGACTAAATCTCACAAGATCTGATGGTTTTATAAAGGGGAGATTCCCTACACAAGCTCTCTCATTCTCTTTTGTCTACCCTCACGTAAGACATGTCTTTTACCTTCCACCATAATTGTGAGGCATCCCCAGTCACGTGGAACTGAGTCCATTAAACCTCTTTTTCTTTGTAAATTGCTCAATCTCTGGTATGTCTTTATAAATAGCATGAGAACAGACTGATACACACGGATAAGTAACTTGTGGAATATTCACATACACATAGTGGAATGGTTTCAGTCAATCATAGGTTTTCAAATATCAGAATGAATCAATTTCACATGGGAATCTTGTTAAAACTCAGATTTCTGAGTCCCATCTCCATAATATTTGATTCAGTGGGTCTGAATGCAGCCTAAGATTTTGCATATTTAACTAGCAGCTTTTGCTCCCATCTTGGGATCCAACAGGCTTCATCAAAGAAAACAAAACAAAAATAAAATAGCAAACACAACAGTGATAGATCTCACAAATATTATGTTGAATGGAAGAAGTCAAATATTCAAGAGTATATACTCTACAATTACAGACAAAAAAAAGGCAAAGTAATTTATGAAAACATTCAGGATAGTGGTTATCTTTGAAGATAAGGGTTACTGACCAGAAGCATGTAGGAACAAAGCTTTTGGTGTGCTAGTAATATTCTACTTTTTATCTGGGTGCTGATTTTATGGGTACACTCACTTCGTTAAAATTCATCAAGCTGCATACATAGGATTTATGGACTTTTCTATCTAAATACTACACTTGAATTAAAATGTTTATTTTAAAAAGTTTAAAATAAATTTTTAAATATAAAATCTTATATAATGTATAGCCTGTACCCAATTATAAATTCGGATTTGTAAACTACAATCATGCTAAATAATGAAGAAGCAGTTCAGGAGTTATTTGAATATGTATTGTTTAAAAGCAACTGACAATGAGTCAAAGGATCTAGAGAATGACAGGCATGTTTGGGAAAAGTTGACAGGTTCTCAGTGCTTGGGTATTGAGTGTAACCCCTAGCTACAACATTGGTGTCTACAGTTGTTACTTTGATCTGTGGGATATAAGAGCCACATTATTATTTTGTAATTACTTATCTAGAGGTTGCAACCACTCACCTTGTGTTTCTCCATAACTGGTAAAAAAATTTACAACTCAAATAAGCATTATTTCTCTTTAAAATTCGCTACCTTACAGTCTTTCTTCCAAAATGAAGAAGGGAGAAGTTGAACAGGCAGGTGTGTTTTCACTAATCAAGGAGACTGCATGCTTTTCAACTGCTCAACACCTACAATCACAAAAAATTAACAAACTACCATGTAAATGTGAAATTATAAATATGATTTACAATATAATCTAAGACTTTCTAAATCCCACTATATGGCTTAAAATGGCTATATAACTTCATATACTCTTAAAATCTACACTGAGGATTTAAAAAAATGATAAACTCTTAGAAGACTCTATTATGCCTATGAGCAAAATGAGACTACTATCTTCATAAATGGCTATAAAATCCTCAGATAGAACACCTTGATGAGGCAGGAAGAGCTACAGGTCAAGAGTCATAATATCTAGCATTTTTCTTCATTTATATTCTTCTGTTTATCATTTACGATATGAGAAAATTGCACTAGAGGATTTCAAAATCCCTTTTCAGCTCTCCCATATTTGAATTCTAAGATTGAACTCGGCCATGAAGCTTATGGCTATTTTTTCTAATTTCATAATGCAAGATCATATATCCATATCTCTTTTCCTTGAGTTTGTAAATATGAGATAACTTGTAATATATATGATTCTATATTGAATCAAATATTGAAGTTTGTCTATATAATGATTACCTAATAATTAAACATTGAAAACTTCCATCTATCTTTTAAAGAAAACATGCTACATACATTAAAATCTTCTCTTATGCAGATATTACCCTTGGATGGAGGAAGAGTGTAATATGATTATTGGCACAGTCAGACTCTGACTCCCCTATTATAGATGCTTATGATTCAATTGTCCAAGCTTGTCATTTTCTATCATGATTCCTCCAGATATCACAAAAAGATAAGGGAATTTACTCTTATAGTGAAAAGAAACATTTAAAAAATTACTATTTGTGAATCCAGGAATTATAAGTTCCATGAAAGGCACTCGCTTGTATATTGCATCCTGTTTACATTTCTCTGCATCCCCATTGTTAAAGATCAGATCCAATATTTCACTGATCCAGTTCGTTTCTAAGGAAAGAAAATATTAACAAAACTTTAAACTTTTCTGTCAAAAAGAGTATCTAAGATAATCAGTGCATGTAGAGAAGCTGTGTAACAATATCTAAAACAGAAATGTGCTCTTTATTTCCACTCCCTTTCTCTCTTCTCCCCTTTCCTAGGAACACCCTTATGTATCTTTCGTTTTTGTTTTTTGACATAGGATCTCACTCTGTTGCCCAGACTGGAGTGCAGTGGCAGAATCATGGCTCACTGTAGCCTCAGCCTCCTGGACTCAAGTAATTCTCTCATCTCAGTTGGGACTACAGTCGTGCACCATCACTCCCAGGTAAATTTTAAAATTTTTTGTAGGAAAGGGGCCTCACTGTGTTGTCCAGGCTCTTATTTATCTTGAACATACACATATGTTTTGTGTGCATGTAAAATCTGATTAAAATATCATACAAATAAGACCCAAAAAGGAGGTAAATCAGAAAGTATTAAACATGGGTGGTTAAAAATGTATTAAATTATTAAAAATGGGTGGAGGAAGTAGCCAACTTCAATGTCTATCAATTTGTAAATTTCCTATTAATATCAAAAAGTTTATTGAAATTGAATTGTATTTCAGGTAAAAATGTTCTAGATTTGGTGAAAGGATAAAGAAGGAAAATAAAAAGAACTTGGCAATTTTCCATGCAGTGACCAGCATGCCACTCACAAAAAAAAAAAAAAAGACAATAGATTCTGATTGAGTAGAGTGGATCAAGGTACTCTGACAATTATGATATTGTGTCTCACCAGTTATTTGAGAAATGTATCTAAATCATATGTACCTATTGTGTACTTAATTGTACATTCAACAGTAGGGTTATTGAGGCACTGCTAAAAAAGAAATATAAGACATAGGAAATAAGTATCTCCTTAACTGTTTCCATTTTCTTCCTCTTTACCAAAGGTATAATGATAAATTAAATAATAGGAGGCAGTAACTAAAATAGTAAGTTAATTAGTTAATCATTTGATTAAGCCGTGCACACGACAACATTTTAAAATAATAATCTATATGTAGATACACATTTGGATTGGACCCAGATACTACAGCCCATTAGACCCCGTTTTGTTCTTTTCTTGTGGTCAAAACTCTTCCTCCTTCTTGTCCCCACATCATGAGTACCTGTACTAGGGAATCTCCCCAATCCTATCACAGACAGATTTAGTACTAAAAAACAGATGAGCCAAATCAGTACCAATCTTGAACATTTTGCTGCTTAATCTGGTTTAGGCTTAAGCAACGATTTATGAGTTAAAAGAGAGAGAGGGAGAGAGAGACCTAAATTTCAAAGTACAATGTAACTTATTTTATCTCTTATTGGGGAGAGGTTTAAACTGTGGTCCTTGAAGTCTGATTGAAAGAAATACCAATTTAGCTATTTTGTATGCTTTGTAATGAAAAAGTTTGCGGACTTTGGGGAAAAAAAAGAGCACATGGTTTAGCTCATCTGAGGAGATAGTTAATGTGTATCTTTTATAACAATATTAATAAGGCACTAATATATTAATAATTTTAAAACTTTAAGACATGTTCACACCCATGTGTAAAGGAAGCAACAATGACAAATACCTACTCAAGAGAATGTTAAAATATGTGTATACCTCTCTGCAGAGTTCACAGAGAAAAATAAAAATAAAAATAAAAATAATCTATGTGTAGTCATTTAGTTTTATTATATTAGAAAAAGTTTAGTTTCAATTAGTATCCTGTAGAAGAACTATTTGTATAACGGTACCTTTCAAAGGTTATCTTAATGGTTTTCTTCTTTTGAATCTATCCCAAATAGCAAAACCAAAAGGGCATGTACATTCTCAGTAACTTCCTTCCCTTCTCTAAACACTTATTTGAACAATGAAATGTGGTTTTGGTCTTAAATAATTTGGTTTGGTGAACTACTCAGAAAGCAAGGTAAGTAGTAAGAAAATAAAGATGCTTTGTCAAAACAAGTTTGTTTTTTACATGTACCGAAGTCTGTATTGTACATTATTTACTTCCTAGTGAGAAGCTCTTTGTTCTCATACAGGTTTATCATTTTCGCGGATTAACATCCGTCAAATTCAGGGCTTTCCTCCTGAGGCTTGTGACACATTACTTTGAAATAATTTTGATATTTTTGGTAATTTTGGTATATATAATATAAAATAATCAGTACACAATATATTTATTTGAAATGTATTTCTTTAAGAAATTAAATAGGAATATAAAGGAAAGTTAACTTTAGAGGGGTTGGTAATGATGGAACAGTTGCTTAACTATGGGCTAAAGTAATTTAATTAAACAAAAGGCTAGAAAGAGCCTCATCTGTGATATATCTCTGCACAACTATCACTGGGTAAATCAGAAGATTCTGTCATAGTAGATACGGAGAAATAAAAATTGTTTATTCTTAATGAGTCATCTTAAGCTTTGCTAAGATTGTATACTGAAGTCAGCAGTTGTTTAAATGTATAAACAAAATATTTAAACATCAAAATATATAGAATATATATATTCTAATACATCTGATATATGTGTTTACATAATGGAATATACATATTCTAATGTATCCAAAACATATATATATATAGTTTCAATCATTTGTATTTGAATTTAAAAAGAAAAAACAAGAAAACAGCATTAATTTTTCTCTCAGATATATTCTTTATTCAATTGCTAGCCTTTCAGAATAGGAAGTACATTATTCTAACTTAAGATGACACTCTCTCAGCAACCACCACAGGGTTTCCTAAAAAAAGTGTTTAATAATTTCAAGTTAGACCTGACTAATAATCTGTAGATCAGTGGTTTTACACAAATGGATCACTATCAAGTCATTGAGCACAAATAAATGAAAATGTCTTACCAGATTTGGGATAGGTAGAGATAAGAATATAATTTGGTCGGGCCTCAAACAATTCTACTTGAAACCACTCTTCAGCAATGCTCCAGAAAAGGGGAATCCCCTGAACATCCCCTAACTCCCTTCTGAAGACACGCTGCTCATTGTCCATTTTGAGGAAACTAGATTTTGACCAAAGTGTAGTATCAATCAAATCAAACAATAAATATTTTAGTAGTATTATCGTTACTCTAGATCCAGCAACATTAGATTTTAATACTATGGGTTTTGTACTGTTCATTTATTACGTAAGGCTAGCACTTTTTATTTGTGAAATGACTTTTATAGCATTTCCTCAGGCAAAATTTGCTGGGATATATAATAAATTTACTGAACTTTGGAGTCAGGAGAAAAGTATCTTAATTGCAGTGCCATTGTGTCAGGCAGGTCTTGCTAACACAGGCCTCCATCACAACTGCTTCAGCACTGACTGGGTGGTTAATTTAGATATTAAAAGCTCATAGAGGCAGTACCCTTATACAAAGGCTGGAACGTAACAAAAGCCCACCAAGAGTTTTGGCTAGGCCTTTCCTGGGCCTTGAAGCATGGCAAGATAAGGAAGGAATTCCTAACAGGACCCATTTAAGATTAAACAAGCTTTATTGGGGATCTGAAGAAACCTCTCAGGCCTCCACAAACAAGTTTATTGGGGGTCTGAAGGAACTCCCTGAATCTCCATGATTTAGCAAGGGACAAGGGTAATCACCCCAGCACCAAGACCCATTTAGATTATGTAAATTTACTGAGACTGCAAAGGAATGTCTTCAGGACTCAGATTTTAGTTACAGATTAAAAGAAGTTAATCACTTATGCCTTGAGATAAATGCGCACTTACTTGTAGACATATAGCTTAAAAGGTATATAAGCTCTGGAAAAACTGTTACTTTGAGTCAATCTGGCAATAATTTCCAGGTATTCTCCCTGTAATCAGTTACAGAAATAAAAACTCCCTTCTCTCTCAGTTTATCTGCATCTCGTTATTGGGCCACAAGAATAAGCATCCCGACCCTCAGTTTGGTCTGGAACAACGTCAATTCATTGCAGTGGGAACTTAAACAAATTCTGTAGCTGCACAGATCTTCTTAACTATAAAATCAAGGGTGGCCTAATCAATACTTCCCTCCCTTAAATTATAGGTGGACCAATGAATTATTGTATCTAAATTACCTATAACAGACAATAAGTGTGAGAGAAAATGTGCGTTGGGGTGGGGCAGCATCTAGCAAAGAAATTAACGACAAAAAATAAGGTTAAAGAAACAAGTTTAAGGTATGTGAAGTCTCGGAGAGATAATGAATATCTTGTGTAAGAGCTAAAGAAAGGGGAAAGAAACGTGAAAAGAACTCTCGCTTCTCAATTTCTTCATTTACAGAATAAGAGATTGAGATATACTCTGATTGAGAGCCCTTCCAAATTTATTTTTTCTATGAATTTGTGACTATTTTTGAACTCTAAATCATGGGTTAGCCAAAACGAAAGTCTGGTTATGATCTACATTATGATACTAAAAACATCTAAACCCAACAGATGAAATATAATCAAATGTATCAGATGATTTTTCAAGAGATCGTATCACAGTACATTTATATTGCAATTACATATTAAAGTGTGCATAGATATATATAAGGCACGCTGATCAGTACATTCATTTCATTGAAAGCTTTAAATATAATTTTCTATGTATTATAGTCAATAGTTATTGAAGCACCTACCATGTGCAATGCATATACAATCATTGCTTATTTTTGTAAGATCTGGTCTCAACAAATGTGCAATTCTTAAAAATAAAAATGTTTATATGCCAAAGCTAAATGGATTTAAGTGTCACAAAATAGAATCATACAATGATAAAAGTTCAAAGGAGAGCATCTAATTGGGGACACTATGAGAAACCTAAAGAATTGTGATGGCATTTGAGATCAGGTGTCAGAGATTGGTCGGAATTTACCGAGCATAGACACTACGATCATTCGTGTAAGTGTGCAATGCATGAACAAAGGCAAAGAAGAAGAAAAGTGTGAAAAATAATGTCCAGTGTAGAGTGAGTAGGTCATATTGACTGGAGTTTACATGTTTAAGAGTGTAGCTCATTCATTCATTGATAACTTTAATAATATCTATTAAGTGCCAACTATGTTCCAATGATTGCTCTGGCATAAGACAGAAAAGATTTTGCATACGTAAAATTTGCTTTCTAGTGGATAATCAAAGACAATGACTAAAAAATTGTTTCATTGTGGACAGTTGTGAATTTTGGGCTTCTAAGGGCTACTTAAGGTTGTCAACAGAGAAACTATAAGATTTAATCGGTAAGGAAATGTGAGAAAGGTTAAGAGGGGAATGAATGTAAATAAAGAAACGTGATTTTTCTCATAAACTCCCAGTGCCCTTTCAATGTTGAAACACAGTATAAATAATAAAATCCATATGTGTCTTTATTTTTATATGGTATTTGATATTTTTGACCATGTATTTTCCTTGGAACTCTCTTCTCTTGATTTCCATGTTACTGCATTCTCAATTTCCCAAAGGAATATTTCTATTTTATTTAGGCTAGAAATGTTATTTTTCTTTGGAGCTCCATACTTGGCTCTTTTATCTTACTTTGCACACTTCCCCATGGTTTTAACAACCATCTATAAGCTGATGCCTCAAGAATGTAGATTTATCTTTAGTTTTATTTTATGGCCTGAGTTCCAGACCTATGGAGCCAGCTACTCTTGCCCAGTTTCCTCTGGAAATTCCCTGGGCATTTCAAATTCAATAACATAAATTTAACCCATTAGGCTTACTCTCCACTGAACCAGTTCTTGTCCCAGATTCCTGTGTACTTAATATTTTGCTGCAACAATATTTACCCTATTGCTCAACTCAGAAATATGGAAATAATTTTAGAATCTTGCATATTCAATTGACTCACAAATCTAGTTGTTTTATCTTCTAAGTATCCTTCAGAATAGCAACTTTTCTTCATGAACTGGCTTCGTGGTTAAGACTATATGGTCTCTAGATTCAGAGTTCATATGTTAGGTCTGCCAAAAAATGTGATTCTAGACAAATCATTAACCTAGGTTTCAATTTCCTAATCTTAAAATGGAAGTAATAATTTACCTTATAGAGGTCTTGTGATGAAGAAATAAGATAATGGGGTCAGTGTCTATATTGATAAAACATAATAAATGATAGCCATTTTTAATATTACCATTATTATTGCCAAAAATCACCTGCCTTAATATATTTCCTTACTATTATCCATCTTGTACTATGGCAAAGATCTTAAAATTAGTTCTCCTATTCTCAAGCTTAGTTTCTCCCCTTCCGCATTGATTGAGATCAATGAGATCTTCCTAAAACCTGATCATAAGACCTAATTGATATTAGTTTAATAAAAAGTAATGTATAAATGTTTGTTCGTTTCCACTGCTATAGCTAGGTTAATATTGATCCAGAGCACAGAAGGACCATTTTTTGTGATATAACTAATTCCCTCAACAATTCTGTTGTTGGTAGACAATGAAACAGATCAGGGTAACTTATTCATTTAATTCAACACCAACTTAAAGGTAGGTACTATTATTACCATTTCACAGGTAGATACTGAGGCTCTAAGTTAAGCTATTTGCCTAGTTTGCAGGAATAGTAAACAGAGGAGCCATTGGTGGCTCACACGTGTAATCTCAGCACTTTGGGAATCCAAGGCAGGGGGATAGCTTGAGGCCAGGAGTTCTTGACCAGCCTGGGCAACATAGCAAGACCCCATCTCTACACAAAATACTAAAACATTAGCCGAGTGTGACGGCTACTCGGGAGACTGAGAGGCTGAGGTGGGAAGATCATTTGAGCGCAAAAGTTTCAGGTTACAGTGAATTGTGACCATTCCAACCTGGACCCTGTCTATAGAAAAAGAACAAAAAAGCAGTCAAGAATTACTTTAGGCTCTGTACTGTAAGATTTTCACTACTCTGTTATGGTGTTTACTGCCTACAATCACTTTTATTCATCCCCATCTTGTTTTATGGTGACTTAATTACATTGTTTGTCTTCTTTCTAGACCCTAAGTTATTTGAATGTGGAATCCATTTCTGATTTAGCTTTCCCCCGACCATTGTATCTGCTGTAGAGAACTGCAGTACATGGGAGATGTTCAGAAGAATATGTATTGCACAAATAAAGGAAAAAGTGAAAAAAAAGATCCTGCAAAATTAATGTAGAGCAGAGGATAATGTTTATTTTACTTTTTACAATAAAATAGCCCTGAAAGGCCATGCTGAGTATATCCATAATTCCTTGTGGAATTATGATGTGGTATGAGGAAATACAGCAGTTGCTTTGATGCTGTTGTTGTGGAAAAATCAAAACGGCAAGAGAGACCTCGGGGTAAAGCAGGAGAATCTTTATTGAGTGCACTCAGATCCAGCAGACTCAATGTCCAAAGACTGGACCCCGAACAAAGACAAAGTTTTGCTTATATACCTACTCTTAAGTGGCGCGAAAACAAATGTACAGAAGCAAGACAAAGGCAGTTAATCAGGCTATCCCAGCTCATAACTCAAGTTTAGTATATCCCTTACCATGCAGTCCAGATGGTCGTTATCTGGGCCACTATTTCAGGTACAGCTAGCCTCCCATCGGAGAATTTTCACCATCCTCCTTCAATGTAGCTTCCATTTTCCTGGGCAAACCAAGCTCTTTCATTTGGAGTGTAGCTTAGGGTCTCTGGGAGGGGAATCTCTGGGAGGAGAGACATAGTTAAGGCTTCCTCTTTAGAAGGTGGCGTCATCACTGCAGCCCGCTTTGCCTCTTTGTCTGCCTTTCTGTTTCCTTTAGCCTCTGATGTTCCTGCCCTCTGGTGCCACCTACAGTGCATCACTGCCACCTGCTTTGTGGCCCATACATTGTCCAAGAACTGTAGAATTTCTTCCTTTAACTTTTCCTCCAGCAGTTGAAAGTCCTCTTTCTTTGTAAATAGCCCCATGAACATGTAAAGTAGCAAAAGCATATTTAGAGTCTGTGTAAATATTTGCCTTTTGGTCTTTTGCTAGCCAGAGAGCCCTTGTCAGAGATACTAGCTCTGCTTTCTGAGCGGAAGTTGCTGTAGGCAAAGACTGTGCCTCTACTACTGAGTCCAAAGTCAGTACTGCATATCCCTGTCAGCGGACCACCCCCACCGCCGCCAGGAATGAAGTTGCTCCCATTAGTAAAATATTCAATGTCCGGGTCCCTGAGGGTCAGATCTGTCAAATTACTCTGGCTTGAGAACACTTCGTCTACCACATCCACACAGCAATGAAGGGCGTTTCCTCACACTGACTCATTGGGGAGCAAGGTAGCTGGGTTTAGGGTATTCACAGTCTCTAAAGTTATTCAGGCATTTTCACATAAGAGCCCTTGGTATCAAGTCATTCTCAGATTTGATAACCAATGGTGCCCCCTTTGGTCCATCAAAGTTACACCTGAGTGTGGTACCTGGATTGTCAGTTGCTGTCCTAAAGTCAGTTTATTAGCTTCCTGTGCCAGAAGAGCAGTGGCAGCTAATGCCTTAAAACAAGGAGCCCATCCAAGTGCCACAAAATCTAATTGCTTGGATAAGTGTGCCACCGGGGCAGGCAGTACCTTGACCCTATGACTTGAGTTAGGACCCCTATGACCATCCCTTGTTGCTCATGGACATATATATATAAAGGCTTAGTAAGATGTGGTAGTTCTAAAGCTGGGGCCTGAGTCAAGGCTCCTTTGATTTATTTAAAAGTCTTTTCCTGGTGTGCCTCCCAGAGGAAGGACTCCTTTTTTTCCCACTTTGTGGCTTCATATAATGGCTTAGCCACGAGTGAGAAATTTGGGATCCAGATGCGGCAGAACCCTGCTGTCCCTGGGAACGCTCTTATTTGTCACCAGGTGGTTGGAGTAGGAAGTGCACAAACAGCCTGCTTCCATTCGCTACCGAGCCATCTTTTCCCTTGGCTTATATAGAAGCCTAAACACTGAACACTTTCAGAGCAGATTTGAGCCTTATTCCCTGATACTTTATATCCTGCCTTCCGTAACAGGTACAGGAGGTGTTGGATCCCCTGGAAGCAGTCCTCTTCAGTTGGGGCTGCTAGAAGGAGATGATCAATGTACTGGAGCAAGACACAGTCACTGCTTGGTGGGGTGTATGCTTTAAGGTCTGAGGCCAGTGTGTCTTCAAATATTGTGGGATATTTCTTAAATCCCTGTGGGAGTCTTGTCCAAGTGTACTGTGATTCACCCCACTGAAAAGCAAAAATAGGCTGACTAATCGGTGCCAACTGGAGACAGAAAAATGCAACCTTTAAATCTAAGACTGTAAACTAAGTGGCACTTGCTGGAATATGTCCCATTAAAGTATACGGGTTTGGCACCACTGGGTAGATGGTCACTGTAGCTTGGTTTACTGCACACAAATACTGCACTAGCCTATACTCACCAGATGGCTTCCACACTGGCAAGAGAGGGGTGTTCCATGGTGACTGGCATTTGACTATGATTCCATGCTTATGAAGCCACTCTAAGTGTTTGTGGATTCCCCGTATGGCCTCGGGGAGCAGTGAGTCTGGTACCTGATTTACTGTCAGTCCAGGCAGGTTACTTTCAGCCCAAACTCTGGGAATTTTAGTAAGTAACGTGTGCGTTTCATTTACTCCTGGTTCCGGGGTCTTTTCTGCATATAGCCTCCATTCCTCAGCTTGCAGGCCAGTAAGGGTTAACACCATAGCCTCTGGGCATGCTAGGTTTAAAGTTACATTCCCTTGAGGCCCAAAGGTAATCTCTACCTACAGGTTTTGAAGTAGCTCTCTTCTAAGCAAAGGAACTGGACAAGTTGGCAGATACAGGAATTCATGTTGGACTTCTAGTCCTTCTATAACACACCTCTTTGACCGACAGAAAGGCCCCTTTTCTGAGACTCCAGTGGCTCCTACAATAGTTGCACAGTTTTTGGATAGTAGCCCTATAAGTCGGGTCATTACTGAGTGCTCAGACCTGGTATCTATCATAAAGTCCATCAACTGCCCCCTACTTCCAATGTGACCATAGGCTCCTGGAGGCCCAAAGAGATGGAGCTCCGTCAGTCCTAGTCCTCATATCCCTCAGCCCCTGCCAGTTCAATCAGATGGGTGTCTGGATCCTCCCAGGTCCAGTAGCCCCCTGCTGGGGGCTGGAAAACAAAATCTCTCTCTCTCCCATGCTCATGATGATAGACAGGTCCTCTCATTTCCCAGAGAGTCATTTGCTTGACTGGGGCACAGTCAGACCTGAGACAGCCTCCCTGACTTTCCAGGTTTTCCACCCTAACTTTCTGTAGCTCTGATTCCTCCTTCCCAGGTGAGGCTGGGGCATGTACCCTCACAGATTTAACTCCTCTTGGGCAGCTGGGGCAGATGAACCAGCAGCAAGAGCAGTTGGTCTCGGTAAAGGGAGATAGGTTGGAACATAAGGAGGAGGAGGAAATTCTGTTCTGAGGTGCCTGTAAAATTGGTTTACCTTGCCCTTCCTATAGCTTTTTTCTCTTTCTCTGCAGCTGCTGGCATGGCCGATTTTACTTTCATTTTGGGTTCGGCTGCTAGGGCCACAAGTGTCTTACAATATGCTGCCAAACAGGGTTGCAACCATGCTGGTTGGTTTTGTGTAATATTGAGTCATTAATCGATATAGGGTAATTGGTATGGGTACTCTTGCTGTCTCCTGACCCTGGTCACCACCTTAAATGCCCAGCCAATTGTCTCCCTATCTATAATACCCTCGGCCAGCCAACTGACACCAAAAGGCGGCTATTCTAATTCACAGAGCATTCTCAGCTTTTGGGGGGTCAACTTAATTCCATAATCCCCTAAAAAAACTTTCTTAAAATTATTTAACTTACATTCCAATGGAGTGGGTTTCAACAACTTTCCCCCATTTCCTCCCTTTATGACGTGCACTCACTCTGACTTTCATTTCGGACTGACCAGACCATCTCCTATTACGGGACTTTTCAGACGCTGCCTAGCTAGGAGAGTTCCTTATTCCCACCACGGATGCTGCAGCCAGGTGGCAGCTCCTATTCGCCAGATGTGGACTGCCACTAGCCCAGGTCTGCCCCATACTTCGCTCGGAGCACACAGTCCACACTAAGATCTGTGCCTCCCCACATTACCTCCTGCGTTAGTCCCTCCCAAAACCATCTCTCACACAGTTGCATGCACTTCCCCTCTCCCAGTTCCCTTTTCTAACTGACTTAGCGAGCCTCTCTCACATACCATGTCAGTTGGGGTGTAAGTTTCATCTGACTTGGCGAGCCACTCTTGCCTTCTCCAGCCTCTCTAGGTCGAATTATACCCTGGGAGGTGATCAGGCTCCTCTTCTGTCCTTATGAGACAGATCCTGCCCCAAAACCTTACCACAGTTCAGTAGCACTGCTTCTGGGATCCTCCTGTAACCCCTTCCAGGTTCCACTGTGCTGTTAGGGGAGGGGTACCAGGGATGCGGAAGAGCCAATCTCCCCTTCAGGTTGAGGTTCTCCCAGTGGCACACCTGGGGTAACTGATCTCCTGTGGCTGGGAGCCCCAGACCCACAGGCAAAGGAGACAGCCAATCTATCATCTCTCCCTCCTGGCTGGCTCACCAGAAATGTTGCGGAAAAATCGGGAGGGCAAGAGAGGCCTCTGGGTATAGCAGGAGAGTCTTTATTGAGTGCACTCAGACACAGTGGACTCAATGTCCAAAGACTGGGCCCCGAACAAAGACAAGGTTTTCCTCATATACCTATTCCTAAGTGGTGTGAAAACGAATGTACAGAAGCAAGACAAAGGCAGTTAATCAGGCTATGCCAGCCTCATAACTCAGGTTTAGTATATCCCTTACTATGCAGCCCAGATGGTCGTTAATCTGGGTTAGTTCAAAGTTCATAGGAGTTTCACAAAGACTCATCTTTCTACCCCCCACCATGGCATCCAGCTGTCTGTAAACTAGACCTGCTCAGGCATGTCTAGTGACCTTTACTATACTGCTTAGATGAAAAAGCAGGAACCTACAATCATTAACTATAGGGAAAACAGGACCTCATAAAACCTACAGAGCAAGGAGCAAGATATAGTTACATAGCAGACAGGATGGGATTTGAGGTAGAAGTTCACTTAACACTAAAGGAGAGATAGAACTTATCTCCTCACATCTCTATGTTGCGGGCATGCTAAGAGAGCCTTCAGAACACATCTCTTTGAACTCTGGCTCTTAGATAACATTATCAAAACTTTGCCTGTTACTGCCATTGAAATGAGTCTGCCTAACACAAGCAGCTTGTTTTATTTTTTTCTTTTAATTTTTATTTCACTTTTCTTTCTTTAATATCCTGCCTCACTATCTGTACCTAAGTACAAATTATGGTTCTGCAATTTATATGGAACCCTAGGCATGATACTTGGTTTCCTCATCTAAAACATATTATGATGTTTTAGATGAGTGATATGATACCAGTCAACATCGTTGATATGAGGATTAAAATGTAATACTACGTAAAATACCTAGTTTCATGTGGCTGCATGGTGTACACTCAACATCTTAGTATGAAAATTGTTTTCAGGCCTACAAAATATCTCGTATAACAATACAGTGGCCAAAAAAGGTATGCTTTTGGAATACAATGTGATTTCCTGGTAACAGACTTCTTACTTGTACAGATAACTTTGGTAGAATTTCCATGCATGACTGAAATCACTAAGGAACTTACTGTCTGGTTCCTTCATAAACAATTGAAGGCAAGTATCAATCTGAAATTCTGAGTAGTTTCTTTGCAATTTACACTGTGCCAAGAAGTAAGCTGAGAAGCCTTGCCAACAAGTAAAGGAACAGTGAAGAAGATCAAAATATATTATAAGTTTAAGTAGCACATGCCTTTTCTTGCCATTTTTCCACTAATAATTTACTGAATATTAATCATAGGGAAAGTACTACCAGTTCTCTCCACTCTTTCACAGTCAATCTACTTGTAGGAACTTATATTCCTATTGTTTCTATTCCTTTTCTTCCCTTTCATGGGACTAACTCATGGAAACGTGGATTCTTCTCCCACCATCTCACCACTCCACTGTCATTTGCAAATAATGCTATGTTAAAATCTATCAAAGAATAATCACATTTCTTGTTACATTTAAAACCAGTACTTTCTCTTTAATTGTATCTACCTTCCCTATAGCATTTGACCATTTGACCACTCCCTCCTTTGAAATGTTCTTTTTAGCTTAGCTTTAGTTGTACTATGCAGGAAAACCAGGTTTCTTCTGGTTTTCTTCCTTTATCTTGAAACATTTTGTTTTGGGGGGTTGCTTATTACCTCATTTTCTTCTGCCCATTCCCTACATATTGGTAATTATCCAGATCCTACTCCTTCCAAGCTACGAGCCTTCTTTTCTGATAATACTACCCTTTCTCTCCTGGGAAATCTCCTATATCCGCTTCTGTATTTAAGTCTCCTGAGCTCTAGGTTTGTATAGTAAGCTGATTACTGGACATCTTCCTTAGATATCTCATAACATTTCAAATTTGACACATTCAAAATTGAATTCATACTCTGCCTCAAACAAAGGGAGGAAAATACTTCTATTTTGCTATTTTTGTCAATGACAATCAGGCAATATTATAAACTATAACCTTGTCTTCTCTCACTTCCTTCATATTGCCTGAATTAGTCACCATGACATTTTCTGATCTATTCATGTAAACCATCTCTTCAATTGCCCACTTCTTATATTCAGTGTTCATCTCAAGCTGCTGTCTTCTTTCAGTTGGATAACAACAGCTTCTTAACTGTTTTATCCATCTCTGGTTTTATTTCTTCTAATAAGTGGTCCACTGTTAAGCCAGAGTGATCTTGGTAAATCACCAGTTTGTGAGAACCAATGAGTTAATTCATCTGTTTTATTCCTCTAAAGTACTTTTAAAAAGGTGTCTATCACAGTTGTAGTAGTAACAGTAGCATCAGCAGGAGAAGAAAGTATAGAAGGAAAAAGAGCAGAAAGATATCCTTATTATAAATCTAATCCAGTGGTAAGATTAATAGTAGGATCATAAAGTTTCCAAATAAACATCTTACAATCACAGGGAAAATCCCTGTTTCTAGTTCCTCATTTCTATTTCACCCCTCATTCCCTGTCAACATGGATCCTCTCCCTATACCTGATACTCCACTGAGTCTGCTGGTTACAAAGCTGCTGAATAATTATTACCACATGAAAAAGGCAAAAATTCATATACTTTGCCCACTTTTTGATGGGGTTGTTTGTTTTTTTCTTGTAAATTTGTTTGAGTTCTTTGTAGGTTCTGGATATTAGCCCTTTGTCAGATGAGTAGATTGCAAACATTTTCTCCCATTCTGTAGGTTGCCTGTTCACTCTTGTGGTAGTTTCTTTTGCTGTGCAGAAGCTCTTTAGTTTAATTAGATCCCATTTGTCAATTTTGGCTTTTGCTGCCGTTGCTTTTGGTGTTTTAGACATGAAGTCCTTGCCCATGCCTGTGTCCTGAATGGTACTACCTAGGTTTTCTTCTAGGGTTTTTATGGTATTAGGTCTAACATTTAAGTCTCTAATTCATCTTGAATTAATTTTCATATAAGGAGTAAGGAAAGGATCCAGTTTCAGCTTTCTACTTATGGCTAGCCAATTTTCCCAGCACCATTTCTCAGAAGAAGGCATTCATACAGCCAACAGACACATGAAAAAATGCTCATCATCACTGGCCATCAGAGAAATGCAAATCAAAACCACAACGAGATACCATCTCACACCAGTTAGAATGGCAATCATTCAAAAGTCAGGAAACAACAGGTGCTGGAAAGGATGTGGAGAAATAGGAACACTTTTACACTGTTGGTGGGATTGTAAGCTAGTTCAACCATTATGGAAAACAGTATGGCGATTCCTCAAGGATCTAGAACTAGAAGTACCATATGACCCAGCCATCCCATTACTGGGTATATATCCAAAGGATTATAAATCATGCTGCTATAAAGACACATGCACATGTATGTTTATTGCGGCACTATTCACAATAGCAAAGACTTGGAATCAATCCAAATGTCCATCAGTGACAGACTGGATTAAGAAAACGTGGCACAATACACCATGGAATACTATGCAGCCATAAAAAAGGATGAGTTTGTGTCCTTTGTGGGGACATGGATGCAGCTGGAAACCATCATTCTTAGCAAACTATCACAAGAACAGAAAACCAAACACCACATGTTCTCACTCATAGGTGGGAGCTGAACAACGAGATCACTTGGACTTCGGAAGGGGAACATCACACACCGGGGCCTATCACGGGGAGGGGGGAGGGGGGAGGGATTGCATTGGGAGTTATACCTGATGTAAATGACGAGTTGATGGATGCTGACGAGTTGATGGGTGCAGCACACCAACATGGCACAAGTATACATATGTAACAAACCTGCATGTTATGCACATGTACCCTAGAACTTAAAGTATAATAATAATAAAAAATAAATAAAAATTTTAAAAAAGGCAAAAATTTTATATTCTTTATTAATGCTCTCAAGTTTCTTTACTATCAAGAATATGCATAACTCCAGCCTTACCTCTTACTTTCTGCATCACATATTCTGAATTACATTACCCTAAACTCATTTACCT
This sequence comes from Trachypithecus francoisi, assembly GCF_009764315.1. NCBI lineage: Eukaryota > Metazoa > Chordata > Mammalia > Primates > Cercopithecidae > Trachypithecus > Trachypithecus francoisi. The sequence continues at coordinate 63,606,367 of NW_022681454.1, read as the reverse complement.
AGTGCTTCACACATATTTTTCCCTTTGCCTAGAACATCATGCTCCATTATTGCCCAGCTGATTGCTAATTGTCCTTCAGTTTCCATATCACTTTCCCTAAGAAACCTTCCATATTAAGGGTAGGTATCCTTTATGTGTTTCCAAAGCATCCTGTTGTCATGCTAAATGCATATGGCTAATATTAGAGTTGATTGTTTAATTTATGTGGCATTACATCATAGATTCCATAAAGGTGGAACTGTGTGTGTCTTACTGTCCTTGCATGCTCAGCACTTAACACTTTGGTACCACTAGATCTTGAATAGAGAGAGTAACTTGAACTACTATAAAAGTGTTAGAAACAGAAAGATAGCCATTATGTCTATTTGGAGAACTGGAGGATTCAAACTGAATTTATGATAAGTGGAGATAGAAAGGCTATGATTGGGACTGTAAAGAAGATAAATGTGTAATAATAAACAGGAATAGTGACCAATGTACATTATTAAAGAAAATAAATGTAGAAGACAAATATTTACCAAATACTGATTGATAGGTATGATTTCTGTTTCATACACTAACATTTCAACCTAATAATAATAGTTTTGAAATTCATATTATCATTAGAAATGTTCAGCTACCAAATATGTATCTTTGGGCAAGTGAACTCTGTTATTGAGTAGAGGATTATTTATGTATTTTATTTTTATTTTTGTAGAGACTGTGTTGTTTTGTAGAAACTAGGCTGTTCTGCCCAGGCTGGTCTCAAACTCCTGGCCTCAAGCTATTCTCCCTCTTGGCATCCCAGTGTGCTGAGCCACAGTTCCTGGCCTAGGATTCTTTATCTTAGCAGATTCTTCATAGAACCATGGTATTATGTCTTTTTCATTGTTAAAATTTCATAAAAGGGGCCGGGCGCGGTGGCTCAAGCCTGTAATCCCAGCACTTTGGGAGGCCGAGACGGGCGGATCACGAGGTCAGGAGATCGAGACCATCCTGGCTAACACGGTGAAACCCCGTCTCTACTAAAAAAATACAAAAAACTAGCCGGGCGAGGTGGCGGGCGCCTGTAGTCCCAGCTACTGGGGAGGCTGAGGCGGGAGAATGGCGTAAACCCGGGAGGCGGAGCTTGCAGTGAGCTGAGATCCGGCCACTGCACTCCAGCCCGGGCTAGAGTGAGACTCCGTCTCAAAAAAAAAAAAAAAAAAAAAAAAAAATTCATAAAAGGAATGATTTAACATGTGTAAATATTCAGTATGCTCTTTGGCATGCAAAAATTACCCAATATAGCTTAATTATGACTAAAATGACTACATTATCACCATGTATGCTATCAGAATCTAAGAGTTTACTCTTTTTTCATTTCAATACTGCCTTAAAACAAAAGAAAATATATTAAATATATTATCTTTCACATAAAGAGCCGTTCTCAATCCTCCATTCAGTCCCGTTTAAAAAAGAGATAATGATTTAAGTTTTTATACTAAAGCTCTTCCTTCTAGTCAGTCTTGAGCAAGTCATTTATCTTATAAGTGTTTGCCAATTTTAGACTTTAAGTGGAGATAATTGCATTTATTTGTTTTCACCTTACAGAGACATTCTAAGGTTAAATACACCTTGTCCTTTTGTATCCTCAGGCGCAAGTGTAGTCAAGAAGTAGGATGCCATTTACTACTAGGCAAAAATTTATTCTCAAGGTCTTCTAACACAGGTATTTGATGGTGAAGAGTTAATTACACTCTATTCCATCTGGAATCCCTGGGGCCTTATAATATTCAGAAAACAGTTCCCAATGAAAGAGATTGGTTAGATGATTATCTTCCTTCCTGAGAGCATAAACAACTCTGATTCATAATAGATCTTCTTGCTTGTTTTGCAGTCTAAATGAAACATATTTCAAAAGTAAAACCTATATCTTTATTAAAAATATAATTTTGTATACATGTGTTTGTATATCTGTATTAATTTATTGTGTCTTTGTTTCCATAATAATACTGTGTTCCTGTCATCATGCTTTTACAATAATATGGTTTTATCTGAAATTTTACATTGGAGATTGAAATATTGACAATATCGAACAGCTTGTTATAAAACAATTAGCAAAAAGTTTTCAATTTTGTAAAATAAAAAGTAGGTCAGGGTTGAACCAAGCATGGTAGCATCTGCCTATAGTCTTAGCTACTTGGGAGGCTGAGGTGGGAAGATGAAATAAGCCTAGGAGTTTGAGTTTGAGGCTGCAGTGAGCTATGATTGTGCCACTGTACTGTAGCCTGCATGACAGAACGAGACCCTCCCTGTCTCAAAAAAAAAAAAAAAAAAAAGTAGGTAGGGGTTAGATAGATGCAGAAATGACCATTTAGGGAGCATCTACTATGGATCTGGAATCAGGTTTTCACAAGGACTTTCCATGTGTGATTTTTGGATAATCTGTGTAGATTGTACAGATTTTCTTTGCCATAATGTCATTATCATTAAAATGAGAATGACTTTATGTTCCATTTTATTGAAGAGTTGTGACAATGAAATGAATAAAACACTTGGAACAATCCATGACACACACAATGATCAATAAAATATTAACAGTAATAATAATTATTATTCTTATTAAGGTTTATTTGGCTTTTTCCCTGAAAGATAAGAAAAAAACATTAATCAAGATCTTTTTATAGAGTCAAATAAAGTGTTCGTTTAGGATGTTCAGAACGGATGAAGATATAACTGTATCTTCATATTTTGTTAAATGAGAGGGTTCAGCTTCAAGTTCCATTATGGTGCAGATTGATAGACTTGAAAATTTAAAAACTTTGCCACTTCTCAGCATCATGATTCAAACCCTAAAGACAAAAAAGAACCACATAATAGAAAATATATTGGTTATGTGAAAAATTACAAGAATCTCAAACCAGTTATATATATATAGTAGAGATGGGGGTCTCACTATGTTGCCCAGGCTAGTTTTAAACTCCTAGGTTCAAGCGAACCTCCCACCTCGACCTCCCAAAGTGCTGGGATTACAGGTGTAAGCCACTGCCCCTGGCCAGTTTTTAATATTTTAAGACAGGTATCATTACAATTACTAAGTGTCTTTTCTAAATGTTTCATAAAATTCACTGAAGTCATCTAGGCTTTGGGAATTCTCTTTCAAGAGTATTTATTACATGTGTAATGGTTATAGGACGATTCAGGTATTTTATTTCATCTTCTATGAGTTTGGTAGTAGATGGTTTTTAAGGAATTGGCCATTCTTTCTAAATTGTCAAATGTACTAGCATAAAGCTTACAGACTTTTCTTCTTATGCTTTCACTGATTATAGAATCTGTGGTTTTATTTCTTATTTTATTGTTGATTTTAGTGATATAGGTCCTTTGTTTTCCCATCTTTGTCAGTCTTTGTAGAGGTTTATTAATGTTATTAATCTTTTTTGAGAAATAGCTTTTGCTTTCATTAATTTTCTCCATTGTTTTCCTGTATCCAGTTTATTTCTGTTTTTGTTTTTATTTTTTACTTTATTCTGCTTATTTTAAGCTTATTTCATTTTGATGAACTGAGAAGGAAATTTTAAAATATTGGGCCAAAACCCAGAAAGAACAGAATTCAAGAGAGTTAAATCTTGCTATTTCAGTGAAGACATGTCTTGATTTCTCAGAAGTTACCTGAGGCATGAACCAGAACCTTTCCAAGTCTTCTGGCTTATGAGGATAAGGTAGATGTCAGCAAAGGGAGCAGAAGGAGGTCTTTTATGACGCTGTACTTCTGATTGAACCCTGAAGACATTAGACCTAAAAATAAGTGAAAATTCTTTTTCTCTCTTCTTTTTCTTTCCATTTGTTTCTTTGAAAATGGTAGCATGGCAAGGGGCTAAGGAGTTTCAGAGGCCTAGCAGACAGTAGCATCCCTGTGGAATGGGAAAGTGGCAGTGAGATCAGAGGTCTGATAAGGAGCAGAACATAGAAGGTGATCTGTGTGATCAGGTAATTAGTTATATACAAAACGGGAATTACCTGGCTGAGGTAGGGTTTCTCCACTCTAAAATTACTCTTCCCCCCCATACTGTACTCCTTGCCCTTTGTAAGAAAATCCCTATATGAATCTCACACTTAAGGAATGGCATGGGGAACCATATGTAAGTAGGTGAAATTCTTCTGTATGATATATTTATTTACCACATTTAATTATTTAATCATTTATTTATATCAACATGGATGCTTGTTTACTTTATGCTGTCAGGTATAGTCCTATACAATCTCATTTATTCGTTTCTTAAGTTGAATTCTTAGGTATTTTAATCATATGAAGGAACTTTATGGGATGGCTCCGATTATGAGCAATTACCACAACCATAAGTGCTAACTGAGTACTTCCTAGTGTTGACAGATGTCGATTTTCTGTTACTATACAGGACACTATAAACTGGGATTTATAAAATCCAGAAGTTTCTTTGGCTCAGTTTGGGAAACTGAAAAGTCCATGAGCATGGCACTGGTATCTGGTGAGGGCCTTTTTGCTGCAACATAACATAAAAGGGATCACATGTGAGACAGCAAGAGCCAAAGAGGATTCACTTTTGTAACAAAGTCTCTCTGGCAATAATGAACCCACCCCTGGGATAGTGACATCAATCCATTCACGAGTGCAGAGCTCTCATTAGTCAATTAATCCATTCATGAGGGCAGATTAATTGAGTTTTCAACACATAAACTTTTGGAGAACACATTCAAATGATAACACATGATACTAGTCAGTCAATAAACCTTTAAAAAGTATTTCTGTGAATTTATCTGGGCCTGAAGGCATTGCTCTAGAGATATAATTATTTGGAAATACTAAGCAATGAGATAAAAATTTCTGTAGCTTTCTTGGAAGCACAGAACCAAAACTACACTAGCCTCCCCTATGTATTTTACCACATGATGCTGTCCAAGGTTTTCATTGTCTCCAGTCCATATGGACTGTAAGCCTAGCTCCAGGAAGATGCCAAGAGTCTAAAGGGGTTGAGGTTTCCATGTGAAATTGAAGCTAGATCCCAGCCCTATTACTTCTCCAGAGAAGATACAAACGTTTCTGGGCAAGCTTTGGAAAGATGTAATTGGTCCAATTTTTATTCAGGCTAAACTGGAATATGTTATTCCACTAAGGACTGATGTCAGAAAGATATGTAGGTTTATTATTGCTTACTTACATCAATTATAATGTGGGCAACATCAGCTATGAGTCTTACAAAATGCATGCTAACAAAGTTATTGGACATTATAATGTGAAACTTAAAAAATTGTGACTAAATGGGCACATAAAAAATGTATAACAACTGTTGTTTTCCGGGATTGGTTCTGATTCCCCTGGCAAAGACTGTCCTCTGCAATAGCTTAATAGTTTCCAAGACTCTCCAATTTTTGTGTAATGAATAACTGTGTTAAACATTTAAAGAAAAACTCTGATTCTGAAAAACTATAACTATTGAACAGGGTGCTCAGAAATCCATGAACTTTTCTCCAAAAAATAAGAAACTAAATCATCTGGACTTCTCCCCAGATTTGGCCTTTTAGTCTATTGTAGTCTAGTTAAGTGTTCTACTGAAGACTCAAGGTAAATATGTCATGATCTTGTGTCTCCTCTGTGTTAATGAAAGCAAGCATTGACTCAACATAGTACAGAAAAAGAATAGAATTTAAAAAATAGAAGATGTTTTAAATAAACAAAAAAATTTAATTATTTTTTCTTCTGCTTTTGTTTGATTTTATTGCCAAATATCTTATTATTTAAAACTTATTTTGCAATATTTACATTTGTTGGATTGCATATAGGACAGAAGGAACCCTAAAGCATAAATATTTCAAACTAGCTGAAGATAAATAACACTCATGGGAATTATTTTTAGATGTTTGGAAATCAGTTGTGTTATGTTAAAAAAATTGAGTTAGACTAAGGTAAATTTAAAATTAACTCATTTTGTAGAAAGTAAAAGAAAATGGGCCAGGCGCAGTGGCTCACGCCTGTAATCCCAGCACGTTGAGAGGCTGAGCTAGGCGGATCATGAGGTCAGGAGATCGAGACCATCCTGGCTAACACGGTGAAACCCCGTCTCTACTAAAAATACAAAAAATTAGCCGGGCGAGGTGGCGGGCGCCTGTAGTCCAAGCTACTCCGAAGGCTGAGGCAGGAGAATGGCGTGAACCCGGGAGGCGGAGCTTGCAGTGAGCTGAGATCTGGCCACTGCACTCCAGCCTGGGCCACAGAGGGAGATTCCGTCTCAATAAATAAATAAATAAATAAAAAAGAAAGAAGTAAAGTCAAAGAAAATAAGGAAGGAAATCATAGCTATAGTTATGCCCCCAAATTATATATTCTTTCATTCCTTCTTCTAGAGTCTTCAAAGTTCATGCACCATTTTTATTGTATACTAATGTCCTACTAAATGGAAAAATCAATCACAGAAATAATTTGAAGTGCTTGTTTATTTTTAATACAACTCTAACAAGATGAATATTCTATGTTACTACATCATTCCCATAGGTTATAGTTGTGCATAATATTTATAAAACATAGAAAAGAAGAAGAGGAAGCAAAAGAAAAAGAAAACAAAATTTAAGAGATAATAGCAGGAGAAAAAAAAGTTTCTTATTTCTCATGTATATGTACAGCTCAATAAACATGTTACCTGGGCCAGGCATGGTGCCTCACGCCTGTAATCCCAGTATTCTGGGAGGCTGGTGTGGGAGGATCACTTGAACTCAAGGGATTGACACCAGCCTGGACAATATAGCAAGCCCCTGTCTATACAAAAAATAATAATAATAATAAAATTAGTTGAGCATGGTGGTGTGTGCCTGTTGTTGCAGCTACTTGGGAGGCTTGAGCCCAGGAATTCAAGATGAGCCTGGACAACATAGTAAGACCTCATCTCTACAAAAAAAAAAAACACATAAAAAAAATTAGCCAAGCATGGTTGCACATGTTTGTAGTCCTAGCTACTTGGGAGGCTGAGGTGGGAGGATCACTTGAGTCGAGGAGGTCAAGCCTGCAATGAGCCCTGATTGTGCCACTGTTCTCCAGCCTGGGCAAGAGAGTGAGACTCTGTCTCAAAAAAAATTGTTAAACAAAAATTGAAAAAGAAAATGTCACCGTAATCCATGATTATGTCTTTTCTAGCAATGTAAAATAAGAAAAAGTGGAGAATAATGAAAAGAAATCTTTAATATCAGATATGCTAAGTAAAGAAAGACCTTCTTAGATCTCAGTTCGAATCTTTAGTGTAGATTCCTTCATTTGGTCCTCATAATGTTTATCAAATTTTTCATTCAGGGCTACTGTAAAGTGATTTTTCCAGTCTCCTATAATTCCTGTAACAAAAAAGAAAGTGCAGTAAGCGTTAAGTCTTCAAAAAAGAATCATTAGGTTTGCTAATTTCATAACTTTCATTTACACCTAATCAAATATTATTCTTGCAATTCTCAATTTTAGGAATAAAATGTATACCATTAATGATATAGTTATTTGGGCTTACAAAGATGGGCTTGTCCTAATTCATTTTAAAAAAAAATGACAAATTTAATTCTCTGATTCTTTCTTCTCATGTCACTTTATTTTTTCTTCTCAAGTTTCATCTCAGTTGTTGGGGCTCCCAGGATAAGATCCATGTTTTACCCACTCTCGAGGTGTTAAATATCGTCTTAATGCTGTTAGCACTAAAATCCAGACTTAAGCTTTATATACAACTGCCTACATGACTTTGCTACCTGAAAGATGGCCAAGTTTTTCAAATTCAATTAGTTCAAAAATAAATTCATTTTATTCCTTATCATATTGTGTTTTCTCCATTTACATTTTAATGACCTGTGTAATGTCAACACCAGGTATCTACACATAAGCTTGGAAGTTATTCCCTTAACCACATCTAATTCTTTATTTATATTCAGGCTTTCTTTATATCTATCTACTGACTCTTAATGACTTCTCCTGCTACTGCCAACCAGAGAATGTTTCCCTTCTGGGTAATTACAATAGTCCAGCAGGCTTTTCCTGTTTTGCTTTCCAACACACTTCCAACACTCACCTTGAAGAAGGAAGTCGCCCTCTTTTTTAAACTGTTCAAGAGTTTACTTGCCCTCTAGCTCAAGGAGCTCTAAACTTTCCCACTGAAATAACCCAAAACCCAGCAGACAGAAAATGTGTATCCTAAAAAAATCAGATAGGTTCTGAGGGTATAGTAGCAAGCCATCATTTGTAAGTATGACAACTGTTTTAAGTCCTTTGTAATATTTATATGTAGAATTTTGACAAAAGAAACAGATAGGCTGGGTGCGGTGGCTCACGCCTGTAATCCCAGCACTTTGGAAGGCTGAGGCAGGTGGATCACGAGGTCAGGAGTTTGAGACCAGCTTGACCAACATGGTGAAACCCCGTCTCTACTAAAAATACAAAAAAGCCGGGTGTGGTGGCGCATGCCTGTAATCCCAGCTACTCAGGAGGCCGAGGCAGGAGAACTGCTAATTCTGGGAGGTGGAGGTTGCAGTGAGCCGAGATTGTGCCACTGCACTCCAGCCTGAGCAACAGAGCGAGATTCTGTCTCAAAATAAATAAATAAATAAAAGGAAACAGATAATCAAAAGAGTACATAATTAAAATAAAATTTGAGAATTGATTCTCTTTTCAGTGGCTCCTTGTTTTGTTTTTCCCCAGTACCAGGTTTGTTATTTCTGTTATTTTAAAAAGTCCCTGATGCTCTCACTGACAATATGGTTCAAAGAGCAAGATATGATTCTATTCTGTTTGTTTCTGCTTCCTCACATATCAATAGACTGGTGTCATAATACTCTGAATATCTGATTATCTGACATGCCTTTAAATTTGTTAACTGGCTATATCTCATTAGGCTGTGCCTCCCCCCAAATAGAATTTTTTTCTCCTTATATGTTGATAATTTTTGCTAAACAGAGCTATATTTGAATTTCTATTTTTTGCCACTTACCCTTGATAGGTGTTTGCCACTTGTTAGAAAAAAATGTTGATGAACCATTCTAAACTTATTTCTTCAACTCAAAAAGAGATAGGAATAAAAAGTTTCTGCAGAATTTCTGGTTAGAACTTAAAGGAACTATATGATATATGCTGTAACACTGAGGCACATAGTTTTGGTTAATGACAGCTAGTAGGGTATGATATTATTTCCAGTGCTGTGATTGAGGTGTCTGCTCATTATTTTTTTTTTTTTTTTTGAGACGGAGTCTCGCTCTGTCGCCCAGGCTGGAGTGCAGTGGCCGGATCTCAGCTCACTGCAAGCTCCGCCTCCCGGGTTTACGCCATTCTCTCGCCTCAGCCTCCCGAGTAGCTGGGACTACAGGCGCCCGCCACCACGCCCGGCTAGTTTTTTGTATTTTTTAGTAGAGACGGGGTTTCACAGTGTTAGCCAGGATGGTCTCGATCTCCTGACCTCGTGACCCGCCCGTCTCGGCCTCCCAAAGTGCTGGGATTACAGGCTTGAGCCACCGCGCCCGGCCTGATTATTTTTAACATAATATGATGCATATACTAATTACCCAACAGATAATTGCAATATAATAGAAGTGTAACTTAAAGAATGTGTTCAAATATGAGAGACTGCTGAAGAAAACTTAAGCTGGGTTCACAGGCATTAAAATACCTCACTAGAGTTTTGCTTATAACCATATCACTTTGTGACTTCCTCTAGTATCGAGGCAAACCACAAGACTTTCTCACCCTTTCTCATGAAGGGCGACAGTTTCTGGTTCATAATTTCATCTGGCAGTGTTGTGTAATTTGTGGATGGATTGTTCTTCATCTCCTGGAATGAAGTATGATGTATAATCTTGTCCACAAGTTCCTCTGATGGCTTCCTCTCCAAGAAATGTATCAATTTTATCACCTCTTTTCTGATATCCTAGGGAGAGAAAATGTTTTGAGAACTAAATTGCTAAAATTGCTAAAACTGAATAAATCACTATCTAAATGAAAGAAAAAATAAACCTTTCTCTTTGCTCCTACTGATATTAGATTTAGATTTCTAATGAGGAAAAAACAAACACTTTTGGATAAATTTTTTAAAATCTGTTTTAAGTATAATTTTCCTCATCCATAAAATGTTTATAAAAGATACCTTAAAGATTATTCAAAAAACTAGATGAGATAGTATTTGCGAATGTTTACTGTAGTCCTTGATGTATAATCACACATAATAGATGTTATCTATGAATACAAATATCATACTCAAACCCTAAAGTCCCCTGTGAAAAATCAAGTTTGGGGGATAAAAATATGCAGGCAATTTTCATTTTTCTCCTAATTTATTGGTGTAAGTGAGAAACGAAGAAACAAGAAAAATTAAGAAAAGTTGTAAAAAGTCAAATACTCACAATGCAACATCAGTTGTCTATATACCATAGCTACAAACATCCTCATATCTGTGCCACTCCTATAATATACCCCGTTATTCAGCTATATCACTCAGTGCAACTATTTGCAATACTGATCGCAATGTGCACATTTCTCTCTATGCCAATCAAATGCTGTTTCTAAATTCTCTGCTCAATAAATTGTAGTTTGCCTTTTCGATTTCAGCTTATCTATCAATTTATTTGGGATAAATCCTTGACTATTCTAATTTTAGGCAGATGACCCTGTTTTGCTCCCATAATTGTTTAAATAAATCTAATTTACCACACGTGTATTCTTTTAATGTTTTATTGCCTATCTTACTCAAAAGAGAAGTGGGGATAGTTAACAAGTACAAAAATAGAGCTAGATAGAATGATCTAGTATTTGATAGCACATCATGGTGACTACAGTAGACAATAATTTATTGTATTTTAAAATAATTAAAAACTATAATTGGAATGTTTGTAACACAAAGAAATGATAAATGCTTGAGGTGATGAATACCTCATTTACCCTGATCTGATTATTACACATTGTGGGCCTATATAAAAATATATCATGTACCCCTAAATATATACACCTACTGTGTGGCCATAAAAATTAAAAATTAAAATTAAAAAAGATGATGCTTCAAGACACAAGAAAAAATATTATGTGTATACATGGGTGTAAAGTAGGCATCTCATATGCATGTGTACATATTTAATATATACACATAATCTTATTTTATATATACATATATGTGTGTGTGTGTGTGTATATATACATATATAGTGATAATATCTTTTTTTTCCTACTGGATATATTGTAGAAACAAATAAAAATTAATTTGTATATTCTTAGTCTTCTTATTAATTCAAATATAGAGGAAACCTAAACATGGCCATTATTGGTCAAAATCGGGAGTAAGTAGACATGGACAATTTGGAATGGAGGAAGTGAAGTAACTATTTAATTTTGTTTGTGTGTATTTCAAATTCACTGTCATTAATAGTCTAGTTACAGAGCACAGTATTGGATAATATAATAAACTATAGGCCATGACTGCTTTTCTTATTCAAATTTGATCTAGTATTAAATTATATGAATAATTTAACTTATAAAATATTATTTATGATTTTATTTTAAATAAATGCTCACCAAAAAACAAGTCTAAAATTACTGAACTACTATAAAGGATTTTAAAGGTTATTCAAATATATGAATAAGACATGGAGATCAATTGCTTTTTTGGTGACAGTAAAGGATAAGAAAATAGAAGAAATTTCTCATCTCTTAATAAAGAAACTCATTATATTTTCTATGTTTTAAAAATTATGAGATATATGTATATATCTCATTTAAATAATAAAACTATCTACACCACCTACTACCTACTACTTAACTTATGGAATAGAACGTTCACAGTTTTCTTAGTTTTTTTTTTTCTTTTGAATTCCCTTCACCCTCTACTCCCATCCCACAAAAACAAAACAACCAAAAAAAAAAAAGAAAGAAAAAGAAAAGAAAAAAACTGCTAATTTCAAATTTTTCAAATTATCTGCTCTACTTTATAGGTTTCAAACTTAGGTATGTATCTGTAGACAACATATAGTTTGATTTTACCTAACTGATATGTGTTTTTGAAGCATATTCCCTTTCATTATAATATAATATCTAATTGTAATACAATAAAATACATTATATATAGATTCTTTGGTATATGTATATCTGGGTTGTTTTCAATTTTTACAGTTATTAAGAATGCCACTATGAAAATTATTTAATATATAACCTAATGTACACAAGTGAGAGTTTTTCTAGAGTATATGTCTAAGAGTAGAATTTCAGGGTCTTAAACTATGTGCATGTTTGCCTTTGCTAGATAATGACAGGTTGTTTCCATGGTGTTCGTATCTTTTTATGCTATGATCAACAGTGTGTCAGTTTTCACTGATTCGCATCCTAATATTTGTTATTGTCAGATATTTATTTATTTAGACAGAGTCTCACTGTCACCCAGGCTGGAGTGCAGTGGCATGGTCTCAGCTCAGTGCAAGCTCCGCCTCCCAGGTTCACGCCATTCTCCTGCCTCAACCTCAAGAGTAGCTGGGACTACAGGTGTCCACCACCACGCCTGGCTAATTTTTTGTATTTTTTTTTTTTTAGTAGAGACGGGGTTTCACAGTGTTAGCCAGGATGGTCTCGATCTCCTGACCTCATGATCCACCCGCCTCGACCTCCCAACTGTTATCAGTGTAGTGGGTGTAAAACCGGTATCTCATAGTGATTTTTATTTTGGATTACACTGACTAACAATAAACTGAAGAAAAACTCGATTATGGGAAAATTTTAAGCCCATAAAAATTTGTGTATTGATATTTCAGCATTCTCTTTACACTCTTCTTCTGGAAGTTTGAGTTGATATATATGAGACCTTGTCACTGTGTCTTACGTACCAATAACGTTTTTGTTTTTTAAATGCTAATACTTAGTAAGAACCATTACTTTTCATCAAATAGCTTATTTATCTCACTGTGCTACATTCTATGTAATTTCCTTAGCTCCATCTTTTACTTCAACTATTCACTACGTAGCCATGTCTAATCTATTATTGAACCCATCTCTTAATTTTCCATATTTATTTTTTAACTATTTTTAGAAATTATATTTGGTTATTTTTTTCAGATCTGTTCTGTCAATTTTAATAGCTTTTGTTTCTTTGTAATTTTTAAAATTTCATCGTTTATTTATTTAAACATAATAAGCATGGTTATTTTATAGTACCTATCTAACAATTGCAACATCTCTACATTTGAAGACTAGTTAATTACTTTCCTATGTTGATTCCTTATGTGTGAGTGTGTGTGTGTCTATGTGTGTGTCTGTGTGTGTGTGTTATTGTTTCATGAAGTCAAGTTCTTTCAAAGTTTTTCTTTGACATTTTTGAGACTTGCGGTTTAAAATGTATTTATTTTCAGAATATTTTTATTTGCTAGCTTCAAATCTATGCTAAAGTATCTGGATTATTTTGGTCTTTTTCTTTTAAAAATTTAGGAGATGGCTGTCATCATTTATTAAAAGGAATATTTTTGTATCCAGAGTATTTTCAAATGCCAACTCTTAGAAATTACCAAGTTGCTTATGTGTTTCAAGTTCCTCACCTCTTTCAGGTCTTCATAGAAAAGAAATAGTACACGTGGACTCTTTTCCTTTTCCCACCAAGATTTTACATGTTTATACCAGGAACCATAAGGAACTAAAATTAGAGAGAAAAACAGTGTAAAAGTGGTATCATCTCTAAAACTGCTTGAAAACTAGTGTTCAAGCAACAATAGCAACAAATAAATATAAATAGATGATCATGAAATGAGAATAGATCAGCTGTATATACTAAGCAGAGTTCTCTGCAGCAAGAGAGGCAAAGTATGTTAAATAATCTGTGTATGTAAAAATAGTGTGAATTTTATCATATAACATAGTGTATGACAGAAAAACAGTAGGGAAAGTTCTCTCATCAATTTGATTTAAAGCTTATGAGAAAATTCTTGAAACTGATGTGTGTGTGTGTGTGTGTGTGTGTGTAAAATCACGTTGTTAGTGAAGGGAGTTGACTTAGTGAAACTAGCAGTGGTCTAATAGTCAGAAGAATGTAGTTCCGGTCTCAAATTTACCATTTACAAACTAGATTTGGCAACTAAAACTAGTAACTATATGAGTATTTATTACACTATTAGTTTACATGGTAAGGGGTGCTCTCCTAGGTACCCTTAGTGTCATTCTCACTCCAGAAAATTAGATTTTAGAAATGATGTAATATAACCAAATGCTATCTCTTCCTTTTTCTTTCTCTTCCCTCACTTATACTAAAAATGTTTCATAAAATGTAAAGCTGACAAAATAATATAATGTTGTGTGAGTTAAAAGGTTCTGCTTTGCCTGAAGTCATTGTATACCTCCTCTGTTCTTTGACTCCATTAGGGAATTTTTCTTTACAGAAAACATTCTACAATGAAATTTATAGTGATCTTATTTATCACTTTGTAGTGACACAAAATTATATTTGTCTGCCCTACAGTGGAGGTCTTGACAGTCTTAATGCATATGTTTTACTCATTATGCTTTAGTAGAACTTTTCCCAAAATGTAGCAACATACACAAAGCAAATATACTTGTCTTAATATTATCACGTGTAGATATGAAAACTCATTATTATTTTTCTTTATAATTGTTACTGCATGATCAGAATGGCCTTCTTTCGTGAATACTAGACTATCTTGCACCCTTTCTTCCTCAAATCTAAACACTTGAGTCAAAATGTTTAATGAAAAGGAAAAACTTGCCGGAATATCTGCTCAAGTAACTCTTGACAAATTTGAGAAATCTGGTTAAAATATTCAGATTGCACACTGGGTAGAATGAGGAAGAGTTTTGTAGATAGTCAAACTTCTTTGTGAATTCCAGATTCATATAGAACCTAGCAATTTTATTGAAAATAAATGAACATTCTCTCTTCTCTAATCTCTTCCCCCTTCCTTGTTCAATAGAGTTGTAATAACATGATGCAAAACATTTTTTCTACTAAAAAGAGACAAGGCTGAAAATCAGACACTGAGTCTCAATCTTGTAAAGTAAAATTGCTACCACCAACCCCAAACATACTTCTATATATTTATTTTTAGATGTTGGACCAGAGTGCTCAGATTCTGCCATCTATCTATATCTGGACACAGTATGGTTACTCTAAACCTCCAAGCACCTTTAGAATTTCTATGTTTTAACTATGAATCAGGGAAGAAAACGTACCAAAACAGATAAAAACTTTTACTCGGAGATGGCATTTGTCTTATATCACCTTGAAAAAATTCAGTGTAAAGAAGCTATTCCTACCCTGTCCTTGCATGAATTTCTCCACAAACTCTGGAAAGGATCCAGGATTTGGATGACCAGCCACCATTAGAAAGAAATAATAAAAGGAAACAGCCACATCCTTTGCATTCCGGCAAAGATAGATTATCTAAGAGAATGAAATTGTATATTAAACCACTTAACATTTTTTCAAACAATCTCATCAAGATTTTTTATAAAAAGGATTTATGTTTTCAAGTATAAACATAATACATGTTCATTTTACAAAATACATAAAACATGTACAATTATTTATAAAGACATCTTCAATAACCTGAGATGACAGTGGTTTTTGTAGTGTTGTTCTGTTTGTTCTCACTACAAACAGAATAACATTGTTATGCCATTTTCACATAATACTCACTTGAGTGTTGTAAATTTTCACATAACACTCATTTGAGTGTTGTAAATTTTATCAATATAAATTAAGTCAGTTACATTATTTATTATTCTCAATCTAAAAGTGAAGAGACAAAGCTGAAATTTAGTAATAATATAGCATTGAGAGTAAATCAATGAGAGTAAACCATTTGACATATCATTCAGTCAACTATACTGTGCTCTGGTCTTTATACTATACCACCACTCTACATAACTAAAAAAAAGAAAAATAGCTCTGAGGTCTCTTCACTTTCAATATTGCAGGAAATAAAAAACATGTTTATGAGGTTGTAGTTATATGCACATTGATCTCAGTGAAAATATAATCTCTGCCAACAGCTTGTTAGTTTCCATTTTACATGCAAAAGAAATAGCAATGAATTAGTTATCAGAAAACTGTGGTTTTAGTTTCTAGTTTTGGCACTAAGAATACAAAGTACCAGTAATTTTTAACCTCAATGTTTTCTTTACTAAACAAATGATTTGAGTTAGATCATCTGTGGTCTACTCCAGGTCTGATACTCAATGTTACATGAGAAGACCTGTGAAAGTAAAGTCCAGTATCCTTATGGGCATCTACTTAGTTCCTCAGGCACCTAAGCAATGTCATGAAAGGATATTGTTGAGTCTCCACTGTTTGTGGAATACGATTAAAGTTACTACATTGTCTTACCAACGACAATTTCTAACAATTTTATAGAAATCTACCTTGTTCTTAGATGTATAGCTCTCATTTTATAGCCCTCTTGTAAAAGCCTTTAAAACTTACAGAATAAAAGTGAACATTTTTCATCTAAAATCCATCATTAGCCACATTGAACTTTTCCAGTCTTACTTATGATTCTTCCTAGTTCTTTTCATCTGTTAGCTGAGAGGAACCCTTTGCCACAGTATGTATTAATTTACTTCAGAATTTTCACCCCTTGTCTTCTTTGTTCTAGTCTCTCTTTCTTGAATGTTTTCCATTTCTCAAAATGCTATCCATATTTTATAGCTTGCCTTCAGGTCCTCCATGAGGCTTTTTATTTTCCCAGATAGAAAAAAAGAATGATCTCTCTTTCCCTAAACTCCTATTAGTTTATATTCTTTCTTTTGGCAGATCTTATTCAATACCCCAAACTTTTTACTGTACATGCTTATTTTTCTGTCCTCAAGGGAAATCCAGTTCTTTCCTGAAGATATGACTTGCACTGCATCTCTCTTGAGTCAAAGTTATCAGTTTCCCAATGATTCACTTGTGATTATAATCTATCTTAAAAATTCTGCACCTATTCCTATGATACTTAACTAACTAGTCTATACGTCTTCTATCTGATGCCATTTCTAAGCTTGTAGTCATTCCCTTGCTTTAACTGAAGATTTGAATACCTGCCTCATGGTTTCACTCTCCATTCAAATTCTTTTATCATTCTGTGTGATTTTATTGTTGGTATGTGTGATCTACTTGATTCTCTAAGTTCATGTAGTTATTGATCATTACTTCTATGTTACTTCAGACTTTTGTAATCACTTTTGTAACCAAATACTGAATAAAGACTTCACTATAAAGGTTTCACTTTTGAAGCATTATCCTGAGCCATAATCTTTTCTTCCAAGAAATCCCACTTCTTCCTTCTTCTCCATCAGTTATTCCACATACCTTTCCTACAATCACACCAATGGCTCGAATCTGTTGACCTGTTATTTATATTATCCACTAGTCTGTTACTTTTTGTCACTTCCTTATCTTTATCGCTTATAGTTTCTGCTCCATCATTTCAAATATCCTTTATCTATTTGCATAAAGGATATTTACAAATATCCTCTATCTATTTGGTTTTTGTTGTTGTTGTTGTTGTTTCTCTGTAAATCACTCTGGAAATACCCAAATATGAATCCCTCCAATTATCTCCTACTCTTTGATAACCCTTGAAAAATAAGCAGTTTTGTGAAGGCTTGGACTATTATAAATGTATGGTACCTGTTTCCATTTGAGAAGTAAGGAGTTAACAGCAAGTCTACCACCTATCCTCCAAAGGAAAAACGTGTCTTGGTCAAATCTCTTAAAAAATAATAATGACACATCTCCTGGAAAGTATACAATTGGTGTTTACTAATGAGACTGTCCTTATGTATGGAATGACTTCAGCAGGACGCATATAGTCGATCTAGGATTGTAAATGATAAAAACTAACATGGTGATCTTTGATTTTTGTCTGTAGATCTATAGGAAATGTCAAATATGCCATGTAACAGATTACAAAATGGAAATATGTAATGACTAGGATACATCCCCTTTTTGTTAGTGATGACTGCAAATAGTACTATAAGATCTTGAAGAACAGCACTGGTGGCAGAAAGTTCTTGAAGAACAGAATTGGTGGTCTCAGACTTCATGTTTTTCCTGTATTTTGAGGTCATGTACAACATTATTTTTAAAGAGCAAAACTGATAGTGTAAACTATCAGCTTAATATGTCTATTACTCCTCATTACCATTAAAATGGCAGAGTCCAAACATCTTAACTTGACTTTCAATATTTTTTATAATCAATTCCTAGCTAATCTCCCTTTACTTATTTAGCCAATGTGTACACTTAATCAAACTCAACTAATTTCAGATGCCCCCTCAGATTATCTCTGAATTGTCATCCCTCCTATACACCTTTCAAATATCTCAGATGTTGCTCCTGGATGCCTTCCCTACCTACAGTGTCTGAGTTAGAATTCTCTCTCTTACTTGACCTATGATACTTTTTGTCTAGTCTGTTAACCTGTCCTTTTTCTCCAATGGACTATGTGTCCATGAAGACAAGGCTTGCGTGTGTCTTACTGTTATGTCCCTAACATGTAATAGGCACTCAATACATAGTTATTATATGACAGTTATCTGACCTATCCTTTTCTGGTTCATTTGCATGCCTAACAACACCAAGCACAGTATTTTGCAAAGGCAGGACATTTAGTACAATTAGTAATAACAACAAATACAAAAGTAGCTACCATTTATTGCTTACAACATGCTAGGAATTATGTGAAGCACTTTACAAGCATTATCATTTAATCCTTAGAACAACTCTATGAAAAAGATGTTATTATTATCTTTCTTCTACAGATGTAAAAACTTAGGCTTAGGGAGTTTAACTGGACTTTTTAGAACCACATCTGGCAAAACACAGAGTTGAAATTAAAATATGGACTCTCTGACAATATTGACTGTATTCCATATTTGTTAAATGCCTATAGATTCAATGAAAGAATAAATTTAAAAGTGTGTATAGCTGATGAGATCATTCGATCATTTCGTGGAGTTGGATGAAGTTTTGAGAACATTTGACGCTGGTTACCTTACAATTCTTTTCCCAAAATGAGGCAGGAAGAAGTTCAGGTGGCAAATGAGTCTTCACAATTCTAGGAGAATTCATCTCATCTAATTGTTTTACTCCTGATTTTTAAAAAAGTAAAGGTTAGGCAACTTCAAAAATTATAACTACTTATCTGGATTTATATAGATATTTATAAAACAGAAGTAACTCTAAGATTCTATATTGTAATTAGATTGTACATAACGCAAAGTATAAATTCTTGGGGGAATGGACACCCCATATTCCATGGTGTAATTATTATGCATTGCATGCCTATATCAAAACATCTCATGTGCCCCGTTAATATTTACATCTAATATATATTCACAAAAACTAAAAATTAAAAAAGATTCTATATTGTGTTCCTAATAATACTTACTATGAAAGAAAGAACTATAAATAGAGAAAATTACAGAGAAAAATATAAAATGAAATAAAATTTCATCACCTGAGAGAAAGCATTAATATTTTGGCAAGCAATCATCTATACAAATCTACTTATATTCTCAAATTTACAGCCATCCCAATACCATGCACACAGACGAATGTTTTGATAGCTCCTAATTCTTTTTCTCTCGATATATTATATTTAAACTGCACTATCAAGAAACATCCAAAAATGCTTAATGATTTTATAGTGTTATACAACCTTTAACTATTCTTTTGTTGATTAGCATTTAGGTCGTTTCTAATTTTCCACAATATTAAAAGAATGTGTGGCAAATATACTTTTGCATGTATCATTGAAAAATTTATGGGTATTTTTCTCAGTATTTAAAATATCATCACATTTAACCCACAGAGAAATACATGTTTACATATTACTAAACTCTGCTGAAGGCATATAAGAATTGTCTTTATTCACTATATTCCAGACACATACTATACATATGCTATACTGCAAAGCCTGTCAAGAATTAAATTTGAATATAAATTTATATGCTGTCTTATGTAGAAGACCTGATACTAATTTCCCTTCTTGCTTATGATCTTGTTGCCTGTACCATCTACATACACACCTTAGAATATATGCAAATAGTTTTTAAAATCAACTTGAACGTTACCATTCATGAGGTTTTCATTTCTGCATTCCAGGAAAGGTATTCGATTAAAAATTACATCTTCTTTACACTTTTCCACGTCACCCTCTTTATAGATCATATATGCAATTTCACTAACCCAGGTTGTGCCTGTAAAAATTAAATAAACCTGAGTCTCCTGCTGACCATGTAGAGTTGATGACAGGAGTGCTGGATTTATAGATGGATAAAGTTGGAAGGTACCAATACAATACTATTTAAAGGGTGTCTGAATAGCCACAGACTCAGGAAATGTTTTCTATAATATTTTATGTTTAGGACACAAAAATAACCTCAAAAGATAAAGATAAATATTATAGTAGGGCACACCTGAGACCTGTGTCCAAATTTGTTCATGATGAATTGTGACATTGTGCAAGGTGGTAACAGTTTTGAACTTAAATTTTTACATCTAAAAAGTAAGAAGGCTTGAATAATAAGTGATGTACACAAGCATGCTTCTATTCAAAAATTCTACTGATGGCATATTATGTCTCACGCTGGGTCCTAGGTCAGAAAACTTAGCAACGGATAAATCTGGTTCCTGTCCTATGGGAGCTAACAGCCTTTTGAAGTCAGTGACATTGTTCAATAACAAAATAAATTTTGTTTTCATTAAGATACTATTGTGTAGTATGGCACAGGGATTTAAATAACTGCAAAGAAGGAATCTATAACACAGTGTTCTGCTGCTACTGTTATTGCTGCTGACATGATATTTTGACAAGAAATGCTTTTGAGAGGATGTGATCCTTCAACTTAGCCTTAATAATTACTGGGATAAATTCCCCACTTGTGGGAGGTAAGAAACAATTCTACCAGGCAGAAGCCCAGTCTCTCTTTTTAATCTAAAGCTGGTACTTAAGAATGGTATAGTAGTTAGGAAAATAATTGGAAATAGACTATAAGACCTAAATCAAAGAGCCTATCTGAAGAGAGGAATTGGGGTTCAGGCAAGCAGATAGCAAGCCTTGTAGTTCATACTAAAGAGTCCAAGTTGTTTTTAAAAAAATCGTGGAAAAGTACTGACATATATTATATTAAGCAGAAGAGCAAGATTATCAGAATTGTGTTTTAGAAGAATTTCTCTGGTGCCAGAATAAACACAGTAGTAGAGTGAGGGATCAATAGAAAGGGAGACAAGAGACGTATTAAGAGGCTGACTGTGAGACATATCTACCAGACTAAATGACCAAAACATTTTGATTGATTACAAATGCCAGACGAATAAGCAAGAGAGATTGAATCTAGAATAGCTCACGGGTTTCCTCTTCAGATGACTGGTATTGAGCTGCCATTTATTCCAATAGGGAAGAAAATAAAGAAGAAGATTTAGAGTCAAGGTAATGAAGGGAATACTTAGTGTGTTTGGCTTTATTTTCAAGTGGTAAATGGAATAACCAGATGGAGAAATATGAATTCAGACTAGTCTAATTTCTAAAAGTCTATAGTTGTAAAACTCCAGAACTCTGCTTAAAAATGGAGTTTTGTAGATAAACTTAAAGAGCTGGTGAGCTGAAAGAGAGTTTTAGAGTATCTGTAAAAAGTGGTGGTCATACTCTGTATATACAACAACATTAATGATATAGGGTAAACAATTTGTAGTTTTAAATTTTCATTATGGGATGAATACAGGTTCATTATGTAAGTTATGTAAGTTTCTAACTGTGCTCAACAACATCCATCTGTCAATTCAAGTTATAGGTAAAAATTGTGGTCATGGAATAGAGCTACCTTTTCTATATTCATATCAAAACTACTGCATCTGTTCTTAATATAGAAAATGAGTGTGTACGACATGAACACCTTAATATTTACCATTTACAGTGGGTTTATTATTTTTAGGTGAAAAAAGAATAACAAAGAGATTTACCAGATTTAGGATAGGTGGCAATGACAAGATCATCTGGTCTTGCCTGGAATGCTTCCACATCATCCCAGTATTTGACAAAAGGTTTATACATTAGAATCCCATGGAGTTCTTCAAAGTTTTCGTAATAGTCAAGTTCAGAATTCATTCTGGTACACTGAAAAAAACTGTGTTTTATACTTTGTATGTACTTAACAATATTTCACGATTAACAACTACATATATCACGGGACCCTTCTACATACCTAGCACTTCTTAGTTGTTGCACATATGGGGCAAAAACATAGTAAAGTTGCATATGAAATAGTTTTGGCACATAGAGAGTTTTTAACCATATTAGAAAGATGTCTAACACATAAAAGAATAGGAAAGCACAAGTGATTATGAAGTAATATGCTTAAAACTAAGTAAAAATATGGATATACTCAATTATATTTATTCTATGATAAATAAAAACCACAGAGCCTTCAATTTCTTTCAAAATTGCTGGGGCATATAAAAAGACAAAGAGGTCAAGAATTACAATATTTTAGCAAATTATCCAATTATGTATACATCAAATAACAATAAAGTAGCCGGGCGAGGTGGCAGGCGCCTGTAGTCCCAGCTACTTGGGAGGCTGAGGCAGGAGAATGGCGTAAACCCGGGAGGCGGAGCTTGCAGTGAGCTGAGATCCGGCCACTGCACTCCAGCCCGGGCGACAGAGCGAGACTCCGTCTCAAAAAAAAAAAAAAAAAAAAAAAACCAATAAAGATCATTACATTTGATTATTATTGCTGGGTATCTAAGTCAAAGATGTTTTATTTCCTGAATACGTATCATTTTATTAAAATAAACCAAATGCTTGGTGAATGTATTTAAAAGAAAAGAAGATGAAATTAATGACCCTGTGATGGTTATATCAAAGAAATGGAATCTTGAGAGTATAAAGGATTCCTCTGTGACCTTGAAAATTACTTTTTTCCCCATTTGATCAATAAGGTATTGGATACTCCCGTTAAATGACTTGGCTAAAAGTTGTGCACATGTACCCTAGAACTTAAAGTATAATAAAAAAAAAAAATTAAAAAAAAATAAATAAAATAAATAAAATTTTTTAAAAAATGATAAGGTTAAGCAAGATGGTTATCATTTCCTAATTCATCTCCTGATCCCAAGACAATCTATTTCATGTTCAAGGTTACTAACAGAATTTTTAATTAGGCAAACTTTCTTTCATTAGCTTTCAAATTCCTTTACTATCTTTTTTTTCAGCTGCCAAACTTACCTTATTTCGAGTTTCTAACATAGCTTCCCAACACATTTTGCCCTTCCTGACATTAGCCTTTCTAGATATTCCTCCTGTTCACATTTGCCCAAAAACCTGCCTAAGTTCTTCTACACACGTAAATTGCCCCAGCCCTTAGGACAATCTCAAATTTTAAAAAACTCTCCTCTATGTGATATCAGATGTAATGTCACCAAAAATATGAGATTTCTATTTCCAAAATACAAATTAGTCTTATCAATAAATCACTTGTTCCCTAAGCCTTCTCCTTAGTCTCAGAAAATAGATCTTTCACTAGAAGAAATGTGTATAAAATGCACCACCATTTGTCCTGCCTATTGGTTTGTTTACTCATGTGAATTACTTTCTTGGTGTTCAGCCAAGTTTGTAAGAATTGGCTTATAGTCAGCTGGGAGTGGTAGATTTATCATTAAGTGGTGGGCTGACTTCCAGCTACCTCTTCATAGTCTATTTTGGTCTGAGAGGCAAAGTAGGTGGCATGTAATAAAATATCTGTTCTCATTTTGTTCTTTTTGGTAAATGGTCTCATATTACAATGCATGGATTTACTTCCTATGTGATCACCTTTTTTTCAAAAGATCTATTTCAGTTAGAAATTGTCTACTTCCTATCCTGAGTACATAGGTCAGTTCTTCAGAAAGAAACATCAATAAAAATTGTTTACAATGTGACTTATAAATTCCATTAAACTCAGGAAGTGTTTTTCCTTCCCTCTCTCCTTCCTCTCTTTCTTCCTTCCTTTCTGCGTACTCCCCTCCTGCATCTTCCAACTTGCCTTTTATACAGTAAATACTCCCTGTGTGAATGCCTACCCTGTTCCTAGGCCCTGTGGCCGGTGCTGGAATACTATGGTAGATATAGATACCATAGTATTCTTATAGGGTTCTTATAGTCCCCACTTTCTTAGATTTACCTGTACAAGGGCAAAGTGACTGAAAGTAGAGACTATTCTTTTGTACATCTTTCTATCTCAGTCTCCAGCACTATGACACAAAGTATATGTTCAGAAATATTTGTTAAGTTTGATTATTAGATCAAGGAGCTCTCTAGTTTCTACTAAGGATTCACAGATTTAAAAGGCAATATATGCCAATGACCTACATATTAATGATTTACCAAGTACTGTGGATTTCTGTCATGTTTATCTGAAGTCTCTTACATGAAAGTAATGCCACTATTTGCAAGTCCCCCTATCACAGGAACACAAAACTAAAATTCAATCTCTATTCTACCTGCTTATACCCTGATTGCTTTATTTTCTGATTAGTAAAATGGAGAACATGTCCAACATTCAGCACTTTTAAGAGAGCAATTCTACTGTAATTTTACATTAAAGCAATAAGCAACAAAACACTCTATAAACATAAAATGTTATTTTTAACAGCAAACAAATTATTTTAAAAGGTTTTAAATACTTTACATCATTAATTAAAGTATCAATGAAGATTTTGGTCTTTGTATATTTCATTTTTTAACAGCTTTGTAATATACAATTTGCATTCTATATTTTCTATATCTAAAATCTATGTATTAATATTAATAATAAAAAGTACAACCTGTTTAGTTGATCCTGTGAAAGAAATTGATCTAGTTTAGATCTCTTCAAATATCAAGGCAGATCTTAAGCTGCAAAAAAAGATGAGAACCACTTCTGCATTTGGAATGTTTCTGGTGAGTTTATATTCTGAATGCCAGAGAAGGAGGCGGAGATTAATTTGGGGGCTTGGCTTGGTGAAGTCCATGATGCAATAATTAATGTAGATATGAATCCATACCTGCAGCTGCAGTAGCCACACAGAGTCATGTTCATTCATAGAGATGTAGAAATATCCTGCTGTTATTTTTTAATTATTTGGCTAATATTCAAATTCCTAAGTCTGTTGTCAGGGGTTGGGGAAGAAAGAGGGAGAAAAGTTAAGGAAAAGATGAGAAAGAAGAGACCGGGAACAAAACACAAGAGAGACTGGGAAGGGGGAATCCCTTATTCACTCACTGACAAATAATAACATGACTATGGTTAACTGTCAAAAGAATAAACTTATTGGAGTGAGGAAAGAGAAGTCAATGAGGAAAGAAATAACACAGCAAGGACCCTCAATCAGACCTAGCTCAGTTTACTAAGGCCTGCCAACGAAGTCATTGGGTTATATCATAACACGTTAATTGGAAAATACCTATTTAAACTCTTTGCCTTTAACTCTTCAGCAGACCTGAGAAATTTAAAAAGCAGATGACAGCTAAAGAAAAAACGTAAACATCACTCACCTTTCGATTATTATTTTAGAAACCTGACTTTTCTCTGCTCAATCACAAAATAGCATACTGTGAAATGTTCAGGTAACAGTAGCTACCGACACTTGGAATTTACACAAGAGAATTAGAAAAATAAATGGCCAACAATTTGTGGAATCCACAAATGCATTACCTTTCTTTTCATTTTTCTGCATCTACTTTGTTCCTTAATAAAATTCTCCTTTGCTCCACCCCATCAACACCTCCAACCCTGTTATTTCTTATTTCTCTCTTAATTACAATTAGATTACATTTCCCTTGAGAGGCTGACTCTTACAAAACTCTATGCTTCTCTTAGTGACTTTAAAACTTTGAAATTTCTCCTAACTAGTATTTATTTTACTGTGTTATAAATCAATGTTTACTTGTCAGGAGTACTTTTTAGGTTATAAATAGTTTGAAAACAGGTTCTTACTCTGTAATGAGCATTTTTTCTGGCATCTAGTAGGCTAGGCATTGAATATGCATTTACTGAATAAAAGTGGCTGATTTATTCAAGAAATATAAGAAGTTAAGGGGTCAATAGTTGTTACAGAAAGCAATATCTATCTAGCCTTATGCAAAATGAGAGGTGTAAGTGGTTTCTGACAAATGGGGCTTTTCATAATAGAAAATCAAGGTAGAAAAAGAGTAACCAGGGACCCAAATTTAGATTTTGATTTTACTTCGTTTTATGCAGTCAGTCATATTCTTTGTGTTAAATAAAATGTATATTAAAAAACAATCATTAAATGTACAAATTTACTCATTCATATGCCTATTATGTACCTTTAAAAATTAAGTATGTATATACAAATTTAATACAGAATATAATTTTTAACCTTGTGACATAGTTTCACCTTATTTTTTTAATGACAAGAATCTATGAAGTTTCCTTTATTGTTTAGCGAAAACATTCTTTAGTCCAAAAAAATCAGAAAATGAGCACAAGCTAATATAAACAGATTTAACCTTAAGATATCTGTCTGTTTTTCACTTGTAAACAATTGGTTGCAGGGATGTCACAAATGCTCCTAACTCATGTGATTCTGGCAACCACAGATGTTCAATACACATTTATTCTTAGAAAATCTTTCTAATGTTAAGAATTCACCTACTGATAAAAACAAAACAATAGGCAAGATGGCCCTGAAACCTCATTCCTCTCCATGAGGAATGGGTACAGACTGAGTTACAAAATGTTTGAGTCAATGTAAAACGAAAAAAAAAAAAATAGATCTCAGATAAGGACAAGTTTTTTAATGTTTATCTTGACCCTCATAATTTGGGCAGATATCTTGAAAATGTGTACATTTATTAAGTATTATAATACTGTCAAACAAAAAGAATGTGGGCAGATATGCAGACAGACATACTGCTGTTATACTCTGAAACACTGAAAACAAATGTAAAGCTGGCACTTCTGTGTGACAAAGAGTTCCCAAAACAATGGCTATTGCTTCTTTGTGACCATTGGGCTTTTTCTGTAGGACACACTTTCTTTGGATCAAGATTAACGGTCTTATAGAGTCTGTTTTATAAATAGCAAGATTTCAATATTAATAATGTGAAAATAAGCTGCATGTTTAACTGAACCTTTGTCAAAGTTAACCTGTAATCCCCCTTACTTGGGAAGCTGAGGCAGGAGCATCTCTTGAACCCAGGATGCAGAGGTTGCAGTAAGCCAACATGGTGCCACTGCCCTCCATCCTGGGCAACAAAGCCAGGCTAATTCTCAAAAAAACAAACAAACAAACAAACAAACAAAAAACAGTATTGATACATCAGCATTAACTAAAGTCCATAGTTTACATTAGGATTTACTCTCTGTTGTATACAATTCTATAGCTGTTGATAAATGCATATTGCCACACATTTGTCAATACAGTATCATACAGAACAGTTTCACTGACCTAAAAATCCCTTGTTCTAAACCTACTTAATAACTCTTTTTTTAACTGCTGAACAATACCCTATTATATGGATATACCACACTTTTTTTATCCATTCAACTATTAGAGGACATCTTGATTATCCCCAATTTTTAGCAATTAGGAATAAAATGGCTAAAAACAATTACGTGCAGGTTTTAGTGTGGACACAAGTTTATACCTCATTTGAGTAAATATCTAAGTGTGTGATTGCTGGATGGTGTGCTAAAACAATGTTAAAAAAAAAAAAAGCCAAAATGTCTTCCAAAGTGGCTGCACTATTTTGCATTCCTACCAGCTATGAACATGAGTGCCTGTTGCTCCCCATTCTTGCCAGCATTTGATATGGTCAGATTTTTGGATGTTATCTGTTAGGCTGTGATTAACATTTGCTATAGCTATAGTGTCACCGGCTTTCTGTGCCTTTAATTTCCCTGTATTTGTCTCTTCTGTTGTCTTCCAGTTTCCCTAGACATTCCTTCTAATATTTGTAGTTCTTTCAGTTGTAAGCCACTATTATTGTATAGGACCCTTGTTGATATACCAGAAAGGTACTGGGGGTGGAGGTTCTAAAATCCTGTTATCAGGTCTCAGCCTTTCATGGGGCTGTCACCCTCACGAGTGCTTCTCAGCCAGCCACGAAGCCTTTATGTCGAACAAGAAGTCTAGATTGGCCTTTATTTGGTTGCTTCCTTCTCCCAGGTGTCAGAAAAGCCTTTGGTAATGTTGTGCATTTGTGTGTGCGCACATGCATGCCCAGGTTTTTGTTGTGAAGAATACTCTAGGTTTATTTCAAAAGGGTTATTTTGCCTCTCCCTTTCCCTGAAGCACAAGAGGATATTTCTCTGTTCTTCACTGTGATTACCTGATGAGGGTCCTGGAAGTAAAGCTCACAAAAAATGTGAGGCATCTCTAAGACTGGACTCTCAAGAGTTTTTAACTCTCAAGTGAATCTCCACTTAGCCTCTAGTATTTATTTCATCAATTACTTTTTTTTTTTTTTTTTTTGAGACAGAGTCTTGCTCTGTTGCCGGGCTGGAGTGCAGTGGCCGGATCTCAGCTCACTGCAAGCTCCGTCTCCCGGGTTTACACCATTCTCCTGCCTCAGCCTCCCGAGTAGCTGGGACTACAGGCGCCCACCATCTCGCCCGGGGAAGATTTTTGTATTTTTTAGTAGAGACGGGGTTTCACCGTGTTAGCCAGGATGGTCTCGATCTCCTGACCTCGTGATCCGCCCGTCTCGGCCTCCCAAAGTGCTGGGATTACAGGCTTGAGCCACCGCGCCCGGCCCCATCAATTACTATTTAATTGTTTCTACCAATTACTGGTTCCAGTGGCTTCTGCTCTCTGTTTGTTCTCATTCTATGTATTTCACCGTATCTGCAGTTTTAGGGGCTATAGTTCACACTGTGACCTCAATTCTCTGATGGATCTAAAAAGATTCATTGATTCTCATTTTGTTCAGTTTTCTTCTTCTTGTGAGGATATGAGTGACAACTCACATTGTCTTTACATGTCAGACATGAAACTGCAAGTCTCACTGTACGTTGATGCATTTGTATGGCTTCAGTTTTCAATATTCCATGAGCCTAAAAATTGACTACACAGTCTTCTGTCTCTCATGGAATTCCATGAAAGTCTTATTAGAAAAGAAAGACATAATTAACTTTTTAGTAGCATTTATTTAAGCACATAGATATTAGGAAATTTCAGATATTTTAACTGTCAAGTTTTTTAAAAATTCAAACTTTGGGAGGCCAAGGTGGGCAGATCACCTGAGGTTAGGAGTTCGAGACCAGCCTGGCCAACATGGCGAAACCCCATTTCTACTAAAAATACAAAATTAGCCAGGAGTGATGGTGGGTGCTTGTAGTCCCAGCTACTCAGGAGGCTGAGGCAAAAGAATTGCTTGAATCCGGGAGGCAGAGGTTGTGGTAAACTGAGGTCGCGCTACTGCACTCCAGCCTGGGCGACAAGAGCGAGACTCCGGTTCAAAAAAAAAAATTCAAAACTTATTATCTTTGTGTAATTGTAGTAAAAGAAACTTCAGATTTTTACAACTACAAATTTAGTAGTCTGTTTATCGTCATTTCTATCAGATATATTTCTGCCATCCAATTGTTAGAGTGTGTTTTAAAACTCAAAACCATACTCACTGACATAAATTTTACTGTTAACACCAAATTAGCCTCATCTAATCATTTTGACAAACTGGTATGTTTTAAAATAATCAATCAATGTGAAATAGAATTCATATTACTTTGCTACATAGGTAATCACATAATTACTGCAGAAGCATACTTCTATACTTATGAAAATACCATTGCTAGTTTTGTAAATACTTTTGAAAATCCTCATAGTATGAATCTTTATTTGTGTGGACTTACATACTTTGTGGATTTTTCCCATGAATTTAAGCTAGTGTCAGCTGGTCAGAAGATTGGGAAATCTTATTTTTCTCTTGTTGTTTTGATTACCTTCCTTTTTGTGATGGTTTATTTTATGTAACTTAATTGGATTAAGGGATGCCCAGGAAGCTCATACAGGTTGAGTGTCCCAAATCCCCAAATCCAAAATCCAAAATGCTCTAAAATCCAAAAATTTTTGAGCACCGACATGACACTAAAAGGGAATGTTCATTGTAGTATTTCAGATATTAGAATTTTGAATTTGGGATACTCAACTCATATGTATAATGAAAATATTCCAAAATTTGGAAAAATCTGATATCTAAAACACTTCTGGTCTTAAGCATTTTGGATAAGGGATACTCGACCTGTAAAATATTATTTCTGGGCATGTCTGTGAGAGTGTTTCTGGAAGAGATTAGCTTTTAAATTAATACACTGATTAAAGAAAATCTGCACCCACCAATGTAGGTGGGTATCATCCAATCCACTGAGGGCTAGAATAGAACAAAAAGGTAGATGAAGGGGCATTTCTCTCTCTCTATCTCCTTTCACATCCATCTTCTCTTGCCCTTGGACATAGGAGTTCCTGGTTCTCAGGCCTTCAAACTCCGGGGCTTATACCGGCAACCATCCTCCTACATCCCCTTGGTTCTCAGATCTTTAAACTTAAACTGAATAGCCTCACCAATTTTCCTGGTTATCTCACTTCCAGACAGATAATGGGACTTCTCAGCCTCCATAATGACATGAGCCAAACCAACCCATATTAAATCTC
The DNA here is from genome assembly GCF_009764315.1 of Trachypithecus francoisi. Taxonomy (NCBI): domain Eukaryota; kingdom Metazoa; phylum Chordata; class Mammalia; order Primates; family Cercopithecidae; genus Trachypithecus; species Trachypithecus francoisi. The sequence goes on along the minus strand of NW_022681454.1, from coordinate 63,575,762 downwards.
CTCTTTTATATACATATATATCCTATTTGTTCTGTTTCTCTTAAGAACCATGATATAATGTGTATATCCATTTGGAAGATTTGTTCCTTCCAAATCTCATGGTGAAATTTGATCCCCAGTGATAGAGGTGGGACCTAGTGGGAGGTATTTGAGACATAGAGGCAGATGCTTCATGAAAGTATTGGTTCTATCCTCACAGAAATAAATGACTTATTGCTCTATTAGTTCCCACAAGATCTAGTAATAATAATTTCAAAAAAAAAACCTGAAAAATAAACCTCCCTCTCCTCTCTCTTTACTCCTTTCTTGCTGTGTGATACCTGTTCACATTTCTCGCTCACCATAACCATGGGCCAAATAATACTCTTTTCTTTATAAATAACCCAGCTTCAGGTAGTCCTTTATAGTAACACAAATGGACTTAGACAAACTTTGACTAATACGGTATTCGGTACTGAAAGTAGTTCTAGATGAACACAACTGTAAGAATTAATTTTCTGAATCAGTTCTGGGGTTTCTGGAATTGACTAATCTGATTAGATTTAAAGACACTAACGACTCTATTTCCAGTAGTAAAGAGAGCACTAATAGTCTGTGGTATGATCTATTCATAGAGATACTCAAAATATCTGTACTGGATATTCCGACCCAACCAATTTTAAGAAGCAAGGAACAAAGTGACTCTATATATAATAATTTTGAAAATTTTTTTAAACTCAGGAATTTAACATTAGGTGATTCCTTCTAATGTCACTGGACAAAATGGTGAAATAAAAGGATGAACTCACAGATTCAATTTTCAGTTCTGGTGATGAATAAATGATGTAAGAGCTTCTAGGTGTACCCTGAGGGAAAGCCATATCTCCTGTAACAATAGGGCTGAAATTGCTGAAAATCAAATACAGGACTTCATCTTGCAACCAAACTGCAATCCTAGTTGGGTAGAGTAAATTATAACCCAAGTTGAACTCCCAGCTGTGCAGGGTATCTACTGTTAAAGTGAGGGCATTGATTGGGAAAGAAGTGACCTACTGTAATTTGGGAAAGCTGATATGTAGAAAGCTGATGAAGCTAGGGACATTAAGCCCTTAAATTCTGATGTATTTTTTCCAGTGAAAGAAGTCTCTCTACCCTCATCACAATCTTCCATCCAGGCCAGCAGAAAGTGTCTCTCTACCCCCATTGGAAGTGACATTCCCAACCCCAGTGGTAATAGCTTCCCATCTACAGTGGTATCAGCCTTTCCACTTCTGTCTGATGAGATTATCCCAGAATTGCCTAAGGAAGCTGTAATGGCCTCTCCTGAGACAACTGCCAGGGAAGACAATGATAATTATCCTCGAGACCCACTCTACAACCTCCTTTGCTTCTAAACTTAAGTCTTAGAAGACCTCTAAAGGCAAGGTAGAGCTCTAAAGAGCTAATTGAGTTTTCTAATTTATGCAAGCAGAAATATGGGGAAGATATTTGGAAATGGATAACAATGTGGAATAATGGCAGAAGGAGTGTACAGTTGGATCAAGCCAAATTTATTAATACAGCCTCATTAAGTCGAAATTCCACATTTAATATTGCAGCTCAAGTAGATAGAAAGAATTATAAAAATCTGTTTGGTTGGCTGAAACAGATTCTACATTTATCATTGCAGCTCTGGGAAATAGAAGGAGTTCTAACATATTGTTTGTTTGGTAGGCTAAAACGTGGATTAAAAGAAGACCCACCATGTTTGAACTGGAAATGCCCAGTCTGCCTTGGTATAATGTATAGAAAAGGATTCAAAGGCTAGGGAGATTGTAATATTAATAATATATTTTTTATTTAAGACCTCATCCTGGGAGGATCCAGAAGATAGACCTTTACTACTAACTTACCAAAAATATACTTTTTAATTTATGAGGGGAGCTCCAACATCCTTGAAGAGCTCTATGACTGCCCTTCTCTGTATTTAGGCCTTTCAGTGGGAAGCACAGTCACTCAAATGAAGAACTTAAATGCAATGGGTGTAATAAAGTCCCACAGTGGCAACGGCTAAATGGTGGTATTCAACCACCAAAAGGAAGTTGGGGTATAGTTACCATAATGGAGAGCACAGCTAAACTAGTGATCAGCATCACATAGGCCTACAACATTGGCTAGTTAATTATGGTATTACAGAAGTGAAATAGACAGAAGGCCTACCAAAGTTTTACTTGACCTGTATAAGAAGAAAACTTTCAGGTCAAGTGAAAAAAAAGTTACAAAACCAGAGAGCTGCTAGTTTGGAGTGGTGTCCAGATTAAGAGAAGGCTCTGCAAAAGAGATCTAGGTCATTGTGCAAGCTGCTCTGCCATTTACACCTTATGATCCAGCAGATTCATAGTGCTTGCAGTCTCATTGGTAGATAGAGATGCTGTTTGGAGCCCAAAAGTTAATTGCAGCAGAGGCCGTGCCATCATCTGCAGATAACTACTCTCCTTTTGAGAGACAGATCTTGGACTGCTACTGAGTCTCAGTAGAATCTGAATGCCTGTTCAGGTACCACCAAGTTATCATGACTATTATTAACTGGGTGTTACCTGACCCACCAAGGTATGAATTTAAGCATGTGCAGCAATACTTCATCACCAAATGGAAGTGGTGTAAATGTGCCTGGGCACAAGTAAGTTACATAAAGAAATAGCTCACATGTCCATGGCTCCTACTACTGCTACACTGTCTTCTCTCTCCCAAACTGTATTTTTATGGCCTCATGGGGAATTCTCCACAATCAGTTGACAGGGAAGAGAAAACTTTGGCCTAGTTTATGGACACTACTGTATAATATGCAGGCATCACCTGAAGGTAGATTTATTACCTGATTTATTTACTAAAATAGTTATTGCAACAGAGGCTACTCATGGGTTTATAAGGAAGAGTATAGTTTAGGCACTTAGAAATATCTTTGTTTAAAACAAAAATTTTTAAGTACACTGTAAAAGCATCATATGGTCTAGCCTCACAATAATTCTCCCTCTTTGGAGACCCAGGATTCAGTGAGGGCTCTGCCCAGAGCTCAGAGATCCAGTTAAAATGTAGGTAGTTCCTATTTAAAGAAAATTGGTCTCCTCATACAATCCTGTAAAAAATTTTTGTAATTTTATGTTTGATTTGGCATCCATCTTTAATTTCCCTCTAGAACTACCAGACTTTTTCTCTCTGTAACTTGATATGTGAATTTTGCTATCTAATTTTTTTTTAATCTAAGAGTTGTTTATTTTGAATATGCAGATTTAGGGTTATTTAGCTGACAACTGTCAGGATAATGAAACAGATTACTGAGTTTGCAGTCTCATTGGAAAAAAAAAAAGGAGGTCTTAGGAATCTATAAGATGTACTTCTTTTGTTATGCCTAACATCTATGTATTTATGTGTTGTGTACACAGTGTTTCACTACTAAAAAATATAAAAGAGCTGTAATTAATTGGCTTAAAGAAAAATAAAAGTACCTGAATCAAATAGTTTATGAGAAAAGAGGAAAGACTAGCCAAATGCTTTTTCACGTTTACGAGACTTAAGTAAAATCTTTAATAAATCAGCTAGGTTTAAAATTATTGGTAAAGTAATAATAGAAATACCTTAAGAATTGCCAGCATACCTTTATGGTTCCTTTTATTAACCAAGCAATTTTATGCTTATCCCTGCCAAATACTATAAGCAGTTAAAATTTGGCATAGAGATTACAAAAACTGTAATCCCAGCCCAAAACAGAATGATCTTTGCTTATGCAATTTTTAATAAATAAGAAATTTATATTGGCTTAATGAAAATAGCTACACATATTAATAAATTATAAGAGATTTTAATTTTTTAACCTAAAGCTCAACTTTTATTGTATCTTGCCATTTTCAGTTTTCTCTCTCTTTTTAAAGGAAGTGATAGAGTAACACTCTCCTTCAACTCATTTTCAGCTCATATACGTTTTTTTTCCTCAAGTTGTTTGTTGTTGCCTGATGCTAAATAATGTTTTCTTAAAGTCTGTATGAAATGACTTCTTCCAAAGTAATATTCTGTGCATTGCAGAAGGTCTTTTCTTTTGCATTTTGGTAACTGGCCTAACAGGTTTTATAGTTTATCAAACAATTCTTATATCGTTATTATTAAGTTTTGGTTTGCTTAGAAAAATAGGTTAAAATTATATTTAACTAAGGTTATTACATTGTGTGTCTTTCTATATGTGCTTCTAAAGTACTTGTGACATAGAGTCTTAAGCGTTTGACTTCTGGGCCTAAAAAGGACACGAAGTTCTGCTAAATCTTAAACACTGACAGCAATTAAAGTCTCATTTTCAGTCCTGGTAGAAGATGCCTGTTACGGTTAATACTGAATGCCAATGTGATTGAATTGAAGGATGCAAAGTATTGATCCTGGGTGTGTCTGTGAGGGTGTTGCCAAAGGAGACTAACATTTGAGTCAGGGCCTCGGAAAGGCACACCTACTCTTAATTTAGGTGGGCAAAATCTAATCAGCTGCCAGCACAGCTAGAATAAAAGCAGGCAAAGACTAGACTGGCTTAGCCTCCAAGCCTCTTCCTGCCCTACAATATCAGACTTCAAGTTCTTCAGCTTTGAGACTTGGACTGGTTTCGTTTCTCCTTGCTTGTGGGTGGCCTATTGTGGGATCCTGTTTTCATGTGAATTTAAAACTCCTATATATACATATGAGTATATATAATACTCATATATATATGAGTTTTATATTATATGTATATTATATATATAGGAGTCCTTTTATATATAGGAGTCCTTAAAGTCCAAACATATATATATAGTTATATAGTTATATATATATATATATATATATAAAACTCTCTCTCTCTCTCTCTCTCTCTCTATATATATATATATAGTTCTGTCCCTCTGGAGGACCCTAACTAATACAATGCCAATCAAAATAAACTGCATTCCTGAGAAACAGGGCCAGAAATTAAAGCTGTTCAACTCCTCAAGACCTAGGGACTGTTGCAGAATAGCTGGGCGAGTGAGACTGTAAGGACCAATTTTGAGAGATAAAATAAGTTCAGTTTCTCCATAAATTAACCATTACTGTCAAAGGCACATTGATGCAAGAGCAGTATTCACAAGGTTTCCTTGAAGGATTAACTGACTCCTTAATAAAGGTTCTAAAGGTTATAAAAAGCTTATGAAAATTTTATCTTACAGTCAAGATGAAAATTTTATAGGTTGTTTATAAAATTTTGAAAAACAAATTTAATTGGCTTCATGCTGTTTTCTTTACAACTTGTTGTTTGGAAAACTAAGTCCTCTCTCAAAGAGTGAAGGTTTTTACCTTTTTATGAAATCCTTGAGTTATCACTTTGATTAAATAAATGACTAATATAAAATGACCTGTGATCCTATTTTGTGATATCAAGGGTTTTAAACCTGTGATATTTGACAAACTGTCCAAAATCAAATTATTAATTATGCCTTTTTCTGTCCTAATTAATCATTTAAGATATTAATCCTTTCAATCCTTAAAGTCCAAAAACTACATATTTGGTTAATTTGCATAAAAAATATACAGGAAGAATTACCAAATAGAAAATGGTGTTTGGTTTTCTTTGCACTGTATTTGTATATATATGTTATTGGTATGTATTCCAAAATTATGAGAAACTCCTGTAATTCTGATATGACTTAGTGTATGTTGTCAGTAATAATTATACTTATTATGTTAAATCATTCTGTGCCGCAGAGGTAGCAGGTTTTGTTTTCAATTGTGTCTTTGACTATGGCTGCCCTAAAACTTTTTGTAATCCAGGGACAATTTTTGTCTTGTTTTGGTCCTCTTTAGAAAGTAGATTTATAATCAGCTATAAAACTCTAATAGGTGCTCTTGAATATAAGTTTCTGATAACATTGGAGATTGTGACATCAGAGTAGAGGAAAACCTTTCAGGACTCACAAAGGGCTGAAATGTTCATGAATATCAAGCAGAACGGGAATTACATGCATGGACTGAAGTCATAGAAGACTGAAATAATCTTTTTTACTTTTTACTTAAAATATTGCTGATTCTTTGCTTTGTTTTTCATTGTCAAGAAAACTTACCTTTTGAGCTATTGATGGCTTTTAACAATTAAGTATCCTCCTATGAACACAATTTGAAGCATATTTGTTATTCTTTACCTGACTTATCCAGAATTTGGAAACTATTTGTGAATATTCCTAATTTATGGCAGTTTCATAAATGTAATAAGAACCTGTTTTCATTTGTAACAGGACACAATTGGAGAAACTGGTTATTTTACCCAGGTTTTGATTGGAAGGGTGTGCTTTTCTCTAAGGAATCAAACTTGACTTACAGAACCAATAAAAGCCTTTTGAAAAAACTAACCTCATACCTTGACTACACAGACCCTGTACAGGGCTCCTGACCTGTGGTAAGTAAAGAATGACACTTTCTGACAGGTCCAGGATCCCCAAGTTATCTTGAAACCCCAAGAGAAGAATTCACCCAACTCATAGGTATTTGATGGTAAAAATCTATGGCTGGTCTTAGCGTGAAAAAAAGTCTTACCTGAAATTCCTTCTATGGAACAAAGTTCCTTCAAAGCCAATTTAAAAAGCCTATGTGAAAAATAATTATTTTTGCTGCACTGTATACAAATAATCTGGACAAGTATAATAAAGCAAATCAGTTCTATTAAGAGTAGTCTTTAGTAAAAGTTGGAAACTGAAGAGAGAAAAATTATGTTTCAAAAACTATAGTATACCTGTTGTTCGATTCTAGTCTTGCCTAATATTTTTCTGTTTTTCTTATTTTTTTACATTTTGGACTGAACTCTAATTTTTCCTGGCTACAAGTATCCAAAAGAGTTTTCAGTTTTTTTTCTTCTTTTCTTTTTTCCTTCGTTTTCCTAATTTGACATCACTGAAAACTAACTTGTGCTTTTCTAAAGCCCTGCAAACTGATTCTAGACAACTTAAACTTCAGAAAAAAAAAACAACCTATTTACATACATAAATCCTTTTCATACCTCCCTACTGATGTATGAACTTCAGAGTGATGTGGCTTATATTGATTTTCCAGGATTTTATTTGTTTGTTGTTGTTTTTCTCCCTTTCTCTCCCTATTTTCTCTTCATAGGGCATGAGACTTCGTAACCTGCTAAAAAATGAGCTTTCCTAATAACTCAAGACCTACCTGTTAGGAATAAACCATGATAGACATGAAATATCAGACAAAACCTGAGATCAGAGACTCATTTTCTTCTAAAATGCTTTATCCAAAAGATTTTCAAAAAATAAAACGGGGAAATGTGAAAGGAAAATAAATAATAGGGCCCCCAAAATCACTAAATTAAAGGGAAACATCAAGCTGAGAACTGCTTAGGCAAATCTGCCACTCATTCTATTCAAAGTCATCCCTCTGCTCATTGAAATAAATGCATATGTAATTGCCTCCTTTGAAAAGGCTAATCAGAAACTCAAAAGAATGCAACTGTTTGTCTCTCAGTAACCTGTGACCTGGAAGCCCACTCCCTGCTTGAGTTGGCCCACCTTTCCAGGCAGAAACAATGTACATCTTACATATATTGATTGATGTCTCACTTCTCACCAAAATATATAAAACTAAACTGTGCTGCAGCCACCTTGAGCATGTGTCATCAGGACCTCCTGAGACTAAGTCATTGGTGCACATCCTAACCTTGGCAATATAAACTTTCTAAATTACCTGACACCTGTCTCAGATATTCAGGGTTCACACCTCAAAACCAACACCACACAGTCAATGTTAAGTTAACAAGAAGACCCTTTTCTATAGAGGATTGGAAAAGACACCTTAGTTTTTAAAAATAACCATAGTTAGAGAAACACAGCAAAAGGAGTTTATAGCCTCATGAGATTTTATTTTTCACTTTGATTTTCAGCATTTCTTAGCATTGGTTATTGAGAGTAAAGAGAATAATCTGTTCACCAAAGTTGGGGATATTCCTGGGAAAATCCCTGATCTTGCCTGTGATAACTCTGGAAAAATAGTGTGTTGAAAATAAAGTGGCAAGAATGAAAATGCTATACTTCTATTTGTTTTGTTTCTTTCATGGTTTTCACATTAGATGTACCTAGAATATCAGTTGTGTTCAACTGAAAATAGCACTGGAGGCTGAAGAGAAGGTGATGTCATTTTCCATAACATCAGCTGAGGTGACATGGGTATTGGTTCTTGAATGAGAAGACACATGAAGTTCAGCAGAGCCTAGCTGAGCCATAGCAGTGTGAGCAGGAAAGAGATGTTTCTCCTTGTAAATCTCAGATGTTTTGCAGTGGTCTGTTCTTTCAGTAAATGCTGACTAAAACAGAAGGTGTCCTAGAAAATAAAACTATATCTCTCCAAATTAACATACCCAATTTCCAAATTAAAACTAGCTCAGAATCACTTGCAGACTTCCAATAATCCATATAGATCCATAGAGATGCTTCCTGAATTGTGCCTAAGCTTGGTTAGGTTGTTGGTCCCTGTGCCACGTAGTGCATGGTAATTTAATTGAATTGTTTTCAAGCCAGTCTATTTTACCCCAACTGGCTAGCCTCATCTCCTGCTTTTGTTCCTTGTAATTTCAGAGGACACAATCAGAATAAAAATACAAGATTTATAAGCATGCTAATAACCTCTTAATACTTTCTAAAATGATTCATTCTAATGTAGTTATTAGAAGACCATAGCATTATCTGACAATGAAGACATCCTCCATTTTGCTTGTCAATCTAATAAACAACTCTAACATTTATTAGAATTAAACAACAAATATTTTATTATGCTTATAATTTCTGAGAGTTAGTAATGTATTCAGGGTAGAATACAGATGAGGTGTCTCTATAATGTCTGAAGCCTCTGCTAGAGTGGCTCAAATGGCTAGAAAATTGACTTAAAAAATGCTTGATGGGAACAAAACATCTGGGACTTCTTATGTCTACTAGAGTTGAAAAAAATCAAGATTCACTTTTATTGTTGACATGGTCCACCCTGACTTAAGATGACTGAAACAACTGAGAGATAGCCAGCATCACTCTCTTTCCATGTGTCCTCTTTGTGTGATTCACTTGAGTTTCCTCAGAGTAAGATGAACTCAGGTAGTAAGATGAACTAAGATTTCATATATGAAAATTGACTTCCCCCAGGGTGAATGTATCAATAATCCTAGAAAGAAGTTACTACACTTACAATGACATAACCTCAGGAAGCACAGTGTCATTTCTCTATTCTATTTGTCAAGGGCCAGCAGTACTATTGTGCAGCTTGAGTACAGGAATTTAACAGGGCATCATTACTATCATACCTAGAGGGGTTTTGAATATTTACTATATAATTGATTACACCAATTTTGTAAATCAGTAAAGTGCCTTGTTATTCAAAAAATGGGTACATTGCTGCAACTTTCAAAGAGATGGAAATAAGTTTTCCTGAGTAAGGATTGCCTCTTTTCACTTTGCACAAGGATACTGCATGTAGAAATGGTGGCCTTAGCTTTTTATAGGCTTTCTGCCATTAATTACTCATTTATCATCCCTTATTCTAATATATATATCCCCCACACTTCTACCAAAAATGCTTTTTCTAAACCATTTCTTATCATCTTCACTTCTCTGCTATCCTTATTTGCAATAGCCAAATACCATTTTCTTATCTGTGGTTACAAATCTAACCCTGAATTATTCAAGTTCACCTGTTAGATATACCCTATTTCAAATCTTGTTAGGAAATAATTTCCTCCTTTCAAAACTTGGTGTACATTTTATAGACATCTTATTAAATCTATCCACCCTGTATATTACACTTATATATTCACCCAATAAATGAAATACATACTTATTCAATGTCTATCATATGCTAAACATGCTCCAAGTTGTTAAGTTACCAATAGTAGAGAAGATGCACAGATTCTTGCCTTTATGAACCTTTAGACTGTTGCTGATAATGGATTTTAAATAACTGTTACATTAACTTATGTGGTGATATATAGACTAAGGAAATAACACTGCATTTTAGAAGTATAGTACAGGAGACATTAAGTAATACAGTAGTATATTCCTTTGCATGGATTGAAGAAAAAAATATGATTTTATAAGACAATAACAGTCTCTCATTTTATCTAGAACATAAATCATATGTGATTGGAAGTGAGAAATAAGTCTGTAAACATTCAGGACTGGTGTTATGAAGTGGAATTGGGCAATTACTCACATGCTTAGACTTTAGAACATGGGAATAACAAGGTCAGATTAATGTTTCAAAAGAGCATTTGCTCTGGCAGTGATATGGAGAATGTTTCTTCTAAATTGTAATATTGTAATATTAAATACAAAACAAATCCGTATTTAAGAATGACTTTATTTGAAAGGATTGTTTCAAGGAGGCAGAGGATAGAGTGACTATTGTAATATAGGAAGGTGAGCTATTGCAATAGGCAGAATGTTCTGATGGCAAGATCAGCAAATGTCTTAAGAGTTTGGTAGAAAGAATTTTCTTTCATACAGACAAGTCAACTAGACTAGAAAGAAACATGTGTGGAGAAGTAGAATGAAAGGGTGTCCTGATAGAAGAGTAAATCAGAGAATGTTTTGCCTTAAGGCCAGCCTACTCTCAGAATGGGATATTACAAAGGGGTTGTTTGCTGGTTCAAGTTTACGGTGGGTCGAAGTCTTGGGCAATGGAGAAAATATTAACCACAGTTTATTTAACAACATTTTTTTCCACTGGTCAATGTGGTTAAACAGTTCAGCTAACTATTTACTAGGCAAAGGATGGGATGCGGAGCATCTGTTTCTGCCCTTGTCATAGGTAAAGGGAGCCATGCTTAAGTCATATCTATGGCATATAGGGAAGGGTATATCTTTGCAGTGATGCATCTTCTGGAACACGAAAGGGTGAAGAGATTTACTTAACGTTCACTGTTTTCCAGGAGCACAGGGCTCGGATAAAGTTTACATTATCAGCAGTGCTGAAAATTGTGAATACACTGAGATGAGAAATCAAATGTTAATCATCTGTTCTCCTGGAAGTTCAAGGTGCCTTCCATAGACTACTGAATAATATAGGGTAGTAACGAGGACAGACATGATGGCGAGTCTGCCTTGTCTGATTGTCATGAATTAAGCAATGCAGGGTAATTATTTTAACTACTATTTTTAATATAAAAGATAACACTTACCTTCTTTCATTAAATGGAACAGGCAAACTGTGAAAATATTAGTAAGCGTGCTTTATAAACTGCAAACCATCATATGTGTTATTTTAATATACGCAAAATGAACACTTGCTAAAGAAATGAGTGAGCACAGAGGTGTGAGGGGACAAGAAGAGCTCCACGTTCTCTCTTTGCTCCTTGGTTAGGACATACTGCTTCCTATGCCCCATGTTTGCCTCTGTATCTTGCTCAAGTAGGAAAGAACAAGTCAAGCATAACTTGCCAGAGATAATAACTTTGAATTATCTTCTGTCCAGTACTGATTAAAAGCCTGGTTGTGATAAGCAATATTTATGGAGAGTGGTTTGAAGGGAGTAAATTTCATCTGTTGCTCCAGATATTTAAGATGTTATTCTCGTTAGAGAGCCAGGGCATCAAAGAGCTATAGAATTAGACTGAACTGTTTTGTCTCCTCACAGAGTAACCTTTTGAGACTAGCCTTCAGGGAAGTGTACAGTGAAAGAGTTTAGAGCTCTGATTCTAGACTTAGGGCAGACTTGAAGCTGAATCCTAGTTCTGTCACTTAATTGCTGTGACCTTAAGCAATTTATTTAACCTACTCGAGCAATATCTGTAGATGCAGTTCATATACCTTCCTCATAGATTTTCTAAAAGGCTATGTAAAATTATATATTCAAAAATGTTATCACAACTCCTGGAGATAATAAACTTATTTTGGGGTTTCTTTCCAGCTAAAAAAATAATATTCTGAGCAGACTCAGAAACTCAACCGTCAAGTTTGTAAGAGTGATCCTTTCTCTTTGACCACAGATGACCAAGAAGGAAGTAGACATTCTCTCAATTAAGGCTATCCGATTGGGAATGAGAAATCTGTATCCAGACATTCAAGATCCTTTTGGGTTGGTCTCTAGAATATGCAAGTTATTGCATTTGGCACCAGAGGAGCCAAATTTTATTTGCAATGTGAATTAAAGAGAAAAAGGAGACACAGAGAAAAAAAATACTGGATTTAAGAAAAATAGGTTTCTGACAACTTTTCACGTGGGTTTGCAGTTCTTTACTAAAGCTGCACCTTTTGGATTCAAGAACAGCATCAAGGGGAAACTACATGTCTAGTTTTAGAAGCTATATGTTTCTATTACATAAACTTTAATTATTCATCCTTTTCATTTTTAGAATAGAAAGTTTCAAATTGTATCACAATAAAATTAAATGTGAAAGAGAAGCCAGGTACCATGGCCCATACCTCTAATCCCAGATGCTTGGAAGTCTGAGGCAGGAAGATGTTTGAACCCAGAAATTCCAGGCTGTAGATATGCAGTGATTGTGCATGCAAATAGTCACTACACTCCAGCCTGGGCAACGGAGCAAAACTTGTCACCCAAAAAATCAATGTATAAAATGATATACTATAAAGAATCTCTCCCGGCCGGGCGCGGTGGCTCAAGCCTGTAATCCCAGCACTTTGGGAGGCCGAGACGGGCGGATCACTAGGTCAGGAGATTGAGACCATCCTGGCTAACACGGTGAAACCCCGTCTCTACTAAAAAAAAAAAAAAAAAAAAAAAAAAATACAAAAAACTAGCCCGGCGAGGTGGCGGGCGCCTTTAGTCCCAGCTACTAGGGAGGCTGAGGCAGGAGAATGGTATAAACCCGGGAGGCGGAGCTTACAGTGAGCTGAGATCCGGCCACTGCATTCCAGCCAGGGAGACAGAGCCAGACTGCGTCACAAAAAAAAAAAAAAAGAATCTCTCCCATCCTTGTTTTCTATCTACAAATAATGCCTGTTTTGTACCTTGCTCTTTACATATAACAGGTGTTTCTATAGCAACACATATAAAACTTTCTCTTTTTTTCTTCTATTTTTGAGACAGGATCTGTGACTTTGTTACCCAGGCTGGAATGCAGTGGTGCAATCACTGCTCACTCCATCCTCGACCTTCCAGCTCAAGCTGTTCTCCCACCTTAGCCTCTCATGTAGCTGAGACCACAGGCATGCACCACCACATCTGGCCAATTTTTTAATTTGCAATGGAGATGAGGTCTCACGAATAGAAAGGGTGGTCTTAACTCCTGCGAACAAGCAGTCCTCCTGTCTCAGCTACCCAAAGTGCTGAGGTTACAGGCTTGAGCCACTGTACCCAGCCATGTTTCCTTATTTCTGAAAGCATTTCTATTGTGATGTATTTACTAGATGTTACTGACTATATTATTTCCTATCTTTTATTAACATAAGCAATGCTGATACTAATAATCTTGTAAATGTATTATTCTGCATGTTTGCAAGTATATCTGTAAGATAATTTCCCATAACTAGAATTGTTGGCTCAGAATATTTATTAGTTTTAATTTTTCTAGATATTGATCAGTCGTCTTTTATAGGAGTTGTAATAAAGTGTTATTATTGTTTTTTTTTTTTTGACAATTTGTTAGAAAAATGTTACCTAGCATAGTTTTAACTAACATTCATTTTACTGTGAGTGAGGTTGAACGTGTATTAATATGTTTGAAAGCCATGTGTCTTTCTTTTTCTCTACATTTTTTTACATTCTTTTTCAGATTTCTCTTCAGTTGTTGTCCGTTCCTAACTGACTTTTTTGGAGCTATGTTATGTACTAGAAGCATTACCCCTTACTCCATATTAAGAGTTACAGATATTTAGCCTCATTTATCACCTATGTTTGTACATTTGAGTTGATTTTTTAGAATGCAAAATGTTTTGATTTAATTTCATTTTTGTCTGTCAGATATTTATTATTTTTTATTTTTTTAACTTTTATTTTAAATTCAGGGGTACACGTGCAGGACGTGCAGCTTTGTTACATAGGTAAACGTGTGTCATAGTGTTTTGTTGTACAGATTATTTCATCACCTAGTATTAAGCCTAGTATCCTTTAGTTATTATCCTGATCCTCTCCCTCCTCTTACCCTCTGCCCTCCAATAGGTCCTAGTGTATGTTGTTTCCCTCTATATGTCCATGTGTTCTCATCATTAGCTCCCACTTATAAATGGGAACTTGTAGTATTTGATTTTCTGTTCCTGCATTAGTTTTCTAAGAATAATTGCCTCCAACTCCATTTATGTCCCTGCAAAGGACATGATCTCACTCTTTTTTGATGGCTGCATGATATTCCGTGGTGTATATGTACCACATTTTCTTTATCCAATCTATCATTGATGGACACTTGGGTTGATTCCATGTCTTTGCTGTTGCTGCAATGAACACATAAGTGCATGTGTCTTTATAATATAACAATATATATTCTTTTTGGTATATACCCGGTAATGGGATTGTAGGGTCAAATAGGATCTGTGTTTTTAGGTCTTTGAGGAATTGCCACACTGTCTAAAAATCTCAATATCACTGATCACTAGAGAAATGCAAATCAAAACTACAATGCAATACCATCTCACAATAGTCAAAATGGCCATTATTAAAAGTCGAAAAATAACAGGTGCTGGTAAGGTTGTAGAGAAAAGGGAATGCTTATACACTGTTGGTGGGGTGTACATTAGTTCAAACATTGTGAAATGTTTTCATCTTATGTGGTCAATCTTATCTATGGTTCTTATGTGGTGTCTGATTTTGAGTTCTGAATAGAAAAGCCTTCCCTACTCCAAGTTCACCAAAACAAAACAAATAAATAAACAAAAAACTGGATTGTGGCCAAGTAGAAATATAATTTCACTCAACGGGATCTGGTTGAAGGAACTATTCATGAAAATACAGACAAGATAAAGAAAGTGGTGAGAAGTGCTGAGAACCCTAGAGACCAGCTTTAGTGGGAAGCCATCACCACTCCTGGCCTGAAGGGGTAAGAAGACAAGGTGTGCCTGAAACCATGTGAGACCTGAAGTAGGGGCCTCCTTGAAAGAGCTTAAGTGCAGCTGTTCTTGTTGATTTTTTTGTATGAACCTGAAATCAGCATGTTTAATTAAAATACAAAACAAACCTTTTATTTTTATTGCTTTTGCTTTATTAATTAATTTAGGAAGACTTGTTTTCTGTATGAGTTTATGTCTTCCTATATACAATCATCATACCTCTCAATTGTTCAAGGCTTAGTTTTCATCCTTCTGTAAGTTTCATTTTTTTTTTTTCAGAGAAGTCTTATATGATCCTAGCTATATGGGAAAGGGTATTTTATCTTTTGGCGTTGTTGTTGTTGTTGTATTGCTTTTACAAATGGTTGATTTTTGTCCAGCATTTATTCTGTCAGGTGGTTCCATGATCGATTGAAAGTTCTTGCACTAGCAGTTCCATTTCAATGTGAGCTTTGCACCTGCAGGAGCTCAGGTGCCACTGTTCAATAGTGAGTTCTCTTCCTGCCCTTCTTCTCTTCATTTCTTTGTTATCAGATTTGGCCAATCTCAACCAGTGCAAGCAAAGTGACACCAACATATCTTAATTATTTCCCTGATATTTACATTTTAATTCAAAATATATATGTTGTCATTGCAGGGCAGGAAAATAAAAAAGAACATAGAAGCCAAAAATATTACTGTAATATGTGAAATAAAAAGATCCCTTCCACTTCTTAATCACTTAATTATTATTTTTTTCCTTTCATGGTCTATGTATTTTTTTTTCAAACAGTCAAACAAAACTGATGCTATGTCAATACAAAAATAAAAATAGACTACTTACCAATTACCTATTATGTAAAAATGAACTCCTTGGAGGCAAAAATCATATATTTTAATTGTTTAAATAATTGTTCATCTATATAAAGCAGTAGAATAATTTTCTGTTGAAGACTTTGTGTCATCTGATCAACCCCAGAATAGACTGAGGGTTCAGACTATGCTGGCAGCACAGTATCCTGCTGCTCTCTAGTGGCATATTTCAATATCTGCAGGTAGATTGACTAGGCAATGTTACTCCCTTTTTGGATTTCTGGCTTGGAGCAAAGGAAAAATAAAAAATGATCAAAATGTTTAGAGATAGCCAAAGCTATTAATTTGCTGGTGTTTTATCAAGTTCTGTGAGAGTGAATGAGTCTGAGTATCTTTTTTGTTCCATTCAAATAGTTGTTTCAATTAAATTATATAAGACTATTTAAAAATTAATTCAAGAAACATTTTATTAGCATTAGCTAAGTGCCAGGCATTATGCTAGCCACTGAAAACACAATTCAGTAAAAGGTAGACCTTTACATTGAAGGAGGTCACATAATAATAACACTACCACAACGCGTCATACTGAATATAACAGCGCAGTACAAAGAAAGTACAAAGAGGAAAAATAAATGTCTTCACATTCCCTATTCCTGATCAATTTCAGATAGAAGGCCTTAATTTACAATGATGTTATTTCCTCTAGTGCTTGATATAAACTCGACAGAGCTTGGTAGAAAAGAATAGAGTTTTTAATTTGTTTTCTCATTTTAAGACCATTTCCTCAAAGCATCACTTAAATCACTATGATCTAGTCTTTTCTATGAACTTCAAAAGTGTGCTAATCCACGTGAAACAACTTACTTGCTCCTATCCTTGACTGGGATTCTGTGCTGCTTTGTGCTAATTGGAGGAGAACCTCATGTGTGCTCCAATTGCATCTCCTTTAGGATCAGATGTTTTTCCTGGTCATTCTAATTACTGGAGAAAATCTTATTTCAAAAACCAAAGAAATCTGGAACCCTAACACAGTGCCTACCCACTGATTTACAAATATTGCCATTATAAGAGACTTTCTACTTAAAACCTTTTTCTCCAATGGACGCAACTACCATCTACAATCACACTCCAGGTTGTCACATTCCACACCAGAATTTGTATTTTTATTTGTGAGCACTCCTACAGGGAGGGTAAGCTCTAAAGATGGCTTAGTTCCCTTAATACTGTGCTCACTCCTCTTCTTTCCAGCTTCCCTGGTCCTTAGAGCAGAATAATGGCTAAGCCTGAAGAGTGAGGAAAGCGTCCACAAAAAAGACAATATTTGAGCTGAGTTTTAAATGACAGCTCAGATTTCTCAAAAGAAGAAAGAAGAAAGGAATAAACAACATTCTATTTAGGGAGAAAATCAGGTAAGATTTTCTATATTAGTCTATTTTCACACTGCTATAAAGAGCTGCCCAAGACTCAGTAATTTATAAAGGGAAGAAGTTTAATTGACTCACAGTTCCGCATGGCTAGGGAGGCCTCAGAAAACTTACAATCCAGGTGGAAGGTCAAGGGGAAACAAGACAACGTCTTCGCAAGGTGGCAGGAAGAAGAATGAATGCAGGAGGAACTATAAAACACTTATAAAACCATCATATCTTGTGAGAACTCACTCACTATCCTGAGAACAGCATGAGGAAAACTGCTCCAAGGATCCAATTACCTCTGCCTGGTCTCTCCCTTGACACGTAGGGATTGAGGGGATTATAATTCAAGATGAGATTTGGGGGGTACATAAAGCCTACCATATTATTCCGCTCCGGGACCCTCCACAAATCTTATGTCCCTTTCACATGTCAAAGCCAATCATGCCTTCCCAAAAGGGAAATAAAGACTCACCTTTTGGGAAGGCTTAACTTCCCAAAAATTAAGACTCCCCTTTTGGAAAGACATGATTGTTTTGAAATGTATTAACTCATTCCAGCATTAACTCAAAAGTTCAAATTCTTAACACATTTCAGCATTAACCCAAAAGTCCAAGTCTCATCTGAGACAAGGCAAGTCCCTTCCACCTAGGAGCCTGTAAAGTCAAAAGCGAGTTAGTTTCTTCCAAGATACAATGGAGGTACAGGTATTGGTTAAATGTTACCATTTCCAATTGGAGAAAGTGACCAAAACAAAGGGGCTACAGGTCCAATACAACTCCAAATCTGGCTAGTCAGTTATTTGGTCAGTTCCAAAATGATCTCCTTTGACTCCATGTCTCACATCCATGTCACACTGATGCAAGAGGTGGACTCCCATGGCCTTGGGCAGTTTGTGGCTATGCAGACTACAGCCCCTGTGGCTGCTTTCATGGGCTCACATTGAGTGCCTATAGCTTTTCTATATGCACAGTACAAGCTGTCAGTGGATCTACCATTCTGGGTTCTGGAGGATCATGGCCCTCTTCTCATAACTTCACTAGTCAGTGTCCTAGTGGGGACTCTGTGGCAGCTCCAACCCCAACATTTCCCTTCTGCACTGCCCTAGCAGAGGTTCTCCATGAGGGCTCCACACTTGTGGCAAACTTCTCTCAGGACATCCAGGCATTTCTATACATCTTCTGAAATCTAGGTGGAGGTTTCCAAACCTTAATTGTTGACTTGTATATACCCACAGGCCTAACACCATGTGTAAGCCACCAAGGCTTGGGACTTGTCCCCTCAGAATCAATGCCCTGAGCTGTACATTGGCCACTTTTAGCCATAGTTGGGACACAGAATACCAAGTTCTGAAACTGCACAAAACAGCAAGGCCCTGGGCCCAGCTCAAAAAGACATTTTCTCCTCCTAGGCATCCAGACCTGTGATGGAAGGGGCCACAGTAAAGACCTCTGACATGCCCTGGGGACATTTTTCCATTCTCTTGGTGATTAACATTTGGTTTATCATTATTCATGCAAATTTCTGCTGCCAGCTTGAATTTCACCCCAGAAAATGGATTTCTCTTTTCTATTGCATCATCAGTCTGCAAATTTTCCAAACTTTTATGCTCTGCTTCCCTTTAAAACATAAGTTCCAGTTCCAAACCATCTCATTGTTAATGCATGAACTGAATACTTTTAAGAGCACCCAGGTCACATCTTGAATGCTTTGCTGCTTAGAAATTTCTTCCCCCAGATACCCTAAATTATGTCTTTTAAGTTGAAAGTTCCACAGATCTTTAGGACAGAAACGAAATGCCACCAGTCTCTTTGCTAAAGCATAGCAAGCATCACCTTTATTTCAGTTCCCAAAAAGTTCCTTCACTGCATGAGACTACCTTAGCCTGAACTTCATTGTTTATATCACTATTAGCATTTTGGTCAAAGTCATTCACCAAGTCTATAGGAAGTTCCAAACTTTCCCACATCTTCCTGTCTTCTGAGCCCTCTAAATTATTCCAACCTTTGTCTGTTACCCAGGTCCAAATTTCCTTTCACCTTTTTGGATATTTTTATAGCAGTACTCCACATCTGGTACTAATTAACTGTGTCTATTTTCACACTGCTCTAAAGGACCACCTGAGACTGGGTAATTTATAAAGGAAAGAGGTTTAATTGACTCACAGTTTCACATGGCTGTGGAGGCCTCAGGAAACTTAGAATCATGGAGGAAGGTGAAGGGGAAGCAAGTCACCTTCTTCACAGGCAGCAGGAAGGAGAATGAACACAGGAGGAATCAAACAACTATAAAACCATCAGACCTTATAAGAACCCACTCACCATGATGGGAACATGGAGGAACTGCCCCCATGATCCAATTATCTCCACCTGTTCTCTCCCTTGACATGTGGGGATTATGGGGATTATAATTCAAAATGAGATTTGGGTGTAGGCACAAAGCCTAACTATATCAGTATCAAACCATTTAATAGTAATATAATTTTGCTTTTTGTGTTTTACATTAAGGAGCTCACACTCTATTCATTATTTTTCCTCCAGTTTGTGTCATTCGAGAACATCTTAGACATATTATACATGTCTAATATAAACCTTGGTATTTTTATGTCTTAATATATGTCTATATATTTTAGTATATGGATATATACAGGAAAATGCTTACAAACGGATTTGGAAGTATCACAGAACAAGAATGAGAAATGAAGTGACACCAATGAGTGACTTTGTTTAATCTAATTGTTTGAAATTATATAATGTATAGGATTGTGTGTATGTGCATGTCTGTGTATTACTTGGTGAATTGAAAACTACTTGTAGGTCGGGCGCGGTGGCTCACGCCTGTAATCCCAGCACTTTGGGAGGCCAAGGCGGGCGGATCACAAGGTCAGGAGATTGAGATCATCCTGGCTAACACGGTGAAACCCCGTCTCTACTAAAAAAGTACAAAAAACTAGCAGGACGAGGTGGCGGGCGCCTGTAGTCCCAGCTACTCAGGAGGCTGAGGCAGGAGAATGGCGTGAACGCGGGAGGCGGAGCTTGCAGTGAGCTGAGATCCGGCCACTGCACTCCAGCTTGGGCGACAGAGCGAGACTCCGTCTCAAAAAAAAAAGAAAAAAAAAAAGAAAACTACTTGTAAAGCAAAAAGACTAAAACTATACTATATTTGAAAAGAGCATAAGTCAAAAGATGGCTGGATGGTAGGACTATAGAAGAAAGTATTTTAAAATTTTTGTATTGCTAAGGCTTTCTGAGCAAAGAAACCTATGATGTAAGTTAACAAACAAGCCTTGGCAATTAAACTGTGTATGAACAGACAGTGGGAACTGAAATTCACTCAGAGGCATGTGTTTACATTTCAAAGAGGAATAAAATCAAGAATCAAGGAAATGTCAGGGTTTTCGGAGCTACAGGCACTTGGCTTATGTTCTACCTAAAGATATTTATTAACATTCCAAAGGTTAAGAACCCAGGACCCTCTCGTTCTCTTCCCAAATATGATTTGTTTATATTAGGGATGTAAGTCTCTCTCTCTCAATCTCTCTCTCTCTCTCTCAATAACATTTCTATAAACTCCCAAATTCATATTTTGGGTGTTTTCTCTTTTATAGTGTAGTAACTAACTTCGGACTTTTAGGTCTGCCCATTTGTTTCTTAACACATTTCTTCAGGAGAAAGGAAAGAGTGATAAGGTTATTATTCTAAGTAATAGTATCTCTAATCCCTGCTCCACAAACTTCATGTTCACCTTCAGATAATATAAACAAATACAAATATTAAAAATGTACCATTGCACCAATACTTAATTTCATGGAGAATCATACTTTTGTGGTAAGGTTGCAGGGTTGGTGTTGGGTGTTTCCTCAGTTTTTTTTAAATCCCATCATTTCAAAATGAAGATTAAATGACATTATATTTATTTATTTCACACATATTTATTGAGGGCCTAGTAGGCACGCAAGTACAGCCTACTAAACAGGAAAAAAATAAGCCTCAATCATCACAATCTATTGAGATAAGTCAGACAATAGAAAAATTAACAAGTAAAACATTTAGAATGTTCAATTCCAGAAAAACAACCCACATCCATAAATTTAGTTTCAAAACTACCCCAAAATTTAGTGTGCAACTAACAAACTGTGTCTTAGATGTCTCACAACTCATAAGGCTTTAACATATATCCTAGATAGTTTTATTGTTCTCTTTTTACGGATGTGGTCTTCCAAGCTTAAAGAGGCTTGATATATATTTGCTGTTAGGATTACATGAAATAACCCATTCTTGGCCATAGTAAGCGCTCTCTCAGTTTTGCTGTTATTAAAATTACTTGTGTTATATTATACCATTTTTATGCATGTACATTATAACATATTGTCTCTTACACTTCATCTGCCTCAGCATATAATTTGATAATAGTAAAAGAGGCATGTTGTAGAATTGCATATTTATTTCTACTGTTGTACATTTTATAAATTAGGAATATAATCCAATCAACATTGGTTTACTTTAACTGGCTGCATTTATTCCTTAGTTCACAAATTTATCTAAAGACATCTGCTTAATGTGAATGAGTAATCTGCTCCAGAAAATTAAGTTTTTGAATGAAAACTATTGGCAGCCTCTTTCATAATGGAAAAAATTATAAAGAGCTATATATCAATTCTAAAACAACAGATTTCTGAAAACATAAAAACAATTGAAGTTATATATATATAAATATAAAATTAATATAAAATTAAAATATTTAAGTGCTAAAAATATTATTTCTAATCACAGATCAATAGGTTTGGCTACTAACAAACAAATGCTTTGCAGTAATGCCTTAGTTCAAACAACGGCTCCCACACACTGTCCCTTTATTAACTTCAAAACAGGTGTGTTTTATTCTAGTGATAATCAATTTTACTTAGAAAATATTTCAATATTTTTTCAGGGCAAAATGTTCTAAAAGAGTTGTCTTAATTTGGGGTATGTAAACAATTTTCCTTAAATAAACGTTGACCAAAATAAAGTATAAATATAAACATGTATACACACATATATACATGTATGCAAACATATATAAAAAAGGTAACAATGATGTTAGCTTTTTCAATATAAAGCTTTTACTACTGTTATATCCTTTTAATATTTTTATATTTATAATGTAGAAATATAAAGAAAGTCATATCTCATATGACATGAGGATAGATCTAATTTCCACTCGTTATATGGTTATCTATACTGCTAATATTATGTTCATGTATTAACATCTTCATAATTTTTTAAAAGTGCTAGTTTTAATTTAGAGGTTGTTGAAAATAAAGAGGTAATTTTTTTTTCTCATTTGAGTTCACAGACTTTGATTCTCTTCGCAGATCTCAGATTAAGAATCTATGAAGAAAGGTTTTTGTTTGTTTGCTCATAGCAGAGGAAGAGAGAATGACAGGAGAAATGACGGGAGTCATGTCATGGACATTGCTTCTTATAAAAAATTTCCCATGGAAAAAAATTTTTAACCTCTTAGGTCTTGAACACTTTGGCAATGACTTTCTTATGGAAGCAATCATCATACCTATTTTAAGAAGGGTAAACACCAACAGTGAGGGAGGGCAGGACATTATCTGCAATCTGAGATCGAAGGCGACTCTGGAAAAATATGGTGTATATTGACACATGCTGCTCCGTGTATGAAGGTTTTGTGTGTGGAGCACACATCAGAGGTGATCAAGGTGCAGTCAAATAGGAGAGTTTCAGGAAGAAAATAAGTCACCTGGAATCTTTGTCTTGCAGCACCTTGGCTATACACCAACCATATAGTACGTAGGGACAAAATTCTAAAAGCACTGACTTTTAGTTGTTTAGAGTAACAGTATCAAATTTATCGTTCATTCATAAAATTCCTTCAGCTAAATATCTCCCAATTCACAGTATCATATAGAGGATAAAATAATATAAACACTTTATTATATATTTTATGAACTAAGAGATGAAAAATAAATATGGGAAAGTTTAAATAAAGAAAATATATGAAAGTCTGGTAGCCTGTAAAATTTACATATTATGGATTCGGCTTTTAACTAGAAATAAAATCTTCCTTAGAGCACCTGATATTCTTCATTATCATTGTCATCATCTTTATATCTTATTGAACCCTATTTATGCACCAGGAACTATGCTATGTGCTTTGCTCAAAACTCATCAGTATTCACTGTGATTCGCAGATGGCGACTCCCATTTTCCAGAGAGGAAGCTGCGACTTAGTGAATATTTTTTAAAATTGTTTATTGTTATACAGAAAATAAATGAGAGTTAAACTCAATTCTGCATCACTCTGACTTCGGGAAGAAAATTATGCCTTCTTGGCTGGGCGCGGTGGCTCAAGCCTGTAATCCCAGCACTTTGGGAGGCCGAGACGGGAGGATCACGAGGTCAGGAGATCGAGACCATCCTGGCTAATACGGTGAAACCCTGTCTCTACTTAAAAATACAAAAAACTAGCCGGGCGACGAGGCGGGCGCCTGTAGTCCCAGCTACTCGGGAGGCTGAGGCAGGAGAATGGCGTAAACCCGGGAGGCGGAGCTTGCAGTGAGCAGAGATCCGGCCACTGCACTCCAGCCTGGGTGGCAGAGCAAGACTCCGTCTCAAACAAAAAAAAAAAAAAAAAGAAAGAAAATTATGCCTTCTTGGCCGGGAGCGGTGGCTCATGCCTGTAATCCCAGCACTTTTGGGAGGCCGAAGCGGGCAGATCACAAGGTCAGGAGATCGAGACCATCCTGGCTAACACGGTGAAACCCCATCTCTACTAAAAATACAAAAAATAGCCGGGCATGGTGGCGGGAGCCTGTAGTCCCAGCTACTCCGGAGGCTGAGGCAGGAGAATGGCGTTGAACACGGGAGGCGGAGCTTGAAGTGAACCGAGATCGCACCACTGCGCTCCAGCCTGGGAGACAGAGCGAGACTCCGTCTCAAAAAAACAAGAAAGAAAGAAAATTATACGTTCTCTATGCATTTTGATTCTAGTTATTCCACATTCAACGAGACATTTCCATAAGTGTGAAATTTACTACAATATGAACTGCTAGAGTGCAATGAATGTGCAGCTTCTATTTGTTCATCACAATACCTATCAGTTCCTTGCATTTATCAAGTATTGAAATAGTCATCAAATTAATTATTACATAAATAGTTGTTGAGGTTTTTTTTTGGTAAAATTTCATTTTGGTGTTTTTTGCTAGTATACTTTCATTATTCTCACCAAACTTCTAAACCCTTCTTTTAATAATCACAATCAAAGAATGATTCAGAATTTTGTTTGATGGGAACAGAATAGAAAAAAATAGAGGCCACAGTCGGTAACATCTTTATTATCTTATCTACTGACAAGCCTATAAACCTCCTTGCACTTGCATAAATCTTGTTACTTTCTGTTAAGTGATAGAAGCACTCCTTCTCTTATCAAAGGCCAGGACTGTGACATGTGCCTTGTGTCCCATCCCCTCTTGCTTTCTTAGGGACCCTCAGTCTTTGCTAGGTGTTATCCTTTGTTCTCATCTTTGTTGTATAAACAAATGTGACACATTATAATGCTAGGAAGAGCATCAGTTTTAGATTTTCTTCGATTTTTTGGTGAGACAAAAGTGAAGCGGTCACCTGGAATCATTCTCCTGCAGCACCTTGGCTATACACCAGCCGCATAGCACCTAGGGAGAAGCACCTTGGCTATACACCAACCGCATAGCACCTAGGGAAAAAATTCTAATTTAAGTACACAGAATAAATAGTACAACAAGTAAGCAAAAGTCAGGTTTTAAAACATTAAATTGTAAAATTTTCTACAGTAAATTATACCAATCTTTAAATAATTTTTTTCAAAAATTGTATGAAGTGTGCTTCAACTGCTAGTTTGCACTTCTGGGACTAATAGGTGATCGAGGCCTTTAATAATTTATCAGTACTGGTTCACGAATTGTAACAAATATACTACACTAAGGCATTAGTAACAGGAAAAAACTGGATATAGATGATATATGGAAACTCTCTGTGCTATCTTCACTAATTTTTTGTATGTATAGAACTGTTCTAAAATTAAATGTTTATTAAAATAAATAAATAATGAGATAATATATCTAAAATTAGAAAAAATAATGTTTCAGACACTCAAAGTATGCAAAACTCAACATTAAACAGAAGAGCAGAAAATAAAAGAACACTTGGAGAAGAAAAAGTGATTTTTTTGAAATAAAAATTGAAATTGAGGAAATTCAAATAAAATAGATTGAGGAAAACTATGGTGTATATAAATAATACTAGAAATGAGAATCAGTGATTTATACAAAGAAATGATTGAGAGACATTGAAGAATTCTTTTTTGCCAATACACTAAAAATACACAAGAAATGGAGCTATTCTGGATAAAATATAACTCTACTCAATAATAAATATAAAGAAATAACTATAAATGCCACGTTTTGATAACATTTGTTTAATATTTATTGAATACTATATGGTCGTAACCATTAAGAAATTTAATAATTTAATTAGTAATTAAATAGTGCTAGAGCCTCCAAAGAAATTTAATTAGCAATTTACTAATTTACAGAAAATACATATCAGATTAAGATGGTTTTATAGATGAGGTCTACTAAATATTTAAAGAAAAAAAAATTCCTGTTTTTAAATTTCTAGTGTTAACAGTGATATTCCCTTTAGCTCCAGTAGGAGGAGGTAAAAACCTAAGAAGTTTTCAAGGAAGCTGACCCAACTGTTAAAAGCTAACAGCAAATCCAGACTTCGGGATTTATTTTAACTCCAAACACCTTTTTGTGACATACATGAAGTCTTTAAAAGGTGTAAAGTCTTACTTTATAGATTTAAGTATTCTCTGTCCAGTCCAAATGGAAATATTTTAATTTTTCATTTGGGGAATAGTTGTAGTGACCAAGTAATATTAATGAATGGACTAAGGAAAACTACAAAGTATTATCTTCCCCCCCGCCAGTACTCCCCTTTTCTCCATCACCCCACCCCTGCCTACCACACATACACACACACACACACACAAAAAGACAAAATCTTGGGATACTTAATAATCCTCTCTACACCCTATGAATTTGAGAAGTTTTGTGGATAAGAAATCTATTTTAATTGTGATCCCTTTCTTTCCATAAAGGAAGTATCAACTTTGATCATTAAGTGACGTCAAAGGGCAACATAATATACTCAGATGACTAAATGCAAAGTAACTGAAAAACTAAATAGGTCTTACAGTAAATCATCTTTCTTTAACTAGACAGTTAGAAATTCCGTATCTGGCTTGAAATAATATTAAATTTTTTTATTTCCTAAAAGATAACCTATCATCCAAATCATAACAAATCCTTCAGTCATAAATTCTACAATTAAATACATGACTTCAGAATGTGAATCATTTTATCTTTCTTTGTTGAGAGATAAGCGTTACCAATTTTATTTGTCTACACATTTCTATCATTACTGAATTAGATCTTAGACATTTAAACTCATCAGGTATTAGTCATCAAAACAAACAAAGAAATTGTTAACTACAAGCGTGTTCTTTTTTGTTCCTTTGAGTTTATGTCAAGGCTATGAGGTTAGGGATGAATATCTAATTCAATTTCAATTTCGTTAAAAACAATTTGTGGCCATGTATATTTCAAGTACTACAAGTTGCTGATGATACCGCAATGTCTCTACTTGTCCTCAAAGAATTTATTGTAGGGAAAGACAAACATGTAAATAGTCAATTAAAGTGTTGGTAAGATACAATGCTGATACACATGAAAATTAGACCTCAGCAAAGGGTCATGTAACAAACACTGGAAGGAAATTGATGATAAAGCAGGTGTAGGCCAGGCAAGAGCAGGAATAGAGTGGAATAATACAACATGGAAATATTCCAGGAGAAGGGAACAGCACGTGCATAGAGCTGAAAGAGTAAGAGCTTCATGCATTCTTAAAACTGAGGAAAGTCTGTTGTGATTGTATCCCTGAGAAAAGATGGATGCTGCAGGGTGGTATGAAGTGAGGCTAAAGATCTAAACAAGACCCATATTATGCAGGGACTTACAGGTGATTAGCTGTTTGACTATCACCCTAGAGCAATGGGGAGCCAGTAAGAAAACACACTTTAATAATTAAAAAATATATATATCCGCTTTGCACTTTACTGTAGTGGTGGCAAGGGAGGTTCAAAGTAAATTTTTAGGTTTCTACTTTGAGAAGATGAGGAGTCATAACATGAGAAATGACCAAAATATAGGAAATGGTGATCCAAAGATGTTGTACACCATCCCCCTCCACCACGCACACACACAAAGCCAAAATGTAAAATGGCTGGAAAAAAAATTCTGAAAATGTCAATCTATAAGTAATGGTTAAGGAAGGAAAGCTATCCAAGAAAACAAGAGGAAGAAAAGCAAGAAAGGTATTTTATCTTATTAGAGATATCATGAGAAGAGGAAATTCCTTGAAAATAAGAGGGTCAGTAATATTAAATGCTGCAGAGGAGTTAATAGTATACAGACTGTAGAAGTCACTAATAGAGTACAGTCCTTGTGATACTCAGTATTGTGGAATATTTGATTTAAAGAAGTAGAGGGACACTTGTTCTATTCAAAGGAGAAAAAGAGCAAAGGAGAGCACAGACAAATGAATTTGCAGGTTTGATGGCAAGAACAGTGAATGCAGATCTGATGCAGTCAGGTTTTCATGGCGGAGGGACCACCAAATTAGCAGAATGGAAAATAGGAAATACATTAGTTTTTGTGGGCAATATTTATGGTCCACATGCCTTTGGAGCTCATAAATAAACAAAAGCAACAATGTACATAATATTGCTGCTGTTGTTGTTGTTGTGGTGGTGGTGTTCAGTAGGGTTCAACAGTCCTGTTGCTGGGATAGATAATTCAGACCAGAGGCGTCTTAGACGGAATTGAAGGAAAACGTGTTCTTCCGGTGCAAACCAGATTTCTTTCAAAGCATTTCAGAGCATTCATTCAAGAGGCTAATAGAAAGGAAGGTTATATTTAACATGAAATTATAATTTCATGGAACAATAGTCGTTAAACTAATAGGTACATGCCTGGGCGCTCATAAATATATTCTGAGAGCTATCAAACACGTGTACTTTTAAGAAATCATTTCACAGAAATTCAACTTTCAATCATACTCTTTCCTAAACTTCTATTCAGCACACACATGGTAGAGGCACCATATTAGTCCTCCTTTCTCACCCATCCTTTTACAATCACATTCCTTTTACTTAAAGGATAATAAAGACATACCCTTTATTCAACCCAAATCTAAATATGATATGTTGAATATGTTGCTGTAAGATAGAAATTAAAAAAAAAAAAAAAACCTTTGGTGCACAAAATAAACGAAAAATTCAAACGATAAGTGTCAGCAAATCCTCCTACAACCAAGACACCAGAAATCCTATCACCCATATCATTAAAAGAAGAATTTCTACTACAATTTCAGCTTTTTGATAAGTAACAAATATATAAGCAAATGCATATATGTTGTTTTGATCAGACACACAAGAATAACTCAAACTACGTGCATATTTTAACACTAAGACAAGTATAGTCACTAAAAATATTTTTAAGACTACTAATTTTCACTGTATTAATACAGTCATGATTGAGGAGTATAAAAGTATAATTAATAGAAGACTTCCTATGTTAAAAATATATGATATTGAAACAAAATTATGTACAATAAGAAAGAAAATGGATGATGTATATTTTCTGAAAGCTAAGGAAGAGCTTGTTCATGACTTTTTTTTTTTTTTTTTTTGAGACAAAATTTCACTCTTGCTGCCCAGCTGGAGTGCAGTGGCGTGATCTCAGCTCACTGCACACTCCGCCTCCCAGGTTCAAGCGATTGTCTTACCGAGTCTCCTGAATAGCTGGAATTACAGGTGTCCGCCACCATGCCTGGCTAATTTTTTATATTTTTAGTAGAGAGAGACAGGGTTTCCCCATGTCGGCCAGGTTAGTTTCAAAATCCTGACCTAAGGTGATGGAGGGCATCAAATTGCAACAGTATTTCAAGTCCTTTGATTATTTTAAAAGATTAACGTCACCATTCTTTTTCGAATCAGTACATACAATGTGCTGAAATTAGATCCAATGTAACTAACTAAATTTCTGATAAAAATATTTTATATTGACATAATTATGTATAAAGGATTACATAATTTTTTTTTTTTTTTTTTTTTTTGAGACGGAGTCTCGCTCTGTCGCCTGGGCTGGAGTGCAGTGGCCGGATCTCAGCTCACTGCAAGCTCCGCCTCCCGGGTTTATGCCATTCTCCTGCCTCAGCCTCCTGAGTAGCTGGGACTATAGGCGCCCGCCACCGCGCCCGGCTAGTTTTTTGTATTTTTTAGTAGAGACGGGGTTTCACTGTGTTAGCCAGGATGGTCTCGATCTCCTGACCTCGTGATCCGCCCGTCTCGGCCTCCCACAGTGCTGGGATTACAGGCTTGAGCCACCGCGCCCGGCCAGGATTACATAATTTTTAAAAAATTAGCAGGTATATAATGAAAACCATTAAAGATGTGGAAAAGCTATGAAGACCATGGTTAAAGAAATTAAAATGGAATTATTAAGGTTTTAAAAGAAGTGTAGGAGAGGTCAGTAAAAGAAATTACTCTACTACAAAGACACATGCACACGTATGTTTATTGCGGCACTATTCACAATAGCAAAGACTTGGAATCAACCCAAATGTCCATCTGTGACAGACTGGATTAAGAAAATGTGGCACATATACACCATGGATACTATGCAGCCATCAAAAAGGAGGAGTGTGTCCTTTGTAGGGACATGGATGCAGCTGGAAACCATCATTCTTAGCAAACTATCACAAGAAGAGAAAACCAAACACCGCAGTGTCACTCATAGGTGGGAACTGAACAATGAGATCACTTGGACTCGGGAAGGGGAACATCACAACTGGGGCCTATCATGGGGAGGGGGGAGGAGGGAGGGATTGCTTTGGGGAGTTATACATGATATAAACGTTATGCACATGTACCCTAGAACTTAAAGTAATAAAAAATAAAAAATAAAAATAAAAAATAAAAATAAAAAATAAAAAATAAAAAATAAAAAATAAAAAAAAAAAAAAAATAAAAGAAAATACAAGTTTTCTTTTTGAGGTCAATTACTTGAGGTTAATTATGTGGGAAAGTGTAAAGGACTGAGAGAGTTGCATGGCTAGTGCTCATATGTCCTCAGTGGGTGTTTGTTGACTGACCAATTTTTACAATGGTGTTTACTATGGGAAAAGTGAAATTTCTTTTGTTGTTGATTTTTAATATATTATAGTTATGCATATTTTGAAAGTTTCTGTCTATAAATCAAACAGTAGCAAAACTGTCAATCACATTTACATGCAGGCAATACTTCAAAAAAAATTTAGTTAAAAAACTTTCATTATCAACTCTAGAAAAGGTATAAAAGATGGTTGTGGGCCGGGCGCGGTGGCTCAAGCCTGTAATCCCAGCACTTTGGGAGGCCGAGACGGGCGGATCACGAGGTCAGGAGATCGAGACCATCCTGGCTAACACGGTGAAACCCCGTCTCTACTAAAAAAAATACAAAAAACTAGCCGGGCGAGGTGGCGGGCGCCTGTAGTCCCAGCTACTCGGGAGGCTGAGGCAAGAGAATGGCGTAAACCCGAGAGGCGGAGCTTGCAGTGAGCTGAGATCCGGCCACTGCACTCCAGCCTGGGCGACAGAGCGAGACTTCGTCTCAAAAATAAATAAATAAATAAATAAATAAAAATAAAAATAAAAAATAAAAGATGGCTGTTTTTATGTACAGATAAGTTTGCATCAAGATAAAAATAGACTTGAAAAACCAAACCCAACAAAAGAGAATTTTTCAGAATTTGTTAAACTGCAGAGAGAGGAGGAAATGAAATATAATACATATCCTTCCTTTAGGTAAATTTTAGTTTTTATTGAATAAATGAATAAAATACTTTACAGACTTTTTCAAAAATAAGATTCTATAGCCAAATTTAATCTAACTTAAAATTTTAATATTTAGAATTTAGAATTTTAATATTTTTTATTTGGGGACATTTCTTCCTTATAAAAATTCAACCCTTCCTGGTTGATGCTTAAGCATATTTTTTCTTTCTTTTTGTTCACATGTTTTCGTGAATAAATTGATCTTCCATTTGAATCAATTTATCCTGAGTACATATGTAGGCCAGTAAATTATTTATTTTGAGGCTTTGTAGAATTTGAGTTCTCTGAGATTTTAATAGAATTGAGTCCTACTCTGAACTCTAGAACTCCCTCTACATCTGATCTGTGACTTCCCAAGATTAATTTTCCTTCTGACTATAGACATTCCTGTCAACAGAAATTATTTTTGAGCAATCATTTTTCTCTCATATTTTACAGGACATTTCTCATATTAGAGAGTACAGGTGAATAAGCGGATCTTTCTTATTCAAGTGAAAATATGTAAAGGAGCAAATTATTCAATTATAACACTTTACATGTGTTTTTAATTCAATTTCATGCCATACTAGACTGACGTAAGGCTAAATGAGATCAGGAACCAAAGACCATATCTCACACTGAGGATAGTAATCTCAGTTGTTGATTATTAATTGTAAAATAGGAAAGTTTATGCAACTAATAGTATTGTTTCAGCATGAAATCTCCAACCTGTTTAAAGTTCTCTTTGTATATATAATTAAATGGAAACTGGACAAAAAGAAATTGAATAAGGAGGAAATGTTATACATCTACATTTTGACGCATAAAATTTCATTTGAAATGTTCACTGCAACGTTATTTTTAATGAGAATTTTCTGATTTACTGTACTATACATAGTATATGCTATAATATACATGATTCTGAGAGAAATTGCCATATAGTATTATTGAAAGATAATACTATATGAGCTGAATCACAAAATGTTAGACTCAGAAGAAATTCATCAGGGTTTTTAGACCAATAACTTATATGCCTTGGATCCTTCTTGAACATCTCCTGTAAGAGACGACTAGTCTAGGTTTCAACACATTTATTGAGGGGATCTTATCTCAATACAAAGTATTTCAAAATACTGTTACCAAGACTAATTTGCAAGCATTCAAAATACTTAAATGAGTCAAAAGAAATAAAATTATATCTATTCTATTATATATTTAAAATATACCACATCATTAAAGTATTTTAAAAAACTGAGAACTTGATGAGAGCAAGGAAATCAAAGGATAACAAATGATCTCACAACTTTAGGGGTAAACTTTAAAAAAAAAATGTATCTCAAACTAGTACCAGATTATAGTTTTGTTAAATATGCTCTATTTTGTTATGTATTATTTTATACTTATTTTCAGAGATACTCTTAGTTATTGTTTTCCAACTATTATAAAATGAAGATTATAATGAAATTCATGGGAAACAAATTTGACTCCTTAGAGTAATCTTTAGAGTATGTGACAAATGGAGTTTTAAAAATTGATCCATTGTCATAATGAATATACTTCTTTGTCTCTGTATAAAGCATTTAATGTGATGTTTTAAATGTCATACCCTTTAACTTTATCTCTCATTTATGTATTTATTCAACGATTAGTCACTGTCAACTATGTCAGGCAATGTGTTCTTCCTCCCCTTCAGGAACTTACAGCTTAATCTGGAAAAAAAAATAGTAAATTACTAGTATAAGTGAAACGAATGTTAAAATAAGGATAGGCATGAGAGATTGAGAATATGGAGGAGAAACATCTAACTCAACTTTAGTTGTCATGGAAGGTTTAGTGTTCTGGACAACAGAGTGACATTTTAGATTCAAGCTTTGAAAACATCACAGAAGCTGCAGTGTAGAAAATTGTCTACTATAGAAAATGGAGAGAGATGGAGACAGTGGGAAGATCACACTGAGGAGAATGGAGATATAGTAAATTTGCAAGATACTAAGAAGGAAGGTTTGATAGAGCTGGTATTTAATTGAATGAAGGGTTATTGAAAACAGACAAATCAAAAAACAGATGAAATATTGGTCTGGACCCCTACTTGCAGCTGACCTTTTTTGTTAAAAGAGTATCATACATAAACGATAACATTTTGCTAACCCAACAGATTAATATAATGTATTATTTTCTTCCTTAAATTCCCATTCACTTAACATGCCCTATTATTTTGTATTAATATACAATTTCTGGGTCTTCAAGAAAGTATTTTCATGTTTAAAGAGACAGGTTAGCTGGGTGCAATGGCTCACGCCTGCAATCCCAGCACTTTGGGAGGCCGAGACAAGCAGATCACTTGAGGTCAGGAGTTCGAGACTAGCCTGGTCAACATTCTGAAACCCCGTCTCTACTAAAAGTACAAAAGTTAGGTGAGCATGATGGTGATTGCGGTAATCCCAGCTACTTGGGAGGCCAAGGTAGGAGAATCGCTTGAACCTGAGAGGTGGAGGTTGCAGTGAGCAGAGATCACACCAGTGCACTCCAGCCTGGGTGACAGAAGGAGACTCTGTCCAAAAAAAAAAAAAAAAAAGGGTCACAGGACATTTCAAATTCTGTTTTACATTTTTCAACACAGTCATCTTGAGAATTCAGAGGAAGGGGCTGCTATTTATTTCTAGAGAGGAGACTCAAGAGAAATTAGCAAATCAACATTTAAAGAAGAACAGATACCAACCCTACTAAAACTATTCCGAAAAATAGAAGAGGAGGGAATACCTCCAAACTCATTCTACAAGGCTAGTAACACCCAGATACCAAAACCAGAAAAAAAAGGAAAACTATAGGCCAATATGGCTTATATATTTTGATGCAAATATCCTCAACAAAATACTAGAATACTAGCAAACCAAATTCAACAATACATTAGAAGGATCATTCACCATGACCATGTGGGATTTATCCCTGGAATGCAAGCGTGGTTCAACATATGCAAATCAACAAGGTGATACATTATATCAACAGAATGAAAGATAAAAACCATGTGATCATTTCAATTGATGCTGAAAACATATTTGATAAAATGTAACATCCGTTCATCATAAAAGCCCTAAAAAAACAGAATATAAAAGGAATATACCGCAAAACAATAAAAGCCATCTATGATAGATCCACAGATAATATCAGACTGAATGTGGAAAACTTGAAAACCTTTTCTCTAAAATCTGTAACGAGACAAGAATGCTCACTTTCACTGCTATTATTTAACATAGAACTGGAAGACTGAAGACCTAGCTAGAGCAATGAGACAAGAGATTTTAAAAAATGCATTTGAATTGGACAGAAAGAAGTCAAATTATCCTTGTTTTCAAATAACACGATCTTATATTTCAGTAAACCTAAAGACCTCACCAAAAAACTATTAGAACTAATAAACAAATTCAGGGCTGAGCACGGTGGCTCAAGCCTGTAATCCCAGCACTTTGGGAGGCCGAGACGGGAGGATCACGAGGTCAGGAGATCGAGACCATCCTGGCTAACATGGTGAAACCCCGTCTCTACTAAAAAATAGAAAAAAAAAAAAAAAACTAGCCGGGCGAGGTGGCGGGTGCCTGTAGTCCCAGCTACTCGGGAGGCTGAGGCAGGAGAATGGTGTGAACCCGGGAGGCAGAGCTTGCAGTGAGCTGAGATCCGGCCACTGCACTCCAGCCTGGGTGACAGAGCGAGACTCCGTCTCAAAAAAAAAAAAAAAAAAAAAAACACAAAAAATTAGCCAGGTGTGGTGGAGGGCACCTGTAGTCTCTGCTACACAGGAGGCTGAGGCAGGAGAATGGTGTGAACCTGGGAGGCAGAGCTTTCAGTGAGCCAAGATCATGCCACTGCACTCCTGCCTGGGCGACAGAGCAAGGCTCTGTCTCAAAATAATAAATAAATAAAAATAAAAATAAACAAGTTCAGTTATGTTGCAGGATACAATACCAACACAGAAAAATCAGTAGCATCTCTATATGCCAACAGTGAACAATCTGAAAAAGAAATCAAGAGAAAGTAATACCATTTACAATAGCTACAAATAAAATAAGATACCTATGAATACACTTAATCACAGAAGTGAAAAATCTCAACAATGAAAACTGTAAAGCATTGATGTAAAAAACTGAAGAGGATACACACAACAAATGGAAAGATATTCCAACTTCATGAATTGCAATAATCAATATTTTTAAAACATTCATACTACCCAAAGCAATCTGCAGATTCAATGCAATCCCTATCAAAATACCAATGACATTCTTCATGTAAGTAGAAAAAGAAAACAAAAAGCTGAAGTTTATATGGAAACACAAAAGATGTCAAACAGCCAAAGCTATTCTAAGTAAACAGAACAAAACTAAAGAAATCACATAACCCGACTTCAAATTATACTACAGAGCTATAGTAAACAAAGCAGCATGGTACTGGCATAAAAACAGGAATATAGACCAATTAAACAAAATATACAACCTAGAAACAAATCCAGACAACTACCATGAACTCATTTTTCACAAAGGTACCAAGAACATACACTAGGGAAAAGACAGTCTCTTTTGGTTCTAGGAAAACAGTATATCCATATGCAGAAGAATGAAACTAGACCCATATATCTTGACACTTCCAAATCAAATCAAAATGGATTTAAAAATTAAAGACTTCAAACTGTAAATCTACCACAAGAAAACATAGGGAAATATCTCCAGGAGCTGGGACTAAGCAAAGATTTTTTGGGTAATATCCCACAAGCACAGGCAAGCATAGCAAAAATGAACAAATGAAGTCACATTAAGTCAAAAAGCTTCTGCACAACAAAGGATACAATCAACAAAGTGAAGAGACAACCCACAGAATGAGAGAAAATATTTGCAAACTACCCCTCTGATGAGAGATTAATAACCATAATATATATAAGGACCTCAAACAAATCTACGGAAAAAAAACCAAATCTAACAATCTGATCCAAAAAATGGCAAAATATTTGAGTAGACATTTTTCAAAAGAAGGCATACAAATGGCAAATAGGTATATGAAGAGGTACTCAACATCACTGATTATCAGAGAAATGCAAATTAATACTACAATGAGATACCTTGTTCCAGTTAAAATGGCTTATATAAAAAAGGCAACAACAAATACTGGAAAAGATGTGGAGAAAAGGGAACCCCTGTACACTGTTGGTGGGGATGTAAATTAGGACAACCACTATAGAGAACAGTTT
This sequence comes from Trachypithecus francoisi, assembly GCF_009764315.1. Taxonomy (NCBI): domain Eukaryota; kingdom Metazoa; phylum Chordata; class Mammalia; order Primates; family Cercopithecidae; genus Trachypithecus; species Trachypithecus francoisi. The sequence continues at coordinate 63,539,373 of NW_022681454.1, read as the reverse complement.
GGAAGTTCCTCAAAATATTACAAACTGAGCTACCATATGATACGGCAACCCCAGTGCTGGGTATACACTCCCCAAAAAGTAAATCAGTATATTAAAGAGATGCCTACACTCCTGTATTTGTTGCAACACTTCTGCTCTCCTATGTTTGTTGGAACACTGTTTGCAATAGTCAAGTTTTGGAAGCAACATAAGTGTTCATCAACAGATAAACAGATAAAGAAAATGTGGTACATATACACAATGGAGTACTATTCAGCCATAAGAAAAAATGAGATCCAGTCATCTGCAACAACATGGGTGCAACTATAGATCATAATGTTAAGTGAAATAAGCCAGGTGCAGAAAGACAAACATCTTATGTTTTCACTTATTTGTGCAACCTAAAATAAAAACAATTGAACTCACGGACATGGAAAAGAGAAAGATGTTATCAGGGGCTGGGAGGCATAGTGGGGGATTGTAGGAGGAAATGGGTATGGTTAATGGGTACAAAAAATAGTCAGAAAGAATGAATAAGACCTTCCATTTGATAGCACAACAGGGTGACTATAGTTAATAATAACTTAATTGTACATTTTAAAATATAGAGTATAATTGGATTGTATGTAACTCAAAGGATAAATGCTTGAGGAAATAGACATCCCATTCTCTGTGATGTGCTTGTTTCACATTGCAAGTTTGTGTCAAACATCTCATATATCCCATAAATACATGTACTTACTATGGATGCACAAAAATGTAAGAATAAATAAATGAATAAATTAAAAATTTGAAAAGAGAAATTAACAAATCACATGAGAAACGTTCATGCCCTGAATTAGTCCACTAGTAATGTCCCATATTTGAATTTTTTTTTTCCAATGATAAAAATTTGCTTTTGCATATACGGTCATTATATATCATAGTAGTGTCAGGCCTCTGAGCATAAGCTAAGCCATCATATCCCCTGTGACCTGCACGTGTACATCCAGATGACCTGAAGTAACTGAAGAATCACAAAAGAAGTAAAAATGCCCTGCCCCTGCCTTAACTGATGACATTCCACCACAAAAGAAGTGAAAATGGCCAGTCCTTGCCGTAAGTGATGACATTACCTTGTGAAATTCCTTTTCCTGGCTCATCCTGGCTCAAAAAGATCCCCTACTGAGCACATTGTGATTTCCCACTCCTGCCAGTCAGAGAACAACCCCCCTTTGACTGTAATTTTCCTTTACCTACCTAAATCCTATAAAATGGCCCCACCCTTATCTCCCTTCGCTGACTCTCTTCTCGGCCTCAGCCTGCCTGTATCCAGGTGATTAAAAAGCTTTATTGCTCACACAAAGTCTGTTTGGTGGTCTGTTCACATGGATGCACATGACATTTTGGTGCCATGACTTGGATCAGGGGAACTCCCTTGGGAGATCAATCCCCTGTCCTCCTGCTCTTTGCTCCGTGAGAAAGATCCACCTACAACCTCTGGTCCTCATCAGACCAACCAGCCCAAGGAACATCTCACCAATTTTAAATCAGGTAAGCAGCCCCTCTTTTTATTCTCTTCTCCAGCCTCTCTCACTATCCCTCAACCTCTTTCTCCTTTCAATCTTGACGCCACGTTTCAATCTTTCCCTTCTCTTAATTTCAGTTCCTTTCCTTTTCTGGTAAAGACGAAGGAGACGCATTTTATCTGTGGACCCAAAACTCTGGTGCTGGTCACGGACTCAGGAAGGCAGTCTTCCCTTGGTGTTTAATCATTCCCCGGATGCCTCTCTGATTATTCACCCACGTTTCATAGGTGTCTGACCACGCAGGGATGCCTGCCTTGGTCCTTCACCCTTTGCTGCAAGTCCTGCTTTTCTGGAGGAGAGGCAAGAATCCCTATCCCTTCTCTCCCTGTCTCTACCCCTTCTCTGCTTTTCTGGGGGTCAAAAACCTCCTGACTCCTTATTTCCATGCCCTGACTTCTTATCTCTGCACCCCAATCCCTTATTTCTGTGCCCCAACCTCTTAGCTGTGCACCCCAACCCGTTATTTCCATGCCCCAACCTCTTACTCTGCACCGCATCCCCTTATTTCTGTTCCCCAACTTCTTATCTCTGTGCCCCAACCCCTTATCTCCATGTCTCAACCCCTTTCCCACTTTTCTGGAGGGTAAGAACCCCTGAACCCCTTCTCTCCGTGTCTCTACTCTCTCTTTTCTCTAGGCTTGCCTCCTTCACTATGGGCAACCTTCCACCCTCCATTCTTCCTTCTTCTCCCTTAGCCTGTGTTCTCAAGAACTTCCAAACTCTTCAACTCACACCTGACCTAAAACCTAAATGTCTTATTTTCTTCTACAGTGCTTCTTGAACCCAATACAAACTCGACAATAGTTCCAAATAACCAGAAAACAGCACTTTTGATTTTGCCATCCTAAAAGACATAATAATTATTGTCATAAAATGGGCAAATGGTCTGAGGTGCCTGACATCCAGACGTTCTTTTACCTATCGGTCCCTCCCTAGTCTCTGTTCCCAATGCACTCGTCCCAAATCTTCCTTCTTTCCCTCTGGCCTGTCCCCTCAGTCCCAACCACAAGCGTCGCTGTGTCTTTCTAATCTTCCTTTTCTACAGACCCATCTGACCTCTCCCCTCCTCGCCAGGCGGAGCTAGGTCTCAATTTTTCCTCAGCCTCCACTCCCCCACCCTATAATCCTTTTATCACCTCCCCTCCTCACACCTGGTCTGGCTTACAGTTTCATTCCTTGACTAGAACTCCCCCACCTGCCCAGCAATTTCCTCTCAAAAAAGTGGCTAGAGCTAAAGTCATAGTCAAGGTTAATGTTCCTTTTTCTTTATCTGATCTCTCCCAAATCAGTTAGTGTTTAGGCACTTTTTCATCCAATATGAAAAATTCAGCCCAGTTCACGGCCCGTTTAGCAGCAACCCTGAGACACTTTCCAGCCCTAGACTCTGAAAGGTCAGAAGGCCATCTTATTCTCAATATGCATTTTATTTTATTACCCAGTCTGCTCCTGATTTAAATTCCTGCCTTCAAACCCCACAACAAGACTTAATGAACTTCGCCTTCAAGGTGTACAATAATAGAGTAGAGGCAGCCAAGTAGCAACTTATTTCTGAGTTGCAATTCCTGGCCTCCACTGTGAGACAAATCTCACCCACATCTCCAGCATACAACTCCAAACGCCTGACCTGCAGCTGCCAGGGGTTCTTCCAGAACCTCCTCCCCCAGGAGCTTGCTACCAGTGCCGGAAATCTGGCCACTGGGCCAAGGAATGCCCGCAGCCTGGGATTCCTCCTGAGTTGTGTCCCATCTGTGTGGGACCCCACTGGAAATCGGACTGTCCAACTTGCACAGCAGCCACTCTCAGAGCCTCTGGAACTCTGGCCCAAGGCTCTGTAACTTCTTCCCACACCTTCTTGGCTTAGTAACTGATGGTTGACGCTGCCCCATCACCTTGGAAGCCTCCTTAACCATCGCAGACACTTTGGGTAACTCTTACAGTGGAGGGTTAGTCCGTCCCCTTCTTGATCAATATGGAGGCTACCCACTCCACATCACCTTCTTTTCAAGGGCCTGTTTCCCTTGCCTCCATAACTGTTGTGGGTACTAACAGTCAGTCTTCTAAACCTCTTAAAACTCCCCCCAACTCTTGTGCCAACTTGGACAACATTCTTTTATGCACTCCTTTTTAGTTATCCCCACCTGCCCAGTTCCTTTATTAGGTCGAAACATTTTAACTAAATTATCTGCCTCCCCGACTATTCCCAGGCTACAGCCACACCTCATTGCCTCCTTTTCCTCCAGTTCAAAGCCTCCTTCACATCCTCCCCTCGTATCCCCCAACCTTAACCCACAAGTATAGGATACCTCTACTCCCTCCTTAGTGACTGATCATGCACCCCTTTCCATCTCATTAAAACCTAATCACCCTTACCCCACTCAACACCAATATCCCATCCCATAGCACACTTTAAAAGGATTAAAGCCTGTTATCACTTGCCTGTACAGCATGGCCTTTTAAAGCCTGTAAACTCCCCTTATAGTTCTCCCATTTTACCTGTCCTAAAACCAGACAAGGCTTATAGGTTAGTTCAGGGTCCGTGCCTTATCAACCAAATTGTTTTGCCTGTCCACCTCATGGTGCCAAACCCATATACTCTCCTATCCTCAATACCTCTCTCCACAACCCATTATTCCGTTCTGGATCTCAAACATGCTTTCTTTACTATTCCTTTGCACCCTTCATCCCAGCCTCTCTTCGCTTTCACTTAGACCGACCCTGGAACCCATCAGGCTCAGCAAATTACCTGTGCTGTGCTGCTGCAAAGCTTCACAAGCAGCCCCCATTACTTCAGTCAAGCCCAAATTTCCTCATCTGTTACGTATCTTGGCATAATTCTCATAAAAACACATGTGCTCTCCTTGCTGATCATGTCTGACTAATCTCCCAAACCCCAATCCCTTCTACAAAACAATACCTTTCCTTCCTAGGCGTGGTTAGTGGGGTCAGAATTCTTGCACAAGAGCCAGGACCGTGTCCTGTAGCCTTTCTGTCCTAACAACTTGACCTTACTGTTTTATCCTAGCCCTCATGTCCGCGTGCAGTGGCTGCCACTGCTTTAATACTGTTAGAGGCCCTAAAAATCACAAAGTATGCTCAACTGACTCTCTATAGCTCTCATAACTTCCAAAATCAATTTTCTTCCCCCCCCCCACCATTGCTCAAGATAACGCTTATGCTGATAAGGTAGCTAAAGAAGCAGCTAGCATTCCAACTTCTATCCCTCACGACAGTTTTCCTCCTTCACATTGATCACTCCCATCTACTCCCCCACTGAAACTTCCACCTATCAATCTCTTCTCACACAAGGCAAATGGTTCTTAGACCAAGGAAAATATCTCCTTCCAGCCTCACAGGCCCATTCTATTCTGTCATCATTTCATAACCTCTTCCATCTAGGTTACAAGCTGCTAGCCTGTCTCTTAGCACTTCTCATTTTCTTTCCATCCTAGAAATCTATCCTCCAGGAAATCACTTCTCAGTGTTCTGTCAGCTATTCTACTACTCCTCTGGAATTTCTCAGACCCCATCCCTTCCCTACACATCAAGCTCAGGGATTTTCCCCTCCCAGGATGGGCAATTAGACTTTACTCACGTGCCCCGAGTCAGAAAACTAAAATACCTCTTGGTCTGGGTAAACACTCCCACTGCATGGGTAGAGGCCTTTCCTGCAGGGTCTGAGAAGGCCACCGCAGTCATTTTTTCCCTTCTGTCAGACATAATTCCTTGGTTTGGCCTTCCCACCACTATATAGTCTGATATCGAACCAGCCTTTATCAGTCAAATCACCCAAGCAGTTTTTCAGGCTATTGGTATTCAGTGAAACCTTTATATCCTTTACCATCCTCAAACTTCAGGAAAGGTAGAACGGATTAATGGTCTTTTAAAAACACATCTCACCAAGCTCAGTCACCAATTTAAAAAGGACTAGAAAATACTTTTACCACTTTCCCTTCTCAGAATTCAGGCCTGTCCTCAGAATGCTACAGGTTCCAGCCCATTTGAATTTCTGTGTGGACACTGCTTTTTTTAGGTCCCAGTCTCATTCCAGTCACCAGCCCAACTTGAACTGCACCCCAAAAACTTATATAAAACCTAAAAACTCACCAACCAAGCAAGTAATTATGCTGAACCCCCTTAGGCTCTCTCTAATTAGATGTCCTAGGTCCTCCCAATTCTTAATCCTTTAATACCTGTTTTTTCTCCTTCTTTTATACAGATGTGTCTTCCATTTAGTTTTTCAATGCATACAAAACAGCATCCAGACCATCACCAATCATTCTATACAACAAATGCTCCTTCTAATAACCCTACAATATTGCCTCTTACCACAAAATCTCCCTTCAGCTTAATCTCTCCACTCTAGGCTACCACACTGCCCCTAATCCCACCTGAAGCAGCCCTGACAAACATCTCCCATTATCTCTCCATACCACCCCCCAAAATTTTTGCCGCCCCAACACTTCAACACTATTTTGCTTTATTTTTCTTATTAATATAAGAAGGCAGGAATGTCAGGCCTCTGAGCCCAACCCAAGCCATCACATCCCCTGTGACTTGCACGTATACGCCCAGATGACCTGAAGTAACTGAAGAATCACAAAAGAAGTGCAAATGCCCTGCCCCGCCTTAACTGATGACATTCCACCACAAAAGAAGTGAAAATGGCTGGTCCTTGCCTTAAGTGAAATTCCTTTTCCTGGCTCATCTTGGCTCAAAAGCTCCCCAACTGAGCACCTTGTGACCCCCACTGCTGCCCATCAGAGAATAAGCCCCCTTTGACTGTAATTTTCCTTTACCTACTCAAATCCTATAAAATGGCCCCACCCTTATCTCCCTTCACTGACTCTCTTTTCAGCCTCAGCCCACCTGCACCCAGGTGATTAAAAAGCTTTATTGCTCACACAAAGCCTGTTTGGTGGTCTCTTCACACAGACGCGCATGACACTACCAAGTTACTGTCTTGATTCTATTCTCTCCATTAATATCTTTCCTTGATTTCCTAGCTGTATTTTATCTCTTTTATGTGGTGATAACATATTTTGGGATACTAGTCTTTTTCCACCTTGACTTCAGCTAATATTGGGCTCATTTATTTCCCTTTGGACAACCTAATGTCCATAAGCAAGACCTATGATTTAAAGTATCCTTGCATTAATCATTATCAGTTTGTACAATATTCTGGACAATTTACATTATTAACAAATATTGGTGAATGGATGAATAAACAATATTTCTGAGGTTGTGTTTTGTCCAGACTCAAATTCCTATCGAGTCAAGCAGTTAACAACGAAGAAAATGAGTGAATCAGACTAAACGTATGTTAACCGAGCATTGCAGGAAGTGAGTTAAGTTGAGAGTGCATAACTTGCTTAAAATAGATACAACTCGACCCCTGACTGAGTTGTACAGATTCCTTGTAGGAATGTCAGACCAGTGTTTTTAGGTCATCTGATTTCTCAAGAAATACAAGAATTACTAAATTATATATCATGTTTTTAAATGTTGCAAATGTTTGAATGCTTCAGATCCCCCAAAATTATTCAACTTATGGGACACCATTTAGCCATCATTTACACTACAAAGTGTGCTGAGTGAGCCAGATGCCCAAAAGTCATTTTTTTTTTTTCCTTTTTCCTCTCTTCTTTCTTCCCAACAGGTCACTGACTCTTACCCCAGATGCCCTTTCTTCAAATATCTTCTCACATATTAAATTACTTCCTACCTCCATTGTCCATATTTTCAGGTGTGGTCCCATAAACAGAGGTAGTCTGCTTGCAGATGTCATCACCATTTGATTACTTTCAAAACCAAGTATCTGACCTCATACCAGGTGGTTGCAGAAGGAATTTAAGGATGAAGATCAAGGAAGATTTTGGATTATTTTAGATTATGATTTGAAACAGTGAACAGGACACAGCGTCAGGCTAATGTCCTCTCGCCATTAAAGGGAAAGGATAAGTTTAAACCTCATGGGCTATGAGACAAGATAGAGATAAAATATATTGTAAAATAGAATTACGTCTAAAAGCAAAAGCTTGGTGAAACTGATTTCTGATTGGGATTGCCAGGGACTTCAACAGCTTGTGTGGTCCTGAGTCAGTCATGTACTGGTTATGCATGATCTACGGTTGCTGCTCAGAAATTTCAATCATATTTAACAACCTTGTTAGTTTTCTGAATATTGCATATAAATATTACTTTTAGAATTACATTTTTGAAATGGAAGTGCATTTTTTTATTATCTAAAACAGCTGATCTATGTCCGTATTCATAAAATGAGACATAATAGCATTATTCATATCACTTCATTACTTTTGTATCTCTACTTCTTTCCAAATGCCAAAAAATATTAATTTTTTTTCTGAGCTTACTTTATACTTAAATCTCGAGAAGGGTAAGTATTAACAACTTTGTCAAATTATAATTTTAACTGTGAGAACCGGATATATCACTATTAGATCAGCAGTAGAATAACATTTGATTAGATCATATAATTTGAATAATTTTCTACTTTTTCCCTCCTCAATACTTTGAGACTTCCAATTTAAAGAACACATGTGAAATAAGTATAATCTGTGTATAGTTTAAAGTATAGTTAATCTATGTCAAGAATTAAAAGAGCAATTTGTTCTTTTTTCCCATTTACTTGTTTAATTTTGGCTGAAGGAAGATAACAATGCTGGAGACCTCAGGTCAGGGAAATATTCCTTGCAAAAAATTTCCTGGTTCTGTCTACTTTCAAATAGTTGCCAATGAGTTCAGAACATTCCTAAGAAATACATTGTATTTATTTTCTGAACATGTTATCTGTAACATCTTAATTTCCTAATGCTTCATTTTAACACTTTTCATTATTTCAAACTCATGAATTATTATACACTAAACACATAAACTATTTTCATCATCATTTCCTTATTTATGTTTAACTCATTCTGTAAAGCTTACATAATTATACAAAGCAATATCCATAAACTGAATATATTTAGAAATTACAAAGCAATGGGCTGAGCACGGTGGCTCACACTTGTAATCCCAGCGCTTTGGGAGACTGAGGCAGCAGATCAGCCTGGTCAACATGGTGAAACCCCATCTCTACCAAAAAATAAAAAATAAAAAAAATACAAAAATCAGTCGGGCGTAGTGGCGGGTGCCTATAATCCCAGCTATTTAGGAGGCTGAGGCAGGAGAATCGCTTGAACCCCAGAGGCGGAAGTTGAAGTGAGCCGAGATCGCTCCATTGCACTTCAGCATGGGAGACAAAAGTGAGACTCCATCCCCGTCCCCCCCCCAAAAAAAATGACAAAGCAATGAATCTACTCCTGCAATTTGTTTTAACAATTACCGCATCCAAACACTAACTTTAGATCAGTGAAGGTAGAGGAAGTGACAAAGAGAAAAAATAAATTTGGCTTCTTAAAATAAGAATAGTTTAAGGAAGTGTGATGTATCAATGCAATGTGTAAAAACCTTTTTATTATTTAATCTCTAAATTTTGATTTGGATATTATTTGTCTTTTCACTTCTGAAAATCTATTTATTTGCCCAATACTATGTTTTAGATTATTAGGTTCCATTAGTAGACAACACTGCAAAAAAGACTCATCTTCTGGTAGTTATGCTGTAGAGGAGTATAGGTAGAAAAATCCTATTAATACACATATTAGAAAGTATGCATCAGACTACAAGATGGTACAGGATATTGAAGAGAAAAAGAGAGAAAGAAAAGGAAAGAAAGTAAGTAAAGGAATGGAAAAGCAGGCTACAGGGCATTGGTATGGTGAGCAGTGATAGAGCTGAGGGCACATTGAGGTGCCACAGTGACAGAGCTGTGAGATGTCAATGAGACTAAGGTGCATGTCACCCAGTATTTGTTAAATAGAAAATGAGATTAATTGTCTTTGCTACAAATTTATGTATAATTTCATTTAACAAACTTTTATAATTAGATTTTTTATACTAGCATAAATTGTTTTCTAAAAGAATCTATTTAATAACACGGTCTCATACTACAAACATTTTTATTTTTATTTTTTTAAATCTGAATGAAATACAGGAATTTAGAATAATTTTTGTTTGGTTTTGGATAATCAAAAAGGACTATTCTTATTTAAAATCATCAGTTTTATATACCCCCAGGAAATGGAAGTCTCCAGAATATTAGAGGATTTTGAAACTTCTTTCTGATTCATCTTGGACTGTTAACTCCTGGCATTTCCCTTGGGGATTGCATCAAAATGTCTTAATATTGAAATTCTTTTCTTGCTTTATGTTTCCCAAGCATGAACACAGGCCTCCCTCCACTCTTCAAGATATCATTACACAAAGCTGTTGAATACATCATCATTTCTCCACACTTGATATCAGAAGGGAATATTTCAGAAAAAACACACACACACTAAAACCAAATTATGACATGAAGGTTGATAAAATCTATGAGGTAAACTCCAATAGTCTCTCAGGAGACATCATTTTTCTTGTCCATATCTTAGGGCCATATGTTGGAATTTGCCTCTTTTTAAATGAGTTATTCATATCCTGTCACCTCTAGCTAAATTCAAGACTCTTATATCCTTGTTTCAAGGTGACTGATGAAAGCCGAAAATCAACTAGCATATAAACATTGTGTTCACCCATAATAAATACTCTTTTACTTCATCTTGCAGAACGGTTCAACATTTCTTACATCTAAACTTTACCAATCAAGACACTGCTACATCTTCGCTAAATTAAACAATGTTTTAAGAGTCACACACACACACAAAGAGAGAAATGTCTGCCTTTATTTTATTTTAAAGAACACTTTTATCTTACCCAATTATACTAGGATATGTGGCTTGATTTTGAACTGAGATCTATTTTATACCTCAGGTCCTTTTTTTTTTCATTATTTGTTACTTCTTTCATTACCTCAGCTCCTTTTTTTTCCATTATTTGTTACTTCTTTCATTTAAAGATCTGTATATTTCAACAGTTTGAGAAAAAAATTGTGCAAAGGTAGAAAGATGAAAAAGCAAAAGTAAGTTTGAGAAGTAGTAATTGTGCAGTTGACTGAAGCAGAGGATGGTAAGGAATGACTTGTGAGAATTCATTACAAAGGTAATTTTGTGACAAAGAAAACATATGTGAATAATGCCAAGTTTAGACACAATTCGCCAGATGCTGTATGGAATAAAATAGAAACTTGAAAAGACAAAAGGTGCAAGTTGTAGAAAGTCCCACTCTAATACAGAAGATTGAGTTGTATCAATTGTGTTCAAATTACCAACCTGGAACAATTATTTGTTCATTCACAGGATCCTATAAATAACTGTGTAACAATGGCATTGCCTTAGTTCTGCCTTTTGAAATTAATATTTTATGTAGGGTCTAGAAAAAAATGCAACATTATATTTTTAAATTTAGTATGTGTTCTATTTTTATCCTTGTAGTCTGAAGAATTCAAACTATCCTTTGTTTTCCAAGACTGACCCTTACAAGCTACCTCAATTGCCTGAAACAGAAAATTGAATAATTAATAAAACAATATGCCCTAATCTTAGAAAAGTTACATTAAATGATTGTGTTTAAATGTGTAGTTTTTCTTGTTTTGTTTGCTTGTTTTTTGTTTGGTTTGTTTCTAGCATATGCTCTTTTTCCATAGGTTTTCAAAGAGGCATCAAAGATGAAAACATTTTTGGTTATTCTATTATTGCTTCCAGCAAAGCTTTTAGTTTTCCTCTGAATGCTTCTATATGCTCTATTTATTCGTTATATTTCTATGCCAGTTGCTTTAAGTACTTTAATCATAGCATGAGCTGGAGTCAGACAAAAGATTGCCATATTTTCTACTTCAACCCTCAACTTATTTATACCACAAAAATTTGAAGAAGAAATTGTTTCTTCTTCAAATTCAGGATAATCTGAATCACAACATAAAATATAAGAATTAACATTTTATATTTTTCCTTCTCAGGATGTGTACCAGCAACATGGTACTAATTTTATCACCATCCAAAACTTTAATGAACCTCTGCCATTTTCACTTTGGTAAAAAGCAACATATTAGATAAAAACAGCTGAATTAAATTAGAAAAACATAGTCAGGTATTGCTAAATTGCCTTATGGGTAGCTAAATAGATGTTCTTTCTACATATATATTTAAGTATATATATATATAATATACTTATATATTTAAGTATATATAAAGTATATATATTATATACTTATATATTTAAGTATATATATTATATACTTACATACTTAAGTATGCATGTATATCAGAATATAGCTATATATTTATGTATATATTCTGTCTTTTATTTTCTATGTGAAGAGGGTAGTGGCAAAGGTCTGCTAGTCACCCTCGGCATGCATGCTCTTGATTTTCAAAGAATTTCTCAATTTAAACAGGTTGTAAAAATTATGTATTAAACTACACATATTTTAACTAACTAAATCACAACTTTACTTGTGGACAGTCTGAATTTCCTGATGGAATAAAACTTGGCATCTCTAATCTAATACTCAATACACAATGTTTGGTACTGTGTCATTTTATGGACATGAACGCTACTTCTGTAAGGAGGACCAGCTCTATGTATGCCAGAAACCTTTGTTTCAATAGTTAAAAGAGAATATTATGTGAAGTGCATTAATAACCTTTAATTTACTCTGTTTGCTTGTGCAACATGATTTTATTGCTATATGACTGTACTATAGTATAATTCTACTGTTATGATAATATTGTATACAATTCTGTTATTATAATATTATAGCCAGAATAGTTTTCTGATTACTCAATTTAAGTGATCCAATATGATTACTGGGACATTAGATCTCTATAAGCAATCAAGTTTATCTTAAGTAGTTTTTTTTTTTTTTTTTGACCTTCAGTCCTCAGAGACTGTAACGTCTAATTTAATTGGTCTATTTATGTGTTTGTTCATTCAACAATAATGTGTTAGTTGAATCTGCCTGGTAGTACACATTTCTAGACCAAAGATAAAGGATTTATCTGTATTTCCACAAAAATTATAATTTCTTTCAGCTATGATATAATATAACATATAGACTACACCACATGCTGGAAATGTAAAAGTCTATTTCTTTCCTAACAACTTCTAGAAGCTCTTGCTCCATGGTCTATCCTCCACTTGTGTTATGTCCAATGAACACCTCATGTCTTAATAACTTTCAACTTCAACAAAAACTTCTTTTCCATTGGAGATTGATCATTTTTTTCAGGATGACAAGTGAGAAATTATGCATAGACTTGGAAATAGAAAATGTGAACCGCTGAAAGGTTGCCAGGATGTCATTACAGGAAAAGAAATCTGTGTGGAACTTCTAGCATCAGAAAGTGAGAGTATATGACAACCAAGGCATATTTAAAATTTTGAGATCCACCAGTAAGATTCCATCCTAGTTATTTGTACCAGAATTTCCCAGTATTTTCAGGAGATGTAATTGATAGGTCAAAAAGAAAGAATCTTCAAGGCCAAGTACAGTGGTTCATGCCTGTAATCCCAGCACTTTGGGAGGCCAAGGTGCATGCATCACCTGAGGTCAGGAGTTCGAGACAAACCTGGCCAACAGGACGAAATCCCGTCTCTACTAAAAATACAAAAATTATCTGGGCATGGTGGCTCATACCAGTAATCCCAGATACTCAGGAGGCTGAGGCAGGAGAATTGCTTGAACTTGGGAGGTGGAGGTTGCAGGTAGTGTAGATCGCGGCACTGCACTTCAGCCGGGGCAACAGAGAAGGACTGCAAAAGAAAGAAAAGAAAAGAAGAGAAGAGAAGAGAAGAAGGAAAGGAGAGAAAAAGAAAGAGAAAGAAGAAAGAAAGAAAAAAGAAAGAAAGAGAAAGAAGAAAGAAAGGAAGAAAGAGAGAGAGAAAGGAAGGAAGGAAAGAAGGAAGGAAGGAAGGAAGGAAGGAAGGAAGGAAGGAAGGAAGGAAGGAAGGAAAAGAAAGAAAAAAATATTTTTCATATTATTGGGAAATAATACAGTCTATACCTCTTTCTTTTAGAAATTTGTACAACAGATTAGCAAGCAAATCAAAGACTCTAAAAACCCCTGGTACTGAAGAAAAAAAAAAAGCTCTCAGCATTTAACCCAACACTTGTTAAATGTATTTGATTGCAGTGATGTTTTCCTTTTTACCTAGTAACATTTAGATATTTAGTTTGCAAAATGCAGATTAGAGTTAGAAGTTTATCACCATAGAGAAGAATATACGTAACTACCTCAAGACTCCTATAAAACCACTTATTATTAATTACGCAGTGTGTGTGTGTGTGTGTGTGTGTGTGTGTGTTGTTTTTGTTTTGTTTTGCCCTGCAGGATTCTTAACATGGGATAACTCTGACTGCTAAGAAAGAATGCCACGTTGTTTCAAAGCATGTCTCTCAAGGATTGTGGTTTCTCATCCAACTTTTTGGAAATACGGAAAATATCCCATTTTACCTTAACTACTCTTATATTTGTAAGGATGAAAATACCTTTCATGGTGCATGAAAAATAAAAATACTATTTCAGTAATCCTTTATCATAGATTTGAGAAAGATCATATGTTTTCAAAAGAAGGCACTTTTCAAGCAATGTTCTTCAGATCTCAAAAGCAGTAAGCCAGAAAAACATGTGATTCCAGAGTACTCCAAATTTCAAGTTAATTAAGTAAATTATAGTGAACAATATTAATCTATAAGAGATTAAGAACTTAGAAAATGAAATACAGAGATGTTATTATTTATTTCATCTCCAGCTATGGGGACACATTTATCTCTGTATTCTATACGTATGTACTAGGTATAAATGTCAAGACAAAAGCTTCTCACGTTTTAATAGAGAAGTCCAAAAATAAAGAAGTAAATAAGTATATACTGTGATTACAATATAATAAATAACATGTAGTTGTTGTCTGCAATATCTACTTTCTTATAAATGT